>NC_045580.1:6312500-6943750 GCF_009819795.1 Aythya fuligula | reverse complement strand
ATCCTAATGATCTTTAATCAGTTAATCCCTGACCCAAATCAGCTGCGCCTAAATCAGCTTAAACCCTGACTTCCAGCACCCACCTTGCTCAGCTGTGCAAGCAAAATGTAAGTGGAAGCAGGACGCAGATCCAGGCTGGGACCTGTCCTGTCACATCTCCTGGCACACAGCAGGCTCTCAGCCCCCAGGAATGGGGCTGGATCCTCAGCACACCGGCCTCTGCTGCCCTCGCAGTAGTGCTGGAAAGGGCTGGGAGGGATGCTGTGGCTCCTGCTCTGCACCACGGCTGTTCCGTGGCACGCATTTGTCCGATCATCTCAATCCAGCCTTCCCGAGCATCTTCCAGACATGCAAAGCAGCACATTCCCTTTCTTACGAGCAATATACGTGCAGCAATAATGCTGTGCATTATCATGTCCCCCTCCTCGTTCTGTTCAGCTGGCCCATGGAGGCAGGGATCTTATTTGCTGCTACTTGTTGGGATATAGAAACACACATTCCTAGAAGAATTATTGCTACTAGGCATGATTTCCTTCCCACTGGGAGCTTTGTCATTATTTCAAATGCATTTGGCCCCCAGCTCGTGGAGCAGAAATAGCATATGTACTTGGATCTCGAGCAGACATGTAAGGGAGGGAGAGAAAGAGCCACATGCAATATTTAAAATAAAACTCGCCTGGGAGTGCCAGGGCATTGATTGAAAAAAAAAAAAAAAAAAAAAAAAAGGAAGGAAGAAAGAAAGAAAGCACATAAACTGTACAGAGAGTGAGCCTGCAGAGCGTTACCAGCATTGGGACCCTCTCCCTGGTGTCCCTCACCCTGCAGAGGCTGGGGAAGGGAATTGCTGTGCCTGGCCGTTATGCTGAGGCAGTGACACCTCGCTGCCACCCCTCCTGTCCCCGGGGCACCCAAGGACAGCCCCTCCTGCTGGCACACGCAGCGGCGAGGCAGGCTCCAGAGGACCCAGGCGCCTTTCCCCCAGCTTTTGGCTGAGCTCCTGGAGATGCGATGTGACAGGGGGTGTCATTCGCAATCAGACAGCCCCGTAAGATGCCAGAGGTGCCCCTGCCTGGCTCCCTCACTGGGATCCTGGGAGCCAAGCACTGCCCTGTGCCCTGCTGCAGCACCCAGCGTCTGTGGTCCCAGCCTCTCATGGAGGCAGAGGGGTGGAGAGAGGCCGTCCTTCATCCCGCAGATGTCTCAGGATGGGATTTCAAGCATGGCCAAAGAAATTAAATGTCTTGTTGAACCTCTCATCAGCTTGATTTCAATGCTTTCCTAAAGGGCAATGCTCCCCTGGCTGCACTGAGCAGGGTCAGGAGGAGGGGAGGCTGTTGTCTGTGATGGGGGTGCATTTTTCTGACTATTATGAACCATTTGCCTGGTGTCAAACAAGCTGCATGAGAGCACAGGGGGTTACACCATGTGTCAAGTGCTTCCATGTTTAGTGGAATTTGGTAATGGGAGGGCACAGCCACCTCCTTGTGCTCTCAAAGTCCAAGAGATGCTTGATTCCCCGAATGATCTGAGGCAGTGGGGTTTGAAACCCACAGGAGGTAGCTCAGGAGGCCAGCTTGGAGCAGCCGCTGTTGACAGAGCTGCTCGCAGGAGCTTGGCCACATGAGTGCTGGTTTTAAAGCCATGCTGGCTGCAGATCTCGAGGCCTCTTCCTGCAGCCCACCGAGGTGGAGGCTTTTGCCAGTGCTCCTCTGGCTCTCAGCACACTGAACAGCCACTCTGGGAGGTTTTACCTGGTGGCTTTCACGTCCTCTGTGGAAATTTCCCCCTGCTGTGAGCCATTAATGTACAAGAGGCATCAGTATACACAAGAGCCATTTAGCCCTGAAAAGTTAGTAAACCGAATTGGCGGAACAAACACCGGGGGAGGATGAGAAAGGAAACATCTTAGCGGCTGCTGTTTACACTGCAAAAATGCCTCAGTCCCCAGGGACCGTCCCCCCCAGCTCCCCTCCGTGCAAGCGAGGGAAGAGAGAGAGCTGGGGATGATTTGTGCACTGACAGCTCCTCCGGTACAATTCCCTGGGTGCAGCTGGAAAAATCCCATGGCTGTGACCATTGTACCAAAGCACTGCCTAGGTGCCCACCTAAGACAGCAAGGACTTGGCTTAATCCAAAACTTTTAAATCATCCAGAGCAAACAGCATCCATAAAGAGTTCAATTCATGCACCCAGCAATCTGGACCTGCTGTAGTTATGATTTCCATATCCTTTGCATATTCATTTAATCCAGAACGTCATTAATGGGGCTCCAGATAGTCATGAATATTTCCATCCTACCTCAGGGGGAGCAGATACTCTTTCCGATGAAACATTACGAGGAGCCACTAATGTTTTTAATTATGGAGTGCTTGGAACAAGTAATTGTGACAGCTAAAGCAAGGCTAAACCCAGTGCTATCTTCAGGGGCTGTTTTATTCATCAGCACTATAAATAAGGGAGCAGTGACGACTAAAAGCAAAGTGTGCATGGTGTGAACAAACACGCCCTGTTTGCTGAAGGTGAAACAAGCGGAGAAGTCCAAGGAAAACCTCCAGCAGGCAGTAGCCTTCCCAACAGAAATGCCTGGTAACATTGCGAGAAGGATCATGTTCTCCTACATGCTCATCCTGTCCCCTTCATCTTCCCATCAAAGCTCAGTCTTGGCATCCCCTTCTGAAGAAATAATTTGCAGTGAGGTTCAAAGGAGGTTTTAATTGCTGTTTTTGACCAGACCCGTGTCTGATTCTTCTCTGCAAACTGTTGTGTAACAGTACGGAAATAACAGTGAATTTTCTCCTAGTGTTAAATATTTTCTCATTTGGATAAACACAAGGCAGAAGAGTGGAAAGCCTCAGTCAGGAACGTGTGAATGTGCCATCCCTCGCCCATGTAAACCGGCCTGCCTCTGCTGCCTCGCGGTGCTGCTGCCATCTGGGGCCTCTCTGCTGCGTTTTGCAAGGCTGAAGCAAAGAGCAAGCACCAGCACTTATTATTTGGTTCTGAACACACACACGGGATGGGTTGGAGGGGAAACTACTGGTTTCCCATATCCAGCAGACCAAATGCTGAGCTGGACAAATTCTAAGCCCTCTTCCCAGCTGCCATTGCTGATAAGGCCTCCTTTCATTTACCTCAGAGCCTCTGGAGTAATTGATGAGAACACTTCCATTACACCCCTCCATATATTCAACATCTCTTTTTGCCTCAGGGACCTCTCAGCTCTATTTGTTTTGCTGAAACTTGGTACATCCGTCCGAAATCACGCCTACAGCAAGGATGGAAATCTCATGAAGTGATAAAGCTGCACCTCTCCCGTTGAGCAGAGATGAAGGGGGATGTGGAGCAGCAGCGTGCC
The DNA here is from genome assembly GCF_009819795.1 of Aythya fuligula. Taxonomy (NCBI): domain Eukaryota; kingdom Metazoa; phylum Chordata; class Aves; order Anseriformes; family Anatidae; genus Aythya; species Aythya fuligula. The sequence goes on along the minus strand of NC_045580.1, from coordinate 6,940,395 downwards.
AGGGTAGCAGTCTGCACAGCCTTGGAGTGAGTGGTTCTCTCCAGGAAAAACAGAAAAACAAACCAAAAAAAAAATCAACCCACGTCTGTAAGTAACACAGCTTGCTGTGTAAGCATGGGTTGCTGTTGTTGTTTCTGACTTGAATTTTTTGCTCAGCTGCAGGTCAGACACATTCATCGTGCTTGAGGTGCTGCCACGCCTGGCACGTGGAGAACATCTGCATAAAAAGACCTTTGGGGTGAAATGCTGGTAGAAATGGCCATTGTTGGACTGTCTCCAGCAGATATTTAGTCACTGCTTTTCTTTATTATTTCCTCCGAATGTTCTTTTTTTTCCTTTTTTTCTAAAATGTATTTATTGTTTCTATAAACTGGGAGATTTTGTGTGTTTGTTTCTGTGGCCTTCTGAATCAGAAATTCAGCATTTAACTGAATTGCAACATGAAGTACCAAAGGATCTTAACTATATTATTACCCCTTTTCATCGTTTTCTGTTGCTGTTGTAATTTCCTAATTGATTCTTCTTTCACACTAAGGGAAAAAAAAATCTACAGATAAATAAAAATAACACTTGGAAGGATGGCAAAGGAAATTGCAAAGGAATAGACATCATATGTAGACAAACATCCTCCTACATAGCGAATAATTGCACAGCGTCATCGCATGGAGGTCTCTTTTCATTAGTAAAGCATCTTTCAAAGGAAATGCATATGGCTCTATTTTAGAAAGGATATTTGGGCTTTACTGGTGGTGTGGAACAAGGGGATGGTAAAACCCTAACGATGGAGATGGCCTCCCTTTTAGGACCATTAATCTCTGTCAGAAGCTCTGAACCCAGTACGTTTGCAGCTAAACAAAACGTTGGTGAGGAAATATTACTGAATTTGTACTGGGGAAAAAAGCAAGTGAGAAAACCTGTGAGAAAAGGGATTACTTTCTGCAAAACATTGATTCAGATCAACTTCCAATGAAAATGGTTTTGGCCAGGAAGTTTTTGGCAAGCCCTGGCTTTTACAGCCCTGCAGAAGCAGTGCCGTGGCTGGGGCACCAAACCAGCCTTGTTCAGCGAGTGCTGCCTCCCCCCAGCCAACCTGCTGAACGAGCACATTTCCTTTTGCACCAAGTGTAGCAACATCTCCCAGTGTACTTGAAGCTTTCTGAAACCACGTCAGTGGCAGCCAAGCCCTTGGTACAATGTGATTCCCAGCGTGCCAGCTGTAAAAGAGTGCCAGTAACCCTCACGCCTTAATAACCTCCTCTTGCTTCTGTACAGAGGTCTGGGGTCCCCAGACACGGATCATGGCCAATGCAAGCCACACTGTGAATAACAACGACCCCATCCAAATGACACGCAGAAACCTTCGTAGCACAGGGATTGGGATGTTGACTTTGTGATTCCCCTGTTAGTCAGATAATTAAAACCTTCCAATTGTTACTGTCAGTTTGCCATTAAAAAGCACAGGCAAGGAGCTTACACATGGCCAGCTTGTTCACACAGTCCGGGTGTGCCGAGGTATTCCTGTATCACCACAAACACATTTTTAAAGCATCCACGGCCGGCCCCACAGGCGTTATAAATGATGCACCTACTGGGACCAGGGAAGTTCTTGTTTAATTGTATATATGCCTTTTTTTTTCCTACTTTTAATGTTTTTTAAATTAATAAGATGACTCTAACCGAAGCTTCTCAAGCTGGCTGCAGGCACCCTGCTCTCTCTGATGTGGGAGAGGGTGAGATTTCCAAGTGTGGAGATAAGGCTCTACCTCAGAGGTATTCTTGCCTGGAGTGGCCACCAGAGCAAGCAGATAACAAGGTTAGACATCTAACTTCAGGCTTCTGCAATCCTGCAGATAATCACACTTCTCTGGATTGTGACAGAAACACGTGAAAGCCTGAAATATGCAGATAGGGAGGTGACTGGAGGTCAGCAGAGTGCCTGCACCAGACAGAACCATAATCTGTTCCAACTCCAAATTGTCTGAGAAATGTAAATAGAGTTTGAGGCCAGTGCTCAGCTCAATTACTTGTTCAGACAAGTAATTTGCAAGGTGTAATATATGAAGTAATGCATTTAACTTTTCCGAGACATTTTCTCAGTTCTAGCATCCCGGGGAACATGATTCAAAAACCTGCGATGTCGGTGAAGAGTTCATTTTTCTACAAAGCTGCAAATTGTGCAGCACATCCTCAATAGTGTTGATTTTGCTGATACATCCACAGCGCTAGCAGTTGGCAACCTGAAGCAGCGAGTAAAATCAAATACATGTATTTATCAGCTAATAAGTGTGTTTTCAGCTCTTGGGGCATCTCCGATAGAAACAGCTGAGGCTACAGAGTCTGGGATAAATAATGGAACACACACAGGAAGGGAGGTGTGAATCAGAATGAATGGTAACTGCTAGGGCTGCACAGTCAAAGCGCATTTCACTTAGTTCAGCAGGGCTGCGCTGCACTCTGATTAGCCCTCCCCAGACAGCAGTGCACAGGCCGGGTGTTTATTTAGCTCCGTTCAAAATTTGAAGTGTGGACGTCATCCCCATCACCCAGGCCTACCTACAGGGCTCGGCACTGTGCTGTGTGCCTGCCTGCCTTTATTGCTCCTCGCAGTCTCTCTCTTTCTCCAGTGCTACATAACACATCAGGCTGCATTTACATTTTCTGAATGGACTAATCACGGCTCTCTGCTTTGATAAAGAGTGTGCAGCCTCCCACATAACCACATGGAAACCAACAGGGAAGAGTAAACCAGAAATAAACCCTTTCTAGGGGGCTGAGAGAAAAATACCCACCAAGATAATTGGGAGGGATGTACAGCAGAGAAGCAATTGAACACATAGTCACATCTTTAAAAAAATTATAATGCTAAAAATATCCCGGTGAAGGACAGCAAGAGAAAACATGATTGAGGTGGAACAATTGGTAGGGGAGGTAATACTTATTAGCAACCATTTTAGATTGAATATAGGTTGGTTTTGTAACAGCACAAGGAGTGATGCATCTGACAGGACTTAAACAATTGCCTCCCCCTTCCCCAGAGAAGCTAGTTAGCAACACTGGCACAAATTAATCAGTCTCATTTGTGCGCGCCTAAAGAATTAGCCAAAGCAAATGCAGTTATCAAAAGTTTTCCTTTGTAAAATACAGCAGCATTAGACCCCAGACAAATCCTTAGAGATCTTTCCTCCATACATTTCAAACCTTCATGTGATTTAAAATATAGCCTACTGTATTTTCTGCCTGTAGCCTTACAAGGATAACAAGGAGAGATGAGACAAAGTTCACCTCGTCCAGCGTCCTTTCTCCAATGCTAACCAAAAACTATTGCCTGGGAAAAGCATAAGGATGAAGCAAGTGGATGTGGTGTTTTTACAAGCACTCTCTCATCATACAGCAGTTTCTATCGCAGGCATTCACTGAGCAAGGGTGCTTTCTATGCGTTTATTAACCACTGGTGGATTTCTTTCCCTAGGAATTGATATTGCCTCATCTCCCCTTAAACCTTAAACTTCAACAACATTTAGGAACATTTAGCATCCTGTGGCAAGAAGCTTTACAGCTAAATTGCATGTTACATGAACGTACTCCCCATCCTGCATCTCCTAGCTATGAAAAGTCAGCTGTGTCCATGTGAGAAAGCCAACACTCATTTCCAGATTTTGCTAAGTGTTCAGAAGAACTTTGTGCACAGAGGGTGAAATTGGAAAAGAGTTATTATGAGGTGCTTGTAAGGTTCATGAGCCAAATCCGTCTTATTCATATCCGAAGAGCTACAAACACTTGTGCCTTTGAAGATAAGTATTTTTTTAAGTTCCTTGTTCTATTAGAGAATTTGTATGTAAGATTTGTCAAAAATATTCTGATTTACATAGAGAAGTGTATGAGAAAAAGGGTAAGTCAAGCAAAATGTTGTCAGAGATGAGCAAGCAAAAGCTTTGTGGAAATAGAGTAGGGCTTAGAAGTGCATTGCATGGCTTCGTTCACACAGTGGAGATAAAAACATCCAAATGTTTCCAAGTAATATGAAATTCTGCTCTCTTCTGGAGGAAGATTGATTTTGTAAGGTTTGGTTGGTTTTGTTTGTTTGTTTGTTTGTTTGTTTCCCATCGAACTATTCCCTGCAGAAGCAGCTTCAGGAGATAATTCTGTGTAGTACCTCGGATGCCAAGGATGAGAAAGCCTCGGGGTAAGGCAGCTCTTATCTGGTCCTCGGGGTTATTAAAACCCCAGGGTGATTGGGCTGTTACACAGTGTGGGCTCTCCCCTGTCCAGTGGGACTGAAGTGACCCTTTAAAATAAGGCAGTCCCTTTTTTTTTTTTTTTTTTTTTTTTTTAGTCCAGTGGTGAACACAGAGGCACCCAGCATAATTATGCTTTCTGAGAGTAGGTTTTACCATATAGACAGCAATTCCCTGTGGCTTTTTGAGACACGTCAAAATATAGGCAATATAAACTCTTTAAAAACAAATTTGAATCCCAAAGTTTAAGTAAACAGAGCGTGGGAGCGTGGGATTTTGGTTGTTTTTATACAAAGGTGTGATTTTAGAAGAATGCACAGGAAATGGTAGCTACGTGCAGGGCCTTTCTGTTCATTGCAGCCTGTGCCACTGCTCAGACCTTTCAACCTGACTGCAGAACGCTGCTGTTCCCTTGCAGTTGCGTTCAGCAGCACGTTGATCGCTCCTGTTATCTATTGGCAGGTGCCTTTGGTAATGGCAGGAGCAACCTGAGTCTGCTGCCCTGCGAGGATGTGAGGAAGAATACAGCAAACCCGCAATGAGGTGCCATGAAGGGAAGCGCTGAGTGTCTTTTCCAGGCAGGTGTCTCCTCCTTCAGCCAAGCTGGGAAGGATTCAAGTGCAATCCCCATGCCGGCTGCCATGCATGCAGTGCATGCAGAGTGAGCGGACGGCCAGCTGTGATCCCCTCACGGGTGGAGCACATGAAGGAAATCACCTTCCCTTTGCATGTTTGCAGGGATGGAACCTTCCCACGTCAGTGGGCTGCACGAGGATTTGGGACAGGGTGAGGATTTGGGATGGGGCTGTGCAGCAATGCCAGGACAGGCACTGGGTGATCACCCATCTAATCATGACCTAAGCTTTCAGGCAGAGTATGGGAGTGACACAGAAGGAAAATGCATAGGAAAAAGGAAGCTGTTTGCTTGCAGATATGATCCATGTTTGCCTCAAGTTGACCTGTACTATTAACCCAGCCTCACCTGCTTTCTGGAGGTTCACATAGTTCCCTCTAGGTCTGCAACATGCACTTCTGCCTTATGAATGCCACGGTGCACCAAGCTGAAGCTGTGTTACACTCAAGCAATCCCAATATATGTGTGCCTATGGGAGTTACATGCAAATGCAGAGCTCAGGAGGTTATACACCATGGGGTTGGGTATGCATGACTGCATGAAGTACGTATGGGGGGCTTAGAATCAGAGAGTCGTAGAATATCCAGAGTTGGAAGGGATCACCAAGTCCAACTCCTGCCATGCTATGTGACACATCACGTAAGGCAAATCATTTATATCAGCTGATTGTGGCTCTACAGCTACCTTTATAAATATTAAGGGGAAAGGCAGTGTCCAAACTCACACCGGTAGAATCTGTTGATAGATGGTTATTCCTTCCAGTTTTGCCATTTGTAAGGGTAGAGTCCTCCCTTCTTTCTTCCTCTATGCACCACATTTGCCTGCCATGCCATCCACTGCCCATGCAAGCAGCAGGTAATCACAGACTACACAGATCAGTGGAAATACTTTCACAGCAACTCTGCTCAGAAGGATGGCACATAAAGAATAAAGGTTCTAAAGAAGCAGAATTTATGCAGCATGAAAAAGAAGATAAAAGGAGAAAAAATACACAAAAACTACAGAGTTTGTGCTATTCAGATTTCTTTGTTGGGGCTCTTTACACTCCTCTGATGGATTTAGTAATATCGTCAATAGACTTTTTTTTTTTTTTTCTAAATTGCTACAAAAAAAAACACACGGGCTTTTACTTAATTTAAGACGTGAATTCTGAACACCATTGTGTGGTTAAAGAGGAACAACTAAGTGAAACACTGAACATGAGAGAATTGTAACCTATGCTATTTTGCAGTGAATTGTCTGTGCGATCTCTTTGATGAGTTATATCATAATTTCGTGGCTGGTTATTTATAAAACAATAAAGTTATTTTTTTCTTTTTGACTCCAAACCCTACTTGCAGAGCAGTGATTCATGCTCCACATGCTGCTAGCTCTGTGGCTCCAGGCTCTGCATGTGCGTAAGTCAGGCTGAGGAGACTTGACAATTAACATGTGAGGATGTGTGATCTGTGTAGAAACCACCTACAGTCAACAACTTGCAACCAAAATACTTCAGTGCTCACTACAATACAGTGCTGACCCAAAACAACCCTTCTGTCTGCCTCCCTGCCCCAACTGCTTGCTTTACGCCGTTTGCAAAAAGGCAGATGCAACTTGTAGCTGAAGGACAATGGCAAATATTAAGGTAGAAATAGGAACAATTTGGGCTTCCTTCATGCCACGGACGTTATTCCAAACCTCACAAAAAATCTCTTCCCAGTATTTGAAGGAGCATTTCTGACAGCCTGCCTTTCGGGGCTTTTACTGGAAAGGGTGATAGGCACGGGTCTGCCGTGCTTCACTGGGAAAGATAGCTCCACATCAACAGTGGTGCTGGGAAGCAGAGAAAGGACAGAAGCTTTGCTTTACGTAAAAAAATAAGTGTCATAAGAATGTTTTTCCTCAAACACTGTATCTGAACAATCTCATTGTTTTGGGGAAATGGACCTACACTATATTCCATCTATGCATCCTCCTCCTACAGTTTTCCCTGTCACTTTATTTGCACTGTGCGTACGTGAGAGCAACACTCAGCACCAAACTTCTACAAACAACCCCAATTTCTTAGCATCCCTAAGCGCATCTTTAGTATTTAAAACAATTGTTCGCTGCTTTGCAGTTAGTGTTTTAGAAGAAAAAAATAACCAAGATACTCTGTATGTTTTTCATTTCACAACTTGCTTTCACCTAGTCTGTTTAAAAGCAAACAGCCTCAATAGACCAGACGGTACAATGACAAGTGTTTTCTTTTTTTGCTTGTCTTTATTTACCCTGCTAGGCAGTGGCGGTTACAACATCTGCTGTTCTCTCTATCACATTCCCGGCATGTTCCCAACGCTTGTATTCCTTGCAGAAAAGCATCAGCACTTCTCTTACCTTCAAGCCATACGAATGTCTCCAGCAGCAGTGGCAGGACTTTGTGCCGAATAGATCCACAGCACCCCAAGTCTCCGCCGCGGCTCTCCGGGGTTTTGGGGCAGACTTTGGGGTATTCGCTGGCACTCCTCCCGACCACGCTCACGCAGCGGAGCAAACCCAAAGCTGCTCTGGCAGCTGCTGGAACTTGCGGAGTGGTTTCGGAGCGTTTTGCTTTTTTTTTTTTTTCCCTGCTGAAATCCCCCGGCCCTTTTCCCCCGGTTCAGCGCTGGGTGGAGAAGCGGCGGCTCCGGCCCCGTCTCGCGGAGCCTGGGCTGGGCTCGCCCCTCCTCGCACGCCTCGATCCTAGCGCCCTGCTCCCCCCGAGACCCCCGGGGCTGCCCCCGGGCTGCGGGGTCCCTCGGCGCTTCCCTTGGCCCCGGGGGGGAGAACGGGGACGGGACCGGGGGGCGCCCGGCGGGGTTGGCACGGAGGCGGCCACAGCCCCGCAGAGGGGAGGGCAGCGGAGGCCCCCGCCCCGAGGAAGCCCCCCCCGGAGGGGGGGAAAGGAGCCCTTCCCCGCCTGCTTTGCCCTGCCCTTCCCCTCCTGCCCTGCCCTGCCCTGCCCCGCGCCCCGAGGGATGCTGCGGCGGGGCTGCCGCCTGGTCCCCGGCGGCGAGGGGGCGGCGAGGGGATGGCGAGGGGATGGCGAGGGGATGGCAAAAGGATGGTAAAGGGATGGCAAAGGGATGGTAAAGGGATGGTAAGGGGATGGCAAGGGGATGCGGCAGCCCCCGGCCGCTCTGTCGGGTGAGAGCCCGGCTCCCGGCACGGCTGCGGGGTCTCAGGTGGAAGGCAAAAGCAGAGTGCCCCCCCGGTACGGATAGGGAAGGAAGGCAGGAATTTCCGAGTCGGGATGCTGCCTCTAGGCGTTATCTCAGCTGAAAACAGCTTGTATACTTTCTTTGTAAAGAAGCGGATCGATGGCAGAGAGAGGGAGCGAGCAGCCCTCTTCTGCATCCTTCCCCAGCCAAAGTCCCAGCACGGGCCGGGGCTGAAAATCCCAGCGGTGCTCCCGGTTCGGACCCTGTGCAATGGTAAAAAGATCTCCTTGCAACTCAGGTACCAAGAGGAACCATTTCCTGAAATGCTGATGAAAGTGTAGCTGCAATATTTCATTATCTTATACTTTAATATCTTTCATGCTGCCTAACTTTCAGAGTGTGAGGGATCCATAATTTTCAAGGTGTTTCCTAATAAAGCTTTCTTTTTACAGAAATGATTCGATTTACTTTTCTGAATGTATTGTTTCTTATTACCACATAACCCTAGACAGAGAGAAAAATGAATGAAACCCATCTCTTCGGTTAGCTTTCAAAAAGTGTTTATTTCTAGCAGGTTTCCTACAAAGGAGTGGATCCCGGAGCAGTGCTTTCAAGCTTGTCTGAATGTGGAACCTTAAACATCTTATTGCAGAACTACTGACCCCTTTAGGGTATCAGCCACATGAATTGCTGTGAAATGGACATATACTTGTCCGTCTGAGGCGTCTCAGTCACACTGAATCAGTTCGGCTTTCCAAGCATTATTGAAATACTGTCCTTTTTGTCCAAGTATTGCTACAGCGTGAGGTTTGCAGGCAGTGCCAAGGGAGACAAATGAACACCAGAGCCGACACCTTCAGCAGAAAAGCCAGGAACAGCCACGGGCATTGCTGTAATGCTGCAGTAACCTGGACGTTTTTCTCTGAACTGCTTCTCAGGACCTGCAGAGGAAATTTCAGCTGAAGAAAAGTGCAAGAGGCTTTACTTGGACTAGGTAGCCATCCTTGCAAAGTTTAAAGTGAGGTTAATTTCCCTTGGATTTTGTATCAAGAATTTCAATAAATGCCCCAGAGCTAGATGAATTATTGGAGAGAATGAAACACAGTAACAGCAAAAAGTGATGCATTTAAACAAAAACACACAAAAAAAAACAACCCTGAAACTGAAAACAAAGTAAAATGAAACTCTGAAACCACAACTATAACCTTCTTATAAGAGTTTTGTCCGCAAGCAAAACCTTTTTCTTTTTTTCTTTTTTTTTCTATTTTTTTTTCCCAATGCATTTCTGGTTTCTGATTGCTCATCGAGAAGGCTCCATGAGTTGCTCTTTGGTGGAGGTTGTTTAGCAGCAACTCTCTGCAAGCAGGCAATCGTGAGGGGTTGCTACTGCTTAATTTGGAGTAGACACATCTCTCCTGGGACATATCTCGTCTTTGATTTTAGGGCTATAATTACTAGAGTACAGTTCCTAAGGCAAATATCATGAGTGCTCGGCAATATTTCTTCAACATGTGTTCTTGCCTTTTGCTTCTCTGACAGAATACTTAGTCATCTGATCGGCACTGGAAGCAGATTAAGATAAGATACCTCCTGCTTTGCACCATGCCACCGACAAAGTAAAATGGCAGTGATATATCAGTCATCAGGATCATCACGGCTGGATGGCTTATTATGGTACTCTTCTATTACATGCTGCTGGTGTGGAAATCTCTGAAGAAAAAGATCTTGACTGACAGCTTTATTTCTCTGATGTGAGGAAAAGCTGGCAACAAATGCAGAGGATGAAATGTTTCTGACTCCACTGAGGACAAGACGGAGGTTTCTTAGGGTCTGGTCCTGAACCACGGACGGATCTTCACTGAGAGTTTATCACAACTGTGTTCCCATCTATGTCAGGCGTGTCTCTTTGTCTTTGTCTTTCTGGCATCAATGTTAAATAAATACAAAAATACAGAGGGTTTTCAAAGCAAACTCCTTCAGCATGCACAGTTTTCGCTCAAGGGTAACAAAGAAAATCTAACTCCTTCACAGGATGTAATTCATACAGGTGCTTCCCGCACACTTTGAAGTGGTGCTGAGACTTCTCATGAAGTCTGTCACAGGAAAACAAGGAGCGAGCATCTTGTGCACAACTCCAGATCTGCAAGCTCCTAGAACACTGATCTTCCCCAGGTCAGCGCTGTGCTGCCAGGGGCAAGGTCAGAGAAACAAAATCTTGAGCCCAGGCCACTCAACCCCAGCAACTCCTCTCTCTGTGGCCCAGCAGCCAATATTACACCCTAGATTTAGCAACCGAGACCTCAGATGAAGGCCAAAATGCCAGTCCAGCTTCCCCTTGCCCTCCCCAGTCACAGTTTGGGCTGTCATTCTCTCTTCATCTCTTTACGGACACCCATGAGCAGCTCGAGTGCTTGCAGGGAGGTGGAGATGGATCCACGTGCGCATCTGAATGGAAGCTGGCAGGGCTTCTCTCTCACCTCCTGCTCAGTCCTCTGTCACACAGGACTGCTGTGAAGTCTTTTGGCTGCAAGTTGTGCCACCTCTATTAGAAATAAAAAGCATACTAGCATTTTTTAATCGTAATTTATTATTATTATTTATAATACCTGAGTAAAAGTCTCAAAGCTCAGGAAGGCAGCTTAGTCAGAACGTGTCTTGTGAACTTAAATGTCTGCATTATTTTTTAATCTATGTGCCAAACAATTAACAGTACCAGATTCTTCTATCTTATTTCTTCTGTAGAAGAATTTTTCCTTGCAAAAGACCTGTCGCAGTCTCAGTGCATGCAAGCTATCATCTAACCTAGTCATGCTATGCAGGGAATGACTGAATCAGTTCATTTCAGGTTTAAATAATCAATATTGTATTCTGGAAATTTCCTCATAAGCCAAGATGAATATAGACATCTCTCTGGATAGGAAAAGACTTCTCATCTTCTTAGGTCTTTTCCAAAGACTTGCTGGAAGAACATTACTTTTTCCCCGTGAATAAAGAGTCGATATAGGCCTCAAAGTATTTTTTTCCAAAAGCAATGTGTAAGGAAGTTCTAATATTAGAGAGAAGACTGAAAAAAGGGGAGCTGTGACCTGCATCTGACACAGATTTACTGTGGGGCACTAGGCAAGTTTTTTGCCTTTTCTTTGTCATGGCTTAAAGTTAGGATAAAGTTTCTGGATTACCAGGGACTTGGAGCTTGTGTATAAATTAGCATCTCGTGCTCAGCCACAATTCATCCTGATCTGTGCTCTCTACCTCTTTTGGTGACAAGGTCTGTCTCCTTGTAGATGGATTTACTGCTAGGTATTTGATGTGACTTCAGCTGCTCTGTGTGCCGTTATGCAGTAGCCTGCCATGACCAAGATTTGCCAGATTTGACCCTGATGTCTTAAGCTGAGGCCTCTGAATAAGAAAGGAAAAACTGTAAGTGGTGGTATGGTGAACACCTTGCCATTTGCCTCTCTGCCTCTTTGCCTTTCTGCAAAAGGAGAATAAAGAAACTAAATCATTTACTTTCAATATACAGGGTGCTTTGAAGACTTTCCAAACTCTGTTTTATTTACGAAAATACGTATGGACCTGGAAGAGCACTATGCCACTCCTGCTGTTTCTCTTCTAATCATTTGGTATTCCTTACAGCTGCTTTTTCCTCTAAAGTGGTCTGTTCAATTCCCACAGGATTCCCAACAGGGGAACTGCTATCAGTGCACATTGAAGTAAAATAAAATTTGCTGGAGCTGTTTTAAAAACATTTGTTTTAGCTCTCTAGAGAGCGAATCCGGATTTGAAGCAGATTGTCAATAACAATTTGTAAGTGAATGAAGGGTAGAAATATGCATACCAAAGCTCCTGGGGCTGCGGAGCACACTCCTTTCCTTCAGGGTGGCTGCTGGGAAACTAAAGTGAGTTAATTTGCTTCTTGTGGATAACTATAAAAAATGCAGTGCTAAAAGTTAGCACGATTTCATAGTATTACCACTGTTCTTCACCAGTTGGTGCCTTTTATGCTGGGTACTCATCTCACCATATGCAGTATTTTTCATGCCAGGTAAGGACAAGTCCGTGAGGCTTTGGAAGCACCTGTCTAGGTACAGTTTATGAACTCTGATTAACCTTAAGAAAATTCAGTACTGAAGTATTTCAGTGTAGATGAAGTTGAGCAGGTGCTGTCAGACATCCCGTGTCAGACATCAGGGGAGTGGAGAAATGTTGAACTGTGATGGCCACCGTTCAGTTGAAGACAGGTGCAGAGTAGAGGTAGAAATGTCCCAGATTTTGAATGCTAACTAGGTTATTTTAAAAGAGAGACCAAAAAGTCTCCCTGTTCGATCCATCTCTTTGTCTGGTGGTTTTGCTCTGCTAACAAAGGCCCCTGGGAACCTTGAGTGTTGGCAATCAGCGTGGAAAAATTCACCAGGATTGCAAGAGCTTCATTTCTTCCTTTCTTATTTATTTTATTATTATTATTACTTGCACCCCTTGTTATTTTTCCAAAGCTCAGCAGCCAATGAAGAGGTGTAATTAAAGCTAATTGTGACTCGTCAGGGATGCCCACTCATGGCTTCAGGGTGCCTGTGGCTCTCCCACAGCTGCTGCCTGGGAGTACAAGTGGGCACAGTTCCTGAGGAGAGGTGGGCAATCCCACCTTGTCCCCCAGCAGCATCCTTTGACACAGGTGCAGGTGACGGTGCTGGACTGGCACTGAGGACACTTCTGGCTGTGTAAGCCAAGGAATTGTACACTCCGACAGCATCAGGAGCCAGGGAGTTCACTTTTTGCAAGGGTTTTAATGCCTGCCCAGCATGGCTGGCTGTGACTGATCCATGGTTGAGCAGATAATGCATGGATCAGCCCATGGGGGATTTCATTCCTTGCTGTAGCATGGACTCCCTGTGTGGCACATCAGTAAAATGGACTTAAAAGGGTCTTTTTTTTTTTTTGTCCTGATCATAAGCTTTTGTGGGCAGAGGTTTTCTTTACTTCATGGTATCCTGTTCTTGACTGCAGTCCCTAGACATTACATTAATACAAATAGAAACACCACTGTAATTCTGCAGGAAGAGATTTAAACTCAGGTTATTACTAAAACTGAATGGAAAGCAGCTTCCCTGCTGCCCAGAGGAGAAACGATATACACTGTATGAAGCCTGGTTTGGAAGCCTGCTTATTAAAATAGCAATCGGGAACAAACAAACCGCAATTTGTCTTGGAGAATTTGGGGATCTTTAGAAACTTTTTGTTTTCTATTTAATGTCAACCTTTTTCCAAGAAAGACAATAATACAAGCATTTGAAAACCCCACCTCTGTCAAAAAGCACTGAAATGGAAAATTTCTAAGTAAACATTGTTATCATGTTATTATTAATGTGATATCCATGATTTCTCACTCCCACTTTCCTTCTCCCTTTCACCCCAACTTCATTCAAAAATGTCATATAAGCATAAAACAGGTCTCTTCCTCCATTTGGCCTTCTTTGAAGTTTGTAAGTGGTGATTTGCCTTATCTATGCTAGAAAAAAAATATTAGCTGGTACTAATAAATAATTCTGCTACAAGATTTCAACCCTGAGGCAGAAGAGGACCCTGAGGACACTTTCATATGGGACCAAAGATGGTCTTGTCCCACTCCACAGTTAAATCTAGACCTCACTAGGAATTTAGCTCCAGTGTGCCTTTCTGACAAATCATGATTTCAGAAGTACCTCTGTTAAATAGCCTGTCTTGTTTTCTGGCTAAAGGAACACTGCTGAATAGCCCTCAAAATGTCTAATTTACCCTCATTGTGGGCTGCTGTAGTGGTTACTCAGTGGACAGCAATGCAGTCCATGTAAAGAGAGGCAGTGCTTCTGTGGTGCTCTGCCTTGCTGATAGCACTTGTGTGAGCTCCTGCTGCTGGGTGAATTAATTGCTGGATTCTTGGGCAGTACGCATTGTAAAGGAAGCACACGGATATGATGCAAATTCCATTCTGATGCTATAATGAATGTTTGATGGCAATGTTAAATTGCCACTAGATGAACTATATATAGTATAAAATGCAGCCTTGCAAGAGGATTGTCCTGGAGAAATACTTGTCTGCAATAAGCTTTTGCTTCCTAATTAAAAACAGACCGAGTGCCAGCACCGGGTGTGGAGGTGAATCTGATTATATAAAAGAAAGTCACCGGTCAGGCACTGACTTGCAAGGAGAAGCGATCAGAAAGGGACACAGCAATGAACGAAACCAAGCCATTGGTAAATCCATGCACAAGGCTTATTTGCCTGAGTAGCTGAGAGCTCTTTATCCACATGGTATGGAGCTAAGTGAGCATCTCTTCCAGACACCAGCCATGGTTTGCCACAATGCATACAGCAGCACATTTTTGAACAGATCAAGGTTTTGAGGCCCCACAGCAGTTTCAAATGAGCATAGTGGAGCCTTCCTGTTACACATCGAGAGTGTCAGCTGCAAGTGGTGATTTTAGGGATCTGTGAGACCTCTGCCCATTGCATGCCTCCTTATCCTGGCTAACTTCTAATTGCTGTAGTTTATTTCTCCAAAATGGCTCTTTGGCAATTCCCCCTCAGACAAAGTAAGTGTAAAGTTTGTATTAATCATGAGGATTAACATTTATTGGTGCAGGAACACCTTGTGAAGAAACAAGTTTTGCCTTGATGTTCTGGAATTAGTAGTCAATCTGTTTAATGAACAGATTGGCTTGGCAGAAATCGACTTCCTTCCTGTCTCCTTCATACCCAAATGTATACCACTAACTAAATGTATACCACTAACTAATCAAGCCTTCCTGCCCTTTTCTGGATTACAGAGACATTTCCAAATCCTTAACTCTGCATTCCTATATTTTGTGCAGAGGGCGCTCTGCTAGCTCCTTTTTTTCGGAAATGAGATTCACAAGCTACCTGGATCCTCTTTGCAGTTAGGGAAATAATTACTTTACGCAATATAATTTGCTTAAAACCATGACAGTTTTAACTATAGTTTAAGGCTAAATGACTGCTCAGCAAGACAGCTGGTAAAATTCACCCTGTAATAAGACTGAAGCAATGTAAACAAGCCCAGCCCATTTAGGGCTTTAGTTAATATAGATGTCAAATTCTTCTTTCAATATCTCTAAATTTCCCAAGCCATCCGACATTTTCCTCCTCTATAAATGTATTTATAATAAATCTCATCCTTTGCCACCTAAATTCACAACATAGCACTGTCCCAAATCCCTATAATCGATTATGTTTGAACATAAATTAACCTCCAGTGAAACATCATCTAATTTGTTGAAACACTATAGGTACCTGTGACATAACGTAATGAGGAACTCCTGCTGCAGCATACTTCTAGGGAGCTCCAAGCCTGGCTTTTCTTACAGCTCAGAAAGTGGCTGTTCCAAGTAAAAAGCAGCAAATGACCATGTTTTACCCTTGAGAACATACCATTTCATGGGTGTTTGCAGTGGGGCACGCTCCAAAGAAAGCTGAGGGGACGTGTTAGTAAGAGTTAAGTGTGTGTATACCTGTTCTGCTAAATTGTGCTCAGATCTTAGAAAACTAGAGTCAGTTAGGGCTGACAATCAAACTAAGTTTAGGCAGGAGAGACTGAAAGAGTTTTTCTGCTGTGACTGTGGTATTTTTAACAAATGGGGGGGCCTAGGACTAGATCTTGGGTTTCTTGATAGCAGTAGGAAGGCTGGTGTTCCCTTCAGTATGCTTTGGATTAGGTCTTCGACGTGTCTGAATCAGCCAGAAACCAGGGTACCAGGCAAGTGGAAATCATGGCTGCAGAGAAGCCGAGTCCAATTTTGGAAAACTGAATCCATTTCTACACAATGTCCCTACAGACTAAATAATGTTAACCCATTTAAATTGCAACCAGTGGGGAATAATATCTGGGGCCTGATGTCCTCTATCCTGCTCAGATAATAACAGCAATACAGTTGTAATTATGGCGATAATGTTCAAAATTCATTTGTGTTTGCCTGAGTTGTGGTGATTTATTGTTTGATGATTATCTTGCTAGAGTTTTGTGGATGGAATAATCTCCCTTATTTACATAATCAAGGCATCAAAATCTTTACAGCAGGGCTTGCTATCAGCAGCTGGCTCTGCCATGTATGGTAGGATCCCTTAGTTTTTACACCTTGTGTTGCAAGAGATCTCAGTATTCATTAGACTATACTGAAAATTTACTGTTTTCTACAACTTTTGTGTAAATCACATTAATATAAGGAGTTGTTCCTGTATTAGTGACAGCTACTAAAGGCAGTTCTGAGGCAGAATGTGTGTGCTGTTGCAAGGTAGAGCTGAGAAGGACAGTTGGAATGATACCTTTGTCAAAAACCAATAAACAAAGAAAAATACACAAAGCATTAAATTCGCAGGCAAGAACTGATATGTGGATATGACTTATAATACATGCTTTTGTGCAAGTTGCTGAAACATTAGAAACCATGTGGTAAGTGCTGACTTCGCCTGGGGGATATGCTCCAGGCTCCACAATCCACAGAAATCCTTTGGTACCTCCTGAAAAGCTCTTAGACCCCCTCTCTCCCAGTACAAGCCACGAGCTGTCATCAGCTGCAGGAAAAGAAAACCAGGTACATCAGAATTTGTGGGGGTCCAGCAACACCACCACATTTGTGAGGCTGCACTGCTAAAATCTACGCTGATCTGGGCCTGTTTACTTCAGCTTAACCAAAGCTTACCATTTTTCAATCAGTTACTTTTATAAAACCTTTAAAATTATTTGTATTTCTCATGACAAGTAGATAGTTAAAATACTCATTTTCATTAACATTTTTGTAAAATGAAGTGCATTTTAGTATGCCTTCCACTCAAGAAAAAAAAGAGTCAAGAGCTACGGATGTACAGCTGCCAAATAGATCTCAGCTGAATGCTTTTTGCCACAGCTGAGCTGCTCAGACACTCTTGTGACCCTGGCAGTAAAAGTTCAAAAACTGCAGCCTGAATTTAAAGAATAAATTGCTGTGATAGGATATGGTATTTCTTTTGAGTTTTAAGAGCAAGTTAGATCAGAGTCTGTAAGATTTGAGAAAGGGCTACCAGACATCAGACTTCTTTTTTTAACTGTTTTCTCTGTAATAATATTCCCTTTTCTCAGTAATATTTCTGAGTTCAAATGGATTTTCTTTGTGGAGGCAATGATTTTAGAAATTTCTGTGGAGAATTTGTTAACCAAAATATGTATTTTTAATTAATTTGGGGCCACCTATTTCCTTGAAAGGGATGTATGACATGTTCCCAGACAGAACACTTGGAAAGAGGAAGTTTTTAGATTTTTATTTGGCCGCATGCGCACGGGTTTTCCAACGTCCCCTCCGCAGGACCCGGGCTGCTGTGACGGACACAAACCCCTCATAATTGACGGCATGACGGGCAGGGCCGCGGGCACGCCGGCGCCACCAGCAACAGCCGTTACCCTCAGAGGCCTCAACCAATCAGAGCCGGCCGCGTGCCCATTTCCACCAATGGGCGGGCGCGATTGCCAAGGCAAAAGTGGCGGGCGCCGTTTCGCGTTGCTATTGGCCGGCGGGCGGGCCGGACTGGTATATAAAGCTCTGTGAGGTAACGCGTGAGGTAGTGCCTGAGGGGAGGGTGAGCGTGCTGCTGGGGTGCGCTGTGTCGTCCTGTCCTCCTGAGGCGATCCCGGTGGGCAGCCCCATCAGGGGAGCGGTGAGGTGTCGGTACCGAGTGGGAGTGTGGTGGGGCGGTGTCGGGGGGCTGCACGGGAGGATGTGGGGAGAAGAGGAGACGGTGCTGAGGAGTCCGCCTGGGCTGAGGTAATGGAGGGGGGGCGAGCGGTGAGTGAGCAGGGCCGTGCTGAGGGGACTAGAAGGGGCGGCAGCATGGAGTCAGTTTGGGATTTGGGGGTAGGCACTAATACAACCAATATCTGTAGGTGTGGTGGGATGGTTGATGGAGGCTTTATTTTGAATTCTACTGATAAGGTTGTGAGAATGTTGGAGAAAGCCT
This sequence comes from Aythya fuligula, assembly GCF_009819795.1. Classification (NCBI taxonomy): domain Eukaryota; kingdom Metazoa; phylum Chordata; class Aves; order Anseriformes; family Anatidae; genus Aythya; species Aythya fuligula. Next base: position 6,922,387 of record NC_045580.1, on the reverse strand, counting down.
TGTTCAGATGTCCCTATTGGCTAACTCTCAGTGATAGCGTGGAGGAATGGATAATATAAGTAATGAGAAGAAAGAGTATATGAAAGAAGGAAAAACAAGAATGCTAAGAAAAATGCAATGTATAGTAACTTTTATTTGCTAGAAAGCTGGTCTTTGGGAGCAGATATTGGTAGATACTAATCTCCATTTAAGCTGTATGTTGTTCCTTTGGCAGCAGGTGCTAGGAGAAAAAAAGCAACAACATAAATCAAGGGGAATGAACAGTATGAATGAGTAAGAAGAAGAGAGTAGCAGCAATGATGAATGAAGGAAAAAACAACCTGGACAAAGGTACTGCCCTGTCAACAGGTAAGGACTTCAGCTGCTGGCAGCCAGTGCACAAGAAAGAAGACATATCATGTGAAACTGTGAGGCAAGAAGGAGTGACAAGAAGACCACCAGAAGACTGAAGAGGGGAAACAGTAAAGGCACTGCCCTGTCAGCAGGGCTACAGTAAACAGAATAGTGCTGGCACCTTAGGTGCCCAGGTTTTTTTACTGTGTGACCACTCTGTAAGCAAGGGTGCAGGTGCTCAGGCTGCTTCTGTGTGCCCTACCCTGCTTACCCAGGGTTGGAGCCGTATGGCAGAAGTAGCTTGAGGAGCTCTGTGCATCAGGATGGTGAGAAAAATTGCTTTAAGTTGGTGTTGGTAAGACAAAGTCAGGGACCCAAGGCAGCTCCTCAAAACAACCACCCTAACGAACACAAACTTGAAAGACCTCCCAGTTTCCTTCTGGCACAGGAGGTGGAGCTTCAAACCCACGTCTAATGGCTTGTGCTTTGTTTGCAGCAGCCAGCGCGGAAGAAGGAGGAGGCGTCGTGTGGAACGGCGAGGCAAGAGCGAGCGGCCGATGGAAGACGGGCGAAGAGGAGGACACCCTGGGCAAAGGCTTTGCCCTGTTAGCGGGGCTGTAGGTAGAGGAGAGTAGTGCTGGCACGTGAGGTGCCCGGATTGTTTTGTGCTGGGCGACCTCCCTGTAAGCAGGGCTCGGGTCTTTGCGATTGTAATGGGCCTTATGCCTTGTTGCTCCTTTGGCTGCCTGGGGGGAGCGGCCCCCTGTAATCAGGGGCACAGCTGCTCTCTCCGCACCCGGGAGGACTTTGGAGCTTGCCGGACCCCAAGGCCTCCCTGTAGTCGGGGCAGAGCCAATTCCCCACCCCCTTAATTTTAGCCGTCTGGCTCTTTGTCTAACTATTTGTGTCAACATACGTGATGAACTATGACAACTTAGTATGTGATTGATGCCTATGGTATAATACCAACTATTACATAAAAAGCAATATAAAAGCAATATATATAATATGACCTATATGAATACTATGAGAAGCGATTCTCTAAAGGAGATGAACGATAAATTATGATGTATTCTGTGTTTCAGCACCCCGTAGCTGGGGTGCGTGGTCCAATTGGGTCACGGCAGAAGCCGTTCTGGCTTCTGGACGTCTCCGGCATCCCTGTAATTTCCGGGCAGGCCTGAGATTCTCGCCTTATGCTCGCGGGTGGCGTCGTGCTGCCCCGTGGTTGGCTGCGCTGGTCTCCTTCCCCACGGGGACGTTGTCTGTCCCTTTTCTCTGTTCTTTGCTCCTTCTCCAGGTGCGTGTGAGCGAGCGATTGAGTTTTTCCTTAGGGCTCTCCTAGAAATTGCTGCAGCTTAGCCCAAACTTCCCTGGGGGGACCGAGGCCTTGCAGCAGCCTGAGCACAGAGAATTTGATAGGGACGGCGGAGTCCGGGCTTGACCCTTTTTTAAGGCAGTCAGGCGGCACCAGAGTAGTACGGGCAGCGGCACCCTGTAGTCGGGGCCTGGGTCTGCGCCCGTGTGCTTGTGTGTCTGCCGGAGACGAGTGCTCGTGACAACCCCGTAGTCGGGGTGTGTGTCCCGAGGTGCGGAGCCCTCTGTCCCCGCGAGCAGGGCCGGCCTGTAAGCAGGCGCCGGAGCCAGCTGCTCTAGTCAGCCAGCAGGAGCAGCCCCTTCCCGGCCCTCTAGAGGGTGCGGGCTGGGGTGCTGCTTGTGTGGTCAGGGATCTGCTTGGAGTCGGTATTGCGTGGGCTTAGTCTGCCCGTAGGGCTCCCGAAGCGGTGGAGTTGTGGCACAGCCAGGCGGGCCGGGCCACGGGGGTGGGAGCCTCGTGCTCCGCGCAGTGTTGTGGCGCTGCTGATGCGTGGGGTAGCGCCCTGTAAGCAGGGTCAAGCGTAGCCCCGTGTCTCTCGCTGCAAGGAGCCCCCTGTAGCCAGGTGGGTCTCCGTGTCCCCCGCTTTACGTGGGCCTGGGGCCACTAGAAGGAGGGCCGGGTTTTCACCCTCCCTGTAACCAGGGCTTGGGGCCCGAGCCTCGGCATTTGGCTCTCTCGCTGCGCTGGCGGGGGAAGGTTGAGCTCTGCGGTTCCATGGGTGTTGCGGACCCGCCTTAACCAGGCTTTGGTCCGGAGCCTTTTGCTCCGCTGGCAGCTGTGGGGTGCCTGCCCCGTTAGCGGGATGCGGGCTCGTGGATTCCCCACTTTGGGGAGAAGGAGCCTCCCCCGGCTTCTGGGCCCAGGGCAGCCCTGTAAGTCAGGGTGCTGATGCTCTGGTTCCCTGGGCACTTGAAATTGTCAATGGCTCCTCGGAGCCCCCCTGTAAGCAGGGGTCCAGGCTCTCGGGCCGTTGCTGTGCATGCCCAGCTTCATTTGCCCTTGGTGCCAGCCTTGGAGCCCTGCAGCAGCGCCGGATGAAGGTCCTCTGCGTGTGCAACACGGTAAGAAAAGCTGCTTTCGGTTGGCCTTGTTACGGCAAAGGGGGAGGAGGACCTCTGAGGCTCTCCTTGTCTGGGGGGTGGGTGGAGTGGGGCCCTGCCTTAGGGTCTTGGGTTCCATGTTTCTGTCGGGCACAGGATGTGGAGCTTCAAACCCACGTCTAATGGCTTGTGCTTTGTTTGCAGCAGCCAGCGCGGAAGAAGGAGGAGGCGGCGTGTGGAACGGCGAGGCAAGAGCGAGCGGCCGATGGAAGACGGGCGAAGAGGAGGACACCCTGGGCAAAGGCTTTGCCCTGTTAGCGGGGCTGTAGGTAGAGGAGAGTAGTGCTGGCACGTGAGGTGCCCGGATTGTTTTGTGCTGGGCGACCTCCCTGTAAGCAGGGCTCGGGTCTTTGCGATTGTAATGGGCCTTATGCCTTGTTGCTCCTTTGGCTGCCTGGGGGGAGCGGCCCCCTGTAATCAGGGGCACAGCTGCTCTCTCCGCACCCGGGAGGACTTTGGAGCTTGCCGGACCCCAAGGCCTCCCTGTAGTCAGGGCAGAGCCAATTCCCCACCCCCTTAATTTTAGCCGTCTGGCTCTTTGTCTAACTATTTGTGTCAACATACGTGATGAACTATGACAACTTAGTATGTGATTGATGCCTATGGTATAATACCAACTATTACATAAAAAGCAATATAAAAGCAATATATATAATATGACCTATATGAATACTATGAGAAGCGATTCTCTAAAGGAGATGAACGATAAATTATGATGTATTCTGTGTTTCAGCACCCCGTAGCTGGGGTGCGTGGTCCAATTGGGTCACGGCAGAAGCCGTTCTGGCTTCTGGACGTCTCCGGCATCCCTGTAATTTCCGGGCAGGCCTGAGATTCTCGCCTTATGCTCGCGGGGTGGCGTCGTGCTGCCCCGTGGTTGGCTGCGCTGGTCTCCTTCCCCACGGGGACGTTGTCTGTCCCTTTTCTCTGTTCTTTGCTCCTTCTCCAGGTGCGTGTGAGCGAGCGATTGAGTTTTTCCTTAGGGCTCTCCTAGAAATTGCTGCAGCTTAGCCCAAACTTCCCTGGGGGGACCGAGGCCTTGCAGCAGCCTGAGCACAGAGAATTTGATAGGGACGGCGGAGTCCGGGCTTGACCCTTTTTTAAGGCAGTCAGGCGGCACCAGAGTAGTACGGGCAGCGGCACCCTGTAGTCGGGGCCTGGGTCTGCGCCCGTGTGCTTGTGTGTCTGCCGGAGACGAGTGCTCGTGACAACCCCGTAGTCGGGGTGTGTGTCCCGAGGTGCGGAGCCCTCTGTCCCCGCGAGCAGGGCCGGCCTGTAAGCAGGCGCCGGAGCCAGCTGCTCTAGTCAGCCAGCAGGAGCAGCCCCTTCCCGGCCCTCTAGAGGGTGCGGGCTGGGGTGCTGCTTGTGTGGTCAGGGATCTGCTTGGAGTCGGTATTGCGTGGGCTTAGTCTGCCCGTAGGGCTCCCGAAGCGGTGGAGTTGTGGCACAGCCAGGCGGGCCGGGCCACGGGGGTGGGAGCCTCGTGCTCCGCGCAGTGTTGTGGCGCTGCTGATGCGTGGGGTAGCGCCCTGTAAGCAGGGTCAAGCGTAGCCCCGTGTCTCTCGCTGCAAGGAGCCCCCTGTAGCCAGGTGGGTCTCCGTGTCCCCCGCTTTACGTGGGCCTGGGGCCACTAGAAGGAGGGCCGGGTTTTCACCCTCCCTGTAACCAGGGCTTGGGGCCCGAGCCTCGGCATTTGGCTCTCTCGCTGCGCTGGCGGGGGAAGGTTGAGCTCTGCGGTTCCATGGGTGTTGCGGACCCGCCTTAACCAGGCTTTGGTCCGGAGCCTTTTGCTCCGCTGGCAGCTGTGGGGTGCCTGCCCCGTTAGCGGGATGCGGGCTCGTGGATTCCCCACTTTGGGGAGAAGGAGCCTCCCCCGGCTTCTGGGCCCAGGGCAGCCCTGTAAGTCAGGGTGCTGATGCTCTGGTTCCCTGGGCACTTGAAATTGTCAATGGCTCCTCGGAGCCCCCCTGTAAGCAGGGGTCCAGGCTCTCGGGCCGTTGCTGTGCATGCCCAGCTTCATTTGCCCTTGGTGCCAGCCTTGGAGCCCTGCAGCAGCGCCGGATGAAGGTCCTCTGCGTGTGCAACACGGTAAGAAAAGCTGCTTTCGGTTGGCCTTGTTACGGCAAAGGGGGAGGAGGACCTCTGAGGCTCTCCTTGTCTGGGGGGTGGGTGGAGTGGGGCCCTGCCTTAGGGTCTTGGGTTCCATGTTTCTGTCGGGCACAGGAGGTGGAGCTTCAAACCCACGTCTAATGGCTTGTGCTTTGTTTGCAGCAGCCAGCGCGGAAGAAGGAGGAGGCGGCGTGTGGAACGGCGAGGCAAGAGCGAGCGGCCGATGGAAGACGGGCGAAGAGGAGGACACCCTGGGCAAAGGCTTTGCCCTGTTAGCGGGGCTGTAGGTAGAGGAGAGTAGTGCTGGCACGTGAGGTGCCCGGATTGTTTTGTGCTGGGCGACCTCCCTGTAAGCAGGGCTCGGGTCTTTGCGATTGTAATGGGCCTTATGCCTTGTTGCTCCTTTGGCTGCCTGGGGGGAGCGGCCCCCTGTAATCAGGGGCACAGCTGCTCTCTCCGCACCCGGGAGGACTTTGGAGCTTGCCGGACCCCAAGGCCTCCCTGTAGTCAGGGCAGAGCCAATTCCCCACCCCCTTAATTTTAGCCGTCTGGCTCTTTGTCTAACTATTTGTGTCAACATACGTGATGAACTATGACAACTTAGTATGTGATTGATGCCTATGGTATAATACCAACTATTACATAAAAAGCAATATAAAAGCAATATATATAATATGACCTATATGAATACTATGAGAAGCGATTCTCTAAAGGAGATGAACGATAAATTATGATGTATTCTGTGTTTCAGCACCCCGTAGCTGGGGTGCGTGGTCCAATTGGGTCACGGCAGAAGCCGTTCTGGCTTCTGGACGTCTCCGGCATCCCTGTAATTTCCGGGCAGGCCTGAGATTCTCGCCTTATGCTCGCGGGTGGCGTCGTGCTGCCCCGTGGTTGGCTGCGCTGGTCTCCTTCCCCACGGGGACGTTGTCTGTCCCTTTTCTCTGTTCTTTGCTCCTTCTCCAGGTGCGTGTGAGCGAGCGATTGAGTTTTTCCTTAGGGCTCTCCTAGAAATTGCTGCAGCTTAGCCCAAACTTCCCTGGGGGGACCGAGGCCTTGCAGCAGCCTGAGCACAGAGAATTTGATAGGGACGGCGGAGTCCGGGCTTGACCCTTTTTTAAGGCAGTCAGGCGGCACCAGAGTAGTACGGGCAGCGGCACCCTGTAGTCGGGGCCTGGGTCTGCGCCCGTGTGCTTGTGTGTCTGCCGGAGACGAGTGCTCGTGACAACCCCGTAGTCGGGGTGTGTGTCCCGAGGTGCGGAGCCCTCTGTCCCCGCGAGCAGGGCCGGCCTGTAAGCAGGCGCCGGAGCCAGCTGCTCTAGTCAGCCAGCAGGAGCAGCCCCTTCCCGGCCCTCTAGAGGGTGCGGGCTGGGGTGCTGCTTGTGTGGTCAGGGATCTGCTTGGAGTCGGTATTGCGTGGGCTTAGTCTGCCCGTAGGGCTCCCGAAGCGGTGGAGTTGTGGCACAGCCAGGCGGGCCGGGCCACGGGGGTGGGAGCCTCGTGCTCCGCGCAGTGTTGTGGCGCTGCTGATGCGTGGGGTAGCGCCCTGTAAGCAGGGTCAAGCGTAGCCCCGTGTCTCTCGCTGCAAGGAGCCCCCTGTAGCCAGGTGGGTCTCCGTGTCCCCCGCTTTACGTGGGCCTGGGGCCACTAGAAGGAGGGCCGGGTTTTCACCCTCCCTGTAACCAGGGCTTGGGGCCCGAGCCTCGGCATTTGGCTCTCTCGCTGCGCTGGCGGGGGAAGGTTGAGCTCTGCGGTTCCATGGGTGTTGCGGACCCGCCTTAACCAGGCTTTGGTCCGGAGCCTTTTGCTCCGCTGGCAGCTGTGGGGTGCCTGCCCCGTTAGCGGGATGCGGGCTCGTGGATTCCCCACTTTGGGGAGAAGGAGCCTCCCCCGGCTTCTGGGCCCAGGGCAGCCCTGTAAGTCAGGGTGCTGATGCTCTGGTTCCCTGGGCACTTGAAATTGTCAATGGCTCCTCGGAGCCCCCCTGTAAGCAGGGGTCCAGGCTCTCGGGCCGTTGCTGTGCATGCCCAGCTTCATTTGCCCTTGGTGCCAGCCTTGGAGCCCTGCAGCAGCGCCGGATGAAGGTCCTCTGCGTGTGCAACACGGTAAGAAAAGCTGCTTTCGGTTGGCCTTGTTACGGCAAAGGGGGAGGAGGACCTCTGAGGCTCTCCTTGTCTGGGGGGTGGGTGGAGTGGGGCCCTGCCTTAGGGTCTTGGGTTCCATGTTTCTGTCGGGCACAGGAGGTGGAGCTTCAAACCCACGTCTAATGGCTTGTGCTTTGTTTGCAGCAGCCAGCGCGGAAGAAGGAGGAGGCGGCGTGTGGAACGGCGAGGCAAGAGCGAGCGGCCGATGGAAGACGGGCGAAGAGGAGGACACCCTGGGCAAAGGCTTTGCCCTGTTAGCGGGGCTGTAGGTAGAGGAGAGTAGTGCTGGCACGTGAGGTGCCCGGATTGTTTTGTGCTGGGCGACCTCCCTGTAAGCAGGGCTCGGGTCTTTGCGATTGTAATGGGCCTTATGCCTTGTTGCTCCTTTGGCTGCCTGGGGGGAGCGGCCCCCTGTAATCAGGGGCACAGCTGCTCTCTCCGCACCCGGGAGGACTTTGGAGCTTGCCGGACCCCAAGGCCTCCCTGTAGTCAGGGCAGAGCCAATTCCCCACCCCCTTAATTTTAGCCGTCTGGCTCTTTGTCTAACTATTTGTGTCAACATACGTGATGAACTATGACAACTTAGTATGTGATTGATGCCTATGGTATAATACCAACTATTACATAAAAAGCAATATAAAAGCAATATATATAATATGACCTATATGAATACTATGAGAAGCGATTCTCTAAAGGAGATGAACGATAAATTATGATGTATTCTGTGTTTCAGCACCCCGTAGCTGGGGTGCGTGGTCCAATTGGGTCACGGCAGAAGCCGTTCTGGCTTCTGGACGTCTCCGGCATCCCTGTAATTTCCGGGCAGGCCTGAGATTCTCGCCTTATGCTCGCGGGTGGCGTCGTGCTGCCCCGTGGTTGGCTGCGCTGGTCTCCTTCCCCACGGGGACGTTGTCTGTCCCTTTTCTCTGTTCTTTGCTCCTTCTCCAGGTGCGTGTGAGCGAGCGATTGAGTTTTTCCTTAGGGCTCTCCTAGAAATTGCTGCAGCTTAGCCCAAACTTCCCTGGGGGGACCGAGGCCTTGCAGCAGCCTGAGCACAGAGAATTTGATAGGGACGGCGGAGTCCGGGCTTGACCCTTTTTTAAGGCAGTCAGGCGGCACCAGAGTAGTACGGGCAGCGGCACCCTGTAGTCGGGGCCTGGGTCTGCGCCCGTGTGCTTGTGTGTCTGCCGGAGACGAGTGCTCGTGACAACCCCGTAGTCGGGGTGTGTGTCCCGAGGTGCGGAGCCCTCTGTCCCCGCGAGCAGGGCCGGCCTGTAAGCAGGCGCCGGAGCCAGCTGCTCTAGTCAGCCAGCAGGAGCAGCCCCTTCCCGGCCCTCTAGAGGGTGCGGGCTGGGGTGCTGCTTGTGTGGTCAGGGATCTGCTTGGAGTCGGTATTGCGTGGGCTTAGTCTGCCCGTAGGGCTCCCGAAGCGGTGGAGTTGTGGCACAGCCAGGCGGGCCGGGCCACGGGGGTGGGAGCCTCGTGCTCCGCGCAGTGTTGTGGCGCTGCTGATGCGTGGGGTAGCGCCCTGTAAGCAGGGTCAAGCGTAGCCCCGTGTCTCTCGCTGCAAGGAGCCCCCTGTAGCCAGGTGGGTCTCCGTGTCCCCCGCTTTACGTGGGCCTGGGGCCACTAGAAGGAGGGCCGGGTTTTCACCCTCCCTGTAACCAGGGCTTGGGGCCCGAGCCTCGGCATTTGGCTCTCTCGCTGCGCTGGCGGGGGAAGGTTGAGCTCTGCGGTTCCATGGGTGTTGCGGACCCGCCTTAACCAGGCTTTGGTCCGGAGCCTTTTGCTCCGCTGGCAGCTGTGGGGTGCCTGCCCCGTTAGCGGGATGCGGGCTCGTGGATTCCCCACTTTGGGGAGAAGGAGCCTCCCCCGGCTTCTGGGCCCAGGGCAGCCCTGTAAGTCAGGGTGCTGATGCTCTGGTTCCCTGGGCACTTGAAATTGTCAATGGCTCCTCGGAGCCCCCCTGTAAGCAGGGGTCCAGGCTCTCGGGCCGTTGCTGTGCATGCCCAGCTTCATTTGCCCTTGGTGCCAGCCTTGGAGCCCTGCAGCAGCGCCGGATGAAGGTCCTCTGCGTGTGCAACACGGTAAGAAAAGCTGCTTTCGGTTGGCCTTGTTACGGCAAAGGGGGAGGAGGACCTCTGAGGTTGTCTTCGTTAGGGTCGTTGTTATGAGGAGCTGCCTTGGGTTTCCTTTTAGCTTCAGTTACCATATTCAGAACTGTATTGGAAGCTCTAACTGTTTTGCCTTTGGTTTGTAACAGCGTATGCAGAAGAAAGAAATAACAGAATTCTAGGGGTTGGGAGCGACCTCGAGAGGCCATTGCATTCAACCCCCTTGGCAAAAAAAGGTTGCCTTGATGAAATGGCATAGGTAGGCATCCATAGAAGTCATAAATAACTGCAGAGAAGGGAGCTGAGCAGCCTGGTGCAGTATTCCATCACCTTTCACCATAGTGGTACAGAACTTCCTGTGCTCCATTCTGTGGCCATTGCCCGTTGTCCTGTCCTCACAGACGAGTGAAACGTTCTTGGCCATATTCTTCTTCCTCTTACACTACAGGTATTTATAAACATGGCTAAGATCCCCTCTCATTGTTCCCTTGTGAACAGATCGAGTTCCCTGCTCGGTAAGTAGGGGTGCAGGCTGTTGGGTTGCTGCTGTGCATGTTCACTCCTATTTGCCCAGGGTGCCTGCTTTGGAAGCCTGCTGCAGCAGTGGGTGGAGCTCCTTGCACAGCAACATCCTGAGAAAAGGTGATTTAGGAGGGGGTTGGTGGGTTGCGCATGTTATGTTGCCCTTGAGTTTGTAGCAATGCACACTGTGCTTGTCTCTCTCACGACAGCTGTATCGGCAACTTACGTTCATATGGGAAATGCTTTCTTTATTTTTCTCTGGCTCTTTGGTCCCTGTGGAGTGCAGTGCTAGAGGACTTGAGAGCACGATTTTGGGATGTAGGGAGTAGTAGAGCAGCACTTCGACTTCTCTTCTGGCCCCTCACTACAGAACACAGAAAGGTTCGGTAGGTAGTTCTTCACACCTGCTGTAGCTCAAGGTTACTCAATGAAGTAATTCCTTCTACAGTGTGTTAACTTTTCAAAGAGTGTGATACACAACTCCACATGGAATTAAACTTTACTGTTCCAACCATCCTTGGCTCCTTAATTACTGTTAAAGTGCTCTTGCTTACTCATAGGCTTTGGTGTGGTTAATTACAAGTGGTGCTTTCCACTAATTCAGTGACAAGGAAAACTGCAGTATTCAACTTCTGACCCTCTCATGAGGTCTGTGCTTTCTTAACAGAAACAGCATCTTTTCTCCTAAGTTAGGGCTGTGTCTAGAAGTATTCCTTATCCTTCTATGGTGCTATCCTTTTTTCTCTTTTTGTGTTAGGTATCCTCCCTGTGGTCTGTACTTGTCCTAACCACACCGTATGTCATAATTTCTTATTTTAGATACTGTAAAATTATCTTTGTAAGCCATCTCTGCCTAGCCTTTCTTAATTTCGAAGGGAAGAAACAAGATGCATAAAAACAGGTTTCCTTAAAGAAAGCTCTTCTCAGTTGGTGTTCCAGCTTGTCATTAGACTCAAGTACTATATCTAAAAGGATTGGAATTGTATTTTAAAATGAAGTTTTGACTTGACATTTCTGAGCTTTGTAACTCTGCAGAAAAAAATGACACCGGCACTTTTCATCTGCTTTTAACACTGGTTTTATACCAATAATTACCACTGCCTTGTAATTAGTTGAATGTTCTGACTTTCTCTGCCTGTCATCACAGAATTTGGGTTGTTGCAATGGAATTGTGAGTGTTGGTGTTACGTGGCTGAGGTTTCTGTGTTTTTCTTCAACTCATATGGTCAGTGGAGATGGAAGCACTAATCAGCAAAAGCTTCGGTGGTATCAGTCAGAGCTCTAATTATTTTCTCTTTACTATTTTACAGTGGTAGGAGCAAAGGCCAGATAGTCAGGTTCTGAGTGCATATTTTTACTCCCCATTTTTTATCTTTTAAACTCAACTTTTGCCAGCCTCTACATTTTTGTCTTAGACTCTGCCTGTGTCTACCACTGACACCAGCCTCTCTCAGGTTTTGTGACATGAAACTATTAAGAAAGTTGAGCCAGAAGCAGCAAAAGTGCTACCTCACATTTCTTGTATATTTGTACAACAGTGTTGGATCCTTCACCAGGATCCTTGACTTCTAGGACTGGTGTTCTCACTGCCCCCATTTATCTTTTTATACAGTAACAGCACCAGTGGCCTACCTGCCCTTGGGTAGGCAAACTGATTTCTTGAAGGTGAGACGGAGCTTTTGTCTCTTATTCATCACTAACTGCATCTCCTCCTGTTCTGCACTAATTCACAGTATGTGTCTGGATTCCTTTTCAGTAGAGATAGGTATGAGCATCTGTGACAAGTCTTAGAATGAGTTCTCAAGGGGTTGTAAGATGAATACACATAACTTAACCTTGAAAGAGCAGTTACCTGGATTGTCCGAGAGGGCAGTAACTCAACTACCTCTGTTTCCGAGAGACTTAGCCCAGTAGTCCCTCTCACTCAGTCTTGCTTTTAACCTGAGCTGGAAAGGGTTTTCTTCCCTTAAAAGGGAAAAGAGAAACTGTTTTTTTCAAGTGCAGTTTTTTAATTATTATTCTGTTAAGGGAGAAACTGTCACAGAAATTATGCCTTTGAATCCTCATGCAAAGAAAATGAGGTGTCAAGTTCACATTCCTCTTGTTACTGTGTTCGCCTTCCAGTGGGACAACTCCTCCATAGGGAGCATTTTGTTGTGTAATGCAGTACATGGAATATTAAAAATCTGTGGTCAGGACCCGGAGACAGTTAGTGCAAGAGGAAGTCGAAGCACAGGGTGTGAAATCTGTGCCAACTTTCCATCCAGTGTCATTGACACAAAAGCCACTTACCGTGCACATGTCTTGATTTGAAAGACCTTTGTTAGCAGACAGAAACCCTACTCTACAATACAGCACAGACTCTTTGTCAGGCTGTACAGAGTGGGCTTTTTTAATGAGGTTGTTCTTTTGGGATCTGGTTGGATACTGGCAAAGATCAACCCCACAAGCAGTGCCTGCAATGTGCAGTCAACGTCTTACTTAAGATTGTAGGGGGACCTAACAGTTAATCTTCTGCTTTAATTTAAACAGCAAAGATGACCTAGCTGCTAAGCTTTAAGACAGGCCGGGTATTTTCTTAGTGTCTCAAGAGCTTTTCATTCCTCCTCCATTCATGCTTGGAAGCACAAGTGCCAGCTTGCTGAGTGCAGAAGGATCCTTTACCCAGCCCTTGGTCTGATGGTGCTGATGGAAGCTTTTCCTTAGTATCTTTCCCAGAGTAGCTGACATGACAACACGTCGGTCTAATACAGAAGACTTCTCCTCATAATCAGTCTTTGCATCCAAAAGGCATGCTGGGGTGCAAGCTGCAGCTTTTGTGTGCTTTCAGTGCATGCAAGAAGGGGTTACAGTACTGGGATGCTCCTCACTCACAAGTGTGTTTGTCTCTCCAGCGGGAGCCTCTGCAAAGTTCAGTAACAGACCTACCTGTGTTTGCACAGAGCTCGCCTGCTGTGATGAGCCTCAATCCTTTCAGAGAGTCATTCTTGTTCAATAAAAGCCAGTAAAGGTCACTGCTGCATGCCTGATGAGTTAGGTTGGATCTTGCAGGATCTTGCCCAAAAGAGAGGAGTTGACTTTGGGTCTTCTGCAGTTGAAGCTAACATCCCAGAGACAAGGACTTTTCTTTCATGCTCTCACCCAAGTTTTGCTGAAACTTGGTGTAAAAATGCAGTTAAAAAAAAAAAAAACAAAACAAAACTGGCTGCCACTTGGCTCCATGCTCTGCCCAGCTGACAAGTGCAAAGCTAAACCAGGGGAGTTGTCAGATTTCCGCAGGAAACTTAAATTTGAGTGTCATGACACAGAGGTCTTTCTATGGGTACAGTTACTTCAGAAGGCAGTACGGAGCCCCCTGTGAGTGCAGGATTATTTAACCAGGGAAGTTAGCCTCGATGGGCCACTGCAGGACTGACATATGTTGAAGCAGGGAGACTCTGAACCCTCCCAAAACATCCAATTTTTGAACCTATTTTCTGAGTAAGAAATGGTGCCTGTCCACATGTCCCATGCAGTGCTTCTTCTTCTGCTTATGCATTTTCTATTTTCCGCTCATCCTGCTGCTCTTTGCTTATGGTCACATAAGAGTTGCTGGCTGTTTCTTTTTCTCCAATTGGCTTTCCACCACCAGAGGAAAATACAGAAGTCTGCAGCAGAAGGGGAGGCAAACCAATCACTTAACAAGATCTAATTAGCAAGGGAAGCCCTCCCTGGGTAATTGCCACTCATTTTTCAGCTGTGAGCATGAGAAGAAAAATAGTTTTAAGGAGCTTAATCAAGTCTTTACAAAATCCTGGCAGCACTCAGTACCTAAACCCTGCTTGATCAGGGCCTGAGTGGGGAGAGTGAGAAGAAGCTATTGACAGAGTTCCTGAAAAGCCCACTGAGCAGCTCATTAGACAGGTTTCTACTAGCAGCTCTCCCAAGACTTCATTTTCTTGTCCTTCCATAAACATTAAAAACCCAGCTGGGCAGTTTTAGTAATTGCATTTTTGGGCAACTTTTGAGTCTGCTCACTGCCCTGCCTCAGAGATAAGCGTATGCAGTTGTGCATACAGCTTGAGGCTGGCTTTTGTCTCCTCTGACCCCAGGTCTTGAGTATCTGAGCGAGTTTCTTTGTCTTCTGCACACCGAAGAGGCTGTTTGGGGTGCCAGGCAGGAGCTCCCACAGGTTTTGCTTCCAGCACCTTCTGCCTATAGTGCTCATTGCACATATAACCAGCTATCCCACCTTAAAAATCCTCTCCTTTGCGTTTCTGCTCCCTGCAAATCAAATCCAGCAGTGCTACCACTGCAGAAGGCATGTGTGCTGCTGCAGCTCATGACTCGTACCCTGTGAGCGACTGATTCTGTTGGCATGATAAACACATGATGCAGAGGAACAGCACTAATTATGACCCTGTCACCTTCATCAGCTCCCCACTAATTGTTTTGGCTTTTTTTAATCTTGGTGCCTGGAGATGAAACATGATGTTGGGTTTTGAAAAGAGGTTGAAAAGAAAAGAGAAGAAAGAATCGGATTTTAAAATAGCAGCATCAGGTAGATCTTTCAGTTGCATTTGAAATTCAAATGACAGAAATTATAACTTTTTAGTGTTATTAAAATAAGGCATGGGATGTTTTTCAGAGGACTTTCTGGGACTGCCCATGCTGACTCTCAGTCCATAAGATCCACTTTGCTGCTCCCAGCCCAGAAGAAGGGATCTCTGGTTTATGTCGTAATAAAATTTTCATCTCTCTCCAGGCACTGTCAGTTCAGAAACCTCAAAAGTAATAACTTTTCCTAGGTTTTGAGGATGAAGGGCGATATCTCCTTGTCATCTCTTTCTCCACAGCTGTGTGCCCCATCTGAGGGCAAGCTGAATGCCTGCCCTTTGCAAGCTCATTATCAAATAAATGCGGATCATGCTCTGAAAGCAGCTCTCAAGGCTCCTTACTGACAATTTTGTGTCCTTACCCCTTGCACCACCAAGCACAGATTTCAGGTGCAGGCCCTGGGTCCTGAGCACCCTTGTAGGTGGATTTTCATTTCCAAAGAGCAGCAGAGCAAAAACATCAGAGAGAGGCAACACTCTTCATGCTCAGGAGACTCAGTGTGGTAAATGACTTAGTGACTTAATCAGCACGGTTGTGGTCTTGCTGCACACACTTGCAAGAAATAAGTGCTAAGATGCCTGTAAAGGTATGAAGCCAGGTATGTCGATAATGATGAGAAGTGTATTTCTACTGTAGCAATCCAGTCAGTTTGATGCCTGAGCTCTCATAGCTGCCCTGAGGAATTTCCACAAGCTTTTGCTGCAGTATCCTATGAAAGAGAGTCAGCTTGCTAAGTGAACCCAGTGTTATGCAATCACAAGAGTTTCCATTTTACCTCCTATTTATTACCAAGAGGAAATGTTTGGATTTGCTGAAATTTGCTTTGCAGAAACGTCTCGCTGACCTTGCAGCAGAGTTCCCACTTCTCTCTGAATGGCAGATGAATGCAAGGTGGTGTGGATGAATGAACAAGCTGAAGTCTGCCCCCACTGAAAGAGAAAGCAGTGCTTGTAGGGAGGCTGCTGTGACACCAGGATGACAGCCTACCTGCCTGTCCTCAGCTGTCCAGGCTGGGAAATCTTTCAAAGGAAAGTTTCTACCCCAAACTGTAGCAGCAAAAGCAGTTCCAGAGGCTCCCTGTGAACAGCTACAAGCCTGATTTAACAACAAGAGCACCAGCCTGAATCTTTAATTATACTTAATCATTAACTTGCAAACAGGAACGTGCTTTGGTGGTGCGTAATTATGCTGCAACATCATTAAGCTCATCCATGTTTTATTTTTAGGTGGCAGCCTTCCTTTGGAGCTGACCTGGGGTTATTCCACAGTGCTCCCAGCTATCGGAAGGTGCACCAGCAAGGTGCCACTTCCCCAGGAACCCTTTGTTCTCACAGCAATCAAACACAGGCTTGTACTTTAAAATCCAGACTTTAATTGTAAGCCCACATCTATGTGCAGTGGCAGAAGGGAGAACTCCTCACCCAGCTGCAGTCAGATGCTGGCTTTTCTGGGGAAAGAAACACCAAGAGCTATGTCCAGCCAGCGCTGGAGCACTTTTTGCGCAGAGCTGTACAAAGTGGCTCTCCCTGCTATGGGTGCTGTCCCAGGCCAGCCTGCATAAGGTTCCGTGTTCATTTTACAGTCCCATCACATCCTCATTGCCCTTCCTGGTCACACATGAAGGTGTAATTCCTCCTCCTCATCACACACCACACACGGACACGTGTTTCTTCTCCAGCACTCAGCCTCCATTCACGATGTGGACAGAGCTGCACCACTCCAGCCAAATAGCCAGCTGTAAACACCGGATCCAGCCAAGGAAATCTCCCTTTTGCCTCACATTTTGTTCATAATGGGCCCTTTTCTCAGAAGAGCTGAACTATAATTGAGTGAAATCTTCCAGCTGCCTTGGTGCGTCTCTGCTGTGCGGCACCGGAGGTTTCAGTCTTTTCTTTTTCACACAACAGCAAAGCTGTTCATGACAGTTTCTTTTCATTTCCGATTCTAAAGCATAATAAATAACAGACTCTCCTTCCACTTGCTTGGCATGGCAGATACTGAAAAAAAAAATTGGAATGACGTGGAGAACATATATTAAAATTCTCTATCTGGATGAAATTCAGCACTGCTGAGCGTGGCAGAAACGTAGGGTGATCTCTGTGATATGGCGCTGAAATGAATGGAGATATCCTCACCTTGACCGTTTTTTTCTAAAATCAATGTAGGAACGAATTGTATGGACTCGTGGCAGAACAGGCAGGATGGGGGCAGCTCAGCACGGAGCGCTCCTGGCACGCTGATCAGACACTGCCTCGCACTGATCAACCCTACTGACACACTGATCCTTGCACTGAAAAACAGCAAAATCTTCCCATTTGCAACACAGTGAGAGAGCAGCTGGTCTGGCATTATCCACACAGGTCAGGCTTATGCAAGACATTCATCTGCATAGTTTTATTCTTCAGTATGAAAGCATTCCTTGCCTTTTTCTTCAGCCGAAGGGAGAAGGAAGAGCCAGTCATGTTGTAACATCACAAGTCCAGGCGTGCAGGTCACCTGCCAGAGGCCAGGGAGCTGTTTTCCTGCAGGGCCTGGCTGTGCACACCTCCAGCCACTGCGTAAACAGCTGCTGCCGAGCACTATTTTAGTGACATGGGTCCTGTGTCTTGGTCAAAGCAATCAAACCTGGTAAGGGGATGCTACGAGAGAGTCCTGGTCAGTCAGATTAATGCCACTCACCCAACTCCCTAAGGAACCGGGCAGCACAACTTCATTCATATGGAAAATGATGCCTGCTAGAGCTATCTATTGTTATGTAACTTTGTGGATTCGGGTGACGGAAGCTAATTTCTTCTTTCCTATAACTTCCTTTTCGTTGCCTTTGGCAGCCAACCAGCAAAGCAAATGAACTGTCCCCTAATTGATTTTCTAAGAATAAACCCTTGGCTCTGCCTCTGACTCAGCCCAGGACTGTGAAGCCCGTCGGAAGAGGAAGAAATCTCACAGCTGTGCCTATGGCCCAGGACGGGGCAGCCCTGCTGTCCTACTGCTTGCCCATCGCTGCCCCATGGCAGCCTCTTTGCTTTGGGGTCACCTGTTGCCTCCTGTGGATGCTCTGGGGGCTTTGCTGGACTTCACCGTTAGGAAACAGCTCAAGGCAGCTACTGACATTGTGGTGGTTACCTGGAGCCTGCCTTGCAGTCCTCCCCGTGTTCCTCTCCCTGATTTGCTGCTGGGGTTTCAGTAAAATCTGCCTTTTCTCCCCCTGCTCCCCTCTCTCTGTTGGCTTCTAGCAAATGGATAAGAAACTGCTCCGCACCACGGGCAAGGCAAGGCCCAGGGGTGGGGGGAAGATTAATTGAAGACTTAATTTCTTTTATTCTTATTTGATTAGCTAAGTGGAAGAGGCATGAGTCTCTGCTTATGTGCTAGCGGTGCCTTGGTGTCGGGCCATGAATCACAGCTCCCAGCTGCCACTCTCCGGCTGCAAGTCGGCTTAATTACGATGTAGTAGTAAATATTCTTGCAGGCAGAGCCCATCAATTAGAGCCCTCCACGTGCCTGCAGCACAGCTTGCTTGCCATCACCTACCTGACATGGGACAAAGAGGAGGAAAAGGAGCTCGGATAGCAGGGACTGGGGATGTTGTGGCAGGGACGGGGCACTTCTGCAGGCAGCGGGCGGCTAGAGCCGGAGGAGCCAAGCTCCTTGGGCAGACTGTCCTGGGTGCAGTAAATAAATCAAAGCTACAAGTCATCGATGAGCAGAAACATGCTTGCAGAGTGTCCTCAAGGAAAGTTAGATAATCCTGAACCTGCGAGTGATCAGCAAACCAGAAAAAGGATTCCCCTTGGCAGCCTAACGTCCAGCTTTTTGTGGTGCTGGTGCACTGCAATGCCACCCACATCTTCCCCTGCCTGGCTGCTGCATATCAGAAACTCTCTTTGCCATCAGCACCACTACTACACACAGAGCAGGGCTCTAAAACAGGCTGTACTCCCTGTGATATGAATACCGGGAGCCCTTAAATCTGCCCTTCCCTGTTGTGCCACTCATTCTCTCCGTTAGCAAGTTTATGTTGATTTCTTTCTGCCTTGCCTTCTTCTTATCTTAATCTTAGAGCCCAATACAACACAAAACATCTTATCGGTACTTGCTTTGAGGTAGATGGAGGGGCAAAGAGAAGATTGAGTGACAAGTTTCCATCGGCTTGCCTTTCATCACTAATCCTGCAGCGGAATCAATTAGCCACCAGCGTGTTGCTAGCATTGGAAAAACTTCCCTTGTGCTCAGCCTCCCCAGTTCTGCCTCGTGCCTGGGGCTGGTGCTCTTAAAGGATGCTGGAATTAAATGGGCCACTTCTGTCTGCTGTGCTCTGCCTGCAATCTGCTGGCCAGCCTGGTCTGTGTACGCTAGCCATGCCAGCCAGTGCTGAACGTTTATTTCAGGCCCTGGAGAGGATCCAGGTGGGTTGGCCCCACCTGATGACCATGCACATAGATGCCCTGCATGGTGTCAGCCATCCCTTGCACAGCACCACCAAAGCACCACCCACTGCAGCACCTCTCTGTCCTTCTGCACGGTGAGGCCAACAAACTGTTTGTGCATCCTGAGAAAAAGAAGGATTTCAATTTGCCCACCAAGAGACCCTATCCTGTACCATTTTTCTGCTCCTGACTTTTCCCTTTGTTCATCTTCCCCCTGCATGGGTGGGCTCTTCACTGGAGGGCTCCACACCTTGCATGGGTGCCAGCCCTGTGGGGAGGCACCAAGCACGGGCAGCCTCCACCCCTGCCGCAGAGGCAGGGACTCCAGCTGGCACGAGAAATCCAGGCTGAGAGCTGCCTAAGGCTTTCCTGGAGATTTGGAGTAATTACAGGGAGCAAAAAAAAACCTCATATTTTAAAATGTCAAGCAGTGTTTATCTGAAACTGTTCCCAGCTAAGGGGAAATGAAAGAAGATGCAGCAATAAAAACGAGGAACACCAAACCTGCTGGGCTGCCTGCCTGCTAGGCTCCCCCTGGGGACCCGCATCCAGGGGCACCATCCATGGGGCCACGGCCGGGCATGGCCGGGACCTTAAAGCCTCCCACTGCTCTCTGCTCAGTTCCACTCTTCTGGGTGCACTGTTGTGCCCAAGAGGGCACAGACGTGATGTTTGGGATGCCCTCCCTTCCTACCAGTTTGTGGGTGTCTGAGCAAAGACAACCAGGTCTTACGTGTTTAGGTGCCGTAGGTACGTGGACGTGCTTTGCATCGTGGTGTGCTGCCTGAGGGAGAGCCGTGTGCTCCTCACCAGGCACTTAGAGAAAGTCACATTGGCTCTGCTCACGGGGCTTTGAATTTCAAACCTCCAAGAGAAACGTCGTGGTTCAGATCCCACATTTATTTCCTTGTACGAGAGCAATCTGAGTACCTGCTGATTGCATTTGCAGACGCAGTGCTACGCTTTGTTTTCAGCAGGTAGGTTTGCCCATGCAGCACTTACAGCATGAGCCTGGCACTGCCTTGGTTCCTGCCTCCCAAAATTCCTGACTTCCTATCCTGCTGGCTGGGTCTCGCAGCTACACTTCATATGGAAGCAGTAACCAGATAGTAATGATTTCTCTCAGAGTCTGATTAAGTATTAATACACATAATTGGCACTCATAAATCTCCATATCTTTGACCTTCCTCGAGTCAGAATGGCACAAAAGCAGATCTGTTTAAATAAAATATCAGCACATATACCGGGAAAAAATGCATTGCAGTTATAACAACCTGTCATTGCTGACATTATTGACTGGCTAGCTTACAGTAGTAAATAAAAAGAACGTTAATTGCTGCAGTAACAGACACACATCAGCTTATGAAGCTATTTGCCACGTTTCTAGAGGGATGCTTGTTTTTAATTTTTGTTATCAGTTGAGTGCTAACAAAGGTTTACTGGAAGCAGAGTGTTTTCTGCCAGTGAAATCAGCGATGTGCTCCATTGCTTTAAGCTGTGTGATGTGCTAAGCCCGCAGATAAACCCACAGCTGTGAGCAGAGGGGGACTTTATGGCACTTTCTCCTTTCTCGTCTTCCCCACCTGGGTCCTCCATTTGAACATTTCCCTCCCCGTGCTCTGGCAGCACCTGGACGTGCATTGTTTCTAGCAGGGGCTGCGCAGGAACCTGCAGGAGAAGGAGTTTGCTCTGTGTGGGTCCACATCTGCTCCCACATTGCAGCACGAGAGCCAGAGAGCACCCCAGCTCTGCACGGGTGCCTGCCTCCGTCCTGGTCCAGGAATGAGGGATATTACTGACACCAACTTCCCTGCACTGGAGAGGGATTTCACTGCAGGAGAAGCATAAAAAGGCTCTAGAGAATCTAGCAATGTCAAATTTAGTTTAGAATATGGCACAGAAGAAGCCAGGTGAGATTATTCCTTCCTTGCCCACACTTTTCAGCACCAGTTCAGTATGCTTTTAAGATTTATTCCCCCCACCTAGCAGTGGACAAAGCATCTCCGTGCTCTAGCACGCGCTGCAGCTTTAACAGGTGTCTTAGCAGGAGCCCTTAGGATCCCAATTTGTAATTCATTCTGCTCCAACAAACTGGCTCTAGGGTGCCAGCTGGTCAAAAAGTGGCCAGAAAATGTTTCACGAGCCCTGGGCGAGCTGGCAGGTGGCAGGGAAATTGCCCCCCCAGGGGCATCGCCAATACCCTGGTGCTGTGCGGGCACCGGGAGCTGCCCCTGCCCCATCCTGCAGCCAGCGACCCGGGGGATTCCCTCCAGGACTTTTCTCCCCTTTGCTTCCAGCTTTACACAGCAGAACGAATTTGCTGCCTCTGCCTTGCTGCGTGTTGCCAAGTGATCGCGGTTTTGGAGGAAAACAAACTGAAAAAATAGACCGTCAAGAGGAGCCCAGTGGAGGTGGCAAACTTCATAAAGGCAAACCTAATGAGTTGGAAACCAGCGGAAAGGCGAGGCTGTGCCAAGTTTCAGCTAAAACCATTTCAAATAATCAAGTTCTCTGCATCTAGGGGATAAAAGTCCCATGCAGAGAGATGAGTCTGCATCGCTCCCTTCCACAGCAGGACCGGGAGAAGGATTTTTTCCCTGTTTTGCTCAGGGGTTTAACTTTCCCCTGAAACTTCAGCTGTGGGCACGGAGAGCAGCAGCTCCCATCTGAGCTGTTGGAAATCACGATCACAGCCTCTCACCTCGCTCCTCTGCCCATTGCACAGGCAGCCCCATGGGAGCAGGCAATTCATCGGTCCTCTCAGCACTTTTCTGCTAATGACTTTGGGAAGGTTACGTGTCCCCGAGTGCTTATAATTCTTCCTCTGCAGCAGCATAATCAGTCATTATTAGCAGCAATTTCAGACTCTAACCATAAAGCTGTTATTTCTGCTTAATCCAAACCACGCTAAATATTAATTTGATGTTTAATCCCCCTGGTATCTGGCACTATTGTGCTATTATTGTTGTATATTATTATTATTTATGTGGCAGACTGGCAAACAAAGCACTTTAGTAATCATATCCTTATTTATTTCCACTTGCGTGCATCTCTGCCTTTTGCTGCCCATGTGAAAAGAGCATCCTCTGTGTGAAGAAAAACCCACGTCCCTGCCACGTTTTTTTATCCCCCCCCCCCCCCCCCCCAGCCATCAGCTGAACAGCTCGAGCTGGAAAGTGATTAAACGTCTGCAATCACGGTTTGCATGTAAACATCACTCCAAACTCACTCGAAAAAAAAAATAAAGACCCAAAGCAAACCCATGAGGCTTTCAGATGCGAGGCAGCAGTTTATCACACGCTGCAAACCTCACCCACCGAGCAGTGACAAAGCTCCCACAGAACACAGGATGGAACGCCGTCATTAACAGGCAATTATCTGCTGTGATCAATCGAGCTATTGCACAAGCAAAAGTTAAGAACCCCTTAATAACAGGTGAGGAGCTGGTAGCAGCCGGCTCCTGTACGCTACGTTCAGACAAGAGAAATGCCACGATTAGCCCTAAAATGAGAGGGTGAGAAGCTCTTTTTGACGTGGTGCTGCTCTGAAGATGTGGCCTGGCACTGTGTCCATCTCTGAGAAGGGAAAGGCAGAAAGGGCTGTGCCAGGCAGACCTGTCCCAGGCTGGCTGCATTTCCTGCAGAGATGGGCCTCTCGTTAATGCAAGCCCTCCTGGGCCCCGGGACCTCCAGCTCAGTCCCACCTCTCCTTCTCCACATGCATGGGGCTGCTGCTCCATTTTATTGGCAGCAGCAATAGATCATTTTCCAGACACCCCCAGCGAGAGCCAAGAAGCACTGTCCCCTCCAAAGCGTGAACACCGAGCACTGAGGGTGCAAGGACCTCCTAGTGACCAACCTTGCTTCATTTCCTAACATGCAAAACATGGCAGTTTGTCACCATCCTTCCTTCATTTTGCTCCATCAACGTCTTCTGAACAAATTAAAAGGAGACAGAGCCACGAGGGCAGCGCTGGCCCTGGAAGATGGGTTCCTGGGGCCGGTTTGGGGGTGGCCGGTCCTGGTCTGGCCCCAGCAGAGCCTCCCTGCTGCTCCACACGCCGCGGGGAGATTTAATCAGTGCCTGACAGCTGTGCGTCCTCACTGTCATTGTCACTGCTCTAACAATGAAAATTAATGCAAGGAATATATGTGGGAAATTTCGCATTTCTTTCTTTGCACTAAAAACCTGTGATTTCTACCTGAGGCTGAGGAAAAACAGCCAACGGGCACAGAGTGTGGCTCACATCACTTAGGACCTTGTTGCAATATTCTGGAGCGTATTTCCTTGCTGAGCTGCAATTCATTCACTGTTTGGCAGATGCAAGATGAATACCTGCACCATGGAAGGAATTTGTTCCTGCATTTAGCCGCCCATTTCTTTCACTGTCCAGAAAAATAGGGGCACTGCTGGAGGCAATCCTCCTTCCAGCAGCAGCTCCTGGGGTCCGTCCTCCACCTCCCGGACCTGCAGGACAGTCCCCTCGCTCCCAAGCTGATTTTTAGCAGCTTTTTACCATTGGGAGGGACGGTGGAGTGGCCGTGGGGGTTATCCGAGCAGCAGGTTCCTGCAGCCAGGTGCACAAAAATGCACAGCCCACACCGTGCAGGGAAAGCGTGGTCGCGGGGCTGCAGGGCTGGGCACCAGGCACTGAAGGATGAAGGCTGCAGGCACCAGCTCCCTTTGTATGAATTATTCTATTGCCTTTGTTATGTGATTATATGGTAGGGTATTTCTTAACCGGGGAAGAAGAGAAAAAAATAAAATCTCATTCCCAGCACTGCCTGAATTTTGAATGTGTAACTCCGAAAGCTTAATCACATTCTTCTCACAATGCCTTATGGTTTATATATATTTGGGTTTTTGTTGCTTTTTTGTATTCACTCATTTCGCTGTCACTTTAAGTTTAATATTATTAAAATTGCTCTGGTTTGCTCTACTTAAAATTCTCCAGCTGGAGTATTTTCTTGCAAGAAGTGCTAAGTCAATTTCTTTCTCCTATTTTTTATTTGTCTCTAATGACTCATTAGATAAGCACCTTGCAAACTGCTAGCAGGAAGCAATAAGCCCGTTATCAGCAGCAGCCTCGCGGGAAGTTTTGCAGGTTGAGGGCCAGGGGCCGGGATCTTTCCTGGGGTGCAAACACACCCTGGAGAGGTGCAGCATCCTGCAGGGTGCTGCGGGGAGGCAGCAGCTTGAGGCCAGCACCCTGCGGCCCCACTCCCTGCACCCCAAGGGCAAATCCTGCTGCTCTGGGGCAGGGGGAAGGAGGCAAACCCTGTGGGGTTGCCTCCATCATCCCACCGCTGAAAAAAATGACATTTTCCCTGGCAGCAGGAGAAGTATTCTCGCTGACCTGAACCATGTCTGCGTACCGCTGGGGATTTCATCAGAAATTCAGCCTTAGGGCCAATTACTGGTAAGCCCCAGGCAGCTCTGTTCCTAGGATTTCCCACCCTAAGCACACCTCAGGGGTACATGAGGGCTCCAGCTTAGGGCCACAGCCCCTTTGCTCCACCAAGTGGAGTGGAAAAGAAGAGGGAAATAGTTGATGCTCACAGATTTCACTTGGTTTCCCTCTTAGCTCAGCACTTTTGGGAGTAACTATAAAAGAATTATTTATTAACATTATTTTGTTCTGTTATTTACACTTTTTGTGTTATTAGTATTTGTGGAAAATGTCAAACACCTTTTGTAGACATGTTAGTTGGATGAGGTGATGCCTTCTTCCATGTCAGAAAGTGGTGTAAGTTAAAACTAGGCATAAGGTGTTAATAGTCCCTAGAATAACCCCTGGGTGCTTTGGTCCTCATAATGAATTTGAATGCTAATTGCATTTAAAGCAACATAAGGCTTTTCTGCTGGCCTGATGTGATCTCGACGAATTGGATCGCAAACACTTTCAAGAAGCAGAGCTCCGATTTGGATTGAACTCAGAAGATTTCTGAAATCGGAAAACATTGCAAATAATTATTTTTGATTTGAAATTAATGCGTTCACTTGCACATCAATCAGCTGTTATGTGGGCCACACAGCCCTGTTCTGGCTGATAGCACAGGTAGTTGGCAAGGAAAGGGAGTGCACCAACTACATTGTGTTCATGCCTACAAAGCAGGGCCCACTTCCATTTCTAAAAAGAAGTGAAGGGTATTTCATCTGTTGTGCTCTTAAACTTACTCTGCAGGCACACATGGGAGAGGCAGGGGCAAAGCCATGTCCCTGCAGCAGTAGAGGACGTGGTGGCAGTGCTGTTCCTTCAGCACTGATGTTGCTTCCCTGCATTCATCTATTCCCGAGCCTTTTGGATAGTGCGAGCTCCACTTCATCCCATGGATGAAGAGATCTCCAGCTCCTAACTTGGCTGGAAGCTTCCTTTGGGAGCCTGAAGTCACCTCAGGTAACATCTTCACGAGCTTCCTTCCCTCACCTCCTCTGCCCTCCTCCACGCTCGCCGACTTCGCTGCGGTTGTGCCGTGGGGCTGAGCAGCACGGGAGCCTCGCACAGAGCAGTTTGCTGATAAGCTATTAAACATTCGGAATCTAATTACTAATACAGCCCTACCTCTGGTCCATTTGCAGAGCTTTGTTATCAAACTATGCCTACCGAAACAAACGTGCTAATTAGCCGCCCTGGAAATAGGATGGAAATAATAGCCCATTATTCTACTACTGTGCTATTTGTGCCACAACAAGAACAATCCTTTGCGGGGAGAAAAGCTGAGTTTGTGTTATTGCCTGGCTTAGTGCTTTGGAGCTGGGGAAAGATGTTGAGGGTGACGAACACCTCGGTGGTGTTGAAGCAAGATGCAGACCAAACGGGGCTGGGAGGTTTTTTCCCGTGGGACTCTCCAGGCAATGAAGGAGTTTTCTAGCAGGGGAGCAGGGGAGTTGCTCACTGGGGCTGTGCTTTGTTGCTAATATTTACCATCATCTTAACCATTCCTGTCTCACCTAGATGTATTGCTTAATACGAGCTCCATTTCGAGGATATCAAGTGCAGGATGTAAACACAGATATGGGGAATGCCTATGTTGGAGGTGAGCTGGTCACATCCACCGATACTTATTTCAACTCCAGACCAGTTTTTTGTGTGAATAGTTTCCATCTGACAGAGTTCATCTCTTCATCCTTTTCCAGAAAGGTCTGTTTTGATTTCGGAAGGCCCTTTCTGTGCCCGTTTGCTGGGTGCTTTGCAGGGAACGGCTCGCTGTTCCCTGTGTTATACATCAACACTTCAGGCAAGTGTAGGAGATGAAAGGGGATTACTGCGTATGTCCAGCTCTCACCGGCACTTTGCATAACAGCACCTGGCGCCCGTGATGATGGAAAAGGCAGATTATAAAATGACACCAGCCATTCAATAGAGGAGACCAAAAAACATGAACCAAGGGCCTTAAAACTACATTAAACAAAGCTGTGTGGTGCTGTTCCCCTTTTCCTTCTTAACTGCATAATGAAAGGAAAATCCCCGTCTCCCACAGATGGCTGAACCCTGCTGTGACTGCCTGCAGGGCTGAGGTGCCTTACCCTGCAGCTTGGTGCAGGCGGGCGCTGAGGGGCTGGGACCAGGACAGAAGCTCTCCGAAGGGGTTTTCTCCTTCACCGAGTCCACACTTCGTAACCGCTTCTCATAACTCAGTAATTACAGCCAGTATGTTTATTTACATAAGCAGGGGCTGTAATTACATTCTAATTAAAACGTATAATTAGGTAATTAGGATCCAACGTGGATTAAAAACTAGTGTGAGTGTGAGCTTGGAGGCAGATGTTCTCAGCCATGCTGGCCGTGGCTTTGTACCTCCAGAGGGCAGGAACGTCATCCCATGTGCACTGCCAGGACACAAGCACTGAGCAGTGACGCTGCTGGCAGGGGGAAGCATCCAAACAGCCTTTTTTTCCCCAGGATGAAAGCAGCTTTAGTGCCCTCTTACCTGGAGAGCCAAGAGGAGTGTTTGCTGCTGCTGGAGACACCCTGATGGTGCTGAGCGAGGAGCTGCAGCGCTGAGCACTGAGGGTTTTGCAGGACCACTGTCAGGTTAACCAGAACATGGAAGCTCCCTGGTGTGCACAGAGTTAATTTTATTGGGTTTTTAGCAGGCTCTAATGAGAACTGAAAGAGCTATCCATCTTTGCAGAAGGATAACGTTCTGGCAGGACATTGATTGCGAGGAGATTTTAGACCTTACGGACCCAAAGCCCTGCCAAAGGTGGATCCCCAGGGAAGCACGCAGGCAGGGATCTGCAAACCTCACACTCCTCTCCTCAGGCCTTCAGAAAGAGCCAGAATGGGCAAATTCTGCTCCTTTGTCACAGACTGCAGGGAGCAGAGCGCGGAGCAGCCCGGGTGGCTGCAGCTAAAGCTGTGTCCTGTGGGTGCTGCTGCAAGCGCCCACCACCCTTGCAGATGCTGCAGGGGGGGGAGAAGGCAAGGGCAGGGCCAGGGGCTTGCGGAAAGCATCTGCTGTGACTGCAGCCTCCCACAGCTGATGGAGATCTCACTGCCCTCTGCTCCTCTGTGCTCCCCGGGGAGAGGAGAAGCTAATGGGGTGGAAGCGCTGCCAGAAGGCTGGGGGCTCCGCAGGGCAGGCGGATGCTGTCCTTGCTGCTGAGCTTGCTGAGGCTGCAGAGATCCCTGCAGGGCAGCGTGTAGGCTGCGGAGACGGGGATATAGCTGTCTGCTTTCAAAAACATGTAAGTGGTGGTGTGAGCAGGGCTGCTTGCTCTGAGCTAGGTCCCCCAGCACCCTGGGGCTGCAGGAACAAGCAGCGTGTGCGGGCAGTGCTCACTGCAGGCATCCTTCCCCTCGCCCTGCCTCACTTCCAGCAGCTCTGATTCATGATTCACAGGGTGCTCTTGGTTCTGCTCCTGCTCCCACAGCTCCCTGGGGTGGCCTTGCTGCAAACGGCACCTTGTGCATGGGGCTGGAGCATCTCCTTGCAGGAAAGGTGAAGGCTGTCGAGCTTTCACTTTTGTAATGACAAAAGTCAACATGCTCTTGGTACCAAGAAAAAGCCTTCAGCAAAACTACACTGAGCAAACGCAGAAGGAAACATATGTGCAGGATCTGCCTCTGCTGCTGGGCAGTCAACGGTGGTCTCGGTGTGGGAACAACCCTCTGCCCACAGGCATGGGCTGGACTCTGATGCAATGCAATTAGCAGTTGTGTAATTGCACTGAACAAATCTGACCCAAAAGGAGGGCTTTCAGAGCAGATTTAACAAATGGTGTCAGAGACCAGGGATATGATTTATCAGATTACTGCCCTCCTAGTTTGTGAAGGGCATCTCTGCCACCACTGGAGCAACAGCAGGGAAAGCAGAGCCAGGAGAGACATTTTAAATGAGTAATAAATGCTCCCTCCCTTCCCCGAGCAATTGAGCTTCAGAAGGAAATTAAGCTATTTACAATTCCTGATCAAATCTGGGAGATGATTTTGGGTGGAGAAAAGAGAAGCTCATGTATGCAGTGAGTAATGGTAACGTTTGCAGTAAGTGAGGGGCTCTCAGCGGGTAAGAATAGAAGCGCAGTGGGCTGTGAAAAGTTGCATCAAGGAAGGTGGTCCCAGGAGAACGAGAAGATGTTAATAGGCTTGAAACCTCATTGGCATAATGGGTCATTCATATCGAAAACGGTGAATTCAGCCAGGAAGGGGAGGGGGGAACGGGCTCCCTGAAGCTGAGCTTGTTTGGCTGGGCGAAATGAAGGCTGAGAGGAAAATGATTGCAGGCTATAAATGCACTTAGAAGGAGAACGAACTGAAGAGGGAGGAAAAACTCCTAAAGGAAAAAAGCTGTGCTGCAAGGGCACTCCAGTACGAAGCGCCTGTGAGATGAAATCCAGCACGTTCAGGACCTGCACAACTCCCAGGCTCAGCAGCAGCTTGCTAACAGGAGCCCTGGGAGCCAGCAATCCAACCATTTAAAGATGTTATTTGATATAGGTATTAGGAGGATATCTTGATGAGCAGAGATGAGGCAGGGCTCCACGTGGACATGCAGAAGGTGCTTTTCAGTCGAGCACGTCTGGAAGATGGTGCTGGGTTGACGAGGACACGAGCAAGGTGCTTTGGGAACATTTTTCCACTCCCAGGTCTGTATTTCTGTCCCTAGGCCAGACCGTCTGCAGCCCAAGAGGCAATCTATTGTAAGCCTTGCCTCCTGTCAGTGCCAGTAACCCGTGCAGTGTCACACTCCGAAAAGCACTTAGAGGGAAGGCTGTCTGCAGCTAATCCTGGTGAAAGGCACACCGAGCGGGTCCTGCATGGGCCTGCAGCATCCCAAGTGCCTGCATTACGGCATGCACAGGGAAAAAAATAATAATGATGATGTAAATGCACTCCTAGTACCTGCAGGCTGTATGTTCAAGGATGCTTTTAGGATCCAGATAAGTACAGCTGCCTATTTAGCTGTCCTCTGATGGAATAATAGCTTGTGTCCAACTGCACTCTGCTGTCCTGCTCCCTGGTGGCACTTAGTGCCATCTTACAGAAGGGTTTATTAGCCCATCTTCAACCCTGCCAAAGTGTTCTGGATGGCTCTTACATAGCTGCCCTGTAGGGAACTGTCACACATCTGGGTTTCTTCTTCTGCAAACCTCCGCAGGGCACGATGTGAGATTTATTCGCATTTTTCCCCGCTGCAGCTCAGGCTGGTTGGTGTCACGGCATGGCACTGTGGCCAGCCACAAATCCCAGGCACTGCTGCTGATCCTGCCCGCCTTGCACTCCACCTCCTTCCCCTGGTGCCTGCCTCCTGCCGGAGCTGCTGCCCCACGAGCTCCCTCCTGCTCTGCAGGGCCGCGGGAGGCAGCAAGGTGTGCTCCCTGCGGCTCCAAAAGGAGCACAAGGCATCGAGAGTGAGAGTTCTGAGGATTCCTGCACACAAACACAGAGGTTGACATATTTCACTCTGCTCTTAAATTCATTTTGTCCCCTCCTGGATCTCTGTGGGTCGCCAGCACCACGTAAGGGCAGGGCCAGACTGCAAAGCGACCGTAGGAAGTGGTTGGAGATGGAGAAGAATGACCATAATATTAATTTCTCCTTAACGATTATTCTACTTTGATTCTTCTCTGAGAAGAAATCCCTCGGGCTGTGTTTGCACCAGAACATGACACAGCTAATGAAACCATCTCAGCCCTGGCATCTGTAAATTCTGCATTTAGGGGGTGATGGATGAGGATCCAGGGCCCAGCCACGTTCCCTGGGGTGCAGGTGAGTGGCCGGACACTCACGGTCCCTGAGGGTTGTCGTCCCTTCTCTGGTGACTGCCGGGATGGGGAAGGAGCCCCCGTTTTTGGCACTGGCAGGGCAGGCACGGCTCCTGCCCCAGCCCCAGCCCCAGGAAGGTGCAGCACAGAGCTGCCTCCGAGCTGTCTCCGTTCGCTTCATGCGGTGCCAGCTGCTCTTTAAATAAATGATCCCAGCAGGTTATTATGGAAGTTTCTCCCTTCAATTCCTTCTACAGAGAAACTCATTTTCCTGAAATTGCCTTCCCCCAGCTCTGCAGTCACCAGCAGCCCATCGCCCCGGGGAGGAGGCTCGCAGGCAGGAGCAATGCCTGGGGCTGCCCTGGCACCAGGGACGTGTCCTGGTGACAGCAGGGCTGGCACAGGGGGGCTGGGGGGCTCAGTGGCACAGCATGGGGCAGCCTCCCCAAAATATCTCGTCTCCAGCGTCCAGGGGTGAGACCAGGCACGCTGCACAGCCTGAAAGCTGCATCTTCCCAGCCTGGTGTCTGGGGAGGCTGTGATGCCCCTTCTTCTTCAGCCTCCAAAGCCAGGTTTCAGAGCCAGGACTGGAGGGCAGGGGGGTCCAGAGCAGGAACCAGCAGCTCCGGGAGCATCGTGCGCTCTCTGCCTGTGCACCAGCCTTTCCCTGCTGGTGTCAGCCTTAACAAATTATCTTACACAGGACTTTATTCACCGTCTTTTGGGATGAGCACTCCGACAACAGAGGACGTGGAATAAATCATTGCAATGAACAATGCAGTGACAACCTGTCAAGTTTAGAGGAACAAC
Organism: Aythya fuligula; assembly: GCF_009819795.1. Lineage (NCBI taxonomy): Eukaryota > Metazoa > Chordata > Aves > Anseriformes > Anatidae > Aythya > Aythya fuligula. Next base: position 6,891,646 of record NC_045580.1, on the reverse strand, counting down.
TTTTTATTCTGAGGAAATGTCCAAATAGGACTGGACATTTATATGAAATATGGAGAGATGTGCGCTTCCATTAGACAGGGTAAGCGCATACAAGATATAAACTATCTTCCCTCATGTCACTACACCCTGCTGCCTGGGGTTAAAAGGAGTCTTACTGAATAATTTCCCGTTATGAGGTTCGGGATATTGGCCTCTCCTGGAGACGAGACGCAGGGCGAGATGAATGATTTAGTCAGATGTGCTCCGGCAGGTCTTACTTCTTACGGTGACACGAGGGCGACGTTTTGCAAGCCAGAGATTAAGCTCTGCCCCGACTGCAACAGGCAGTGTAGGGCCAGCTGCTTTACCCGCCCTGCAGAGACCTGCGGACAGGTGAAGTACACTGCCAGCTCCCTTGTTGAAGCTGGTGGCAGAGCTCAGCCTGGAGGTGCTGCTGTGCACAAAGCTGCCCTCGCCGAGGTGCTGCCCCCACCTGCAAGGGTGCTGAACCCCCTCAGGTGCTCAGTGATCCTGCTGATAACCCCCCCTAAAGATGGTAATAGGAGGGCAGGGGGAAAAGGTGGTGAAAAGGGGTCAGGAAACTTGTGGGGAAAGGAAGGGTGTTGGGGGGGCCACTGTTGGTTTTAAATTTTATTTATTTTTTTGACCGCAGCATCACTGCTGGGAAGCCACAATCAGAGCATCCAGGATTCATTATCCCTGATGAGATTTGGCAGGCTGCTACCAGGATTAGGTAGGTTTTAGGCTGGTGCTTTCGGCCATTTCTCTCATTATGGGCTTCCAGCAGCTGCCTTATCTCACTGAGAAGCACTTTTATGAGAGAGGGGACTTGAGGGAGGCAGAGAAGGAATGAGCTAAGGAGGGAAATGATCCAACAAGGGGCTCAGGCAAGGCGATGCCCTGAGCTGGTGGCCACGTTGCCTTGTTTGCTCGCCCCAGAGAGCCCTGGGGAGCTCAGGACCCAGCCCTGGCCAGGGTGGAGGCAACCCCAGGATTTTGCCAGCTTCCCTCAAAGCAACACCAAGCACCCACAGCTGGGGGCTGCTTTTTATTGTTATTATTATTTATTTTTTTTTTATTTTATGTCTCTAAAGAGCCTGGGCAGGACGGTGGGAATCAGGAGATAAAGCTGTAGCTTCTCCTCCCTGCCTTCACACGCGTGTGCCGGCGTTTAATCTTGAAAGCTCTCTCATTTCAGTCACTTATTGCAGGTAGGCAGAACTGATAGCAATATTGAGCCTCTTTTAATGAGCTCTAAGTGCGGAAAAGCCGGCTGACTCAGAGCAGTGAGGCAGCACGGGCTGGGCTGGGCCTCGGCTTTCGTACCTGCTCCTGAGGCAGGGTTTTGGAGCTGGTTCTCACCCTCTGCCTCGAGCTTCTTCCCTTTTGGAGCGTGCAGGGAAGGTGTTATGGGGTGCCCAGAGCGGGGTGATGGAGCTGCTCCTGCAGCACCCCCAGCACAGGGGGCTCAGCAGCTCCTGGGTGCTCCTCAGTGCTCCCAGCGGGCTCCCCGGTCCTCCAGCACCATCTACAGTCCTCGGAGCACTGCGATGCTCCGGAGCCACCAGGGACAGCCCAGCAGCTCCTGGGAAGGAGGCAGGGCTGATTTGGGGGCCCTGTGAGGTCCTGAGCTCTGCCCTTTGGCTCTGTGGCAGCGGCTGGAAGGGGCCGCCTGGTGCCCCCACCAAGCCTCAGCCCCAGCCCGCAGGACGGGGCTGTCCGGGGATATCCATGGGAGTTCCCTCGAGTAAATGGCATTAAAAATTCATCGATCTTTTGAGTAAGAAGCCGTCAGCTGTGTCTTCTGGGCTGGAGAAGCGTGTAAACAAGAAGAGGGCTTTTGTTTGCTTGTTTTCGTGACACCGCTCTCCCGGGCTGCCTCGGCTGCCTTCTGGTTTTCAGGCAGGCTGAAACTGCTGCTCGGTCTCCCCTCTCCTGCAGGAGATGGTGGGGTTTAAATGACTTACCTGGAGATGGGAGCAGTGCTAGCTCTGAGGGGAGCAGCCAGCTGGAGGGGCAGCACGAGGAGGGACGAGGCCGGGCAGGGTGTGGGTGCTGTGGCTCTTTGTGGAACCCCAGGAGCTGCCGAGGGGCTGAGCACACAGCTCACTGCCTGGGGCTGCTGCCCTGCAGTCTCCCTGCAGCCCTGCTGGGCGAGGGGGGGACCAGGAGGGGCTGGGCGAGGGGGGCTCCACCGGGGTACGGCAGCCTGCAGCAACAGAGCTGCACCTGGTGCGAGATGCGGGGCTGATACAGAGCACCTGCCTGTGTCTTTTCTCATTTTTTTTCCCAGCTCAAAACAATTTGCTCTCCAAGGTCTCCTCTAATAAAGGTAGCTGTTAGGGGCTTCTGTCTTGGTGCCTACCATCTGCAGCCCCCTGCTTGAGCCCAGAGCTTGTTGCTGCTCTTCAGTTGTGTGCAGGTGAGCGAGGAAGGGAGGGGAGGGCCGGCAGGTGGAAGGTGGGGCTGGGGCAGCCCAGCAGCTGCTGGGGTTGCTCAGACGGAGCTGGGGAGGGAGGCGGTGGGGAGCCAGGGACAAGGGGCCGGGAGCTGGGTTTGTGCCGAGGGAAAGCCCAGCAGCTTGGCGGAGGCGCTGTGCTATGGGAATGGTGAGCGGCGCTTCCTCGCGGCCCCCCTGCCTCAAATGGAGCTGTTCCCTTCCAGGAGCCTGCCCCTGACCCGCACCCTGCTCCTCTCCGTAGGGGCCGGCCGAGGCTGAAAGCTGTCCCCAAAACCTGCCCGGCATCGGGGACACCGCACAGAGCCAGGGGAGCCTGACGGCAGAGCTGAGGGAAGCAAGGACAGGGGCGTCCCCGGGACACGGTGAGAAAATTACGGGCTTGGGGAGCAAGGGGGAGCCCCCAGGTCCTGACCTTCTGCAGAATGCGTGGCCTTAGCTCATCCCCTGGTGGCACTTCAGGCCAAAGGGTTTGGAGGGCCCCACAAATCGGGCCCCAGTGCCCTGAGAACCTCTCCAGGGGCTTGGTGGTGCCACGAGGGATGGAGGAGACGGTGTCTGTCCTCTCCCTTTGTTTCCTAAAGGCTCTGCTGAGGCGTCTTTCAGAAGTCTCTGCACCATCCGGAGGCTGCTGCTGCTGCTGGGGGCCGTGGTGCTGCTGGCGGGGCTGGCGGCGGGGGCTTGGCTGCTGGGTCAGTGCCTGCGTGGGGACGGTGCTGCCCGGCTGCCCAGTGCCCCGGCCGGGGGCTGCCCGGCCCTGCGGTCTCACCCCTGCCCTCCTCTCTCCTTCCTGAAGCGAGGCACCTCAAAATCCCACAGCCAGCCCAGGGCTTTGCCCTGCTGCAGGAGCCGGGCGTGACCCCGGAGTGTGGTGAGGGTGAAGAGGACGAGCCCGTGGTCCGCGGGGCTCCTGGCAGAGGTTTTTAACTCCCCCCTACCCCTGGCAGGCTCAGCGAGAGCAGAAAAGATGCTCTTTAATAATGAATCTGTCCTGCTGAACCAGGAGCTCGTTTCGGCTGTGTGCTGCAATTGTTTCACTCTGTAAATCCTGCGGCATTGCCCTCAGTGTCTTTCAGGATCAACGCGGACAGCTCGCTGCTGGAAGCGCGGGTGCGAGGCCGTCCCGGCTGGCTGCTGGCCTGCCACGAACACTGGGGGCTCAGGATGGGCACCCAGCTCTGCCGGCACCTCGGGGCGCTCCGGTGGGCAGGGACGGGGGTCGGGGCACTGAGCGGGGCTGGGGGGGCTGGGGGGAACCCCAGGAGGTGGCTGCAGCCACCTGGGCACCTTCCTGGCCATGGGGCAGGGAGGGTGCCGGGACAGGAACCACTCCTGGGATGGTTCCTGGGATGGTTCCTGGGATGGTTCCTGGGATGGTTCCTGGGATGGTTCCTGGGATGGTTGTGGTTGCTCGTGCAGGATGACCCACCAGAAAGGAGTGAACCTGACGGATGTCAAGGTGAAAGACACCCAGGAGTTCGTCCAGGTCAGACCTGGCCACGCAGGCAGCCTGGAAGACCTGTGGGAGGTCAGGTACGGGCAGGCCCGGGCTACGGCAGGCTTTGCTGGAGGCACAAAAACACCTTTTCAGACTTAAGATGGGCAGAAATCCGTGCTGGTTTTGCCCAACAAGCAGCCCTGTTGGGGACTGCTGCATCTCCCCGAGCACCCTGCAGTTTTCTCAGAGGTGCACCCTGTGCAGGAGCAGCTGTGAGTCGGGACGCATTGTGGCTCTGCAGTGCTCAGGTCGGTGCCTCCCTCTCCCCCCTGCCCCTCCGCCAGCCCCATCCTGTCCCTCACAGCCACCTTGCAGACTGTGGGCTGCGCCCCGGGGCCCTGCGGGTGGTCGGGGGCACGGACGCAGCCCCCGGGCGCTGGCCCTGGCAGGTGAGCGTGCGCCACGGCTCCCGGCACCGCTGCGGGGGCTCGGTGCTGGCGCCCCGCTGGATCCTGACCGCAGCACACTGCCTGCACAGGTAGGGGGGCTCTGGGTGCCCATGCGGGGAGCCCTGGGGTGCGAGCTGGGGGCCGTGGTGCTCAGGTAGCCGTGTGCTCAGTTCCAGGCAGCTGCACGGCTCCGGCTGGCTGGTGGGTGCCGGTGTTGCCCGTGGCTCCATCGAGCAGGAGGCTGGGGTACCGGTGGAGAAGGTTATTTCCCACCCGCTCTATAACGGCAGCAGCCTCGACTATGACATTGCTCTGATGAAGCTCCGCGTCCCCCTGAATTTCTCTGGTAAGTCGCTCTTGTGGCCTGCCCCCAGCTGCAGTTTGTCTGCACCTGCAATGAAGAGAGGGCTGGAAATCGGCCTGCTCTGACCCTGCCCTTTGGGAGAAGCTGCTTAAGAGGGTCCCCAGCCTCTCCGGGCACCTGGATGCAGTGTGCCCAGCAGTGCCCTGCTCCCAGCTGTGCTGGGGAAGGAGGCTGTAGGAGCTGAGACCTCCAGAGGCCTGCTCCAAGGGTGTTTCACCTCCATTTGCGGGGCTGAGCAGCTCTGCAGGCTGAGTTCTGCGTGCTGGCAGCTCCACAGCCCCGGCTGTGCCTGCTCTGCACGGCCCCGTGCTGTCCCAGGGCTCACCGTGTCCCCTTCCCACCAGACGCCATCCACGCCGTGTGTCTGCCACCCTCCCACCGGGACCTCTTCCCGGGCACCCCCTGCTGGGTCTCAGGCTGGGGCTACACCAGACCAGACCAGGGTAAGCCCCCAGCTTGTCCCTGCCCCTCTGTGCTGACCTGCAGCTTTCCCTGCTCCCCCCTGAGGTCCAGCCCTTTCCATGCCGCACCAGGTCCTGCACCCCCTTTCAGCACCCCCATTAATCCCATAAGACCCCATCTTCCTCCTGACCCTTCAGCTCCATTGCCCTGCTCTCCCCTTCCTGGAGATCTCATTTCCCTCTTGGCTTCTTCCCTCCCCAGCACAGCTAACGGAGACTCTGAAGGAAGCGCTCGTTCCCCTAATTAGCACCAGGAGGTGCAACAGCTCGTGCATGTACGAAGGAGAGCTCACGGCCAGGATGCTGTGTGCCGGCTACCTGCAGGGGAAGATAGATGCGTGCCAGGTAATGGGAGGGAGCATCAGAGCAGGGGGGTGTGCACAGCCAGAGGAGAAATGAGCAGTAAGTGTTAGGTCCCTGCTATGTTCCAGTCCTTGCTCTCTTGCAGGGGGACAGCGGGGGCCCCCTGGTTTGCCAGGACGATCTCACGTGGCGCTTGGTAGGCGTAGTGAGCTGGGGCCAGGGCTGTGCCGAGCCCAACCACCCCGGGGTGTACACCAACGTGGCTCAGCTTCTGCCGTGGATTTATCGCACCACTGAGGTAAGCGTGGGGCAGGTGAAGGTGTGTGTTCAGCCTGACCTGCAGCCAGGCATGTTGCATAGAAAAATCCAGGTGCTAGCATCCTGTTTTTACCTGTTACTACCCCATGCTCACCCTTGCTGCATGACCTCTGGGCTAACCTCCTACCCCACAGCATAGTACCAATTATTTATTTTTCCCTTTTAATTTTCTTATTATTAGATCTACTAGAAGCGAAGGAGAGACATCACAGAACAATACATTGCCTGTTCCGAAGGCCCAGCTTCATACTCTGTTACTGTAACCATATGAGAACCCCCACACACAACACCAGAAAACAGGGCCAGTATAAATAGTTTATTAAAGAAAATAGCATATTACATTTCTGTGAATAATCCACATGAGAGAAGTGGTGTTTCTCAAAATATCAATTTTTTGGTTTCCCATTTATAAAAGGGCAAGGGCTCCCAAGAGATGCAAGCGTTGTGGGAACACTGTCAACCCTCAAATGAATTACTTAAAGTAGTGAAAGGGGGAAAAAAAAAAAAAAGGAAAAGCTAGAGTGACAGATTTGGGATCAACGGTGGCCTTTGTTTTTGCATTCTCAGAGGCTGGACTTAGTGTAAATGGGAACTTGACTGCATCTGTCCCCTCCCCAGGCTTCTACTAATTACCCAGGCTTCTACTAATTAAGGCCCACAACAAGGAGTCTCCTTGGCCCTAGATCTGGCTGTGCCTGGCTGATCCAGCACACGGACCAGCCATGAGGTTCTGCTGTGATTCGGGTGCAATGTAAAAGCCAGCTGTAATTTTGGTATCCCCCAAAATGCTCAGGAATGCACAGAGAAGCCAGACAGATGTCCAAATAAAAAGGATGCAAGGACAGGTAAAATTAAAACATTTAGCTCTACGATTAAAACTTTTGTAAGCAGGTCATGATGTGCTTACAAACCACTGCATAGCAGGAAATACTCTGTGCAGCAAGGGGCACATCTTGGGACCTGGGCTACATTTCAACAAATGCAATTGAAAAGGTTTCCAAGTAAAATAAATGTGCATTTTTTGAAGTCCCAAACAACTTTTTGTAACTTAGAACATTATCTTCTAAGTGCACACTTAATTCCCTTTACTTCCCTTGTATTTACTAGCATTTATATAGTTCTTAAAGTACAGTAAAGTTACTATCAAAAAGACAATAGATGCCAGACCTACTTAATTCATACACAAATCAAAAGCTAAAAATAGGAGCTGAACGGGCTTTCGTGGCTGGCAAAGTCAGATTGAAAACTTTGAATTCAATTTTAAGATACGTCCCAAGAGAAATAAATCCATGAGGAATGTTGCCACATGTGCAAAACCCTCCGACTCAGTAAACATTTCACTTGGAGCACGGTTTCCTCTCCCCCCCATAAAATTTTCACTCTTTTGAGGTGTGTTGTTCAGGGAAACATGAACAAAACAGGTGGGTAAGAGCAGAATTTGGCACTTCAGCATTCTTAGAAGGGCACCAAAAGCTACCACTGCTTGTGGGTTTTGTATGTAATTTGCAGGGACAGAAGAGGTAAGACACAAAGGGGGGACACGTCCCCTGATGTAAAACTGCATAGGTAAGATTCACAAGTGAGAAAGAACAATCCCTCTACAAGACCCTGAAGCAAGCAAGCTTGAGATGACACTGTACAGCACCTTGCCTGAGAGGCCCACCTGCCAGCAGTGCTCAGTCTCACAAGGAGTTCAGATAAAGAACTAGATTTATTTGCCTGTGCTGGGCTTACAGGAAGATGAAATCCAAGATGATAGAATTTAGCAAATATCACAAAAAGCATCTCTTCTTCACCAGGACTGTATACACACCAGCTTGTAAAGCACAACTACAATCCAGGCATAACACCTCCAGGGAGCAGGGCAAGAGCTTGAATTTTCAAGCCCAAACTCCATGTGTGTGGCAAATAAAGCAGCTGCAGTTAGTGCCCATGTGTTACCCACCTTTGGTTTCCTGTTCTCAGATTCACAGAACCATCCCCTCTGCCCTGCCAAGTGAGCTAGCAATTTTTTCTCCTCCCTTAGTCAAGCCTCCAGGAAGCACACACCTAATGCCAAGCTTTTTGTAGTCCAGTACAAGAAGGATCAAATCCAAAAAATAAAGATTCTCAGTTCATTCTTGCCTTATCAGAAGATGCAACATGTAGGAGCAAACAGTTACTTGATTTTGGCCAGTGCTGCTGCCCTTCTTTCTGTGTTCTGGAACAAGGCTCGTATCAGACTCTTCACTTCAGCTGGAGAGAATTCAGCGGCAAGAGGCCCCTTCCCATCTGCCCATCTACAAGGAAGAGATATCTTCATTTAACAAAACTGCATGGAAACTTCAGGTTAAAACAAGCCTTAGAGCATTCACAACAATCCATTGCAATTCTCCCACTCCTGTGATGAATGGTTCAAATAAATTAGAAGCATAGAGCATTTACAGGCTTGCTACAGTAGTAAATCTCAATCCAAAACAAATCTAGTTAGCAGCCTACTAGCTGCATGCAACTTGAGTCCAGAATTAATAAATTAGGCATAAAAAGCAACAGGTTTTAAGGTGTTTCTTGCACTTACTACAAACTTTGCAGTTTAGAGGACAGCATGGCTCCTTGTCATTCAGACGGACATGTGAAACAAGTGTGAGGAAGAAACATCTAGCTTCTGACAACTCATGACAACTAAAGTAATAGGAGTAATAATGCAAATCCTCATGTATAATTCAGATGAATACCCCTTGCAAGTTAAAAGACCTAAGAAACGGCCTCTAAAAACTGAAGACCAATTACATGGAATGATAGCTGCAGTTGCAAGGCACAGCTAACATCAAAAGCAGGGGGCAAAATGCCTGGCTGCTTACTGTTAAGTACTTCTGAATTTAGAAAAGTCAAGAGGGGATGTATAATTGCTCTCTGGTTGGCTCTCCCAGGGCACATTTTTTTTTTTACCACTGCTTTATCACCTGCAGGAGACAGCTGAATATATGACCAGTGAAATGGACTATAAACACACAGACAAAAAATGGCACTAGGAGCAGCTATTTGATCCCTATTAAAAGTGATTGTGTTTCACCTGAAAAGGCTCTCCTGAATGCAGTGCCCTGCTGTCAGACCACTTCCCAGCTCCCTGGTTAGCAGGTGAAGTACTAACTGAAAACGAAGACACTCACTGATCCACTATTTCTTGGAGGTTAGCTTGCAAGATGATCATCAGCTCTTTGAACGTCATCCATTTCTTCACGTACACTGGAACTTCCTCTTGATATTTCTTATTTTTGTCCTCTTCAGGGAGTGGGGTGAAAACTTGGGGTCCTTCCTCTACCATGATCCTACAGAGGGAGTACAACCTGTCTGCATCTTCTGCAGAGATATCCTAGAATTGAAAAAACATTAACAAAAAGAGCAGTTAGATGTGTCTTTGGAGTGCCAAGTACTACATGAATTTCTTTTTTTTTTTTTTTTTTTTTTTTTTTTTAAACGGGGCTCTGTGTCCGAAGATGAAAAGCAGTGGTTTGGATTGCATTTAACATTCTTGAGCTAATGTAACTTATTTCACAAATAGCTATTTCATCAAGTTCTCTGCAGTTGCCTCAGAACAAGGATTCTGCTTCTGAACTGCGCATCCTGGTGCAATAACAAGGATTTCACTGTGAGGCAGAGGGGTTATGAGGAAGGTCTGGAGCAGTTCATAAGGAAAGCGCTCAGGTAACGCCAGCACAATGATGAAAGCAAAGCTTTTTGGCAGGCATGGCATAAGCAAGTGTCCTAGCTATTAAAGGAGAAGAGGCCACACAATTCACAGTGCGGGGGCTCTTCAAAATTTTGACTACAACTGGCTCCCCTGAAACTTCAATTTAGAAAGAATTTCTACAGGTCACACATGCTAGCTGTTAGCACCACCCCTACGCCTGGCAGGCCCATCTCGTGCAGTTACCTCTAGGGCAGCAATCCTAGTGACAATCTCTGAGAGCGCTGTGTTCAGTAAGGTCCCCATGGCCTTGCAGTATACGTTCACTGGAAGGACATCTTGCCAAACTTTCCCCAGCCTTTTCAACTGATGCAATACCTGGAAGACAACAGCTATACATTACCAACATGTTATCAAGGAGAACATTAAGAGAAGCACAAAACGATAAGGTGAGTGCAAATGGACAGAAAAGTTTTAAAGTAGAAGGCCGTGATTTCATCCTGCTACCACATAAAGCAGACACTCCTGGAAAAAATGCCACAATTTCAGTTTGCATTATGGCTCACAGATGTTTTCCTTGAAAAATGAAATACCTTAGATACACACTCTAAACAAAAGTTCAAGAGTAAGAAACTATGTCATCTTGGAGCATGCGGACTTGAACTCAGCGTTCTACAAAATGAGACACAGCCCAGGGGGGAAAAAAGCATGCCAGAAAATTCATCTTTTGCAAAATTTTACTCTGCTGAAACAGTGCACAGTTCTCAGTACTAATATTACATACTGTACCTTTCTAAGGACAACATCTACAGACAACAGCATATTTGACTTTGTTTGCCTTGCTTACCTGCCTTATTGCTTTGTTTGCTGCAGAGTAATTTTCCTCATCATCCATATTAGAAAAATTCCTGGCACTTGACAGCCTCTCCAGGATTTCTCCTTTCTGCACTCGCATCTGGGCCAGAAAACACTCCATTCCTTTAGAAGCAAAAACAAGCAGAGAGAAGCAAGTAAGCAATTATTAAATTTGCTCTGCCTATGCCAACTTAAGAGACTGTAAGCGCTGAATAAGAAACATTATTTTGGGTCAATTTAAACTTATTATTTTGGGCCAATTTAACTGAGCTGTCACATACTTAATAAGCTTTTGCACAGCTTGGATTGCTACAGCACTTTTGAAAAAGAGCTGAGTAGCAGAATTAAGTATAGATGACAGGCTCACGTTAAACTGGTACAAGCTTATCCATCTCAGAATTTCTCTCCATAGAATACTAAAAGGTAAAATTACCAAGTCTCCTAAAACCAGGTACCAGATCTACAAAAGTAGCTGCTCCGTCACACATGATGTTCGTCAGGCGGTATTGGAACTGGTGTCCCATGGTGAGCAAGTGGTGAGCAATGTACATGCAGTTGTTGTGATGAATAGCTGCTAGTTGGGGGAGTTTCTGAAGGTTCTCTCTGTCACATGAAGAAGGAAGAAGAAGAAATGTATGTATTTAGACCTGACCCTGTTAGAAAACTGTCATATATACCCTAAACAGCCCATCTGTTGTTGATGTTGCATGTAAATAACTGAAAGGAATGCTTGATACAGCCATCAGTTGGAATAGAAGTACTTCACCTCCTGCCACAGCCACACAAGAGCTTACATTCAGGAAAGAAGTTCTATGGCTAGTGAAATGAAACCTTGGCATTCCAACTGTGTGTTGTACTTGCATCATTTCTAACAAACAACTTTCAAACAGGAAGATTCTTGATTACAGCATAACACTGAGGAAAACAGAGAAGTCCTTGTCGGTAATACCTCAGTGTTCTTGGACACAATTGTATACTTTAAGTCTTCACTGGTGCTGTTTATTACAGGAAGAGCATCATGAACAATCATAAAGGCTAACCCCTGTCAAGGACAAGGGCAAGGACTCTATTCTAGTTACCTAACCATTACTATCACGTTAGTTAATGGATGGATAAGACAGCTTACAAAACTCAGTTATGTTCTAGAGATGTAACTTCAGCTCGTGTTTCCTGTGTTCCGATGTACACAAGGGCTGTCAGGCACAAAACCAATTCCATTCACGTCAAAGAAATGCTAAAAACTATCTCTTTGGTCATAAGACTGCCAACTCAGAAACTCTCAGGCAAATATTCTGCAGCAGGTACAATTTAATAATGCATTAGGAGCACCAGCTTGTACCCACTAGAAGAAGCTCTTAGTCATCTTTGGCAGTGGTGGACAAACAGGGAACAAGTGGGGCTATTCCAATAGCACTGCTCTGTCTCCAAACAGGCCCTAAGTAATGCACAAACATACACTTACCTGTGGTATGTTGGTACTACATCATAAAACAGCTGGAATATGTTCCGCACAGAGTAGAAGAGCTGTATACAGCTACAAAGAAAATAAGGTTCGTGTTAGATTGTCTGTGGAATTAATGTCTCATCTGCCAAGCGACTCTCAAGGCTTTCTTAAAAAAGGTTTTATTAGTAGTGAAGCACGCTTTTCTTACTAAACAAGGGACAAATTGTCAAGATCAATTACAGCAATGTCAATAAAAGCAGCATCGTGGAAAATTCACAAAGGCTTCTCTCAAAAGCTGTGATGACCTTGTAAGTTCAGCATGGAAGAGATGAACTTCAGGCCACATGTCAAAACAGAGATTATGAAACCCTGCAAACAAAGGGAACAGTGTCCTTTCTCCCAGTAGGTATGCATAAGTAGTCAGCCCTCTTTCTGCCACGGTACAGTGAAAGGCATTCAGTACCTAGGAAACTCTCCCTCTTCAGGGTTGTGGTCTCCGGTTTTTAAAACCGACTCTATGTAGGTTCTCAGAATGTTTACTTGTTTTCTTGGAAGAGCCCTGCCAGATGCAGAGCTTGAGTTTTTTGCTTTCATCCAGCCCATGAAAAAAGAAAGCAAGAACTCTCCTTAGAATAGGTGCCATAACTTATCGTTTGGATGGAACAAAAGTTTTTTATCTTTCTAAATATTTGAAACACATGATAAAATATAAAAATGAACAGAGAGTAGTGTTTTCCAACTAAAAGACTGAAGCCATGAGCTGCCCTGTGCACCCTAGGGATTCATCACGTTTTCACCACTGCAGTAGCTACAATATGGCAAAACCTACCTGAATGTTCGCTCAGAACATAAGCCTCAAAGACTGCTTAACAAGAGTATTGCAGGGAACATACCCGACAGCTGTTCCTGCTGTACCAGTCTCCCTCACAAACCCAGGGAGCAGCCTCCAGCCAAAACACAGTGTAACTAATGATTCATTCTCATTTTTAAGTATCTTCAGCTCTTTTATATTTCTTTTACTCTATTAACAGATGCTTAGGGTTGCCAAAGGCAATAAACATCTGACTCCCAGGGGTTACCCGCTGATATATAATTCCTACCACTGATCTGTGCTGCCTGTAGCCTCCAACAGTGTCTGATAAGCCAGTTCCATCAGTTTCTCCACCGATGAACTGATGCGGCATGTGGGCAAAGAGAACGTGTACTGGCTCAGTCTGGTCTCATTCTCCAAATTCACCATCTCCTTAGGAAGTTGTTTAGATGTTTTTTGCATGTTTAAGTGATCTCCTGACCCAGGATCAGGAAGCTTTGGTAGGGCTACGCACAAATCAGGTGTGATCTAAGGGAAAACGAGAGAAAGATAGAATGTTATTTGGAGCCCACAGAAAAGAGTCTGTGCAAGACTCTTTTATAAATATCTTTTATAAATATCTGAGGGGTGGGGGACAGAAGGATGTAGCCACCCTCTTTTCAGTGGTTTGTTGGGATAGAACAAGGGGCAATGGCTGCAAGTTAGAGCACAGGAAGTTCTGCACTGACATGCGAAAGAACTTCTTCATGGTGAGGGTGATGGAGCATTGGAGCAGGCTGCCTAGGGAGGCTGTGGAGTCTCCTTCTCTGGAGATATTCAAGGCCTGTCTGGATGCCTGCCTGGGCAGCCTGCTCTGAGGAACCTGCTTTGGCAGGGGGGTTGGACCTGATGATCTTTTGAGGTCCATTCCAACCCCTACAGTTCTGTGATTCTGTGACTACAAAATCTTGATTTAAGACTCAAGATAAATACAAAGCTGCAGAATTCCCCTAGACCCTTGGAGGTCTCATGGCTTATGAACTATACAGCAGACCATGAAGCAATCTATACAGTGCTTCATGCCTAGAAGCAAGGTCTGTAAGTGATCCTCTAAATTTTCTTACGCTTATGACACTCGCCAGAAAGGCCTACAAAAGTAAGCTTCAAACATGTTAAGTAACATCTTGGTAGTGAAATAACCCACTTGAGCACTATTAAAGGTGACTTCAAAACTGTTGTTTGCCAAAATCACCAAATAATCACAAGTAGTCAGCGCTCTACAAAAAAAAAAAAAAAAAAAAAAAAAAAAAAAAAAAACCTCAACTGTCCTAGACAAGCCTTCTTGACCTGCTACACTATTTTTCCACCTAGGAAAACAAGATATTGTAACAACAGGCACCTTTACAGTATTGTGTATTTCTGAGGTCATCAAGTTTCTGGCTGCCACAATCACATCTTGACATTTCTTATTGGCAAAGTGGGAATTGACGTTACGAGCGTATTTCAGTAAATCGGTCATGTCTCCTTTCAAAAACTGCATGTTCTTCAGGGCTTTTTCAAATTCCTCTGTGGATTTAATCACCTGAGGAAGGAAGACACATCCTACATTGATACTTGTGAATTGCCAGTTATAATCTCCTAAAATCAAAGAGCAAAATTAAAGCTGGGTATAAACTCCCCCACTCAGTCGAAAGCAAAAGATGAAACTAAGTTTTAGAGGGAACTATCTCACAGTTCTACAGCAATCTTTTGGAAGAAGCTGGCTCAGTTGGAGGCCATGATTGTACAATAATCCAGTCTTTTAGCTGCAAGTTTGTTTCCTGACTTTGCTGGCAACCTAATTCAAAAATCGGAGGAGCAAGCCGATTACATTTCATTACACTGGGCTACTTAGGGCAAAGGGACTGGGGGGGTTTGCCCTATGATCACTGCTGTTTCAAACAGGTGCCTCTCCAGGATAAGTATCTTTTGGCGTTCTTCACTAGCAGCAAAGATATTACTCTTATTAAGATAGTTTTTAAAAAAGTAGCCTACACAAGAAACTGCTGTGATCACTACACAGAGAAAAAAAAATGCAAACACAGCAGTTCATTCACAGGAATCCAGAGATCCCAAATCAGCATGTGCAAGACCTCTTCAGCCTCTTACAGAAGCTCACACAAGAGCCTTATGCCACACACCTGAGAACCTCCAGGTCTTAGTTAAATATGGCCTGAGGTCCTTGGATCAGAGACCTTGCACCATTAATAGAACAGGAAAAACAAGGCACGGTTTACCTGAGATAAACACACAGTTCTAGATTAGCAAACGACAGCTTTCTGTTGAAGCTGGTCATGCGGCATTTCCACTATATAAATTCAGAAGCATTTGATGCCTACCTCTATATACTGCTCTAGTTTGCTATTATTGGTTGGGATTGAATTCACTAGGCAGTTCTGAATGAGGCAGTCTGATAGCTCTTCCCATATCATATCACCCAGCAGTTCTGCCAGCGTCACTCTGCATTCCTTTTTGTCTTCCACACGCTGTTCAACTGGCACATCTGAATTCAAGAGAACAGAAATTGATTTTAATATCCCTGCTTCCTGGATATGACCCTCCACCATTTCATTCAGTCCTTCCTGTCAAAAAGGCATCTTTCAGCTGTTCCATAATTTTATAAAGGAGATGTTCTTCATATCTAAACCATGTGCTGTGACTGTGGAACAACCTCCATCCCAATCAAAAGACAACTGAATTTATGGTTCAACTGAGCCCACTTTCCCAGTAATTCCAAAGAGAGGGACTACCTACTCAGCAAGTATTTGTGAAGAACTTCAAGAACGAACTTGATCTTGTCAAAAACCTCCACAGGAGAGAAATGATCCAAGTCAGGCTTCTCACACTTAAAACGTAGGATGACCACATCTGACATTTCTTCTGTGAATGGCTGAAGAGATGGGTATGAAATCAGCGGCTTGAGGATGTATTTCAGCAACAACTGGCCTAAAATATTAAAAAAATAAAAGAAGTTTTCCTACAGCAGGAGTTTGTTCCTGAGAGGCCCAACTGGTAGTATTTTGGATGCACAGATTCTTCAAGTGATGTGCAAGAACCACTGTCTAGACTAGCGGTATCAGAGAATATTCATGAGGTGGAACGTTGGGTTTGGTTTCACTACAGACCACTTGACTCCTGCAAAACACATATGGAGGCCTAACAAAGAGCTGTATATTTAATGTAAAATCAAAAATTAAAAAGTCAGAAGCATGGAATCCTGTCCTAGCATCTGCCATGCTTCCTGATTACTTCTTGCCAACACCTGAGAACGGAAAAGCCCAGAAGTTGACTAAAACCCACAGTCTTGGTCTTTGTAGATAAGGAAGCTTTAACTGGAAAAGCCCTTTAAGCCCTTTAATCAGACCATGAAACCACAAAGCCACAGATCAAAACAGTATACGAAAATAACCTGACAGGAAAAGATAAATAATTCTTGGCAGTTTCGTATTGTAAAAACCAGAGGATTCACCTCACGCTCAGTGAGAAACACAAGGCAACAGACAAAGACGTCTCCCAGTGTACGACTGAAGTGAACTGGATCTCAATATCCATCCTAAAACAAGCCTAAACTCATATCCACTAGGGCTGCAACAGCTGTGTGGATCCAAGGTCTGTCTTACCAAAAATTTTAAGCTTGGTGCGCAGTTCTCCAAGGACAGCAAATGCCTGCAGCACAGAAGCAACAGGCGGGCCAGCAATCTCTTCCTCTTTTGATGGCAGTGTGCATAAGTGCAATTCTGAATGCATCGCTGACTCCAGGCTGCTACTTTCTAGAGAAAAGGAAGAAACACCTATTAGAATGTGGTCTGAGATACAGCAGGTCTGAGAACCTACTGCATTCCTCAGCTGGTAACTAAAATGATATGCTACCTCTCCCCATTTCCACAAAATAAAGTTCCTATAAAAGAGCATCAGAAGAGAGTAACAAATACCTTGTGTTTCAGTACAGGGCAAATCTGGAGAATTCTTATTTCAGTTTCCATGACATTGACATTTAGAGACAATCACCCCCCTTGTCCCCATTGTAAGTCAAATCTGATCAAAGGAAAAGTTTGTGTTTTAATGAAGACACCAACATACAAATTTTAGAGCAGCTGCAACAAAAGTAGCAGCCAAAAACCTACCAGAGAAGATAAAGTATTCTTAAAACTACCCTAGCAGGAGAATATATACAGTCGGAACAAAAATTCTGGAAATCTCTCCTTAAACCAACCTTAATTCAACAATATTATTCTATTTCACATCCTGTAGGTGCTTGAAACCAGGATTATTTCAAATAGCGAGGCAAAAATAGTGCACCAAACTAGAACTGTGAGCACCTTTTGAAGGAGGAAGCTTCCATACAGCCAATTTCTGCCATTCTTCTCCTAGATGATAGAGCATATTTTGTGTCTGCACCGTCAGCTCTGTGCCCAGTGCCTTCAGGATCTTCAGCTCAAAGCCTTTACGGGATTCCAGCATTTTCAGGCTGCTTCGTGCCTGGCGTTAAAGGTCAAACAAAAAACATGGGTAACTGTTGCCCCTGTTACTGAAAAGGATCTTGTCAGATTTATTGAAAGTATTTATCAACAATTTTGCCACACGCTTAAGAAGTCATTACCTTTTCCAGTTGTTGAGCTGCTACAACATACTTCTTCTCCAGCAATGCAGTGTTGTACTCTTTCATAGCTGTATCAAACTGCAACAACCAAATAGGATCGTATGTAACAGCACATCTGCTCTTACATGATTTTAAACAACACAAGTAGACACACAAATTATAGTTATTTATTCAAAGGAGAAGCCCCGAATAAAGCCACAAACTGAGCAGCAACCACCACTTAATGATTTTAACATGCACATCCCTTCCTCACCTCTTGTAGCTTTTTCAGAATACTCAAAACCAGTGTGTCTCGCTCCAGCTGCTGCTTCAATTCAGTAAATTCAGCAACAGCAACATTTAGGTCTCGTTGAACCTAAAATAAGAAATTTTTCATCAGACAGCAGCCAAACATTAATAGATTTCTCTTAAAAGTGACAACAATGAGATATAGAGTATTTCTGCTAATAGAGCAATTTGGTGAGGAAGACGGAAGACTCAGTGTTAACAACTTATCTGCTCTGGCATTTGATAATGACCCTGTCTTCGATTTCTATGCCATTCCATTTTACTCCCTGCTAGAAAGATACTTAAAATTTCCCTGCTGGAAACTCTTCCATACTGGTTTATGTTTTTATTACATTACAGGTTTTGTCAAGGCACTGGAAGGCAACTTAGTATCAAAAAGCTATCAAAAGGAGTTGAGTGTGCTTTTAACATAGCCATTTTAAATGCAAAATCAGTTGAAGTGAGTAAAAAGCTATCTCAGTTAATATATCTAATAACATATCTAAACTTTTTTTATTTTAACCTGGTTTAGTTAACATGATTTTTTTTGTGTGTGTGTGTGTTTAACTGCTGCTGTTTATTACTTTTAATTTACATTAGATTGGTTTTCATTGCATTATTAACACATCATGCTTTTCTGTGAAGAACACCACATGCCACTCCTTCAAGTCATGTTGCAGTCAATCAAAGAAGCACAAAAGCAGAGGATCCGGCCTGCAGGGCCTGCTCACACTCTCCTTCATGGCTGTGTGAACGTGCACGGCCATGTGCCAGGCTTTGGGTGGTGCACATTCAGTGCCCTCTCTGCCCCAAATCCCCGTGAGACCAACATTCAGCCCATCTGTCACTGCATCACACCCTACCGCGATGCAACCAGGCGGATCCTTCTCTCTCCTCTGGAGACGTGCGACACACTTTTCCAAGTGCACAACACGCAAACTACGACCAACAACCCCTTAATTACTCTCAGTCACACCCCAGATGGGACGTACACCCGTGCCATCATTTTTTAGGCGTGAGGCCATCCAGAGCCTTCAGGCCCGTGTCCTCCATCCCTGTCCCCCCGCACACAGCAGCTGAAGGCCCACAGATGTGCAGTGGGACCTGAGGAAGCTGCCAGCAGCCAGGGGCTGCCCTGCGGGTCCCACCTGCTCCTCAATGCCGGCCCTGAGCAGCTCGATGCTCCCTGACAGCCTGTCCACCTGCGCCACCAGCTCCTCGGCACTGCGCGCGCTGGGCAGGAACTCGCTGTACTTGCTGGTGATGGCGGAGCACACCTCTCCCTGCGGGGGCACGGGGGGCAAAGTCACGGTCAGAGACCCCCAGGACCCCCAAGTCCTCCCCCCAGGACCCCCAATTCGTCCCCCAGCCCCTCATGACCTCCCCTGGGACCTCCAAGTCCTCCCCCCGGGGCACCCAGGTCCTCCCCAAGGCCCCTCACGGTGCCCCCCGAGCCCCTCAATTCCCCGTCCCGAGACCCCAATTCCTCCCTCACGGCTTCTCATGGCCCCCCCCCCCCGGAACCCCCAAATCCCCCAGGGGAACCCCAATCCCCCCCCCCGGGATCCCCAATTTTTCTCCCGGGAACCCCAAATTCCCCCATTGGGACCCCCAATATCCCACCCGAGACCCCCAATTCCTCCCCCCGAAACCCCAATTCCTCCCCCTCAGCTACCCCCGGCCCCCCTCAGCCCCTCCCGCCCCCCCCCCGGCCCTTCCCGCCTCCCCCAAACCCCCCCAAATTCCTCCTCCCCGACCCCCTCCGCCCACCCCCGGCCCCCCATCGGCCCTGCCCGCGCCTTGAGCTCCTCCACACGGCGGGCGAGGCGGCCGATGCGGGTGCCCAGCCCCTCCTTGTCCAGGCGGCCCGAGGTCGCCAGCACGGCGGCCACCAGCGAGCCCGCGGGAGCCGCCATGGCCCCGCCGCCCGCGAGGCACCACGGGAAGGCGGCGCTATGGCGGGCGGCCGGGGACAGCCGGGGACAGCCCCCCCCTCCTTCGTCCTCCTCATCCTCATCCTCCTCGGGGTGCTGGGGGGGGACCCGCAGCAGCTGGGGGTCCATGGGTGCTGTGGGGAGCAGTGGTAGCGTGGGGATGTAGGGGTGCTGGGGCTGTAGCTGCAGCTGGGGGGCATATGGCAGCTGGGCACCCATGGGTGCTGGGGGGTGCTGTGGGTGCTGGGGGGCGTCCCTGGGTGCTGGGGGGGTAATGGTAGCTGGAGAGGCTAATGGCAGCTGGAGGGGCTAATGGCAGCTGGGGGACGCAGAGGTGCTGGGGGTCGTACAGCAACTGAGGGATCATATGGCAGCTGGGCACCCATGGGTGCTGGGGGGTCCTGTGAGTGCTGGGGGGGTCCCTGGGTACTGGAACGGGTCCGTGGGTGCTGGGGGGAGTGGGGAGAGTCCATGGGTACTAAGGGGGGCAGTGGCAGCTGGGGGATGTAGAGGTGCTGGGGGTCCTGCAGCAGCTAGGGGGGGCTGGGGCAACTGGGGGAGCATATGGCAGCTGGGCACCCATGGGTGCTGAGGTGTCCCCTGGGTGCTGGGGGGGCCCATTGGTGCTGGGGGGGAGGGAATGGCAGCCAGGGGCCTGTAGCAGCTGGGGGGGACCATAACAGCTGGGGACCCATGGGTGCTGGGGGTTCCATGGTGGCTGAGGGGACCCATGGGTGCTGGGGGATCCATGGGTGCTAGGGGCGGAAGGGATGACAGCCAGGGGTCCATAGCCACCAGGGGGGACCATTGTAGCTGGTGACCCATGGGTGCTGGGCACGTCCATGGCAGCTGATGGGAACCCACAGGTTCTGAGGCACCCATGGGTGCTGTGGGGGCCCGTAGGCACCCGGAGGACCCGCTGCTTCAGGCCCATTGTGCCCTCCCATGGGTGTCAGGGCTGGGCGAGGAGGCAGTCCTCGCTGCCCTCGCAGGAGGAGGCCCCAGCCCCCAGGTTTCCGCTGCCTGACAAAGAGCTGGGTGGCGCGTCACGCCGTGAGAGGAGCTGGCTCCTCTTCCTGCCCCCCAAACTGCTGCCGCTGCTTCACGCCATGCACAGGGGACAGGCCCTGGGCGCCTGGGTGCTCCTCGCCAGCGTGGCCATGGCTGGGTTGGGTGTCCAAGGTAAGTCCCCAGCGCGTCGGGTGCTGCACCCCGTGGGGACATCACCCCCACTGTGCTGTGCTGCTTTTCCGGGGTTTTGAGGCTGGGGTTTTCCATTACAGCTCCTTGGCGTGAGGTTGGCGGGTGTTGGTAGGGAGGAAGGAGCGATTTGGTGCAACAAGTATTGAAGTTCGTTTTCAGTATCACCCTCTGTGGGGTTTTGCCTCGCTTGTTTGGGCTCAGCTCCTGTCCTTGTTGGTCAAAACCTTTCACTGGCTGTTGAAACGTCTCTGCTGCAGTTATACTTCATTACCAAAGCCATCTCTTGGCAGGATGAGGCAGACTCCAACACGCAGTCTGAATGGAGTCCAGGTAGATACCTGGTTCCAGTTTGTTTTCGCTCGATTTGGATCTGTACACTACTCAGAGCTGCATTAAGTAACCACCTATTTTTGCTTTTGCACTGGGCAATCTGCTTTTTTGCAGGGGTTTCTGTTTGCAGTGTCCTTTCCGTGTCTCGGGGGACAGCCTAACACGATGCTGTCTGCAGCAGCCATCTCTGAGTGGGGCTCCTAAGTTCCGCACCACTGCGAGGGGACTCAGCTGTCAAGCTCTCTGCTCTCCTTGATTTTACAGGAAAGGACATAATTGTGAAAGAAAAAAATGAGAAGGTGTTCCTGATCTGTGGATCACTCAAAGAAGTAGTATGGTACAAAGATGGCCAGCAGATAGCAAACACAACGGAGCTGGACTTGGGTGCAATGTACGATGATCCCAGAGGCGTCTATACCTGTGGAAAGGGAGATGTCTCCTACAGGCTCCAGGTGTACTATCGAAGTAAGTGCCAGAAGCCCTGTTTCTAGAGCTACAGGACTGCTTGGAGTTTTTAGGCAAATTTTTAAGAGAAATACTGATTTCACAGAGCTTGTGGCTGGTTCTGCCGGTTGGTGAAAGTCTTGCCAGCTCCTGTCCTAGGTTGTCCTGGCTCAGATGGGCCCAGGTGGCAGGGCAGCCACTGGGGTTGGAGCCAAGGGTCAGGGTCTGGATCGGGGTCCTGCTCTCAGTCCTTGTGTCCTTTTGTGCTTCCAGTGTGCCAGAACTGCATCGAAGTGGACGCTCCCACCATCTCGGGGATTGTGGTTGCAGATGTTATCGCCACCGTCCTCCTGATGGTTGCTGTGTACTGCATCAGTGGCCAGGACAAGGGACGCATGTCACGAGGTGAGGGGAGAGCCCTGCTAGCTGCCTGCGCTTCTCTAGGAGCTGCGTGGTGGCCTTTTAGGGTGCAAGATGCATGTCTACCACGTCTCCCAGAAGAAATAAAAGCACAGAGCTCATAGCAGCCAGCCATTTGGGTTTGTCTGCAAATGCTCACCACACTGCCCATGATCTCCCCGATCTTTCACCGCTGTCTTTCTTTCTTTAGCTTCTGACAGGCAGAACCTGATTGCCAACGAGCAGCTCTACCAGGTGAGCATGCGTGCACTCGTGTGTACGTATTTGGGTGTGTGTGCATGGGTGGCAGGAGCTGCACAGGGCTGCAGTGGTGTGACCATAATGAGGGAGTGGCGTTTGAGGTTGGAAATTACTCTCTGCTGGGGAGCTGACAGCTCCCTCTCCCTGAGTGATGCAGAGGATGGAGCAGGCTCAGCTACCCCATGCTCTGGGGTTGTTCAACTCAAGGGAGCTTGCCAGAATCTTGGCAAAGGGAGGTTTATGCCAGCTTCCCCTGTACCCAGGGCTGGACAGGCACAGTTGTAGCTCACCTTGCCTTTTTTTTTCCCCTTAGCCCCTTGGTGAGCGGGACGATGGACAATACAGCCGGCTGGCACCTACCAAGGGCCGCAAGTGAAGTGGGAAGACAGCAGGGCCAGTGACTGACTCCTTCACACCAGGATTACTGTTACAGCAAAGCCACTGCCAGTACCAGAGAGCACCAACACGTGGCCCTGGCCCTGCCTTTGTGAACTCAGTGCTAGCAGAAGACGGTGTCACTTTTTGCCTGGAGAGCCCTCCAGATCCCTGCGAGGATGGGCTGCTTGTAACATTGTGCTCTTTCCACAACCTGTTGCATTTCTGTATTCCTCTGATTAAAGACGAGCCTTTTCCATAGCCTCTCTGCCCCATCAGTTGTGTTAAGGCCCAAAGACCCACGCAGTCACTGCGGAAGATCAGTGCTGGATGTGATCTGCCTGGATCCCTGCTGCCTGTTCTGGTAGGACACTGCTCTGCCATGGCAGGCAGGGGTCTGTGGCAGTGCCACCCCTCTGTGCCTGGACTCAAATGACATCCAGGCCCAGAATTGGGGAGCGGGGACAGCAGGAGCACAGCAACACTCAGCAGGGTCTGCATCACTCCTGCTAAGTGCCTGGCCGGAGCTGGGGGTGGCAGGAGGCAGCAAACAATAGGATGTTTGCTCTGCACATGCAGGTCCTGGCATCTAAGTGCAGTCTCCGAGCCTCAGAGGCCTGCCAGGTCCCTGGCACCCAGCTAGCCTGCAGGTAGCCTCAGTGCTTCAAGGAGTGAAGTATGAGCAAAGAAGCAAGCTGGGCTGGCTGCCCAGAAGAGCTCGTGTGGGCTAGACCCAAAAAGGAAATGGAAACTGTGAAGGGGACGAAAGCTGCAGCACAGACCATGCAAAACACGTGGCAGCAGAGCTGGCCGGGTAGTGAAGGCCAGAGGCAGCCCTCAGTCCCTGCAGCTCCAATGTTCCTGGGAGGCTCCCCCACACTCCTCTGCCTGAGCATGGCCAAAACGGGAGGCAGGTTGCAGGCAGGATCAGCTAGCAGATGGAAACCTCAGAAACCCAGTCCATGTGCCAGTTGCATACAGCTGTAGGCTGTGTTTTCCTGCTTTTCTCAGAATCCAGGCTCCACGTACCTAAGGCTTTAGAGGGCACCAGGCTCAGAGCTTACTTGAGACTCAATGGTGCAATTCAAGCACCAAAAGAGCTCACATTCAGTTTCATACTTGATGAAAACTGGCCACAAATCTGGTCCGTCTGACACAGCAAACAACATTTTGTCTGTACACAGCTGCGGGTGCACTGCACATGTCCGTACAGGAGTCACCGAGTGATGAGGCTTAGTGAAGAAGAAAGCAACTATTTTCCGGTGGTGTCAGCTCTTTACACAACAACATTTTGCTCTTCACATCTTCACGGTATTTCCCTTTAAACTGCTCTGGTGCAGGGTGAGCCTGATACAGCTGTTACAGCCCAAATGTGCTGTGCCCTCCTTCCATTGGCAAAGCCCTCTGAGCAGGACCTCATTAAAAGAAGTGACCATCAGGCTGCCCGGTTCACAGCAGTTTCATGGCCATCAGACCTCAAAAACAAGTAGCAAAGATGGCTGTATACACCCTGACAGCAGGAGAAACCTCCAGCAGGGCAGGTCTGATCTGTGCACACCAGGCAGGGCGCAGGGGCAGCATTTACAACGGGGCTGGCTGTGGGGGGCTCTGTGCCTCACCCCAGGAGGACACAGCAACGCTCTGTAGCACAGCTAACACAGAGGATGTTGTCACTGGATGTGCACTGATCCCACTGAGATAAGGAGAGCGTGGGATGGCACTGGCTGGGGCAAACAGTAGGCAAGTATATGGCCCTAGAAGCTCCAGGGTGTAGCTTGAAGCAAAATTTGTACACCCGGAGCAATCCGGGCTTCTCACATCCCACCCGTGGCAGTGCTCCCTATGGCCAGGCTCAGTAAGCTTCCCTGGAGCAGTGCTGATTTGCAAAAGATGAGAACCTGACCCAGAATAGTGTCAGAGCTGCTGGGGGTTAGTGCTCTCTGTATCTTGCGATCTCCCTCCTTGATGTTTAATGCTTTGTATGGTAAACCCAGCTGTACTGCCTTCAAACCACATCCTGCAGGGTAAGTACAGCAGTCTCAAGCATGAACTTCACTGGGGTGTTCATCTCCCCATGCCGAAACTCAAGGGCTAAACCACCCCCAGCCCCCACTGCTGCTGCTGTTTCCTCTGCAGAGCTGTTGCTCCTCTACAGAGCAACAGAAACGTGGCTTGCTCAGCCAGCCAGGCTCAGGCCACACATCAAGATGTTCCCACACATCAAGCATCTCCGCTCTTTAAGTTAGGACCTGTCCCACTGCTGCTGCTTTGGGAACTGCAGCTCTTCACATCATGCAGGTTTGGAACTGCTAGGCTGAGTTCAAGTAGTTTTTCTTTAATAGAAGCATAAACACAGCGGAAATCTTTTCGATGCATATCTGGAGGCTCTGTCTCCCATTTTATTAATATAGTACAATTTTTAAATGTATATAAAGAAAGCTGAAACACCTTTACCAATGGCAAGGCAGCCTGCCATCTTTCTAATAGAGCCCAAGCAGAACTCAAGTGGGGAGAGAAAGGGCAGCCGACAAGGACAGATCATGAGAATCTGCAAGTGATGATAGTTCTGGAAAATGAAACTCCAGCAGCAAATGCACTTGTACAGCCTTCAGGGCACAAGCCAGACAATGAAATGTTTTTATCGTAGACTATGCTATCCTAGAGTACACTATACAATATCAGTAAAAACGGAGTCCTTGAAGTCTCTGGGATGAGGACAACACAGCAAAAGAGTTAGGTGCTCCCTTGGATTTTGTGGGTCCCAAGCATTGCCTCTGAGGCCCCAACACGTTCCTCTCAATTCCAGCAAACAAGCTGCTGCAGAACAGAGTGCTGGTCCTGGGGCTGAGCCAAAGGGTCTCACTTCTAATCTGGGAAACACAAAAATCCCTGCTGTGCTGTCTCAGTCAGACTGCAGAGGTGATACTCATTGATTGCTAAATGGGGGTCATATCTTAGCTGTAATATCTAAGAGCCCCATAATCTAATAGTAACGAAGATCTAACACTCAGCCAAGCACTTTAATTTCCTAGCTGGCTTTCAGATGACATGGGAAGGTGCCAAATTCCCGTGTGACCCATTAAGGATGTCCTGACAAAGGTCTGAAACACAAAGGACTCTGCATGCAAAGGGGTACTCAGCCCCCCCCATTCTCCACAACAGGGCAGGGGGCTGCACAGGCCTGTCTGCATGTACTGGTAGAAATGCTTCTCAATTTTTTAAAGGAAAACTCATTTTTTTCTTTTAACTGAAATATTTGCTTTCAAAGCAGTGGCCTCGCTACAAAAACGTACATTTTCTTTT
This sequence comes from Aythya fuligula, assembly GCF_009819795.1. Taxonomy (NCBI): domain Eukaryota; kingdom Metazoa; phylum Chordata; class Aves; order Anseriformes; family Anatidae; genus Aythya; species Aythya fuligula. The sequence continues at coordinate 6,865,944 of NC_045580.1, read as the reverse complement.
TAACATACTGCCAGCCTCTGTTCCTTTTTGTTACGGTCATGGGCAGCAAAAGCTAAGAGCCTGAGAGCAGGGTAAGGTCAGAGGCCAGTTGCCCTGAGAAGGCCCCACTCCTCAGCCTCCAGCTACCCAGGAGGCACAAGGAGCGAGTGGAGGCACTCAGGGCAGGAATGAAATTGGAGGGGAAATTCAGCATGTAACTGGAGCAGAGAGAGAGCAGTACAAGGAGAAAGGAGGCCAGGAACAATGAGTGAGGCTCCAGTCCTTTAATGAGAAGGAAAACTTCTCTTGCCAATAGTCGCATTTGTTTCTTATCCCTAATGTCAGACTGAAGGAACATCGTGGGGTGGGACAGCATAGGGCAGCAGGATGCCTGTCCTGTCCAGCCACCTGGCTTACCCCAAAATGCCTGGGCCTCAGCAGGCCTGCAGAGAACCGGTAGCAAGCTGGGCAGAAGCACTCGACTCCTCTGCACTGTTTTCCACCCAGCCTGTCTTCTGCGGGAATTTCAGAAGCCCCTGGATTCCAGGCCTGCATACACCTCCCGCTGGCCTTTCCGGATGGGCTGTGGGAACAGCAGGGGTGTTAGTTCAGGAATCTTTATTCACATACCCTCAAACACTCCAAGGTCTTGGTCGACACAATACTTAGAAAAGAAAAAAACACAACAGAGAGACTAGGGACAGCGCTGCTTTGGCACTGTGCAGCCTGCAGGAAGCTGCAGTTCTGCTCCTGACTCCCCGTGCCATCACCAAGAGAAGGGGCCCCATCCTCAACACCTTTTTCCTCCACCCCCGGAAAACTTGGAGGTGGACTGGATGCTTCATCAAAGGAGAAACAAAGCACAAATGCTACAGATTCCCAGCTCTGGCAACCCTTCCCCAGCCCACAAAGAGAGGAGGAAAAAAAGCATGTTCTCCATACCTCATAGTCTGGGTTTGGAACAGGGGGAGGACGCTGCATCTTCTGACCTACAACAGAGACAAAGAGGGGTCATCCTTGGTGATGGTTCCTTTAACATAGCACGATGGACTTTCACAGAGATGATCCCACGTAAATGCATACCATGGGTAATGCTGTATGGCTTTATTATGAGCATAAAGCATTTAAAGACCCCTTGCTGCAGTCCAGAGGCCTTCTGATCACTTAGGAGGAAATTCATCTTTCTTCTTCAAGAAGAACTACTTGAAAACACGAGAGCCCCGTGACCACAGGCCCAGGCTACAGCTCCACAAATGGGTACCAGACCTATACCCCCCTGGCTTGGCAAGCTGCATAGGCGTGAGCACATCACATTTCTGTCAAACCCGACACACAACGGGCACAATGAGCATACAGCAGGGAATTCAGACCCACTGAAAGATTTATATCAGCTTTGTGGATGCTAGGGAAAAAAATGGCAACGTCTGATCTGCACAAAGGCAGCGTGGTGAAGTCACTACCCTGCATCTTTTTATCCCAGCATTTATAATCTATGAGCAGCTGAGTGGGCCAGGACCAGGCTGGGTTTGCTGGCCACACTCACAAGCTAAGCATCTGCCGTACGGTGTTTGCTTCATCACGAACTCAGTGCTGCTTCACAGCAGCCTGGGAAATGGTTTCCTATGGGCAGGAAGCCTTTGACACAACACAGCAGCCACATCTGGCCCCTACAGAAGGCTGCCCAGAGCAACAGATGTGGCTATCAGGAGCGGAGTTTGGCAAGGCCTTGGGGGCTTGTGGGGAGCAGAGGATTCTCTCACTCAGCAGGCAAAGTGCTTCATTTAGCACTTAGCGGACGTCACAGAGAGCAGAAATATCCAAAATAGCTCTTACCTCGTGGCCGACTGCCAGCACCAGCGCTCGGTCTCCCCTTCCTGTCTTTGCTGAAGTAGTAGACCAAAATCAGCAACCCAAAGGTGATGAGCAGATCCGCAATGATGATCCCTGTCACAGTCAAGGTATCCAGCTCCCTGCAGTTGGTGCACACTGCCAGGAGGAAAGACAAAGGTGCTCAGAAGCCAGGTACCCCGTCTTGTCAGCAGAGGACTAAGGGAAAGGCTACAAATCTAAGATGTCAGTGAAGTGCTTTCTGCTCGCTATGTCCAGGCCTTACTTATCTGTTAATGCTAGTGGAAAAGATAATGGTTTTGAGTGAGGAGTAAAGAGCAAACAGAAAGGAAGGAGGAAGGCCCAGACCATTATATCCCCTCTCCACTTCAATCTGCACATGGTCTCAGGGACCACTGTGTGCAATACCTTCACTACGCTCTACTGTTTGGCATAGCCTGAGCAAGGCATCTCCTTGCAGAACCTCTGCAGAATAGCATTCACTCAGCCCCACAGCACTGCGAATCAGGCCTCATCTCTTTTATCATCTGTCAGTGAAAGATGTAGGCTTTACCTCTAGTCCATGTAGATTCTCATAGACCAAGTGCCTTTTCACTCACCTCTGGCCTTCAGGTACATGTAGATATTGTCATTACTCTTTATACAGGTCAAATTGAGAGGAGAACTGTCATGATTCTTTTTAATGAAGACATTGCCTTCAGTGTCTGGACTTTCTGGACTCCATTGTACTGCCTCAGACATGAGATATGTGACTTTCACCGTGGTTCCAGAAATATCCACCTGGAGATCTTCATGGGAAGATGGGCCTACAAGAAGGGAAATCATCATTACAAAGAGCTTCTGGCAAGCTTCCCTGCCCACCCTTGATTCCACCAAAACAGTTTTCTCTGCTCATTCCTTGATTTTACTGAACCATGTAAATTCCCTATGTATGCATTTTCTGCATGCACATTTACTTTTAGTTTTCACACTCATCTCTTTGCAGTACCAGGCAGCATCAAAACACCATCACAGAATGTTCAGCTTTATGTTGGAGTCTGTCCACACACCACTGATAGTTTTGTTTATCCATGTGTTTGCTGGTCCCAGCAAATATCCAACCCTGCTTGAGAACCACTAACTGCAACTAGGGGCAACTCATTATAGCTGATTTCTCTGAACAGTGATGGCAGTAGCAACTAAGGCACAGGAAATGTTTCCCTCCCAACGTACTGCTTGAATTCAAATATCTCTAGTCCTTGCCCATGAAGCATCTACAGCTTTTATATCATATCATATAATGAAGAATGACAGTAAAACACACTTACCCGTCAGTTCTTCATCAAAAACTTCAAGGAAACAAAAAGTAAGTGTTGGCAAATCAGCCCACTGTTATCCCATTGCTTGCCGCTCTCTGAAAATGCCCAACCCTACTTCAAGATCACTAACAATGATTAGGGACAATTCACGACAGCCAATGGATGGGGATTTTTCTCCTATCCTACAATATTTGTAGAATTCAAACACTTCCATTTGACTAAGAGTTCTCACTTGTGAGGCACAGTTCGTCCTTTTAGTGTAATAAATCATTAAGAAAGCTGCTCAAATACACTTACCCTCCTGAGCTGCGGTGCCACCTACAAAAGAAAGAAAAACGTGTGTTAAGCAAATTAGCTGCTGATATCATATACCTTTCCTACTTCAAGGATATTGTTTCTGAATTCAGCTGCTTGAAAGACATGTTAATTTTTTTTATATTTGTGCTAAATAGAACATTATGTTAACTGAGACAGGATGTTGTTTTAAAATGAAGTATTTTTCTTCGGAAGCCATTTTTAACATAGAGTAACGCACAACAGAAATCTGAATGATTTTTGAGCCTGTTTAGAAAAAGATTTATTGCACGGAGTACACCCTACAATTTTGCTTTATTACCATGGGCCAAGGAGTGCTGGAAAATCATGCCTGTTTTCTGCAGTGAGTGTAGCCGTGCTCTACAAGAATATGCCACTGGTAGAATGGACCCTGATGCTCAATTTAAGTCTGTAAAGTGGTTTTCCTACATGATTTTTCTCTCTTTGTAGGAAACAAGTATCCCCATTGAAGTCTGGAGCTAAAGCATTATAAAAAAGTTTTTAGGAGGTCTGAATCAGACTTGTGATCTGCTTTAGACATGGTTGTAGATAGAAAGGATCCTAAATAGGTAAAGGAATGAGGTGTATTTAAGAGTTTAGTGCTGTTGTCTCAATCCAGGTAATGCCTGATCTACAATAGGAGCTACTTTTAACAAAATTGTAGATTTGAAATTACACAGGCACAGGACTTTGCTGGAGAGAAGGCTACCAGGTGATTTTTTTCTTTGTATAAAATGAATTTAAATGTGAAAAAGAACGGGACATTGCCAAACCAAATGTTCTCAATTTTCTCACAGAATAGCAGTTGGTATTTGCAGCACATTGGCACAGTAGTGGTAGTCTTACAGCAGTTTTCTTTTAGTTACCTTTCAAAATTATCTTTCATAGTTACCAGCTTATTTATAGTTTTACAGATACTCCTCATTTTATCTTAAACAGCTTTTTAAATGCTGGTCAGTTGAAACTGGTAATGTAGAAAATGCTGCCCCTACCTTGGTATCACAGTGAATCTGAACTCAGAATGGAAGTTATTCACCCTTGATCACAGAATGTTTTAAGAAAAGTGCATGACTAAAGAGTAGAAATAAAATAAGAATCAAATTCAGACCCTCATAGTTCACGCTGCTGTGGAAAGTAACGCCTGAAGTTCCAGCTCTTAACTTCACCCACGCTGCTGCATATATTCTGGAGACCAGGTGTTTTAGCGAATGAGCCAGCAAGCAAAAATTCCATAGGGACCTTAGGTTCTTCCTCTAGCCTGAGAAGGTTGAATTCCCATTTTTCTGTCCTCTGAGGGGAACACTCAGTTTGGAGAGCAGCAGCTGGACTTGCCAGTTTCAGAAGATGTGGATGCATGTACTTTGCAAAACCAGCCGCACACTCCCATGCTTTCTCTGCTGCACCCCTGGCAGCCACCCTTCGGATCCCAGTGGACTTCTGGCCAGCTCTACTCACCCACACACAGCAGGAGTCCCAGGAAGGGCAAGGACAGCTCAAACCTCATCCTTGTGTTCCTCCTTTTCTTGCTCTTCTCTACCATTGCCGATCAGATTGGCATCACTAAGGCTGGCTGTGAAGGAACAAAGAACACGTTGGCATTTCAAGTTCTCGCTTACAAGAAAGACGCCCAAGATTTTTTCCTAGAATTGTGTACGGCAATGAATGGAGCAGTGCCGAGGAGACTCACTGTTTCCAGCGAAACCAGCAAGCAGCCAAGAAAGACAGAACACAAACGATAAAATGAACCCACTTCAGGAAGCGTGGAGGCTCAAAATGTCTTCCTATAACGTCACTGGCAGCAAGGGGTGGCTGCTCTGCACCAGCGCAGTTGGAGACCTGTTGTAACTGCTTTAGGAGCAGCCGGAGAGATAAACAAGCCCGTATTCATAACAACTTTTCAACATGAGTTTTTTCAAAGTTCAAACTACCGCAAGAAACTTCACATACTGAGGGAATCGGCAAAGGAACCAGAGACACTACAAGAAGCTCAACACCCAGAAACACCGCATGGCCAGCAGTGCTCAGACACATCTGACCTGTCCCCTCGGAGGGTTTAACAGAATCAGAGTTTGGGTTGGAAGGGGCCTTAAAGATAACCTAGTTCCAGCCCCTGCCATGGCCATGGGCAGGGATGCCTCCAACGAGACCAGGTTGCTCAAAGCCCCATCCAGCCTGGCCTTGAACAGTTCAGGGATGGGGCAGCCACAGTTTCTCTGGGTGACCTGTTCCAGTGCCCCACCACTCTTATAAAGAATTTCTTCCTACTATCGAATTTAACCTATTTATCCTCTTTCAGTTTAAAGTCATCACTCCTTGCCCTGTCACCACACTCCCTGACGAAGCGCTTGGCACCGGCTCCTTTCAGTTTTTCCATGGACTACCTTCGAGCCTGATAACCCGAGTGAAAGTGGCCTGATTCCACTAGAGGGGGCTCCTGCCCCTGCCAAGGTGCTGTCAGTGTGCCTGCCTCTGCAGCGTGCAGCAGGGAGCTTTCTCCTCGCAAACTTCTGCTTCAGGCAGCGAAGACCTCCAGGGGCTGGGGCAGGGACCTTTCCAGGCTTTGCAGGGACGGTGGCATGCCGAACACCTTGTCTTTCTGTCTTCCTGTGCTTGAAGCCTGCAGAGGTAGCAGAGCTGCTATTAACGGTCGTGAGGGTACTGGGGATTTTTAGCGTCCCTGCCCGAAGGAGACACTCAAGGCAAGCCAAAGCTTTCCCCTTCCACGAGGGTGCACTACGCTTTGGCACCTGCCCTGCACATCTCAAGGGACCCCAGATGTATGGATGGATGGAGCTGGCTTTTTGCTCCTTCCCCAAAACTTGCTATTTAATGACGTGGCTAATCACAATGCTGTGGGACTTTAATTTATTGAGGAGCTCCCCTTAGCTGTCAGACTTTTTTACTTATCTGTTTCAAAACGAAAAATGATTATATTACTGCTAGTGGTGCCTGGGACTCGGCGCTCTTGTAACAGCTGGATTCAGCACGTTTTGAAACAAGATGATGAAGGTTAGTAAAAGATTGCAAGACTGGAAGAGACCCTCCTCCCCAGTTTGTGCATTAAACAAATGTGGTCCTGACTGAGAGCCGGGGTTGTTGCTCAGTGGCCAAAGGGCAGCGGCAGCGAGAAACATGCTTGTCCTGCTGGACTCTGCATGGGCTGCCTGAGGATAAGAAGTTGCTGCTACGCAGACAGGTGATTTTAAGAGGTGCCAGCCCAGTCTGCGGGAAAGATGTGGAGCTGATGTGAGGACTGCTGGAATGAAGCACAACAAAAGGCCAAAGTGCTAACCTGGAAACTCCTACAGCCTGACTGCCCTGCCGGATGAGTCGATTACCTGTAACACAGAGGCACTGATCCATGCGGAGCTGGGGGTGCCTGAGGGTTTTCTGCAGTGATCAGCATGTAATTGGTGGCATCTTGTGCTGAAGAAAGCCATGAACACGAAACCAGCCCAGTGGGACTGAGCCAAAATCAAATGACAGGCTGAGGACGGGAGCTGTGGAGCCGTGCTGTTTAACGCTGCTCTAACCACACAATTGTGACCATGTGTGAGGGAAAGTCCCAGAACCAGGGCTGTATACTTAGCTCCACTTGCCTCCCACAATCTAAAGAGAAAATCCTGTTTTATTGTCTAGAAAGCATTAGCCAATGCTGAAAATTGTTGTGCCCTTCCCTTCCGAGCATGAACTGCAAGTAAAATGTCCTGGTAGCAGGGTGTAGTTGAAGTTAGAGCAAGAAGTTTGTCAGACAGATGCCACTGCATGGCTTTACCTTGAGGCTTGGCTGTTTCAGGTGTGAAAGTCACTCCTTGGACTAGACTTCATTATTTCAGTCTCTGCTGACTGCTTATCTCTGACACATTTGGGAGGAATGGAGCCTGGGGACCACACAGCTCTAGGAATCACTTGTTGTAGCTTTAAACGTTTTTTAACACCTCAGTAAAACAGAGTAAAAGCCAACTGCTTGAGCTGACAGGTAGAGGAGATTGGTGAGTGATGGTCTCCACACAGCCAGCCTGCCAGAAGCAGCCTGCTGCAGCTCTGCGCTCTCCATGGGACAGCCTCAGCATCCTCAGAAGATGCTGCTGCACTAGGTATGTTTTCTTTCCCCATGGGACCACTATAAAAAGTCATTTTCAGACTAGAAGAATTGACAGCATCATTTCCCCAAAGAACAAATTCTAGGAGCCATCATCAGGATCACGTTTCCCTGTTTCTACATATGCAGTGAATAATTTCTCTCTTCTGAGGAGAGCCAATCAAGACCCAAACATTTGGTCTGACACCGCTGCAATTCCAACAGATAAGCTTCTTTCAAATCAGGAAAGTCTTGCTTGGAAAGACTGGACCAGCCTCTCACACCTGAGTAAGAATCCAGTGGTTAAAAAACAGAGCCTGTGCAACCATGCTTCAAGTTCAGACCTGAGCTGATGTTGCCGAGCAGCAATTACATCTCCTAGGACTGTTAGAGATCTGCAAGCTATTCAAGAAATTCTGCAGAACAACCAAGCATAGCAAGGGCTAATCCCCTCCAGCACATCCTACCTGAATGCATTGAAAGTAATGCCCATGTTCTTCGTCCCTGGAGCACGCACAGTGAGCTCCACATGTCTGAGATATGTCAGTCTACCTACAACATGCTAAAATAATGATTTGTATGACAGACAATAATTAGTGCTCAAGATAAAGATCTCCTGGGCAGAATAAGATGACAGAACTCAGGAAACATACACAGAGTTTATGTTTATGCATAAACCATAAGCATAAATTTGATATTTTAAGCCACAGGAAGACTCCCTTTCTCTTCTAATGATTCTCTTCTTGCCAATTGTCCTCTTCAGAACTGTGTTTTGCACACCTCTTTTCATTTCTATAACTTCATTTCCTCCCACGATTTTTTGTCATCATAAAACTCCTCTTTCAGCAATACAGGAACCTTGGAATGTTCCCTTTTGTGCTTCCCAGAGCAAACAGAAAACGATCGGCTCAGTTGTGCACAAAACCCTCTAACCTTGTCATTCCAGGTTAACTTTTAACCCTCAGTGTGAAGGATGCTTTTTTTTCCACAACAACTCAGCTCCAGCAAACTGACTGCTGAGCGCTCTCACAGACACCTGAAAGAAAGTCTGAAAAGAGATCGCTCTGTCTGCAAAAGAGATACCCTCTGTCTGCAAAACAAACAAACAAACAACAAAACAAAAACACAACCCGGCCTAATAAATGTTTACAGTGGCAGTGAAAGCAATGGAAATGATGTTTTGGAATGGTAACTGAATGGAAATCTGGGGAGGTGCAGTGATGAAGAGGTAACACAGGGCCAAATTATTCCAATGAAAATAGACACGTGGTACCTCAGAGCTATTAGCAGAGACAAGATTCCCTGTTCTGTTCTGTGGGCAGCTTGTGAGGCTGATGTCCTCGGTGTTTTTCAGTATTGGCAAAGTTTTAGCTTGGTATTTACAAGTTAAAAATGGATTCAGCACTCTCCTCAGAAACTGCTGCAAGGATGTGACGAGCAAACGGGAGGAGAGATGTTTGCATGGCTGCTCGTTAGCAGGGATTCTCAGAGTCCTGCTGCTGTCTTCTTTCCATCAAAACCTTGTTCTGACCAGCACTGACATCTTGGTGTGTCCCAGGCAATCCAGAACCTCCCAGTTGCAGACTACATTGCTGCACGAGAAGACTGCCCTCACTCTGAGCTGAAGGGAGCCCTTCAAAACACAAATGTTAGTGGCATCCTCCCCCTTCCTGCCTTGGCATCCCTGCAGAGGCCATTAGCACCAGGCACAACTAAAGCTCCTAACCCGGGGTGGCTGCTTGGAACTAGACCAGGGGTCATACACGAACACAGCCGCAGCCAGTAGCAAGTGAAACGCTGTTATATGATTTATGGTCTGCTAACACAAACATTCTGCTATTGCTGACACACATGTACATCTCACTTTCACGCTCTCACAACATCCATGTGCCACTAGGAAAACATTTTGTGTCCCAGTGAGTTTCTCTGGTGCTTTGTGCTGCTTGTTAAGCTCAGTGGGGCTTCCCCAGCTGTGCCTGGGCTGTCACTGGGCTTGACTCATATCCTATGTCCTCGTCTTTTGACTTTTCCAATAATTTCACAAACACTAATTAATGCAGTTTCTCCATTCTTCTGCAGGATGAAGATCACCTCAATTTAACTATAGGTATCTGTGTTGCACCTTCCACCCCCTGAATGCATTCCCAAATTACTGCTACGGGTAGTCTGTTTTGGCTTTTTTTTTTTATATATATATGTGTACTATTTGCAGGTTTTTATCAAACAAGTGGCCCTTGTTCCTTCAGGCTACCTGTAAATAACCTAAGGCAAATTTATGAGCAAAATTACCTCCCCCAAGAGGGGAGTGGTTTCAAGTGGAAGCTGGGAGGAGGGATGATTGCAACACAAAAGAGCAAAGGAATATGGGAGGCAGAAGAAATTAATCTTACCTTGAAAATCTCCCTGTTTTACGCACAAGTGATCTGTACCTGCCGGCCGCACCTTGCCTTTCATTGCATGGGCTGGGAGCAGTCCGTGACTCAACCAGGAAAAGGCACGCACGTTGCCTTGCAGCACAAACCGAGGGAAAGGAATTTGCTCGACTGTCCCGAGAAGGCTTTGAGAAATTTGCCTTTCATCCAGCTCTTGAGTGCCTGAAACAAACTTCTCTTCCCTGCGCTGCTCAGCCTCCAGAGTACGGAGTTGTCTTCCCGATGTTTGGCCTCACCTGGCTGGGAGCTGTGCTCTTCCTTGGGGTACAGCTCCGAGGTAAGGAAACCTGATATTGCCTGGCCTCCGTTGCCATCTTGACTTTCCTCTTCTCATCCCTTAATTATCAACCTCATTAAGGCAGTGACTTTGTAGGAGGCTGAGATATTTGCTGTGGACAATTGCTGCGATTCTTTTGGTGCTGGGTTTACTTGCAAGTGATTAAATTTCTCTGAAACAGGTTTAGGTGTGTTTGAGAGGAGGAAGAACACCGCTCTAATTCTGAGCTAAGGTTTCACATCTTTCCCTTTCCTGCCTCACTCTTTCATCCCAGCAGGAATCTGGACTTTACTCTCGGATGTTTGTTTTCTTTTTTTATTATTATTATTTATTTTCTTTCTGCCTTTGTTACTAGACAATCAGAGATTGTTAAACAGTTTAGATCCTTTACATGACAATAAATCAGAATGACGGCAAAAAAGTCCCTTGATTTTTCAGTGGTTTATATCAGTATAACTAGAATCAAAATTTGGTCTGGGAACACCATGTCCTCCTTACCTAAAGGCATCAGCACACATACTCTTAGTAATTTGTCTTGAATAAAAATATATTTTACACTTATTTTCCCACACTTGTTCTTTTAAAGAAATTTAAAATGAAATCGGGACAACTTGACATCAAATATTTGGAAAAGAAACATGATCTCAGCCAATGAAGTTTTCAAGTGTGTGCACCCTCAGTGGTTTGGCATTTCAAATATTTTCTCCTTTGAGAAAAGGGATTATTTGTCAAGAAATTCTTTGGCTATGAGTTGTTTTCAGATAGAGGAAATGTATTAATTTGCCACGAATCCATATTTTACAACCCCAGATAAGCTATTTTATCCCTGAGTCACACTGGGGTAAGTTAATTCATCTTCCTAAAGTAAGAGGAAATTATTTTTTTTTCCTCTGTTAGCAGGTTTTTTTTTCCTTCTATAAATGGGTAAAGGGAAAGTAAGGGGAGTATATTATCAGGAACAGGGAAGACTGTCCCCTTCCAGAGCAGGAGTAGCAAGATCTTTCAATTGGCACTGCTGTTTGGTGGAAATTATCCCACTAACCCAGAGGTACAACATTTGGCCAGTTCAGAGGCCTTTTTGTTTTCGTATTTTTCATTTTCCTTTCAGTGTCTTTATGTTCCCTCTTGCTCATCTCTTTCTGGGTAGGCTACCTTGATGTTAATTTACTTTTAAAGCAGCAGCTGTGGTGGTTTCCTTAAGAGAGGATGTTTCTTTGACAAACAAACACAGATTCGCCTCCATGATCTCCTGTGGAATTCCTCAACCTGCTTTCCCTATAATTGTCCAGTGGTGTTATTAACCTTCTCAACAGACACTTACATAAATAAGGGCAGTTTTCACCATGGTATTTGTGCCACACAAACTGATAATACAAAGCCTGTAAAAGAAAGTTCTGGGATGGGAGATGGCAACCATTCGTAGGTGCTTAGCAATGCTTCTTGGACGAAAAGAGATGGTTTTCTGGAGAAATCTGGGTGGGGAACTGATTGCAATAGAGTGTAAATCACCTGCCATCATGTGATGAGGACTAACACGTGAAGTTATACTGCATCTTTAGTGCTAATCAGGAGCATATTGCAGGAGGGCTGCCATTTACAAGTGTACCTCCTAGATGTTGTTTGCTCATGCCTGAAGGAGACATTTCCCCCAGAAAACAAACCAAGGTGTATTGTTCCTATAGGAGAGTCCCTCTCAGTGGTCTCTTCTCAGCTAGGGATCAGATCTGTCAGTGTTTAACTGTGCAGCCACAAAACTACAAAGGAAGCATTGTAGCAGCAATACAGATGAAAGCAAACTCCAATGAAACGAGCACTGTGCAACCTGCATATCAGCTGGCAAAAACCTTGAAGCACATGGGATCTTTTGAATTCTGCATAAGCAGGACTACCTCCCTCAGTAATTAAATCTATGGGATTTGAATGTTAGGTTAAACATTACTAAGGATAAAGCAGACTCCTGCATAGATCAAACAAAGATAAGTGATGATTTTACTCTAAACAGTAGTTTTGTTTACCTCTAACCCTTTGCTGTTTTTTCTGCAGCACTGTGGCCCGTCACAGCCCTCGAAGTTTACACTTCCAGGGAGGTGGATGCTGTGAATGGCACTAACCTACGTTTAAAATGCACCTTCTCCAGCAGCAGCCCTATTAGCCCGCAGCTGTCAGTGACGTGGAACTTCCAGCCTGAGGACCTGAGCTCTCATGAGCCAGTGAGTGAGACCTTTATGCTTCATTTCATTGATGCTCACTTGCTCAAATGAACACTCCTAGGGCCCAGCACTGGCTGGGAAACAATCCCAGGTGTTGGTGTGGGCAAGCACAGCCAAAACACAGGAGTAAGTACATCTTGGCCCTTTTCTCTGCAGTTCATAAGGATTACTCTAAGCAAGAAGTTTTGTTTACAGAACCTGGTTCAAGAAACAATTTTTATATTTAGTTTTGGGAAATCGGGGTTAAAAGATTTGGGGCCTGATGAAACTGCACATGCTTATAGGCGAATCTGGTCTTAGTTAACATCCTGCACCTTACAACTTACGATTTTCTTTGGCCAACATGTCAGGGTAAGCAGATCAACAAGTACTGCAGTATAACTGAAAGACCACAGAACACAGGCTAACAAAGCCTTAGGCCTGAGCAGGACTGAGATCTCATGGCTGTTGGAGCAAGGGTATGATCTTTTGAAATTGCCTCAGAGTTCATCTGAGAGAAATTGAGCCAACACAACTCTCCTCATCTTAGGTCATGTGTCTTAGCTGGTGCCACTCCACTTTCACATGCTGCTTACATCAGAAACACTGTAAAAAACTACAGGAATGACAGTTTCTTTCTTTTTTGTAGGTATTTTATTACCTCAAGGAGCCCTACAAGCTGTCTGCTGGACGGTTCAAAGGGCGAGCCACTTGGGATGGCAATATTGAGCGTTATGATGTTTCCATTGTTATCTGGAATTTACAGCCCACTGACAATGGGACATTCACCTGCCAGGTGAAGAACCCACCAGACGTTGATGGCACAATTGGTGAAGTGCGACTCAGAGTTGTGCAGAAAGGTGAGAGGCCAAGAACCCCACCAGAGGTTATGAGTTTAGCCAGTGCAAAACATTGGCAGGTCTTCCTGCACACTTGGAAAAATGCATGGAAGCAAAAGGATTATAAGGAGAAAGCATGAGGAAAGTTCATGGATATAACAGAAAAAAGAGCTTAAGAAAAGGTTATGTTCATGGATAGAGGTACCCAGCCTAATACCAGGAGCACTCAGTGTGTCCCTCTTGTTCATTTACCTGTTTCTCTCCATGCAGTGCATTTCTCAGAAATCCACTTCCTTGCCATCGCCATTGGGTCTGCATGTGCTCTGATGATCATTGTGGTGACAATTGTGATTATATGTCGACACCATCGGAAGAAACAGCAAGAGAAGACGACTGAGGTGTCAGATACTGAACTGTAAGGACAAAGGGGAAAGAGAGAGAGAAAGGCTTCTGTGAAAGCTTGTTAAATATATCTTCATGGCCACTCTGATTCATTGGCTTGGACCCTGCACTAAGCATCTACAATGCAAACTGCTAACACAATTAGCAATAATTGGCTGCTTACTTGCAGTCAGAACAGAGCCCCAGGATGAATGAAGTTTGCAGTCCTTGTTTTGCTCTTGCCTTTCGAGGTGGCTCCTCATGTGAGGAAGAGCCTGCATAACTTCTTGTTGTATATTATGTATGTTATATATAACTCAGAACCTGACAGCTGCTCAGGATATCTGATGCTGATCTTTTTTTTTTTTTTTTTTTTAATAGTAAAGAAAAGGAGAAGCTGAAGATCAGAGAAGAAAAGGAAGCTACTCCATTAGAAGACTAGAGGTCTTTGGTAGTATATACAATGCAGGTATCTATTCAAACATTCTTTAGTTAATGCTTTCTTGTTACTTACACATTTCACTTCTGTTCACAGTCAGCAGGCCATGGTAGCCATGAACATGAACAACTGAGACCATAGTCACATTTTGCTTTTGAGGAGCCTTCAGAGAGAGACTGATAACTGAACAAGCAGTGGCAACATAACTGCCTCTTAACCATGGGAGTGATTTCTCCACCTTATTGTCGAGGTGCAATGATGTTTCCTATCATAGTAGGAAAGCCGTTATTGCTGCTTTCCATAGCTTGTCTGCTATGTGGATGGAGAAATGAATTAATTTCCTTTCACTAGTTTTGAATCTATGTTGGGATTCATTTAATCTTTATTTTAAATTGCTACAGGAAGACTGAAACTCTTTCCAGATTTGCTGGCTTTGCTGAAACATCTCAGCCTAATTTTTAACCACTCAATTTCTGAGGTCAGCAGATGCCTCTACTATGTTTATTTTCAACAATAATCCTGAGTAATCAATCTGTTTTGTTTTTCTTATAATCTTTCTTCTTAGGTACTTCTGAAGCAGATGGTGAGAGCTTGTAATTTTGGATGTTAGAACAAAGCTGAATTACAGACGCCTGATGCTGCAAGTGTGGTATCCCTGCTCGACCTGAAATTCTTGCAAGAAAAGAGGGTGACATTAACATAAGTTGTAAAGTGTTATTTCCTTCATTGAAGCGAAACAGGAGGAACTTGCCTCATGAACAAGGAAGTTTACTTAATCTTCACAGCTGTTGAACGTGAACAATTAGGCTCTGAAGATGAAAAAATCACAGAAGTAAACAAAGTCAACATAATGCTACGACAGCAGACTGAGTATTTGCCGTGTCTGAGCAGACACACTCTTGCACCTTAAAATTTAAAAGGTACATTTGTGGTGCCTAATTTTTCTACCCTCAAAAACCTGTTTGATGTCACTAAGAGGATGACTAGCTAAGTGAGGGATCAGAGGGGCCACTAGCTGCTACAACCTTTATTGTCTTTTTGCAGAAAGAACACTTTAAGCTGAAAGTGTTTCTGAATGTATGCTGTTTCTTATTAGGGGTCACATTTCCCTGTGGGTGGGTTTTTATATTGGTCTTTCTCAACTTCAGTACACTTTGTAAATGTGACAGCAGCAAAGACTGCCTTCCCCTGCGCAAAGCGTGGCCATGTGCTTTGGCAGCTCCCCTTCTCTCATTCCCCTTCTCCTGGTGCACCCCAGACTGCTCTCCTTTCCTTCTGCTTCTCCGGTCCTGCTTCTCCCCATTATTCCTGGTGGACGACAAGCTGTGAGGTGCGATGCCTCTTGCCCTGACCCAGCAGACCTGCGCATCCCGCTGCGGTGCCCTGGATGTGGGCTGGCAGTAGCAGCCCTGGAGGCTGCCCTGAGCAAGTGATAATGGGGTGCTGCCACACTCAAGTTCACTTCAAAAACAACAGTGGCTGCCAGTGTTGTACCAGGCTTCCAAAAACACTACCACCAGTATTTCTCTGGATGCTGTTTACTGCCCCAGGCTGTCATCAGCACACCTTACTCCTGTGTTCAATCTTATTTAACACATACCCTGTATTTCCATTGACTTTATCTATCCAAGGCAAATAAAGTGCAAAATCATTAAAACCATTGAGCTATTACTGTATTTAACCAGCGCTAAAACAAAACATCAGCCTCTTTGTTTAAAAAGTAACTTTATGACTTTGTACCTCTAACTTTATGACTTTGTAACTCTACCTGTAATGTGCTGGCCACATTATCTGTTTGTACGATATTGTCTTCTATTATGTTCGTCATAAATAAACATGGTTTGTGGATAAAAGAGAGTGTAACTAAATGGTGTGACACTGAAGGAAGTCACTGTCCTACTGCAAACTCGGCACACCAAAACAAAACAAAAACTCGTGAAACTCGTGGTTTTTGTTTGTTTGTTTGTTTTGTTTTGTTTGTTTGTTTGTTTGTTTGTTTGTTTGTTTTCCCCGGGTTGTAAAGTACCAAAAAAGTAACAAACCACCCCAAAACAGAAACGGGCACCGCGGTATTCTCGGCGAGCCCTGCCGGGCCCCGTCCCCGGCTGCGAGGCGAGGCCCCGTGGCCATGGCGACGCGGCGCGGCCATCTTGGGGCGGCCCCCACCCTCACCTGGGCAGGTGAGCCGCCATGTTGCGGCGCTGAGCGCCATGCGGGGCGGCGGGGCGGCGGCGGCCGCCGGCGGCCTTCTCGTCCCGCGGGGGGCCCTGATCCTGCTCGGTAACGGGGCCGGGGCGGGTTTCTCCTCCTCCTCCGGGGGGCAGAGAGCTGCGGAGGGGCGGTGTGGGGCCGCCCCCGGCCGGGGCACGGCGCGGATGGGGGCTGCGGGGCTTGCTTTCCTCACCCTGCGCTCCGCTCCCGTGCCACTTTATTCCCCTCTCTGCTCGCTACACTTGAGATATCAACATTTCCAACTGGATTGTTTTTTCTTTGTCAATACTACTTTTTTTTTTTTTTTGTTTGTTTGTTTTTTTTTTGGCAGGACTAAAGCTAGCAGCTTGTGCTTCCTCAGCAGGCTGGCTGAATCAGTTTCTTCCCTTTAAAACTTCCTTACCTCCACGTCTAAAACTGTACGTTTTTGGGGGTATTTTCCAGATAAATACTTCTTGAGGCTCATTGCAGTCCCATAAAGAACAGGTTAGGGAAGTGATCTGCTTTGCTTTAATTTCATGATGGGGGTGGTGGTCGCTACTGTGCTTCCCTCTTCAGCCTGGGGTTAAGCTGCCCATCCATCGGTATGATCGGGGCACCATCACTCCCGTGCCTCACAAATAACAACCACCTAATCTTTGTCTTTTGTGCTTGTTCCAAAAGGTATCTGCAATGCTTTGTCCCTGGATATTAAAGCCAGCTCTAAAGTGCGAGCTTTTGTTGGTGAAAAAGTACAGCTGACATGCACATTCAAATCCAGTTCTCCCATCACTGAGAGTCTGACAGTGGACTGGACGTACCGGCCCCTCACGGGTGGTCAGATGGAGACAGTAAGTGAAGGAGGGAATCTTTTTGTACTGAAGATTGAACAGGTTTCTGTGCACGTTGAAAATCTGATGGTATCTTTTCCCCATTTGCCCTGCTGCGCTTATTCGTCGCTTTGAAGTGCGGGATTCTGCTTGTTTCTTTCTTTCCCATCAGTAATTGTTTTAGTGTCCTTTGGGCAAAAAGTATTCAATGTAAATGTGTACTAGCACAGAGGTGATTATGCAGACCTTTGGGTTTTGACATAAGCACTGCATTGTACACTACAGCTGTACATAGAATGACTGTAAAACATTTGAGTGGGAGTTTTCTTGAAGGCAGCTATGCCCTATTAATTCTGTGATGCAATCTACTCCTGATTTTACCTTGCAGTGGTAAAAACGTGTGCAATGACACTCTGAAGACAGTCATGATGACAGCCTCTGAGGTTTATGGGCTGCTACTTCTCTTGGCAGCAGCATTTTGAAATATAAGCATAAATACACAAATCAAAAAGGCGGCTGGAAGCCTCTCATTCAAGGCACAAACAGAAAATGTATCTTTACAGCTTACCAGTGACTAACACTTCCTGGAGAGTGTGAACTCATAGTGGTGTCCCTGTATCTGGGGTAAAAGGGAGCTGCCCTTATGAAATGTCTGTTAGGTCTTCACTAGTCGGGCAGGAAGTGCCAAAGTGCAGGAAGCAAATGCTGAAGAACTGCCGCGCTCTGTCTTGCATGACACAAGGAACAGACTCAACTTCTCAGCCGCAGATTTCCAGAGGGGAACAAGCTTGTCAGAAGGGTGATGATGACATATGTCAGTGCCATGGCTGGTAGATAAAAGCTTTGGAGTTCTAATGAAATGGGACAGATTCAGAATTATCAGATAGGAACTTGGAGAGTCTCCTGTCTGCAAGCTATTCTTTCTGACTTGTTAATATGCCTTCCTTTTCGTTTACAATACAAAAAGTAGTTTGGTTTCTTTGTAGAGTGTTTTACTAGAGCAATTATTGTCTTCCCCTTCTTTTAGATTTTTCATTATCAGTCTGTTGCCTACCCAACAACAGTGGGGAAGTTCAAAGACAGGATATCCTGGGTTGGGAACATTGCCAAGGGTGATGCTTCCATCGCTATCCAAAGCCCTGTGATGAGTGACAATGGGACGTTCATCTGCAGTGTGAAGAATCCTCCAGATGTGTACCACAACATTCCCCAGACAGTGCTGATAGTTACAGAGAGGGGTAAGCCTCCATTTCATAGCGTTCTCACTTGTGTGATACTGCTGCATTGTAGCTTCATCAGAACCTTAAAAATCGGAGCATTGCACAGGAAATTGATTCCCTGGATTTCCATGTAAGAATTACAGCAGGAATTACCTCAGCCCTTCATTCTGTACTAAATACATAGAGAACCACTGAATTTACTGGGGGCAGGAAGGAATGGAGGAAGCTGTGCTGATAACAAATCAAAAATGCATCCTTGTTCAGGAATTCCAGTCTCCAAATATTGTGTCAATAGAACAAGTGAGATTTTGGGGAAGTACTGGTCTAAAAATACTATCACACCACAAACTCTGATTCTTAGTAATACTTCATTTCCTTGTCTGCTCTGCGTGTGAGAACTACCCCAAATCTGAAGCTTGGACATGCTGACAAAGCTATGTCATCACCTGCCCACCTTTGGAGTTTTTTGCATATAAAAAAAAACATCCTACTGTGCTGGGTAGGTAATAAGGGTCCTACAGATTCCAAGACAAGTTGTTTCAAATTTACCAGCCCTGGGCTGTGTATGAAAATGCTGTCAGTCCTTCCTGGGTGAACGTTTTCCTCAGAGACTTCAGAAAGCAGAATTTCACTACTGTTACAGCTGCTCTGTTCTTTGTCTATCCCGCAGGCTTTTCCTTCCAGCTGACTTCAGCGGTGCTGCTGTCCATTTTAGTATTTCTCCCTTCCATCATTGTGGTCATTCTGATGTTGGTGAGGTTGGGAAGGAAATCTGGAGTGCTAAAGGAGAAAAAAAAATCAGGCTGCAAGAAATCCTCTATTGAAGTGTCCGATGAGTAAGTTCTGTCTGGAACCTAAAGCCTGTTTTTCCACCTTGGCCAATGATTCCTCACTGTCCTTCATTTCATAGCTGTCAGCATCTGCAGGTTGGCCACTGAGATCTTCCTCTCTATGAGCATAATTTAGCTAGTGAGTAGAAACCTTTGGAAAATCCATGTTTTGGAGCATAAAGTAAGTGCCGTACAGCCCTTTTTCTGTCAACGGCGTGAAGCCATGGAACTGAAGCAGTTTAGGGTTGGGTAGTCTTTCACTTCTGCAGTCAGATTTATTTTGCTTAAATCAGCAAAAGATATTTTGCTTTTGTGGGCTTTATGGGTTGTGTTTTGGTATGAAAGATCAGTAGCAACAAAACAGCATAATGCTATCTGGTTCCCTCAGTGCTGGCCTGAGCACAGCTGACAAGTCCCGAACAGGCTCTGGAGACTGGATTTCCATCTGAATTGGAGAGGACTGTGTGTTGTGAAGGGTCACCATGCTATAGTAGTGAGAGCAGCAAACTGCTGGAGTTACACCTGGTTTTGCAAAGAATTCATTCCGTGCTAAATTTTAGGACTGGACTTTTAATACAACGTTTTGATTTATTGTGGTAAGATTTTCCAGCCAAAAAGCACCTCTTACATTCTTCATGGCACTTGTTATATGAAATGTCTGCCTTTGAAAAAAGAGACCTGACACTCTCAATTCTTTGGAGGCTTGTTATGCAGAGCCACAAGGCAGTGTGGGAGAAGTAGAATTCATAGTCCATAGGAAATATTAGTGTGTGGTGGTGGGGAAAAGTCCATCCTCATCCTATGTTTGTTCTCCAGGTCTGAACACACAGACACCTGCTCAGGAAGACTGAAAGCTTGGTGTTTGAACTGTGTGGTAAGTGAAAGTTGCTATTTTCATAAGTGGTTTTGTCAAGATCAGCGCTCAGAGGAGGTGCACGAGCAGCAACCAGAGGTGTTGATAATTTCTCTGGGCTTTGGAGAACAGTCCCAGTTGGCTATGCTTATGCTCCATGGTGATTTCCACATTTTGGCTATCGGGGATAAGAACTGCTGGTCAGGGTGCGTTACTGGCAGCGGGAGCTGTCCCGAGATCCCCCAAAATGATTTTTTTTTTCTTTTGACTTTAAATGGAAGCTGATATTTCAAGACAAATATTAAGAATTTTAAGTGCTAACCGCTATACTGTGTAGCTTCTATAAAGGCTCTAGATAACCAGTTTGGGGTCTGGCAGGGCTATGGTGAGATGTGGAGGCAGGAACATTTCTTTACCCTGTTTCTGTGCAGATGGTAGCATGCTGCCTTCTGTCTTTCTTAGAGGTCTCCCTTCTTAGAACGCATTGGTCACAACAGAATCCTGCTGAACTCTTGTGGGTTTCGTGTTTGTTTTTGTGGGGTGTTCAGTTTGTTTGCTTCATGAAATGGGTGGTGTCCTCTAATTCTGTTCACTTGCTATACCCTAACAACAAGCCTCTGTTAATCTGATGTGTTGTGCTGGAACTACTGAATGTTTGCCATCTGCTGTATTTATTTTGCAAAACATACGTCTGAGGTGTGTGTGCTGGCTTTAGCAGCCCCAACACTAAGCGTGACACATTCCAGAGTAAGCTCACTAATATGCCTGCTTGGAGAGTGGTTTTGTTTTTGAACCTGGTGTCCTACAGAGCAAACCTAGCACAGACGCAGCTTTACATCGTCTATACGCAGCCAGGAAGTATGTTAAGGAGGATTTAAACGTATTGCTTGATTCACTGTTGTAATGCCAGTGATTTTAAATGCAGTAAATGTGTGAGCTTTCAGACTGATGTGTGCTGGTTGTTTCTACACTTTAATAGGTATAGAATGAAGAATGAGCAAATATACGATTTATGTATGAAATATTTATAATTCTTCACAGCTGTAACGGAGCAGCAGTATTGGCAACGAGTTTTGAGAGATGCAGGAAGCAGAAAATGCTTTATTCAAAGGGGAGGGCTGCAAAGGGAGGTGGGAAGGCTGTTGCAAGTGACGTGCTGGGGAGCGGGGAGGTACCTTTGCTTCGGTGCAAATGGAGAGATTGGGAAAAGATGGGAGCTCAGATACAGTGAGACGTGCTAATAGATGGAGATTGTGAAGGTTGAAAAATGTCTTCTCATCCTTTGAGAGCAGGCAAACTTGAACGTAGTTGTGGTGCTTTCATGTTGAGTAATTTGGCATTGGTTAGATACTTTGTTCTGATACTCATCTTAACAACTCTCTGAACACCATCTCGCTCGCTATAGGGAGTCTACTTTTTGAGGTTTCTGTAAAACACTTTCTCACACTTAATACTTTACCAAATAGTTAAAATTGCAATGTTGATGAAAAATTGCTCATAATTAAGATTACTGCAAAATTGGTAAGATTTCCCATATAGGGCTTGTATGTTTGAGCATCTTGCAAGCTGAGAGCTGCAGAGCCTGGTTGTGAGGATGCCATCAAATCATTACTGTGGTTAGAACAATAGATGATGGGGATCTGAGAGTATAGGGCTGTTCAGAGCTGAAACACCCAACAGCTTGTGCTGCTCTGGATCTGCTCTGCAGGAGTTAGGAGTGCATTTTAAGAAGACATCTTTCTGCACTTTGTCTTTTGCTTAAGTTTTAGCTCCTACCTCTTTTAAAACGGACCACATGTGTTGATTATCCAGTGACAATTTGTCTGTGTCTGTGGTAAGTCAAACAGACTTAGCTACAAGTGTTTATGTAACTACCAGTTCTAATTTGTTGAAGCACACCAGCAATTTGGAAAGCATTTATGCTCTTGTCTGAAGCCTAGCAGACTTATTTTTTTTTGTCAAATTCATTACTTGTTTCATGTCTTTGTACGTAGTCTCAATTTCTCTCTTCATACTCTCTCTTCAGGACACAGATGAGGAAGAGCCATACTGATGAGAGATCAAATTTATGGATAAAGAACAAAATTACAACACTGAAAATCTTGGCTAGAAAATACAAAGGCTGCTGGATAACCAATGCAGATTGAAGGACCCGTTCTCATCTTGGTATATCGGAATAATAATGCTGATGGGATAATTCACTCTTACCTATTTCAAAAATCATTATTTTGAGCTTCTTTCTAATTTATTGGGTGGCGGGGGGAATTCTCCTGAAACCTCCCTTCTCCAGTGCCTACAGAAACCTCGGTGCCTACAGCTGTGCAGCCTGTTTCCCACCAGCGGTCTGACAGTGTTTGTCTCTTAGTTTACTTTCTAATTTGTTTCCTCTGTGGTTGGTGATATCCCTCCTTTCCTGCACCCTTGAATTCAACCTGCCTGAAGAGCAGACTACTCCGGAGTGACACATCGGCTCTCTAAGGTCATCGTCAAGCACTGACAACGTATTCTTCTCATTTTCATTACAACATAGTAGCAAAGGACTTAGAACAGCCTGACTGAGTTGGTATATGGCATCCTTTGTCTTGGAGCAAAGAGAACCTACTGGTTTTTAATTGTTTCTTGGCTTGATCTACCACTTAATTACAGGATCAACATTTTGTTCCTAGCGTCTTCTTACTTTAAGTTGCCATCTGCACAGCAGTGTTACCTTACGTTGTTGAGCTTTATCTTTTTACTTGAACAGCTGCATTACTGGGTACATCTCCTACTTGCAGACATGAAGCACAATTCACATACAACTTATTTTTTAAAATCAGAAACGCAAATGAGGACTCCGTGTCTGTGGAAATGTAACCCCATCTACCTCAAGTACTGACTCAAGGAATCGTGCCAAGGAATGTTCCGTGTTCAGAAGAACTGTCTTGTTCCTCCTCTCTTCTGGTGAAATGGTTCATTTTTGGGAAACAGTTAAACATGTGTCAATACTGCCCTGTAAAAAAGAGCGTACGTTCTCTACCACCAACCTTGCCCAATAGCGTATAGCAGGGAGCAGTGGAATTCATAGAATTGTGTTCTTCACAGGAGAGGTGCTCCAGCCCTCTGATCATCTTCTGTGGCCCTCCTCCAACAGATCCACATCTTTCTTGTGCTGGGGGCTCCACAGTCTGGGTGCAGTACTCTGGGGGGCTCTCACAGCTCTGTTCTGATGCCTAAAGAGCTGCTGGTTTTTGCTTCCTTTTGGTGTGTGGCATCGATCAAATTGTCTTCTTCCATACGTTACAAGTTTACTGGAGGCTTTTATGTGCCGTTGCCAATAAATTGCACTGCTTTATCCTGGACTTTATTTGGCTGAGTACAGGTGGATATAGTTGAACGTGTAAAACTGCCATCCTGTGTTCTTGCTTAGCTATAAAAACTGCCATGGGATGGTGGGAAACGGCGTACTGAGCCCCCCTTCAGCAGCTCAGTGCTGGCTGCTGATGGCAGGTGTGGAGTTCCTGCCTGCCAAGCAGGTTAGCTGTAGATCTGCTTCTTCAGATAAAGAAATTGATTGTTCTCCTGTCTACAATAAAGTAATATGTAAAAAGGTTGTGCTTTGTGATGACACCGTGTTTCTACAACTCGAACTATCCTGAGAAAGGATGTTGGTGGGATGTGCAGCCTAGAGGAAGTGGCTTTCTTGTTCCACTTTCAGCCCTAGTACATCAGACAGTTCCCCATGGAAATGAATAACTTCTTTTCCAGATGTGCCTTCCACTCTTTGCAAAGAGTGGGCTAAATCCTGGGCAAATCTTTCTGGTGCAAAGCGGAATTGCCACCTTGAAGCTAACTGTGTTCTGGATCATAAAGGGTTTTGAGCATGGATAAAATTTACCTCTCTTGCCCTTTGCTTGCTGAGAGAAAGTTTTTCTGTGTACCCCTGCTGCTGGGGTAGTGAACAGTGAATGAATGCTGTGGTACTCCGTAGGAAAGGAAAGATGAAAATAAGCTTTCGGAGTGACTGAGGGGGGGGTGTAAGCAGATAGCAGCCTGTGCTGTGTGTCCTGCCTGTGTCTCAAAGTGGAGAAGCTGGCCATGATGTGAAAAGCATCCTGGCAGTGGCTCTGTAGGCAGTAAGATGCGTGCTTATCTCTGCCCCCGGACACTACTGGCAGTAATGCCCAGCAGAGCTGATGTTGCTTCCTGGCGATACCTCACCAGGACAAGACCCAGCCTGTGGGACTGACGAGGTGCTGCGCTGCTTGTTCTTCAACTGGATTCCCAAAGAGAAAGCCAGGAGGGAGCACAGGCTGTGAAAGGGTTGCTTGCCAAGGATTTCTTTGTTCTTGACTTCTCACATAACGACTGATGGCTCGGCCTGCTGTGGCAAAAGGAGTGGGACCCAGCCACGTCTGGACTGTCTTCTGAAGCTGCATTCCCACCGTGTGCTCCCAGGCAAATGCATCTGCCATTCTGCTCGCCTCTCTAGCAGTACCTTCTGCCTTGTGATTTGTCAGTACCCTCGATGTAGTCCTCAACTTCCTCTTGCGACTTAAAAGTGACCACCAAACTGAACTTAAATAAGAGACACGAAACCAAAGGCTGTTAGGTTTTCCATATCTTGCACGCACAACATCAAGACCATTTAGCATCTGATTAATTCAGAGGCCCCAAATAAGTCACCGAAGAGCCCTTTGTGCAAGAGACAAGTTGACTGCCCCAAAACACACCAGGTGAGTAATTTTTTGCTCTAGTATTTACATGATTTTGTTTCTTTTTCCTGAAAAGATTAGGGAGACATAGAAGTACTCAGAATTCAGATCCTAAGTAGGGAGATGTGAAGGCAGTGTGGTACCTACGCCTTTCTTCTTCAATCCATTTAGTAAAGGCTGCGATCCTGCGGGGGGCTTTGGGTATGTCAGCGTTGTAATATATGTAACAGCCTGGGTTGTTGGTTGCTGCCTTCAGCTGGTGCACGCACAGGGAGAGCCTGCAAAAGCGTGTTCCGAGACAGGACCAGAATTTATTCTGAGAAATAGGGTAAGAAGTCCAGGAAGGATTTGATGGCGAATAGGAACCGGAGCTTCAGTAACTCGGCGACAGAAAACCTTTGAATTTCTGAGCGTACAAATCCTGCACGCAGGCTTCTGTGTGCTGAGGGATTTACAAAGCTCGATGCAGTTTGAATTCCTGGGTTGGGGGTGGTCCTGGGGAAGCGTATCTCTGGTGCAGTTCTAAGGCTTTCGGCAGCATTGCTGAGCAAACAAGAGGAGGAAAGTAGGCTGCTCGGGCCTGCTGCGCTGAGGCACAGTGCATGAGCTGAGCATGAGTCGTGCAGTGTTTGTAGGTCATGTGTGCACAAGTGCGGGTTATGCAGCAAATTGTGTCTTGGCAGAAATGCAAACAGCACAGTCAAACCACACAACTCTCTCCCCTCCACCTCCACAAAACCCAGCCCCCAAACAGGTCATGGGTTTTGCACGGCACATCTGAGAGAATTACAGGAGGCTTGCTGCCACTTTTAGGGATTTTTTTTTCTGGAAGGGGAGGATGGTGACAAGCTGAGGTGGTTTTGCGTCCCTGACTGTAGGTAGCGATGCCATGTGCTGCCTGCAGAGCCTTCGTGACTGTTTGACCCATGCAGCTAACTCGGGGCCTGCAATCCTGTCTGAGCCTGTAAAAGTGTTTCTGAGCTTCCTTCACTGAGAAAAATGTATTTAGAAAGAAAAAAGGAGGCAGGGAAACAAGTCTGGCCATGAAAAGAGACGGAAGGTTTAGCAGGGGATCAGCAGTGGCAGGGTGGAGGCGTTTGCTGCTCCCTGCTCGCTCTTGCTGATCCGTGTGCGCTGCTGTGCTGCTGCACGGGGCTGGCACGGCCCCCTCGCCGCCCCGCAGCCCCTGCCAGCCATTTGCATGCGGTGCTATTTTCACTCTCGGTTCCGTAGGGAGGGCAGGGGTTTAGGTGCTGCCTCCAGAAGCTTGGTGCCCCCAGCTGCAGGGCCGTGGCTGGGGCTTTCTGCTCCGCAGCACTGAAGGGAGCAGCGGATCTCGGGGTGGTAGGAGAAATGTCGGGTGTTCGCCTTACGTATTTCCTCTGACACCTCTGGATGGATTCTTGGGGTGAGCAGCTGGGACCCTTCCCAAATCCAAGCTTTAGTGAAGCTGGTCTCTGGTCTAGAGGGCCTCTGGCTTTCATGGTGGAAGAAAAACGAGAGAAGCTAATGAGATTTCAGATATGATTCATCTCTTCTTGGTTTTATTCCTGCAGCAAGATGTGCCTGTATTGAAAAACGTACACGGGTAATGGCAGCCTAAGGTCAAACAGTTGCAAGTGCAGGCTCTCCAGGCTGGAGGGGTTTTCTCAGTAACTTTTTCCCCTTAACTATGTTTACCAGTTTTGAACAGGCTTAGCTTTGAATCACGGAGCAGAGACACAGCGAGCAGCAGGGTTCCGGCTCTTACCTGCCTGTGATCCATGCGTGAACACCAGCTGGCACGTTCCTCGGGCTGCAGGATGTCTGCATGGCATAGAAAGGAGGCACCAACTTGATATGGAGGGACACGCAGCACGTCAAACCGAGTACAGTAGCAAAATATGGCATTATTTGGGTAGACCCCGAAAGGTTCTAGCAGAAATTCTCACCATGTGCAGCGCCCTGGAGCAAGGACGTTATTTCTAGGGCAGGGGGCTTGTGATTTTAGGATCCGTATTCAAACTTGTCTGAGTCTGTAGGAGAAAAAAACCATCCCATTGTTTTTTCAGCAGTTAACATCATGAAGATCTCAGTTGAGATGCTGGGGACTCGACCCCCAAACCACCGGAAAGATACATAAGATAGGGGAAATGCAAAGGTATTTCAGGCTGAGCCCTCCCCCGGTCTCTCTCTGCCTTCCTTTCTAGGGCTCGGAGCAGTCTCAAAGCAGACACATCTGACAGCTGTGCTTCACTGAATCGTAGGCTCCTAGCTGGGACGGTGGCTAACTCAGAAGCTGAACATCCAGGGGAGCAAAGATCGTGTCCAACTCTGAAGAAATAGAGGGTCTTGTACTAACCCTGGGGTCCAGCTCAGCTGCAAGCAGTTGGTGTCCTTCCCGAGGGGACTCTGGTGCATGTGTCACCTCTGCTGCTCCGCTTGGAATAAGATGAAGGTGATATTGAGCCTGGCTCTGGTGCTGGCATTGCTGGGTAAGCTCTAAGTCCTTCTGGTGGCCTTATCTACCTGGCCTGCTTTCCCCTGCTGAAAGACCTCGTGTGTCCTCTCTTTCTGCTGTGAGAACCTCTTGGGGCTTTGCAGGTACACAGGGCCGGGAACATTAGGCATAGCAGTAACTTCCCTGGTGTCTGTGTGCTGCGTGTTTCCTTCCTGCACGACTCCCAGATATATATGGGCTTGGAATTGCAACAGCATCCATCATCCCTGCGTGGAGGCCTGTATTTACTCTGAGGCTCCAAGGCTTTGGAAGAAGTAAAGCAGCTTTACCAAGCATAAGTACAGGGAAAGGTTTCCAAGCTATTGATTTTGGCTCTGCTCAAGGCAACTGGCTCGCTTGGTCTCTGCTGCTGGCAAATATTGCTCATATTTGGCTCCACAGCTGGTCAAGCCCCAAAGAAACTAGTTTGGGGAGCTGTAGCACTTTGCATTTATTATTTACAGGGCATCAGACAAGTACTTGGTGCTTTGCCAGGGCCCAGCCCTTGGTGGCTCGTGGAAGGACTGAGCAGAGTGGCTCAGGCACCAGGTAAAACGTACCTGGTGCGTGGCTCCCAGCTGAACCAGCTCACCCAGTCCTGGGCAAACGAGTGGTAGAGACCCAGCTGCTCTTCTTGCTGCGTTCTGCTCTGTTTCTCTCTCTTGCAGCTGGTAGTGCTTCCCTCCTGCAGCATTGCCACAGCTCTGCTCTGCCCTGTCTTGCCAAGCAGGTGCCTCTCTGTTGCCATTTTCATCTCACAGACCTGGGGGCACGGAGGCTTTCTCAGGACAAACTTACGGTGCCTTTTCTGCCCTGCTTCTTTCCCATTCCTAACACATGTTTTGTGCTCCCCCACACACCCCATGACAGCAACTTCTTCATGCTGCTTTTGTCAGCTCTGTGCTTTCTGATGTTCCTCTGTTTTGTTTTGGTCTGTTTTGGTTTGGTTTTCCACTGCCCCACTTCTCTAGAAACCCGTAGTGGTATTTATGTGGCCAGATGCATTCAAGCCGAGGCCAGGAGCCTTGTGAGCAAGAGGTGAGGAAGCCAAATGGGCAGGTTGTGAAAGGAGGAACTGAAATTCATGTGAAGGGGTTGAGTTGCCCCTGGCCTCTTGTAGATGAGAGTGGCACTGGTTCTCCCAGCCAGTGACTCACAGGAGCGGCCATGCAGGAGCTGCAGCCTTCGGCTCCGGCACGCAGAGGGCTGGGGTTGAGCGACGAGTTCTGAGCTGCCTTCCCCACTTCCCTTCGATGAGGCTTGTTGAGTGAGCGCAGCAGCCCTCGGTGTCTGGTGGCCGGGAGGATGTGCTGCCCCACATCCCAGGCACGCCAGAAGCAGGGGTCAGGGAGAGGCTTTGGCCGCAGGGAGAGGCTCCCTGCTGTGCTCCGGGCTGCTCAGTGCCGCTCGCCCCGCGTTTGTCTGGAGAGGAGACGCCTATGGGGACAGGCGGGCTGCACCCGGCTGTCCTCCCCGGCCTCATCCTGCTGTCCTTGTGCCTGGCAGAGAGATGCAGCGGCTCTGGCTGGGTGTTCACACAGCCTCAGCTTCGAGCCGGCGCTGGGGACTCTGTCCTGCTGCAGTGCCTCCTCCGAGACGCGGCAGACGAGAGCTGGACGATGGTGAAGGTGGACTGGCTGCACGTGCCGGGAGCAGGCACGCAGAAGGTGGGTCAGGACCAGGGGGCTGGTGGGGGGCAGGCGGCAGGGGAGGGGGAGTGAAGCAGCCCTGCTGCTCTCGGGAGGCTTTGGGGAAGCTGCCTGGCCCCGGCTGCCACGGGAGGAAAGTTCCCCAGCTGCGTGCTGCGGGGGAACCCTGGCACTGGTGGCTGTGTCAGGGGCTTTCCAGGAGGGTGTGGGTGTGAGACGCGCTCTTGTGCTGTGTGGGGGGAGAGGGAGAGGCTGCAGCCCCTGCTGTGGAGCAGGGGACGGATGCAGGGCAGGGCCCTGTCCCCTGGGCTCCGTTCACCTGGAGCTCTGTGTGTCCCGGCAGGAGGAGATGGTGTTTTATTACTACAGCAACTGCAGCATCTCCGTGGGCCGCTACCGGGACCGGGTGCAGTGGCAGGGGGACATCTCCCGCTGGGACGGCTCCATCCAGCTGCAGGGCGTGCAGGTGAACGACAGCGGCAAGTACCTGTGTGAGATGCGGCTGCTGCAGCACAGCAGCATCTTCAAGAACCACACGGTGCTGCACATCAGCCCCATGGCACGGACAGGTACGTGTCCCTTATGGCCTCCCCTCACTTTTCACCCTTCAGACCCCTCACAGAAGCTTCCAGAGCTGCCACCAGGGTTCTTACGTGGTAGTGCCCGATCCCTGCGGGTTCCAGCCCCTGCCTTGGTGTCTCCCCAGCAGGTCAAGGAGCAGCGAGTGCCCAGGGCTCTGCGGTCCTGGGAGACAGCGGGCTTTGGGCTGTGACTGTGGGCTGTGGCTCTGTGGCCGTGGTGCTGGCATTCCTGGCGGGACGCACCCTGAGGAAGAGGTACCGATATCAGCTTTGGGTTTATGGGGCTGAGCAGAGCACCTCCTTGTGTCCCTCCTGCAGAGTTCTCCCTGGCCAGGCACCACCCTGACCTGCTGGAGCCGCGGGGAAGCAGACGCCCCGCTGGGTGCCCCTGCCCCCGAAGCAGGCTGTGGGCTCCTGCTGCCCTCTAGTGTCACGCCGCCCTGCCCGGTCTCCCCTTTGCTCCCAAAGCTCCCGGGCTGTCTGCTGCTGGCAGAGCCTGCGCCCTTCTTGGTGGGGGGCAGCTTTGGGCATTTGGGGCACTGTGGGTCTGTGGGACGGGAGTGAAGTGTGATGAGCTCCCTGTGGGAGCCAGCCTCAGCTGGCAGCAGCAGGGTGGCCTGGCCAAGGTGCATCTGAAGGGGTCCCAGTGTCCTAGGAGGGGGGGGACCAAGGACATCAGGAGCAGGTGATGCGTCCTGCTGGAGGTGACACCAGTGTTGCTTTCCCTCAAGGTCTGCAGCCAACACGGCTCTGGAGAGGAGCAGAAAAGAGGACAGTAAGGACAAAGCCAAGGTGAGAGCTCAGGCAGAGCCAAGGGGGGGGGGAGCACAGCTCTCCTGCCCTGCTGGGGGCTCCTGCACACCTGCTGGGTGCCAAAGAGAAGGGGAGGGATGGGGCAGCCAGCACTGCGAGGCAGGGGCTGAGGCTGTCCCCCCGTGAGGCCACCGAGGCTCCTTGCTGAGGCGACACCACTCGGTTCGGGACCCAGTTTGGGGCAGGCACTGATTCAGGGTGGGTTGGTGCTCCTGCAGCATTCCCTGGGGCTGGGGACGGGTTTGTCCTCCCACGGGATGGCTGCAGCTTGCCTCCTGAGCAGCCACGGCTGCGTGTCCTCAGGGTGCTCCTGACATGGGGTGGGCGCTGTGGGGCACAGCGCTGTGGGAATGAATCCTGTGCTGGCTGATGGTGAGGTGCTGCAGCTGTTGGCACTGACCAAAAAAAAAGAAGAAAAAAAAAAAAAAAAGTTGGAAACTCTCATCCTGCTCTCCCCTCACAGGAAGGGATTTACTGCTCAATGCCCGGAGCTGAGGCACCCAAGGCTGAACAGGACGCAAGGAAGAAGAAGAAAGCTGAGGAGACCTACATAACCATGGTGAGCGGGGAGCAGCTGCCCCAAACTGCAGCAGGCACGGGCAGGGGATTCCTGCAGCTGTAGGGTCTTTCCCCTCTGGTGTGGTCTTGCCTAGACCTGACCTTCCAGCAGCATCCCTCATCCCTGCCCGCTCCAAAGGGGCCCTGATGCCTGCGAGGGGCTCACAGCCTGTCTCCTTGCAGCACCCCTCTTTCTTCCGTGAGAACGGCATCTACGTGGAGCTGGCCAGGAGGGTGATCCCGGCAGAGTGGATGGAAGAGGGCAGATGGGATGAGAGACCAAGCGAGGATCCCTACAGCAGACCACAGGAGGCCCTTCCCTGTCCCCCAGAGAGCGAGAAATAACCGTGCTGGGGGACGTAAGCTCCTTAACCAGCTGTGTGCTCAAGACATCTTTGTTCCTTTGGTGGGCCAGCGTGGTGCTGCTGTCAGCCCTTCCTCTAAGCAGTGTCGCTGCTTCGCTCTTATCTCCGTGCCGGAGCTGCTGCTGGGGCTCGTCCTGTCCCCGTTATCTGCAGCGGGACCCAGGGAGCTGTGTTGCTCCCTCCTGCTTCTCTCTGGAGGGGGACAGGAGGGCACAGCCCTCACTCTGCAGCTTTGATCCCAGCCCGTGCTGCTCCGGGACCAGAGATAATGAACTCGAGGAGAGCCTGGTGGGGAAGGGAGGGGGAGAGGCAGCGTGCCAGGGGTATCTTCTGAAAACAATAAAACTCAGCGAGGTCCAGGGGGATCTTCCCTCTTCCTGGCTTCCTTTAACCTCCTGCTTAAATGTGTGGTGCTCAAGTGTGCCAAACCCTGCCTGGCTGGGGGAGCAGTAAGGTGAAACGGGCTGAGCAGGGGGTCCCTCTGCAGCACGAGGGGGCTGCCTGGGCTGTCCCGAGCCCCCCTGCTCTGCGAGGGATGGAGAGGAGCGGGGTCCCCCCCCCCTGCATCCCACTCACCCATCCCCTGCGCACCCCTCTGCTCGCAGCCCACCCCGGTGAGTCCAGGAACCCCTCGGGGGCCTCCGGGGCCGCGGTTTTGGCATGTGCTGGCGGCGGCCCCGTCCCTAAAATAGCTGTGTGACACCCGCAGGTGCGGCGCTGCGGCGGGGCCCCCCTCCCGGCCCCGTGCATGGCTCACTGCAGCGCCGCGCTGCACTCCTTGGTTCACGTCGACTCCCTGCTCGCTTTTCCCTGCCTGGTCCCGAGCAGCCGGGGCGCAGGAGGAGCCGGCCAACGGGGCTGGTTTCGGGGTGCTGGGGGTGCCCCGTGACCCCCCGCTGCCTTCGCAAGGAGGTGGGACCCCTTCCAGCGGGCTCTGCCTGTCCCGCAGGGCTGGGAGGCTGCGCTGTGTGCGCGGTGTGTCTGCTCAGTGCTGCCTGTGTTCACCCTGGGGGTGTCCCCTCCTGCATGCACAGCCCCTCTGCACCCCTCCAGCCTCCCCCTTGTCCCCCCCTCCCTCCCCAGGTCCCCCATGTGCTCCTGATGTGCTCAGGCCCCGGGACATCCCTCACCTGTGAGGAGAACCTCACTGGTGCTGCCCCAGCAAAGCCCGCTGTCCTGCGGCCCCCGGCACCAGGTCTGGGTGGCCGAGGGGCTGCTGGCCCCAGCGCTCTGCTCCCCGTGAGGCCGCGTGTGGGCTCCTCGCGCTGTTCTCAGCAGCCTCGACCCAGGCTTGGAGTGCTTCCCCTGAGGCGTGCT
This sequence comes from Aythya fuligula, assembly GCF_009819795.1. Classification (NCBI taxonomy): domain Eukaryota; kingdom Metazoa; phylum Chordata; class Aves; order Anseriformes; family Anatidae; genus Aythya; species Aythya fuligula. The sequence goes on along the minus strand of NC_045580.1, from coordinate 6,833,490 downwards.
GCCTGGGCTCCTCGGGATCCTCTGCTCTGTCAGGGCCAGCCCAGTCCCTCTGCTCTCTGCCCGGCTCCAGGGGAGCCTTTCTGGGGTCCCTGGGCCCAGCTGGGCTCTGAGGAGGGGGAACTGCTGCGGGGTCACCAGCCTCTGGCTGGCCAGGAGTGATGCAGCGCTTGGCCCCAGGGGTAGGGGGGGCTGCAGGGGCTCACAGGAGCCTCTGTGGTGAGGTTTGTGCCATGGGGCAATGCCTGGGGCACTTATCCCTAGGGGAAGAGGAGCCCTGAGCTTGCTCTCGCTCTGCCAAGAGGGAATCCCAGCACAAACCTGCTCCTCGGCCACCCCGTGCACGGTGCTGAGGGGCTGTTTGATGCCAGCGAGGGGGGCACCAAGCCCCTCAGCCCCACCCCAGGGCCCGACCCTGCATTCGGGGGGCAGCATCTCGCTGGGGCAGCGTCTGCCTCCCGCTCAGGGAGAATTTTCCTGCCCTCCCGCTTGCTGCGCCGCGATCCGCCAACCACAGCATTTAGCGCTCCTCGCAGCCCCGCGCCGCTCCGCCGGCCATGTTGCGGGGATAGGGGCAGCTCTCGCCTCCTATGCCCCCGGCAAACACCCCAACCACCACCCCCCAGCCCTCGCCACACACCTCAACTCCTTCCAAAAATGAGCCCGGAAGCCTGGCTCCCGCAGCCCACCCGGTACCTCGCTGGCCTCAGCTTGCTGCTCGCGCTGGGTAAGTGCCGACCCGAGCCCTGCATGCGCCCGGCTGCCAGGGGACAGCACCCAGGCGGGGGAGAAGCCCCCTCCCCAAACCCTGCCAGCCCCTTTTGCCCCTGGGGAAGGGATGGGGTGGAGGTGGGATGCCCAAGCTGCTGCTGGCAGGGTGGGGGGCACCCCGCAGCGGCACCATCCCCATCCAAATCCGTGCATCCCTCTTGCTCCAGGCTCCCCCACGCACAGGGCTGATTTTCACACCCTGCAGGGGGAGAGGGGCATTTCTGGGTTTTGGCTGGGTGTCGGGGGGCTGCGGGGGGCTTGTGGCCGTCCCTCGGTTTGGTGCTGGGTGCCTGTGTGCAGGGGGAGCCGCGGGCTCTGCGCCCTGCGTGCCGCCCGGCCCCGCAGCCAGGAGCGTGTGTCAGCAGCTTTGGGGCCGGATCGATCGGGGCGCAGGGATGTGGCACCTCCTGGAAGCGCTGCTCGCCCCGGCCTGGAGCTGCTGGTGGGCTGCTTTGGCTTTAGGGGACGGAGAGGGAATGGGGAGTAAAACGCCCAGAGAGGCTGCGGGGAGCAGGGTGTAGTGCGACAGCTTTTGGGGCTGCACAGGGCACAGAACACAGCCTGGGCAGTCGGTCCCTAGGGATTTCTTTCACCATTTATTTTGGGGTTCCCCGGGTCCCAGAGATGGGATCCCCACACATCAGCGCTCCCAGGACATGGGTGGGACCCCGCGAGGACCCCCGGCTGTGGCCCAGCAGTGCCCCGTGCCCGAGCACAGCCCCTGCGGGCACTGCAGAGCCCGGGATCCCCGCTGAGCTCCCGCTGCCATCTCAGCCCCCTGCGGAGCTCTGGGGCACCCAGCACCAAGCCAGGCGCAGACACAGAGCCCAGGGGAGCACAGGGGCTGCAGGGCACTCAGCAGGGCCACGCAGAGACCCCTCCAACCCCAATCTGTGGGGCTGGGTCTGCGGGGGGGCACCTGGCACAGGCAGAAGCCCAGATCTTCTCTCCCACCGCTGCAAGGATTGCTGGAGGGTGCCCCAGCCGTGCCCAGGCAGCGGGGCTGGGCACCTGCAATCGCAGGGGGCGTGGGGATGCCCCCGGCTCCCATCCCGCAGCGAGACCCCTGGCTTGAAGCAGCCAAACCTGCAACCTGGAGAAGATTCTTGGGAAGCAGGAGCACCTCGGGAGGAAGGTTTGAGAGCGAAGGGCAGAGGTGAGGCGATCTGAACAGCTGCTGCTGGCATCCCCCTGCCCCGGGGGGTGCCGCAGGGGTGCCACAGCCCCCTCACCCATCCCAGCTCCCCCCAGGGCTCTCTGCCCCCTTCCTGCAGGTGTAACATCAGGGCTTGGTGGCTGCACGGGGCCTGGCTCCGTGGGCAGAGCTCTGGGTGCTGCCCGGGGGCGGCTGGCGATGCGGGGAGCTGCAGGGAAGGGGTGGGAGAGGGAGCGGGGCACAGCGGCACCAGGCACTGACCCAGTTTCTGTGCTGCAGCGAGGCCGGGCTGCAGGGACCGCCTCGTGCCCCCCGCCAGCAGAGGCTGAGGGCCCGACCCAGCTGGAGAAGCCCTGCTTGAGCCCCGCGGGGTGGGCTGGGGGAGCACTGCAGCCCCCCAGGAGCCAGCCCCGGCTGCTGGAGGGAGGAAAGGCGGCGAGCGCAGCCATAAATCTCCCAGCAGCCGTGGCGCCGAGCCCCGGCGCTGATGCTGCATCCAGCCCCTGCACAGCGCTGCCGAGCCTGCGGCAGCACAGCCTCGCTCAGGCAGCGAGGAGCAGGCTGGGCTTGGAGTCAGCACAATTTGGAATTTAGCGCTGGTGCCATCAGCCCTCACGCAGCCTGGCACAGCCGGCACTGAGGGACGGTGCCAGCGCCGGGGCTGCCCCCCTGTTGTCCCTGGGAAGCCTTCTCCTGGCTGGGCACAGCACCCAGGAGGGCCTGAAGGGCTCCAGGGTGAGCCCTGTGCTGCCGGCCCTGTGCGCAATGGGGTGGGGAGATGGATATTTGTGGCCCAGGTTAACTCCTCCACATCTCTGCTCTTGTTCCCCCCACCTGCGGCAGTGCCCCCGGCCCTGGGCATGGAGGTGATGGCTCCTGCCACCATCAACGCCCTGAACGGCACCTCCGTGAAGCTCTCCTGCACCTTCAACTCCTGCTACAAGGTGGAGAACAAGCAGTTCTCCCTCAACTGGACGTACCAGGAGTGCAAGAACTGCTCTGAGGAGCTGGTGAGTCCCTCCGGGGCTGGGGATGGGCTGAGGGGTCCCAGGACCCTCTTGGGGTCATGAGCCCCCTCCAGACGAGTGCTCCTGCTGAACGGCAGCCAGCCCACCCTGGGGGGAGCGGGGTGCAGTGTGAGCAGGGAGGGGGGTGCCCGGCTGGGGGGTGCGGGGGGCGAGTGCTCGTGGTGCTGAGCACTGCCCCAAGCCCTCCCCGTGCCCGCTGCCCAGTTCCTGCAGTTCCGGACGAAGATCATGAACAAGCAGCTGGACCGCTTCGGGAACCGCGTGGAGTTCACCGGGAACCCCACCAAGTACGACGTGTCCTTCACCCTCAACAACGTGCAGCTGGAGGACGAGGGCACCTACAACTGCTACGTCCTCAACCCCCCCGACCGGCAGCGGGGCCACGCCAGCATCAGCCTCAAGGTGCTCACCAAAGGTCGGTGGGGAGCGGTCCCCTCTCCTGGCAGGCACCCAAGGGTGCTGGGCTGGCTCCTGGCTCTGCCTCCAGCCCTGCCCCTGCCTCTTGGTTGCTTTGGGGGGCTGGGGCTGCGTGGCCTGACCCTGCTCTGTGTCCCCAGAGCCCCCGAAGCGTGACTCGACGGTGGCCGTCATCGTGGGTGCCTCGGTGGGCGGCTTCCTGGCTGTGGTCATCCTCGTGCTGATGGTGGTGAAGTGCGTGCGCCGGAAAAAGCAGCAGAGGCTGAACACGGACGACCAGAAGACGGAGGAGGAAGGGAAGACAGATGGCGAAGGCAACCCAGATGAGGGCACCAAGTAAAGCCCCCTGCCCGCTCCCTCTTCGCCCCTGTACAGCGTGACCCCCTTGATGTGCTTCCCAGAGCAAGGATTTGTCTCCCCCGAGCATCCCTCCTTCCATCGAAACGCCAACCCCGCCTGGAGCAGGGCACGGAGAGGAGAAGGGCCCCGCAGCCTGGCTGTGGCCGGGAGCGGGGCTGGGACTGCGCCTGGGCTGGGACCCGCTCGGCCCCGCTCCTGCTGGGCACGGTCTGGTGCCAGAGCGCTCTGTGGGGCCGGGATGGGCGCTGGGGACAAGGTGACACGGCAGAGGGAGGGACGGCGAGGTGCCTGAGCACAGAGGTGGTGGCAGGGGGGCAGCAGGGGCTGGGTGTCCGCGCCCCGTCCCGCTGCACAAAGCCCCAGCCGCTCCTGCTGTGCCCGGGGCTCGGACACCGACACCCCCACCCCGATGTGACCCCGAGAGGTGCCTGACCCTGCAAGTCCCGTGTGAGGTGGCACGACCTCGTGCTCCTCGGGGCTGTCCCCACCTGCTCGGAAAGGCCAGATGACGGCTGCCAGCCTGGGTGTTTTTCTGAGGGTTGCTGGTTCTTGGAGCCGCTGATGGCTCCGGGTGCGTAATGGACGTTCCCCTTCTGCCGCTCAGGCTATATTTGGGCCTCAGCATCTCCACCAAAGATGCTGGGCTGATTCTTTTTTTGTGCGCTTGTTTGCTTCCTTCCTGGGGAGGGTGGCTCTAATGGAAAGTCTTCTGCCGATGTGCCAAACCGCGGCGGTGGGGAGCAGCGGCGCGCGGCCGCTGGGAGGAGGAGGAGGAGGAGGAGGAGGAAGTGCAGGGCAGGAGGGGCGCAGCTGTGGGGCCCCACACAGGACAGCTCTGGCACCCCGAGTAGCCCTGAGATCCCAAAACTGCCTCTCCCAGCCCCTGAGGAGCCCCGCACAACTTGTAACTGCCATGGCCACGCACTGCCAGCCTGCCCGGCCGGGGGGCCCTGCGGTGCCAGATGCCACCTGCCTGGGGCCCCCCAAAACCTGTGGCCCAGCTCCTGCCCTGCTTGCAGCAGCTCCCTCCCAGGGGCTTTAGAAACCTCCTGCCTCTCTGTGCCTGTGTCCGGTGGCCTCAGGATGTGGCAGGGACCGGTGCCAGCTGGGGAGCGTGGGCAGCGAGAGGAGCTGGAGGTGACCTGGGGACGTGTCCCCCGCTGCACCAGGCCCAGGGGTTTCTTGTCCCACTGCAGGCAGGACACGCTGCTGCGTGGGGCAGGGCAGTGCGAGGAGCCCCGGGGGGGGCTGCACCCAGTCCCCCGCCCCCCGTGAACAGCATGGCCGGGGACAGGGGAGCACTCCTCACACCCCCCTGCTCTGCCATGTCCCCAGCCGAGTGCCAACCCCACAGCTCCTCAAGCAATGCCCCCATTTCCTGGGGATGCGGGGACACCGTGCGTGCCCTGCTCCGTCCCCGGTGCCCCCCGTGTCCCCTCAGCCCCCCGGGGGCTGCGCTGCTGCCCTGCCCATGCGCAGCAGGGATGCGCCGCCTCTTGCCCGCAGTCCTGTGGCTTCCCCCTCCCTCCAGCTCCCTGCCCAGGGGGCAGAGCAGCGCTGCCTGCGCCCCCACGCACACCCCGCATCGCTTTCCTGCTCGGTTGCCAGCAGTTTTTGGGGCTGCCACCGGCTCGAGGCCGGGCTGCGAGCGGCTCCTCGGGGCACAGCCACCGAAGGCCTCCGAGCGCTGCGTGTGGCCGGTCCCGCGCCTTTCATCTCGCTCACGCACTGTCCTTGGATTGCAACTTGCCAATGCATCTGTATGTACATAGCTGTACACACCGGAGAGTCTCTGCAAATATAAATGTACAGGAGGCGCCGCTACCGGCCGTGGCTGCACTTCTGGGTTTGCGCCTTCCCGTGTGTTGTTTTCGCCAAGCACTCTGCTGGTGGTGGCTCTGCCAAAGCCCGGTGTAGGATGTTTTTATTGCTCTTTGTACAGTTGAACGAACAAAAGAACAACAAAATGCAAACTTTCCGCTGGGTGCTTTTGTACTGCTGCCTGCAGGAGGGGCAGGGCAGGGAGCCTCTCTCGGGGTGTCTGCCCACGGGACTAAAGGGCTCTGCTGAGCCTGGGACTTGGTCCTGCACGGGTTTGTTTGGGTGCTGAGCGAGCACAGAGCAGCTTGTGCTCAGGGGCTGCCACAGAGCGTGATGCTGCAGGGCAGTGCAGGTGCCAGCAGGTTGGCTTTGCTGCCCAAATCCTCCCGCACCCAGCTTCTGGGGATGCTCTGCTCCCCCTGAGCTGCGCTGCGGGGCTCAGCCACCCCTGCTGGGCACAGGGCTGGGGGTGCCCGCTGCTGGGGCACGGTGGGTGCTGCACCCACGGAAAGTGCTCGGCGCTAAAAGAAACTCTGCTGAGCCTCGGGAAGGCCCTTGTGACCCTGCCTCACACCTTCTGCTGATGCTCCGCACACCGAGGGAAGGGCGACAGCTCCGAGCCTCGGCTCGCCAGGGTCCCCGCGCACCCCGCCGTGTGCCGCAGGGTGACGCAGCACGAAGCTCCCACCTTCCCCTCCCTGCCAGGGGAAGGGCAGGGTGGCACCTCCCGGGGCTGGTGACACTGTGCCCTGCTGGCCACGGGCTGGGGCTGCGGCTTGTGCCCAGATCTGGCCAGGGAGCAGAGCACTGGGGTGGGAAGGAGCCGCGATCTGGGGGGACAGCTCGCTTGGGAGCAGTCCCAGCCCTCCGGCAGGGCGAGCGCAACAAAGGACAGCGGGGACCCGAGGGTTGGCATCTTGGGGACACCACTGGGACGGGTCCTGGCCACCCTGCCAGAGGGGATGCGGGTGCTGAGGAGGGCCCTGGAAAAGGGAAAAGCCCAGGGCAGCCCCAGGAGAGCTGGGGAGGGTGTGAGGGCAGCACCGCAGCCGCCAGGGTCCCGCTGAGGTGCCCTCGGGCTGTGTTGGGTTGGGAAAAAACTTTCTCCAGGGACACGGCTGTCCCCGTGCAACTGCCCCTGCAGTGCCTCCCGGGTCTCCTTTTGCCCCGCTTGCTTTAAAGGGTCTGCAGAAGGGGGGCTGGCAGCTTGGCTCCCCGGGGAGCGGGCCAGCAGCGGGACGGACGGCTCTGGGTGGGAGAGGGAGGCAGGGGGAGAGGAAAGCAACGCTGGGGAGAGAGCTGCAGGCAAGGGAGGGCCGAGGGCGAGAAAGGCAGCCAAGCACTCACCGCAGTCTGCGTGCCCGGACCTCTCGCTCAGCTCCCAGCCCGCTGCTCGGTGTGCCTGGCCCAGCTCCTGCCGAGTGGCTGACGGCTCCGGGCTGCCCGGCCACCTTGTCTTTTAAAGGTCACAGCCAGAGGACCTTGCAGTAAATATGAGGCGCTGATGGGAGGCTCTGCTCCGGCGTCGCCTCCTCCTCCGTCGTCAGGAGGGCTCTGCCTGCTGCCCCTGGCTCCCAGAGGTTTGGGAGGGGGCCAGGGCAGTCCCTGCGCTGGTGCCAGGGCTGCTCCCTCCCCGCAGGATGCTCCAGGGCAGCCGGGGCCAGCGCAGTGCCTGCTGCATTGTGCCGGAGGCTGCAGCCCGACGCTGCTCTGCTCAGCCCTACCCCGCTCCCCTGCCCACGTGGAGGGAAGCAGGAGCCCTCCTCGGAGAGCAGCCGGGCATTTTAACCCTCCCAGCTCCACCTGTGCAGGGGGGACACAGGGGCTCGGTGGCTGCTGTGCCCCCCAGCAGGCTGCCGGAGCCCACCTGAGCCTTGTAGGTCGGCTGTCCCCTGGGGCACAGCATGGGATCTGTGCCAGGGGCAGACCTGCATGGGGCACAGCAGCAGCATCTCCCAGTTCTTCACTCCCCAGAGCCAGCCCTGCCCCGAGAACAGCTCCAGGAGCGATCCGCCAGCTGGCCGGACCCCCGAGCCCGTGCGTCCTGTCCCAGCAGGGAGGTGACGGCGTCTGAGCAGGGAGCTCTCACCTTCCTGAAACCAGACACGGCAGCCTTGTGCTGGGCTCAGCAAAAACTCGCTGCTGAGCCGCAGTATCCCCGCGCCGGACGTCTCAGCATCGCGCCAAAATCCCGGGTGCCCTTCCTGGCCGTGCAGCGCACGGCTGGCGGGGGAGCAGAGCCTGTCCCAGGCCCGCGGTGGCAGCAGATGTCTCAGGAGAGCAGCCAGCCAAGGAGAATATCCGGAGCTGCCAAGTGTGACAGCTCCATCAGCCCCGCTGACAGGCAGCAGCACGCTCCGTGCCCTGGGGCCGCCGGGGCAGGGCTGGCCCCCACCTGCAGCGGGAGAGGCACAGCCCCGGCTCGCTGCCTGCCCCCTGCCTCTGCTGGGTGCTCGGGGGGGACGCAGGGTCCGGGGGGATGGAGGGTCCACAGCGGCTGTAGGGGCTGCGGGGTCCCTGGGGGCTGTGGGGTCACCTTGTCCTGGGGGAAGCTGCACTGTGAGCCTGCCAAGGTTTGTGCCAGCACCCATGGGAGACCCTTTTTGTTGTCTGGCCCAGCAGTGAGCCTTCACACACCCTCACAGGGGTGGCAGGTATCCCTCCTCCCCTTCACAGCTCTCTGCCAAGCTGCCCCTCAGAGGTGCCCCCCCCTGCACCCCAATTAACAAGGCTCTGGTGGATGCAGCGCTCCTCCTGCCATCTCCTTTGCCTGCCCGCTCGCTGCAGCTCCACTCGCCGAGCTCTGTCCCTCACCTGGCCGTCCCCAGCACCTGGCTGTGTTCCTCACCTGGCCGTATCCAGCACAGCCGGGGCCCTCCTGCTGCATCAGCACTCCTCTGCTCAGCGCTCCCGCAGCACCAGCTCAGGGAAGCCCAGCCCGCACCGCCGGTACTTTTCCTGCCTCTGCTGCCAGCTCTGCAGCCCTCTGTCCTCAGCCCACAGGCACTGCTGGCACCCTCTCAGCCCCTCAGGATGTCCCAATGCCCCGTGACACCTCCTGCTTTCCCTATCCCTTATCCTTGGTGCTCCCAACCGGCTGGGAAGGAGCTGCAAAGGGGGCAGGAGTGGGGCTGGGGGGTCCCTCAAGGTGCCCTGGAGCTGACAGCTTGGATGTGCAGCATCCCACACCCAGCAGTGACCTGTTCAGGGGAGCTGTAGTGCTGTACCCTGCAAGGGGGGGGGACAGCCTCACCTGGGGAGCCTGGCCGGGACACTCGTGCCTTGTGCCGGGAAGGGGAGCAGCCCCAGACGCGGGCAGCGCCGCTCCCCCTCTCCCTTCCCACCACGCCTGGCCTCAGGATGCGTCACCCGCAGCAAATTGCTGCTCGGTGCAGGGGTCCTGCTCTCTAATGGACTGGGGTGGGAAGGTGCAGCTCCATCCTCGCCCTTCGCATCGCCAGAGGCCTCCATTAGAGGGGCCCCTGCCACCCCCTGGCAGGGTGCGGTGTGCCCAGGGTTGGCCCTAATGGATGTGCCGGTGGGGAGGCTGCTGGGACGTGAACTTCTGGGCACGCAATTAGCGGTAACGAGCTCACGGCAGACGAGGGAAGTTTCCAACGCCTCCCCTTTGGCGCCAGCTCTTGCTCCCCGCGCCCTGGCTCCGCGTCCTGCTCTGCGGCCGCAGGGATGCTCGGAGCCTCCTCGGGCTGCGGGGGGGGCACAGCCGAGGTCACCCTGCTGCTGTGCCCGAGTCCAGCCCTGCCCGGCCCCAGCCCCGTGTTTTTGGGGGGGCTTTTCCCATTACCAAACGATGCCGGGGGGGGCGACCTGGGGACACCCCGGGGGCGTGCGGGGGCGCGGCGAGGGGCGCGGCGGAGGGCGCGGCACCGCCTCCTCCTCCTCCTTCATCTCCTCCTCCTCCTCCTCCTCCTCCTCCTGCTTCTCCTCCTTCCCCCCGGCCCGGCTCCGCCCGGCACGGCTCGCCCTCGGCGGGGGCGGCCAGAGCCGGGCGCTGCGGGCAGCCGGGCCCCCCCCGCGCCGCAGCCATGGCCCCGCGCCCCGCCGCCGCCTCGCCGCTCCTGCTGCCAGCGCTGCTGGGTAAGGGCCGGGGGAAAGCAGCAGCAGCAGAAACAGCAGCAGCAGCTGGGGGAACCGCCGCCCTGGGGTGTCCCCCCCACACCCATCGCCACCCCAAAACGGGGGCTCCCCCCGTCCCGGCGCCCGCTTTTTGCCTGCGCCGCGAGGAGCCGGCGGCCGCTGCGCGCTAACGGCATCGTCTCTGCTCCGCAGCCCGAAGCACCGCGGATAAGGGACTTGTCCAAGGTGACTTCGCAGCAGGGGCCGGGAGAGGGCTCCGAAGTGCCTCCTGCAGCCCCTGCCCTGCCCGCAGCTCCCGGCGCCCCCGCTGCCTCCCGCCGGCTGCGCCCCGCTTTGCCCCGCTCGGTGCTGCGCGGGGTCCGCTGCCGGCACCCGCCGGGGGATGGCCGGAGGGAAGCAGATGCTGCCGCAGCACGCCCGCCCACAGGTCGTCCTTTTACAGTCCCTTTTGTCAAAGAGCCGTCTGCATGCGCTTCTGCACTGCTCCGGTGAACCCGCACCGCTCGGAGCACGAGCCCAGCCCCGGCGCCGGGAGGTCCCCGCTTCCCCCGGGGGCACGGAGCAGGAGGGGGCTCGCAGCCCTCCCCTCCCTGCTGCAGCCCCTGGGATGCTTCCAAGCCTCCTGCATCAGCCCTCGCCCACCGCTGCACCCGTGCTTGCACAGCTCGTCCTGGGGCCGGTCCTGGTGCTCGGGGGGGCACAGGGAGCCTGAAAGCCAAGGCTGCGTTTGCAGCGCTTGCTGTTGGGAAACTCCCTTGAAAGGTGTTTTAGAGGGCACAGCCCTTAGGATTATTCTAAGTGAGCTGGAGATGCACAGAGCCGTGTAAGTACCAGGCTGCCTGCGGGCTCTGGGTGCTGTTCCCCGGTGGCAGTGCCCCGGCTCCGTGCGGTGCCAGCTGCTCTCAGCGTGGGGCTGGGAGAGACTCGGGGGTGCTGGGGACCAGGGAACGGGGGGAGGAGATGGGGACTTGTCCCCCGGGATGCTGGGGTGGGCTGGGAGGGGAGAGGGGGGGTGTTTGTGCTGCTCGGGGTGCTTTGGGACTCCCCAGGGACTGGCAGCGGGCTCCAGGCTGCAGCGGGGAGCTGCTGTCGGTGCCCACAGGCAGGGTCAGTCCTGGCTGTCCTGCCCCTGCCTGGGCTCGGGGTGCTTCCAGCTCCCTTTTAGCCCGTGCAGACAGGAACCTGGGCAGCCAGGCACGGCTTGCTCTGTGTGCCAGGAGCTCACATTGATTTTTATGGGCAATGGAAGTTTTTATGGAGCTGCTTTTTTCGTGGATGGTGGAGGCATCCGGCAGCCGTCCAGGTGAACCCCATGTGCTCAGCAGGGCCGTGGCTCCCAGCCCCTCTTGCTGATGATGGGCTGCAAGCAAAGTGCCCCCGGCTGTGTGGGGAAAGTCTTGCCGTGGGCTGCTGCTGCTTTCTCTTGCCCCAAATGCCCACCCTGGCTGCCAGAGCAGAGAGCAGGCAGCCAAGGCTCTCCGTAGCAGGGCTGCTGCTCCCCGTCCCCGTGTCTTGTTCCCCTGGGCAGAGGCAGCCCCCAGGCAGGGGCTTTCCCTCTGCAAGGAGTGGCCCCAAGGGGTGCAAAGCACGGTGCTGGGGTCCAAAGCGCAGCAGCTGTGGGCATGTGGAGAAGTAACAGTGGCAGGTGGTGTGGCAAGTGGAGGCAGCGATCTGCCCCGCGTTTCCTCTGTGCTTTATTTAGTGGTAATTTATCGCCTCTCTTCCTGAGACCACAGCTTGACAGGAACAGGATCAGCCTCCGTTTGCCCCGTGCATGCAATTCAGGTTACACTGCTGATGTTAGAACCGGGGCAGGCGGGATTAAAAGTGTCACGAGCCTCAAAGAGTCAGCTTTCCTGCGAGTAACTGTCCCCGTGCAGCACCCTGCCGGCCCCAGCACCCCTGTAGAGCCAGGCTCCCGCCCCTAAACCTTGCTGCAGGTGCCAGCCCCTGTTCCCCGGGACACTCCTGGCCGTGAAGCCCTCCTGTAGCATCCCTGGGGCTGGGCTGAGAGCCTGGTGAACGCACGAGCCCTCTGTCTGCTGGGAGCAGCTCTGTGGTGCCGGAGGAAGCCTCCGTAGCAGAACACGAGGTGCTTCTTGGTGAAGTTAAGTAACTCTTCCCCTGCAGTGCTCGCGCTGCAGCACTGCAGCAGGGCCCGAAGCCCAGGATGCAGGGCTCTGGGCTTGGCTTGGGCTGCGACGTGCCTGGGGAGCTGTTAGCACGGGCATGTGGGGGAGAATAAATCAGCAGCCCGGGAGGCTGCGGGGAGCAGAGCCTGAAGCTGCGGGCAGCTCCTCGGAGCTCCGGGGCCGGTGGGGCGAAGTGCCCGAGTCCCCGGGGAGAGCTTTGTGGGGAGGGGTCCCCTCGATGTCCCAGGTCTGGGAGCGGTGTGCAGGGTGCTTGGTGGGGTTGTTTGAGTGGGGCTGCTCCCCCAGCCCGGAGCAAAGCACCCCCTGCCCTCAGGAAAGGGGTTTTGTGGTGCTGGGGCCATGCACAGGACTACTGAGCTGTTCCCCATGGGGGACCCAGCAGCTGTCAGAGGCGCTCTCGGCTCTCCCAGCTGGGCTTGCACCGGCTGCCTCGAAGCACTGCTATCTGCCAAGGCTTGGGCGAGCCGTGTCCTGCTCTCTGAAGGTCGTCCCCCAGCCCCAGCAGGAGGCTCAGCTCGGCAAGGCGAGGCTGGCAGGAGGGGAGGCTGCTCTGCCTGGTGAGCGTGAGCCCTTCGCCGGGGTGGAGGACGGGCAGGCTGGCGGCCGCCCAGGGCAGAAATACTAATTAGTGTGGGAGCTCCTTGTGTGTAGAACAGAGAGCTCAGCTTGGCTTTCGGCTTTTTTTCCCCCCACACACACACTTTAAGGCTTAGCTGGAGGAGTTGTGGATAACAACTTCTGTGATGATAACAGGCGCATCGGGGCTTTGATTTGCGTCCTTATCTTTGGTGACGCTCTGGATCCCTGCGAATCTGCGCTGTCTGAAGGCAGCAGACAGCCGGGTCCCTGCAGGAGCAGGTCGTGGGGCTGGGGCAGGAGCGTTTGCTGTCCCACACCGCTGCAGCACACGGCTAAGGGGACAGCAGCACAGCCCTGCCGTGCCCTGGCCGTGCTCTGGCCGTGCCCTCACGCTCTGCTCCCTGCCAGGTTTGTACGTCCTCGCCATCGCCTTGGCCCTGGAGGTGTCCGTGGGGAAGACCAACACCGTGCTGGCTCTGAACGGCTCCGACGTCCTGCTGCCCTGCACCTTCACCACCTGCATCGGCTTCCAGGACCTGATCTTCACGTGGTATTTCAACTCGACGGAGATGGTGGGTGGCTCGCCGGGCTTTGCCTCTTCTCCTGGCAGGGCCTTTCCAGCGATGCCGGTGCCGAGCAGCTCGGGGGCTCTCAGCTGGCTGCCCTCCTCCTCCCGCAGGATGCTCTCCTTCTGAGCAGGCTCAGCTCTGGGGGAACAGGGCGGTGCAAACAGGGGGACTCGAGCACCCGTGCATGTCTGTGCTTTTGGAGTAAAGCTCTTCTGCTCTTTCTGCTGCCTCCAGGTTCATTTCTTTCCATAAACGGGTCATAAATTGGCTGTTCAGGTGCAGGTCCGCACTTAGGGCAAAATACGGTTGATTTGCTCCTCCTCCGCTTGCTCTGAGATGCTAAGGGCTGCTCAGATTTGCTTCCTGCTGGGCACGCTCTGCTCTTCAAGCAGTTTGCAGGAGGGCTGTTGGGAGCAGCTCGGTGCTTATAGCCCGAGGAAAGGAACCTCTCCTGCCCCGGTGCTCCTGCTTTTGCATGGTCCGTGCAGTGGCTGCAAGAGGGAGGCTGGCCTGCGGTGCCGGGGGCGCCGGGGTCCCCGTGTCCGTGGAGTGCTCGGGGTCCCCCCGACCCCGCCGTGCCGCACCCCTGCCCCTGCAGATCTACCACGGCAAGATAAAGAGCAAAACCTCTGAGCCCTTCCTGGTGAGCCGCAACCCGCGGGTGGAGTTCGTCGGCTCGACGACGGGCAAGGACAACAACATCTCCATCGTGCTGAAGGACGTGGAGCTCAGCGACGCCGGCAAGTACACCTGCCACGTCAAGAACCCCAAGGAGAAGAACGCGCAGCACAACGCCACCATCATCCTCACCGTGGTCCACAAGAGTAAGTGCCAGCCTTATTGGGGTCCTGCTCCTCCGAGTGGCGGGGGCGAGAAGCCGAGGTGCCCCTGGGGCTCCTGGTCATGGTGAGGTGCAGGGTCCCCGGGGGGCAGCACTGCTGGGAGCCCCCCACCTCGTCCTGAGGTCCCTCTGCTCCTTGTCCCCGGCAGTGGAGGAGACGGACAACACCCTGACACTCATCATCGTGGGCGTCGTGGGGGGGTTCTTCGGCCTCCTCATCCTCTTCATGCTCGTCAAGAGGGTCATCCTCTTCATCATCAAGAAGGTGCAGGATGGGAAGTGAGTGCGGGCGCCGGTCCCTTGGGGATGCTGCTGGGGAGGGGAGGGGTGGTTTTGGGGGCCGGGGGTGTCAGCAGCCGCGTGCTCTCCCCCAGGAAGGAGTGCCTGGTCAGCTCCTCGGGCAACGACAACACGGAGAACGGCCTGGCGGGCTCCAAGGCGGAACAAAAAGCCCCCCCGAAGGCATGAAGCAGCGCACGGAGCCCCTGGCCCCCAGCAGGGCAGGGAGCCGGGATGGGGCTGGGGGGGAGAAGCCTCTCCCTTTCGTTTCCTTTCCGAACTGCCGACGCTCGAGACACGTTTCTGTTACACACGTGCCTGCAACCTGCACCGCTTCTGGGACACGGCTTCGGCGGGGACGGGGGCATCCTGCGGATGGGGACGGCATTGGGATGAGCCAGCCCCCTGCCCTGCCCTGCCCTGTGCCCAGGAAAGTGGGGCTGGGTGCGTGGGGAGCCCACGGTGGGTGCTGTGTTGGCCGTGCACCCCTGGGTGCAGGGCAGGGGGTGGCCGGGGGTCCCGGCGTGCCCGGGGGTCGGGGGTGTGATGAGATGGGGGTGTCTCATTTGGGTCTGATGCTGAGCTTTGTGTGGGTGGTTTTGGGAGCAGGGTGAGGGTGCATGAAACTCGCCGTGGGGATGGAGGTGCTGCGGAGGGTCTGGCATGTGGGGCAGAGCCAGGGGGGAGCGGGGCTGCAGGAGCGGCTCGGCTTCAGCTCCTCGGCTGGCGCCCCGTGAGGGGTCCCTCCCCGGGCTGGTGTCGGTTCTGCCCTTCCTCTCCCCCCCTCCTGAAGCAGGGATGCTTCCAGTGCCGAGGCTTGACTCATTAGGCAGATATTTTTATATCAGATTCCCCCGGGAAAAGGGCTGGCTGCATTTCCCTCTCCTGGAGGAAAACTGTGGCACGGTCGGGTCCTGGCAGTGGAGCTTCTGGTCGTGCCACGGGCTGGTGGGGTGACCCCGGGGCCTCGCCGTGCCTCAGTTTCCCCATCTGTAAAAGGGGATAAGAGCAGGGCTCACTGCGGGGCTTCCTTGGCTGACAGCTGAGAGGTGCTCAGGGAGCTGGGGGTCCTCATGGGGGGTGCCTGGAGCAGCAGCGTTAGGGGGCTGGGTGCCTGCCGTCGTGCTGGCCCCGTGCAGGGGACCCCAAAAAGCCTCCCTGGGCTCTTGAGGAAAGGAGAGGTGTAGCACAAACCAGCCTTCATCCCAAGGGCTGCAGGCATGGAACACCGAGGGGACGAGTTAACCCTACAGATGCAGTTCAGGTTGGCCTTTAGGGCGCGATTTGTTCCCTGCCAGTTTCCCCTCCACCCATCGGGGCAGCATGGGGCTGTTCCCAGCCCTTTCCCTGCAGCACGAGGGGAGCAGTGCGAGGATTTGGGGGCAGAGCAGAGGAGGACAGCTGGGGGCTGCCCTACCCAAGACAGCCGCAGGGCATCCCTGACACACAGGGACACGTGGGGACAGCAGCCTGGGGCAGGTTTCCTCGGCTGCTGGTTCAATAGGAGCTGGGCACAGGCTCCCAGTCCCCCCCTGCTCCTCGGGACCCCCAGGTGATCCACTGGTTGCTGTTCTTCAGTCTTCCCATCTGTGAAATGGGCGCAGCAAGCCCCATTTACCTCCCGGGGGGTGCGAGGCTCCCCGTGCTGCTTTGCCACGTGCTCCGAGACCCCAGGGCGAAGGGCAGGCTGCTGCCGAGGGCTGTGGGGTGCCCTGGTCACGCATGAGAGCTTGGGAGGAAGCCTGAGACCTCCCCGCCGCCCCCCTGAGCCCCCAGCCCACCCTCGCAGAAAGGGGAGAGGACGGCGAGGGCAGGAAGGGATTTTTTTTTTAAAAAAAGAACTGTTTTTAGCTGTCCTAACCCGTCAGCCTTTTTTGAGACGGGGCCTGGCCACAGCGCCGCGTAGCGCGGGCTCTGCATGGATCGCTCCCCTGGCTTGGTGGACGGCGCCAGCATCACCAGTTTGGGAAATGCAGCTCTATCCATGCACGTATGTGTGCGGGGTGCTGGGCTCGGGGGGGCCAGAGGGGCTCGTGCCAGCTCTGCTGGGGCTCCCCGCAGCCACGGGGGCTGTGCCAGGGCGAAGGCACGGCCGGGGGGTGAGCTGCGACGGCCACATCCGTGTGTAAGCATATATAACACATGTAGGGATCCCTGCAAATCCACACAGGGCGTGTACCACACGCTCTGCGATGACTTCTGAGGCATTTTGCACCGTAGGGGGTTAGTTAGCTTTGCCTTGAGTGAAATAAAGTTTGAGTTGACCGGGAACCTCTCCGCCTGCGCCTGCTGCGGGTGGTGGTGGGGCTGGGCAGCGGCAGCTGGGTGGCTGCTGGTCCTGGGCTGGGGGCTGCTGCTTCCCAGCAGGGGGCACAAAAATGGTCCTAAGAGCATGTAGGACAAAGCCTTCCGAGGCTGCGTGGAAAAAAAAAACAAACACAAATCCTTTCCTTTAATGGGGATAGCACAACCATCAGCTCTCTCTGTAAAACAATAACGAGCAAACAGCAGCGTCGAGCCCGACAGCGCAGGCTCAGCACAGGGCAATAAGTTAACCTCTCTCCGGGAGGGAGCTTGAGCCGCTCGGATTCCTTCGTGGTATCGGTGGCCGCTGCTCCGAGCTGCCCTTTGCCTCCTTGGCTGGCCCCTGGTGTCCTCAGCCACGGAGCCAGCGAGGGCTCGGGAGGCACCGCGCGGCTCCGGCACTGAGCTTGGTCCCAGCTGCTGCTGGAGCCGAGGCAGCCAAGAGCACAGGGACGGGGAGGGAGGCTGGGGGGGACCTGTCCCGGCAGGTCTCAGAGCTCTGACTGGAAGCAGAGAGAGAAGGAGAGAAGGAATTGCAGAGGGCAGCTTAAATAGTCACATCCTTAAGGTGCTGGTTGGGTTCCCAACAACCCCGGCACCCCTCGTGCCCCAGCACCCCCCGTGTCCCACCACCTCACTTCCCCTTCCTGCAGAGCCACCGAGGAGCCCGTGGCCACCCCGAGACATGCGCCAAGAGCCACAGACATCGCTCCCGGGGTGCTGGCTGTGGGGCACTGACCCTGCGGATGGCGTAGATCCAGTTGAGGTAGGCTCGGACACTGGTGTAGACGCCGGGCGTGCTGGGGGTGCCGCAGCCCTGGCCCCAGCTGACGATGCCCACCACCTGCCAGTGCCTGCCCAGGTACATCAGGGGCCCGCCGCTGTCCCCCTGGGAACGACAAGCACCTGAGCAGGGCCAGGAAGCCCTGGCACGGTCGGGGACGCAGAGCTCTGCCCACCCAGAGCTCAGTTCCCAGGGTTGGGAAAGAAGTGGGTAAACCCAGCGCTGTCAACATCACCCCAAATCCCTGCGGCTCACCCTTGTGGCTGGTTTATCAACAGATGGGGAGGAACCAGCCCCTTCTTTGGGGAGCAGGCCCCCGAAGCTGCTCGGTGCCACCCCTCACCTGGCAGGTGTCCACCCCGCCCTGCGGCACGCCGGCGCACAGCATCTTCTCCGTCACCTCCCCGTGGTACGCAGCCAGGTTGCAGCTTGTGGTGTCAACCAGCTTCACCTCCGCCTGCTGCAGGGTCTCCGACAGTTTCCCTGCACGAAACGCAGCGCAGCCACTCAGGAGAGCCAGGAGCAGGGAGGAAGGGCGCTGCTGGGGGGCTCTGCCCTCCTCCCAGGGCGCATCCCTCGATGCCGTCCCGCTCACCGTGCTCCTTCGTGTAGCCCCAGCCTGTCACCCACAGGGATGTGCCTGGCACCAGCTCCTCGTCGAAGTAGGGCAGGCAGATGGGCTTGATCCTGTCTGCAAGGCAGGAGGCGTTGGGTGAGGTGCCCCTGCCCAGCCTGGCCGCACCCCATGCAGCCAGCACAGCGCGGGCAGTTCATGCCTTGATTTCCCCACACCCTGTGCATGGGAAGCCCAGGACCCCAGGTGCTTGCACAGCCGGGTGAGAGGTGCTGAGAGGCGATTAGGTGCTAGGGCAAAGTGCTCCCTGCACCACCACTCGCTGCCTTGGCCACCTTCAGCCTCGCTCTCCTCGCCCAGCCCCTCGGGGCGATGTGCACCACGTCTCACCTGAGACCTGCAGGGGGGACTGCAGCTTCACCAGGGCGATGTCGTTGTCCTTGGGGGACGGCGGCGTCACCTCGGCCAGGAAGACCTTCTCCACAGCCAGGGTGACGGAGCCCGAGAGGAGGTCGGAGCCGGCCTTCACTCGCCAGTTGGGAATGACGGGGTTGTTCCTGGGCACGGACACGTGTTAACCCTCCTGCCTTTCCCCTCCGTGCCTGCACCCTCAGCATCACCCAGCTGTGTTGGACCAGGGGGCACAAAGCCCTGCGCAGGCCCGTTAATTAGGGAACATTTAATCAACGCGTGGCCTCAACCTCCCACCAGAGAGAGGAACCTGCCCCCGGGGAGCTGACCGAGCCCCGGCACGGTGTGGTGCCACATGCAGCGGCCGACTCACTTGAAGCAGTGCGCCGCGGTGAGGATCCAGCCGGGCTCGATGATGCTGCCCCCGCAGATGTGCTCCGTCCTGTACTGCAGGCTCACCTGCCACGGCCACCACTCGATGGCCGCCGGCCTCCCGCCCAGCACGCGCGGCGTCCTCGCGCTCTCGCCGCAGCCTTTGGCCGGGCGGCGCGGAGCAGGGGCAAAGCGAGACGTTAGCTCCGGCAGGGGGGAGCAAAGCAGCCCGTGCTCTGCTCTCCTCCACCCACGGAGCACCCACTGAGGTTCTGCCTGGGCACATTGCCCCTCGTGATGCTGCCCGTGCCACCCCGTGCTGGGACATTTGGCACCCCCCCATTTTGTTCTCTGTTTGCACCGCTCATCCCAGCCTTCCCTCCTCTGAGCCACCAGCTGGCTTTGTTTCCTCGGGGTAATTCATCACCAAAAGTAAACCCATCTGGGCAGCTGGGTGAGCCCCTCCTAGGTGTCTCAATTTTTTCTGCCAGCTTAGCACCACTTAAATCTGAGTTTTCTTGTGCAGGGAAGGGCCGGGATGAGGGCCAAGCCCAGCTCTCGAGGCACAAGGGGCTGTGCCGGGAACAGCAAGAGGCTTTGCACACCCGCAGGGCGCAGCCAGGTCCCCGTACTTACTGGAACAAACGAGTGAAACAACCGATCCGGAGAGACATTTCCTGGAAGAGGGAGGAAAAGGGCTGGGTTCGGAGCAGGAGCGGCTCCGGCTTGGCGCCGGGCAGGCTCCCATGGGTGGCACAGCCCCAGCGGGTGCTCACCTGCCCGGCTCGGGCACCTGCAGGCTGCCGCCGCTCAGCACCAGCTCGCGGGGAGGCAGGGGCTGCCCTGCGCCCGCATCCACTGCTCGGAAGCTTGGGGTGCTGGAAGAGAGGGGGCGAGGGTCAGAGCATGGCACGGGGGTGCGCGGCCCCGGCTCCTTGTGGGGGTGTTGGGAAAGGGCTGGGGCTGGAGCTCCCCTGGCAGCCTGGGAACCTGGTTTGTGGCTCGGGATGAGCCGAAGGTGGGGGTATGAAGTCCTAAAGGGGTGGAGGCTTCACAGGCAGGTCCCAAATATAGGGAGGGAAGGTGAGGGGTGCGGCGACGGCAGCCCCCCACCTGCTGTAGCCCATTTGCTCGCACGCTGCCTTGGCCAGGGCCAGGTTGAAGTGGTCGTAGCAGACACAGGACCAGGCTCCCGTGTTCCTGTTGAGCACCTGCAGGATGGATCTGTCCCTGGAGACGCGGGCTGCAGGGAGGCACACAGTCATCCTTTGGCAGAGGGATTTGGGGAGGCAGGGGCTCGCTGCAGCAGCTACAGGCAGGGGTTTTATAAGGTGCCCGGGGCTCACCGCCAGCCTGTGGCCCCTCGGGGACGTGCTGGGGACAGCTGGCCTCGTCCTCGCCGTGCAGGCAGTCTGCCTCCCCGTCGCAGACCCTCGCCAGGGGCAGCAGCCTCAGGGGCTGCTTGCAGAAGAAGTAGTGGTACTCCAGGTAAGCCTTGACTGGGGGCAGACGGGGAGCTCAGCACCGAGCTGGCTCAGCAGGACGGTGGCAGAGCCGCCCCCGGCCGAGCCAGGAGGAGGGAGAGGGGAGCAGGGGCGCACCCAGGAGCCCGATCCCAGCCAGGCAGGCGAGGCTCAGCACGACCACCAGCACGGGGATGCCGACACGCATGCAGAACCGCCGCACCGAGCAGGTTTTGGGTCTGGTGCTGGGACCTGCAACACAGAGGAGGGTGGTCCTGCCCTGCCTGCCCCCCTCCCAGCACCCCGGGCCCCGTGGGCATTACCTTCGCTGCCGTTCAGCCGCTCGGAGGCTGGGTCCTGCAAAGCAGAGAGGAAAAGCAGTCGGTGAGGTGGAACGGCCAGAGAGCACCAAGACCCAGCTCTGCCCGGGCAGCCCAGGGACCAGCTTTTTTGGCTCACTCGAGGCCCGTGGGCAGGATTAGCAGGGAAACTGCCCCAGCCTGCAGCTGAGGATGCCTGAGAGTCCTGCTGGGGTTGGAGGTGGTGTTGGGAGGACGCCGTGTCCCACAGCAGCACCACCCGGGGTGAGCAGCGGGGCCATTCCCCGGCCGTCACCAGCACAGCTCTAGGTCCCAGCTGCTCGGTCACAGATTTACTGTCCTAACGCAACGCAGGCTTTAAAACTCCAGGTTTGAGGAAAGCACCGCTTCCTGATGCACCAAGAAGCCCTGACTCAAACTGCAGGTGCCTGCTGGGCTGTGCCACCCAGACATGTCACCGCGGGGTTTTGTTCCTTGGCCAGCCCAGTATGGGGACAGAAACCCAGCAGCACAGCCCCATTGCGCTCCAGCGAGCACGGCTGTGCTCACACAGGGCTGGCAGAGCTGCCACAGGGAACGAGGGCTCTGGGCGGGCCGTGCTGCTGCTAGGAGACACGGCAAACACAGCCGGGCACTGATCCTGCTCGGTTCCCTCCCGGCTCTGTCCGTGCCAGCTCCTGTTGGGGGATGCCCGGTTGCAGGCACCTTGCCCGGTGTGGTGCTGGGCTGCGCTCGGAGCCCCGCTGGGTGGGTTTCAGGCGGACCCTGCGTGTTCCTCCCGCCCGTGTTTGCGCCGTGCAGCTCGCTGTTGCTTCCTGATGGTGTGCATTTTGTGAGCAGGCTCCTGCCTTCGGACACAGCGGGGCGCAGCTCTCCTGTGCCCCATTTAATGCTCATCCAGCCCAGAGTGAGACCCCTTCTTTAGCTGCTGCTTCTGGACCCCACAGGTAAGCCTTGAGATTTTTTGCAGGGCCTGGACCCAGAGTGAAGGGAGGTAAAGGAGACAAAATCACTGCAATAATCCCACAGATCCGGGCTGTGAAGGCCGTTCAGGACGGCTGGAGATGCAGGGAAGGAGCCGTGCCCTGGCCCCGGGTTAACGCACCGATGGTTTCCTCCCCGTCGTGGCCCCGCTGCACCGCTCGGGCTGCTGCTTTGGGCTGCTCTGGTGCTTGGGAAGGAGACGTGTCCTGTGCAGGGCAGGGATGGATCCTGCCTCTGCTGGTGGGGCCGTGGGGCTGTGTCTGAGCCCTCTGCAGCCTGGGTCCCCTGGACAAATTCCCTCGAGCCGGCTCCTTATGGGCACGCACGGTGCCTGCAGCACCCCAGGGAGTTTTGCAACGCCGGCCCGGCTGGCTCCCAACGCCACCTCCAGCCTCCAGTGGAGCCGGCTGAGGGCGTGCAGGGCTGGTCCTTCCTGATGCTGGCCTCCTGTGTCACCCTGGGCTGGGGATGGCCCAGATAATGGGATGCTAACGGTTCCTGCTGGAACGGTCCCAGGGCCTCGGCCGAGGGGCAGCGGGGGGCGCGGGGCAGAGCCAGGTGGAAGGGGCGACGTGGAGGTGCTGCTGTTTGCAGTGAGCATTGTCCAGTGGGGATTTGGTTTGTATTTCAGTCCAAGAGTATCCTCACTACAAAGTGGACCTCTCCAAGAGCACCCACGTAATCCCAAAGCCACCTAAAAGCACGAGCTGCACCGGTTTCATTCGAAGCACGAGCCGAGCCAGCTCCTGCAGGGGGTGTAAGCACCTAACTGCCTTGGGAACCCACTGCTGCCATAGCTCATTGTGCTCCCCTGCCCATTGTCTGGCAGAACACGAATCCAGCTGTGACCCCTTGGCTGGGCGAGCACGAACACCAGCCCAGGAGCCGTGGGGACCTCGATGAGTTCTGTGCTCCTGAGCAAGCCCAGGGGGGATGCTCCTGCCCCAAATCAGCTCCAGGATGGGTCCCTCTGAGCCCGATAACCCCGTGGCTGCAGGGGATTTAACCACGGCTGGGTGCGGGTGTTGGTCCCGCGCAGGGACTGAGCTCCTCGTCCCGCTGTGTCACCACTGGAGGGTTTCGAGGTGCCACAGGCCGGGCCATGCACGGCTGCTCCGTCAAGGGAGGCTTTTCCCTCCCGGGGAGGGGCTGCGTGCCAGGCTGGGGCTGTGCTTGAGGAAAAACAAGAAAGCTCTGCGGAAAGCAGCTCTCTGCACGTCCCCTGCCCTGCGAGGCGAGCGGGGGCACCCTCCATGGAGCTGCCTGGGGACCAGCCCTCTGTGGGGCCAGGCGCTCCGGGGTGCGCGGTGCCTGCCCTGCCTGCCCCCTGCTTGGGGACAGGGCCAAGGGAAACGTCCTGGGGACGCCTCTACCCCCACGGCAGGGTGCTGCTGCTGCAGGTAAAGCCCTGCCCTGCCCGGGCGGCAGCAGCTCTGGGCCGGGGCTGCCTTTTTACCCCTGTGAGGTGGGTGCCAGCATGAGGCCCCCCCACCAGCTGGGCTGCAGGCGGCGGTGGCACCGGCTGCCCGTACCCAGGAACTGGGGGCTCGGAGAGGGGCAGAGGAGGGGGAGCAGGCTGCCAGGCACTCACCATGTCCATCCAGCTCCTGGGGGGTCTTCTGTGCACAGAAACCCAGCAGAAACCCTGGGCACGGGGAGGCCGCGGGTGCCCCAGTGCCCAGGGAGCCGGGGCCGGGGGTGCTCCCAGCGCCCCGTGCCGGCACGGTGCTGACACTGGGGCAGAACCGCCCGAGCACTCCTTAAAACCCACAAGGGGAGTTGTGAAACAGGAATTATGATTTGTATTGTAATATAACACCGGTCTATCAGCAGCACCATCACCTCTGCTAATCTCCGGAGGATCGACCGCTGCGCGGTGACTCACCCGTGGGGCCACTGTCACAAAATAAGTTATTGAGTGAGCCGACCGACAGAGCAGGATTTTTTCGTGCCCCTCTCCCGATGATGAGAGGAACCACAGCCTCCCCGCTCTTTGTCCAGCTCTTCCGCATTGTGCTGGGCTGTTTTAAATACAGATTGTTGTAGGTGGAGGAGGAAAGGAGGCGAGGCGATGCGCGAGGTTACCGGGCCGCCGCATGCCCCTGCCTCTAAGGTCACTCAGTCTGCGTGTGCCTGCAGCACCAGCGACACGGGGAGCAAAGCGAGAGGTGCTGGGGAGGTGACCCATGGGTGGGGGCAGGCTCTGGCCCCATGGGTGCTGCTGCTGCTGCCCCGGGCTGGCTGCAGGACCCCAGTGAGCTGGATGCTGCAGAGGTTGCTGGTGGCCTCTCCAAAATCCCTGCCCCGTGGAGAAGGATGTCCTTGGGTGGGCATCCCCCCATCGCTGCCTGGGGCTGGATGAACTCGCTGGTGTTGGCAGGGGTGGGCAGAGGGGTTGCAGCCCCCAGCCCTGCTTCAGGAGAGAGTTTTTTTGGGTGCTCGGGCAGCTCGTGGAGCTGTGAAAGTCTCATTTGTGTGGGCTGGGCATGTCCAGGTATCGGTGCTCTGGGAAGAAGAGCAGCTGGCTGCCAGGCAGGGCAGGCAGCAGGTTTGGGGGCGCAGGCTGGTGCAGGGAGAGGGCTGGAGTCAGGGAGGCTGCAGCTCGCTCTCTGGCCCCGCTCCTGGCTAGAAAGCCTGGCCTAGTGCAGGCTCCTGCTGGAAGCGGTGGGTGTGCAGGGCTTGCCGAGCAGCTGATTGCCTTCTCCTTTTGTAACCGAGCTTTCCCAACAGCCGGAGAGCTGCTGCCAGCTGCGAGCACTGTGCCAGCGGGAGGGCTGCGGAGCATCACGTCCCTGCAGCTCCTGGCCCCGGGACGTGTCCCCTCCCCGTGCCAGGCCCCCGGTGCAGCCCGGACCCTGCCTGCCCTGGGGACTGTTCGCCTGAGCAGGGATCCTGGCATCCTCCTGCAGGTAAGGGGTGCTGCTCCCGTGCTCTCTGGGGAGGATCTGGCCCCCTTAGGGTGTGGGGGGACATGGGCAGGCTGCAGCCTCGTCCCTGGCTGCGTGGTCCGTGTGGGGTGGTGGGGGCAGCAGCAGCTGGCAGGGGGTGTGTGGTGCTGGGGTGGGAGCTGAGGGCTTGTGGGCTGGTTTTGGGGCTGTGCACGGTGGTGGGAATCGGGGCAGAGCTCACGTCTGTGCCACGGCAAGCCCTGGCTGGGCTGGTGGAGGCAGAGAGTGGCTGGGGGGTTTCAGGAGGCAGCAGGGTGGAGTGAGCTCTCCGGCCCACCCTGGGCCACTGCCCATTTTCAGGGACCAAACTGTGACTTAGAAGCCCAAGCAGCCCAAGAGGTGGGTGCTGCCAGGCCAGCAGGGATGGGGCAGAGGCTCAGCCCCAAGTGCAGAGCTGCAGCCCCATGGAGACCCCCTCGCAGCGTGGGGCAGACCCCAAGAGCATCCCGGTGCCCAGCGCCGTCCCCCTGCCCCAGAGCAGCCGTGGGGCAGGAGGTGGCAGCGCAGGGAGCGGCTCTTCCTCTTCTGAGGTTAGGCGAAGGCTTTGAGGAAGGAGCTGAGGTTTGCAGATGTTATGTCACAGCCCCGAGCGCCTGCAGGGCTTTGCTTCCTGGAGCACGGCTGCTTCCCAGCCCCAGCCGTTCTCACCTGGCCTCTTCCCTGCGAGCCTCGGGGTGACACAGGCAACGTCTGGGGTCAGGCAGGGGCCAGGCAGGGCTGGCCCAAGGCTCTGTGGGGCTCCTTGGGTGCTGCTGAGGCCTTGGGTCTGCAGCACCTCGTCCCCAATGCCTCCCCATCCTGCCCAGGAATCACCCCGTAGTCCTGGTGCCAAAGGGGATGCTGCTGGGGGGGGATCCCTGTCCCTCGGGCTCCCCGCGGTGACAGCAGGGCCCCGATCCTGTCCTCAGCAGGAGCACAGAGCTGCCTGCGTGGGCACAAATCGCCCCCAGCCCCGCAGGGAGACGAGGCCGGGCGGGGGCACAGGCAAAAAGCCTCGTCCCTGGTGCGAGGGCGCTGCCTGCCAGGGCTGCTCTGCTTTCTCCCCTGGGAACCAGTCGAGCCGGCGGGCGAGGAGCGGTGAGGTGGCCGTGTCACCGGGCCAGGAGGGGACACCAGGACGCGCCAGGCTCTGCTGCAGCAGCTCCCAGCACAGGCAGCCTCCAGCAGCTCTGTCGGGCACCGGGGGATGGACCCCGAGGCAGGTAAGCAGACGGCACTTTTCTCCCCACGCTGAGCGGAGGTGGAGATGTTTTACAGCACGAGCAGGGGCTTGGGGACGTTCCCCTGCCCTCTGCTCTCCTTGGGGTCGGGGTCTTGAGGTCTGGCTGTTCCCCTGGCTGTGCCGTGGTGCGGTGCTGCCGCTGCTGGGTGCACGGAGGTCAGGGCAGGGAGCACCTCCCGGGCAGAGGGCAGAGGCTGGGCACGGAGCCGGGCACGGAGCACGCCCTCGTCCTCCCACCAGCAGCAGGCGTGGGGAGAGGGCAGTTTCGGCAGCCGGCTGATTCAGGGAGCCGATTGCACCACGCTCATCCTGCCCCGCAGCTCCCGCTGAGTCACTCCAGGAGCAGACTCCCTGCCCTCAGAGCCCT
The DNA here is from genome assembly GCF_009819795.1 of Aythya fuligula. Taxonomy (NCBI): domain Eukaryota; kingdom Metazoa; phylum Chordata; class Aves; order Anseriformes; family Anatidae; genus Aythya; species Aythya fuligula. Next base: position 6,807,672 of record NC_045580.1, on the reverse strand, counting down.
GCTGGGGTCCCGGGGCTCCTGGCTCGCCCCCGGCCCAGCAGCAGGAGGACATCCAGGGGCTGCCACGTGTCCTGCAGCCCGCCGGGACGCTGCAGCAGGAGGACAGGGCAGGCTGGTCCTGCTCGACTGCTGCGCGCCCCGAGGGCTGGCGGCACGATGCACTGCTGCTCCCCGCGGCTGCCGCATCCCATCAGGTGGAGCTGGGACGTCGCTCGCTGTGTAAACACCGTGACCACAGGGGAAATGTTCTCACCCCACCGGCATCTGCCTAAATTTAGCTGCTCTTAGCTCATCCCTTTCCGCTGGCTCACTCCTGATGCCGCGAGGCGCAGCGCCCTGTCCCCGTGCAGGGCACCTGCCCCGAGCCCCCCCTCGGCGAGCAGCACCGCGGGGCTGTCCCCATGCCAGGGAGGTGGCCAAATCCTGCTGTCCCCCCCTGGGCACGGCAGCCAGAGCAGCCTCCAGAGCTGTGCCTGCACTCGGTAATGGTGCGACTGGGCAGCAAGCACCTTCTGTACCGCGACCTTCCAATATCTGAGGGGACCCACAGGAAAAATGGGGAGGGTCTCTTAATTGGGGAGTGGGGTAATAGTGCAAGGGGGATGGTTTTATGCTGCAAGGGGGTAGATTTAGGTATTAGGAAGGGATTCTTTACTCTATTTAGATATTAGGAAGGGATTCCTTACTCTATTTAGATTCTAGGAAGGGATTCTTTACTCTGCGGGTGGGGAGGCGCTGGCACAGGCTGCCCGGAGGAGCTGTGGGTGCCCCATCCCTGGAATTGTTCTGGAGGGGTTTGGGGGCAGCCTGGGCTGCTGGGAGGGGTCCCTGCCCATGGCACGGGGTGTGTAACACGATGCTCTGAGGTTTCTCCTAACCCAAACCCCCCCGCCTGACCCCCAGAGGTGTGGGGACGCTGGGGTGCCCGTGGGACCGCTCTCATCCGGAGCCCGCTGGGACAGCGAGGAAGGCTCCGTGAGGGCACTTGGGCAGGGATTTGGGGGAGCAGGGGCCGGGACACCCCCCTGGGGAGCTGGGGTGGGCAGCTTCCCCCCGGGGATGTTCGCGGCCCCCTGCCCGCGGGGACAGCCGCGTCCTCTGGGGGGAGCTGCGCGGCCGGGGACCGGCACGGTGCTGGGGGGGAGCAGCCCTGCGCCCCCCGGCAGCGCCTCCTTTGTGCCCAAAACCAGGGCAGAAGTGCGGGGCCGAGCCCCCCGGACAAGGGCTTCACGCCAGAGCAGCGAGGGTGGGAGCAGGGTGGGGATGCGCCACGGTGCCGGCCCCATAACGCAGGGTTTTGGGGCCAAAATGCACTCAGGGGCTCGGTGAGGTCCTGGCGGGGCCGGAACAGGAGCAGACGTGCTGCCGGGGAGCGTGGGCTCCTGCTTACGGCCTCTCCATCCTGTCTGGTCACCCACACTCCCCCCTGGGCTCCCTTCCCAGCTCGGGGCAGCAGAGGATGTGGTGGTAGGAGCAGGCTCACCGCACGGGGCTCTGGGGGAAGCCAGCTGCTCCGTGTCTCCGTGTCCAAGGTTTGAGAGCCTCGGGGAGCCCCTGAGCCTCGGGGATGGATGGCACAGCCCCACGGCTGCCCCGTTTTCCCCAGGTGATGTTCGTAACCCCCAGCCTCCTGCAGGCGTTTGCAGAGCCCCCTCTCCCTCTGGTTTGCAGGGCAGGAGCCCATCAGTGTGCTCGGGCTCATCCTGGGCCTGGGGCTGGCCCTGCTGATCCTGGTGCTGTTCGGCTACGCCTTCGTCCGCTGCTACCAGCAGGGCCGGTGCTGGCGCCGTGAGTACAAGGAAAGGGGCTGCAGGGCCTGGGGATGGGAGCACGTCTTGTCCGTCCCCAAAATCCACACGTGGGGTGGCTCTGGGGCAAGGCTGGGGGATGCAGAGACCAAGGAGGGATTTGGAGATGTCCTGGTGCTGCTGCTTGTCCTGTCCCTGCCTTGCACCGCAGCACCAGGTGAAGGCGAGTGCCCAGCCGGGTGGCTGAGCACCGCAGGGCTCTCTGACAGCTTCTCCTTCCCTCCTCCCCAGGGCCTGACTTCGTCTTCAACCTCTACCACAGCCGGTAGGTGAGGCCACGTGGGGCACAGCCCCGGGGACCCGGGGCTCACGGGGTGCCCTCTGCATGGAGCTGCAATGCTCACCCTAACCCACCGAGTGGGATATGGGCTTGGCAGTGCCTCCCCGGGATGATGATGCCATGGGGACCCCCCAGCTGCCCGAGGAGGCTCCGGCAGCCCCCTGATGCCTCTCCCTTCCCTGCAGCGGGCTGAGGTCGGTGGCGGTGGAGCTGGCACCACCGTTCAGCATCAGCGGCTTGCTGAGCGAGGCGGGGGGCGGCTACGTGCGCTTCCAAGAGCAGAGGCTCTGAGGCTGGCGAGCAGGTAGGGCACAGCCCCGCTCCCCACGCGTGTCCCCAGCCACTTGTGACCCCCCTGCAGCGTCGTGGCCCCGTGGCTGCCCTGCAGAGCCCACCCACAGCGTGCACGGGGCTGTGCGGCCAGCGGTGTTTGGGTGCTGGGTGAGAATCGCTGCACCCCACTGCCTCCTTCCCCTCTTGTAGTCCCAGCTGTGGCTTTCCCTGGGATAGTCCCAAGGTTTTTCCTCCGAAAGTCCTCCCTGAGCCTGTGGGGCATCAGGGGTTTTCCCTGAGCTCTGGTTTTATTTCTCTCCTTGCAGGCTTTGGCCCGTGCTGCAGTGCTCTGCTGCCTGTGCGGCGAGCTCCCCGTGCTGCTGCAGGGCAAGGGGGGGTTCCCTGGCTGCCCCCTCCCACAGCTTTTGGGATCAGCAGGGTGCCCACAGGGTGCAGCTGGGTGCTTTGGGCTCTCATTGTGCCACCCCTGGCTGGGAAAGCCCTGCAATGCTGTCCCTGTACCCTGTGGGACTTTGAACGGGCTCGTGGCCGGGGGCAAAGGGGTCCGGGGCTGCAGCACGTGTGCTCCCCATGCCAGCGCGGCCCTGGCTGCTTCCCCCCCGCTGTCTCATCCCCACTGCCAGCGACCACAGAAAGAGCAACCAAAAGCAGCCGTGGGGGAGTTCCTCTGTTCTCAGTTCTTCAAAAAACTGCCCCCAGATATGCTGGATTTCTACCAAAATTGGAACAGAGCAGTTTCTGTTCTACAGAGCTTCTTCATCTGCTCCCCGCAGCTGCGGTCCCCTCCCCGGCCATGGGGAGAGCTGAAAGGTGCCAGCTGCTCTCCTGGGGTCGGGGCACGGGCTCGGCCTCCCCTTGCTTGAAGTGGAGAAAACAGGGCTCTGCTTCACCCCGAGCACCCAAAGAGAAGGAAATTGTCCCCACAGTCCCCGTGGCTCAGACGTCCCAGGTGGAGCAGGGCTGCAGAAGGGCGAGGAACTGCAGAGCCCGGTGCCGCAGAAAGGGCTGGCTTTGTGCAATAGGGGAAAACGCACAAGGAAATGAGACTGCTTCGCGTTTCCCTCAGCCAAATATCTGAGCCAATGTGGAAATTTCTGCCATCTGCACTGACCCTGTGAGCGAACACGCCAGAAAGCCCCTGTGGGTTGCCTTGTGGCTTTCTGGTGTGGCTCACATGGGGAGCAGCAGCCTGGCACCAGGGGAGCTCGGGCACAGCAGGACAGGTCCCCGGGGCTGTATGGGACAGCTCTGGGCCATGCCTGGCACACCGTGAGCCCACTGCGGGATGGGGATCAGTGCCCATGGCCTGGTGGCATCTCGGTAAGAAGAGGCCAAGACACATTGCTCCTGTCCCACCGTGCGTGCGCTGTGTGCCCATGTCCTCGTAGCCCCCATTGTGTGGGCACACATCCAGCCGGGTGCCCAGGGGGTGCCCAGCACAGCACCCTGTGCCAACATGCTCTGCAACCCTCATGGGAGGCGTTTCTGAATGTTTTTTTATGAATCATTTTCTTGGAAGGACAAGGAGAGTAGAGAAACTCCAGAGACCGTGTGGCTGCACGTAGGGAAACCAGCGAGAGCTGGGCGGGGAGCCCCAGCCTGCACCCTGGCGTGAGAGGGGGCAAGGGGACCAAAACCACAGGGGATGAGGTCATGGGTGGGAAGAAAGTGGCCTGGAGGGGCCGAGGGGTGGCTGTGGGAGCCTGGGGGCAGCTCAGCTCTCCCCTTCCCTGGGTGAGACCTGAGCAGGGCACGGCTCAGCACAGCACCAGGAACGGGGCCGCACGAGATGGCCGTGCCTCCCCTCTGTCCTGGGGCACGGATCCCAGTCTCTTGCTGCTTGTGCCATGGGCAGCAGGCGGTGGGATGGATGGACACGTCCTGGGCAGACCCCTCAGCCTTTCCCCTTTCTTCTCCTCCCCCAGGCTGCTCCTCGCAGGGTTTGCTCCCGTGAAGTGCCGGTGGCTTTGTGCCACGCTATTGCGAACGCTCTGGAAATGTTTGCGTGGGGAGGAAAGGTGCTTTCTCAGGTGCAGCCCCCACCCCCGGGCCGAGGTGCTGCGCCACACGCTGCATGGAGCAGGGGAGGGAGGAAAAAACCTCCTGCAGAGGGATTCGGAGAAGAACATCCTCTGCGTGTCGGGCTGTGACTTCAGCAAGGAAAATGTGAGTGCCCGGAGCTTTCACACTCAGCGGGACCAACGTGCTCTCAGCGACCAAAGCCGGGGTGTGTGGGTTTCTGGCAAGCTCATCCATCTCACTGAAAGGAGAGCCCCAGCCGCTCACCAGGGGGGAAATTGCTGCGTCCCTCGGCCCCTGGGTGCTGCCAGCTGGAGCCTCTCACGGCGAGCAGGAACCGGCAGCACCCGGCGCAGCCCTGGATCCGGCCACAGGGCTTGACGTCAGGAGTGTAAAAAAAGTCACGCCGGGTTCTGATGACTACGTTTTTCAGAGGAAGTTGAAGAAGAAAAAAAAAAAAAGAAAGGAAAGAAAAAAAGCAAAAACCCCAACCCCAAAAATACCTCAAGGAAAATAACGTGGAAATGGGAGGAGGAGTGGATGAGGGGGCAGGGGGGGTGGCAGCATCTGGTCCCCTGCAGCGGGTGGCAGAGCTGCCCGGGCAGCAGGGGCGCATCTCAGGCAGGGGCGATGAGCACCAGGCACAGAAGGAAGCAGCAGGGCATCAGCAATGTTCGAACTGCGGTGAGTCAGGTTTTCACCTGGAAAAAGTACTCCGAGCTGGGTTTACATCGCCACGAGGGACTATCCCGCAGTGAGCTTTCTGGGAAACGAGGTGTCTTTGGAAAAACTTTCCGGTGACCCGGCAGTAGGTGAAGGTAGCCTGGGGTAAGTCCCCCCATTTCGCACTTGTTTCCACTCTCACAGAGAAGCTGTTCCCACACACACACCCAAATTCTAGGCTTGCTCTGCCCTACCTTGGAGGTGGTCCTGCCTTCTCCTGCCTCTCCCCTGCACCACGCCCCCTGTAAAAGCACCACAAGGTGCTCAGGGCCCTGTTTTGCTGCAGCTTCCACTCCTTTGGGAAAGCTGCCCTGGTCCTCAGAGGGGTGTGAAGCTCCAGCTGGGCTGGCTTTGCTCGCCTTTGCCTAGTTCTGGTGTGCAAACACTTCCCTGTGCAAGGCGAAACACGCTGCCCTTGTCCGCTGGGGGAGGATGCCACCTGAAGGCAGAAAGCCTTAGAAGGGGACAAACGACGAATGGAGCAAATAACCAACACTTCTTCCCTTCTCTATTTACAACTTAAATAGAATAAATAACATCTGTACGAGAAGTGGCCGGACAGTGAGCACAGAGCTGCGCGGGGCCGCCCTGGCTGGGCTCAGGTGACAGCAGCACGCGTCCTGCAGCTGCCGGAGGGGCGGACGGAGCCCTTGCAGCACAGCCTGTCCCCGTGTCCCCTTAGTGTCACCTGGGGCTGGCTGGGAGGGCGCACGGGGGCTGCTCCTTGCTGGGAAGCAGCCCCAGAAGGAGCAGAAGTGGCGGTCCCGGGGGAGTCCGTGCCGGGGCGTCGACATTCAGGGGTCAGCGGTAGCTTATCGGAGTGGCTGCTCCCGAGGGGCAGTGGTGGAGGAGGTAGATGGGCCGGGGCTGGTGGCACGGCTCACAGGCGGCTGTCCTTGCTGCCCCCGTCGAGCACGCTCAGGGGGTCGATCTGCAGCGTGAGCCAGTCGTTGGTGCCAAGGCTGGAAGTGACCAGCGTCCCCAGGAGGTCAGTGTTGAAGATGCTCGGGTCGAAGGGGATCTTCAGGAGTTCAGGGCTGGCTTTGGAGGCCGGGGAAATAACTGGAGCCCCATAGCTCAGCAGAGAGGGGGCTTGGGGCCCCAGCTGGCTGCAGCAGTCCCAGGCAGGGGGCTCCTGAGATGTCCCCGGGGCAGCGAGGTCCAGTGCGTGGCTGCGGGGAGGCTGCGGAGAGGACTGCTTCAAGTACCCTTTGGCCACAGCCAGCTCGGAGCAGTCCACGTCCAGCACAACGTCGGTGCCAGCCGGGCCCCACGGGGATCCTGCACATCCTGAGGGGGGCACCCCATCGCTCTGCTCCTGCCTTGGCTCCACCGTGCCCTTGGACTGCTGCAGGTACCCACGAAACTCCACCTCTTGTGGGCTGTCCTGCCCCGCAGCGGGGCCAAAGCTGGGCTCGCCTCCGTGCCCAGCATCCACGAGGCTGCTGGCGGGGTGTTGGAGGCTGCTCTCCAGGCCCACGCCGCTGTCATTGCCCACGGGCAGCTGCTGCTTGTAGCCCCAGCCCTCGGGGTGGCTCAGCTTGGAGGAGGAAGAGGAGGAGGAGGAGGAGGAAGAAGAGGACGAGGAGGACGAGGAGGTGTGCAGGCAGATGCCGCTGTCAGTGCTGGTGCAGCTGCAGTCCCTGCTCCCCGCCAGCCCCAGGAGCTGTGTCCAGCCCTCGGGCCATGCCAGCAGCTCGCTGCCCGTGTCCAGGGGTGGCTGGGCTGTGCCGGTGCTGCTGGGGGTGCCGGGCTGCTGGGGCTCCTTGTGGCACAGGAACAGCTGCTGGACGGGGTCTGCGTCCGTGATCCCCAAGGACAAGGACTCCTGCTCCACCCAGAGCGAGCTCTGCTTTATGAAATTCTTCTGCGAGGGAGAGAAAAGAGGGGAGTGAGCCTCACTTTGTCCCCGCGCCCAACCACTGCCCAAGCCAGCACCCCTGCTCCAGCCACAAAGGGTGCCTGCGTGCCCGGCTGCCTTACCAGGACGGACGGCGGCCTCACAGATTTCCTTATGTACATGCAGGCCAGCACAGCCCCCAGGAAGCACGAAAGGAAGAGGATGATCAGGATGGTGCTGAGGATGTTCAAAACGAGCTCTGCGCGCCCTGCAAGAGAAGCCGTGCCTCGGTGAGGTGGGAACCACGGCGTCTGCGGCTCACATCGCCCTGCGGTGGGCACAGACCCCTTCCCCGGGGCTGGGGGCTGAGGGGGCTCAGTGTCCCGCGAGGCACCCCGTCCCCTGCTCCCCCACGTACTTTGTCTCTTGCCGATGGTGACGCACTGCTCGGGGGTGCGCACGGCGCGGATGGCCCGGCTGGCCACATCGGGCTCCACGCTGACGCAGTACTCGGTGTCCCAGACGAGGTCGGGGATGTGGAACTCCGAGGTGGTCTCCAGAAATTCGTACTGCAACGAGAGAGAGGGCTGGTACCCGAGAGCTCCCATGGCAGGGCTGGGGCTGGGGCTCTCCTCCCTCCTCCTCCATCCCCTGGGCAAGGTCCCTCAGCAAAGCTGCTGATAGCAGCTAGACCCCAAACCCCCACGAGAGCCGGAGCACCCACTACGGTAAAACATTCCGAGGTAAAACACATCTATACACGTTTACATATATCTATGGTAAAACGTGGCTATAATTTCTGGCTCAATATTGAAATTTATGGAGTACTCTACTTTACAAAATAAATCAAACTTTTAAAAGTCTTCCAACTTGAGCTGCACCGCATGGGAGGGAGGGTCCCCACGCTCGCCTGCAGGCTGAGGACCCCAGGGGAGCAGCAACTCATCTCACCGTGAGGTTGTCCTGCGTCCTCCTGACGTACACCTTGTAGCGCCTCGCGTGCTTCTGTATGTCCTCATAGCGAACGGTGTGGTTCCCCACCCTGAACAACATCTGCAGCTGCATGTGGATGCTGTTGCCCAGCACGGAGAGGCTCTGGCCTGACAGACGCAGGCTGGCTGGAGATGAGGGATTTTAAAGAGCGGGTCAGGGTTGTCTCCTGTCTGCTGCTCTCGGAGCTCCTGCACAGCCTGGTGCTGCTGTGCTGCCACCCATCCTGAGCTTTGCCCCATCCCAACCCACCCCACGGACCAGCTGCCCTGCAGGAAGCCACAAGGACATTGCCCCCATGCTCTCATCTCTCCCAAAGCGGGCTGGCCCCGTGCCCTCCACCTACCTTCCCTTGGGGAGAAAGAGCTGCTCCTCTGCCACAGGGACGTGCGGTTCCCGGACACGGCTCGCACCCGTGAGAAATAGCGCCGCTCGGGGTCCAGGGTGTAGTACGTGAGGTCACAGCTGAGCTCCTGGATCCTCATGCAGTTTGGGATGGCCATCCAGGAGAAATTGGTGCCGTAGCTGCCGGGAGAAGTGCCTGGGGTGAGCGTGGTGCTGTGTGGTGCTGGCTACTGCCGCCGGTACTGATCCCGGGCAGACAACCCCTATGTCCCAGGTCACCGTACTCACACTTTGTGCTCCACTTCGTAGCTGACATTGCTGGGGGCGTCGTGTCCCGGCTCCCACCGCAGCAGGTGATATGCCACCTCCGTGTCATAGCGTACGGCCGTGGGTTTCGACAGCATCTCACCTGCGGGACCGATGGCATCAGGTGAGGCTGCCCTGAGGGCTCCCAGCTGGGGCCACCTCTGTGGTTCACCTGGACCTCGACCCTGGGTGTCCACCCACCCCCCGAAATGCTGCAGGCTCAGGCCCAGGCAGGGGTTTGCCCATTTCTGTCCCACACTTCAGCATTTGCTCATCCCCCCTCTTTCTCTTCCCCTCCTGCAGCCGAGAGCACCTCGGGGCTTTCCTCGCCCCAGAGAGGAGCCCCCTGACCGCTGCCTGCCAGCACGCTCTCTGTTTGGATTCAGCCTTCCTGTTTTGCTCATCTACTGCCTGGAAAGAAAAATAGACTTTTTCACACCTCCTGCCTGAATTTCAGTATTGTCACCTGGCAGCAAAACACCGCTCGATAACATCTGTCACCCTCTCTCTGCTCGCTTCCTCAGCAGCCGCCGTCTACCAGCAAACAGCCAGGCGCCCGCAGAGCGCACGTTAACAGCCCTGCGGCTGAACGGGTGGCAGTAATCAGTGAGGCTGCTGCTGGAGCACTAATGAAGGCTTCAGGCTCATAAATCAGGAAAAGAAAAGGCGAGGGCCAAGCAGGGTCCCTGGGTGGAAGGAGGCTGTGGGCGCTGACCTCCCGAAATCACACCCACTCTGCAGGTCCCTATCGCAGCATCTCCCCCCGCCACCCACCCCCGTGCCTTGCCACGTCTCAGTCCCCATTGCCACGGGCTCGGGGCGGGGGGCACGGAGCGGCCCCCGGGAGCGTGGGGCTCGGGGTTTTTTGGGAACTCACCGTGTGTCGGCCAGGCGAGGAGCAGGGCCACGCACAGGGCCAGTGCTGCGGTGGCGCAGGGGGCCATGCCGGCTCCGCATCCTCTGCGGGTGCTGTGCTGGTGAGCGGGGTGCTGAGCTCTGCTCTGGCAGGCTGCGAGCGCTTGTTTTTCCCCCGGAGGCTGGCTCAGTGACGTCTCGGAGGCGTTAGCGCAGTGGGAGGAAAGTCAGAGTGCAACGACTTCCACTTTTCTTCACTGTCCACCCACTCAGGCACCGCGAGCCTGCAGCCCAGGCTGGGCATTTCCTGCCCCCAGCCCCGAGGAGCAGGGCTCGCAGGGCTTTTCCGAAGAAAGCAGCACAGCACCAAGAAAGGGAGAACAGGAGTGCATCATGTGTCTGCCTCTGCCTCCTTGGTACTAAATTAGAGCTGCAAAGCAGAACCCAGAGGGCAGGCATCGTGCCCAGGGACCTTACCAAGCGCAGTAGCAGCCCTGTGGGGTCCCCTGTTCCAAGTCCTGGCCCCACAGCAGCCGAAGCCAGCCAGGTCCCAGCTCAGAGCTGCTGTCCCCAGGAGATGGCCCTCACTTTCCCTTCCCCTGGGCTCAGCCCCTGCCCTCCTGCTTCGTTTTGCCCACTTCTGAGGCTGGGGGACAGCCCCGTGGCCGCTGTGTGTCCTGGAAACGCCTACGTGTGGTGGCCAGGGCACGGCCAGCTTTGAGGCCCTTGAACTGTCCCCGGGGCCCCATCAGCTGTCAGCCACGGCCCTATCCACCCGTGACACTGCAGGGCCCCGAGGCCGTGTCCTGCCGGCTGGTGACCCTCGGGGGTCAGGAGCTGAGCCGGCTGCTTGGCCACAAGCCCTCTGCTTTGCCTCCTGGCAGGCAGTACAGGAGCCTGAGGGCTGTCCTGGGGCCTGCGTGAACCCAGGGGCCCTCATGTGCCGGGAGTGCTCTGCCTTGTGGAGAGGAATTTCCCGCTGGGGGATAAGTGGAAAGGACAGAGAGAAACAGAGCAAGAGAAACTGAGAGCACCGCGGCCACCACGGCAAGGTGCAGAGCTGTGGCTCCCCTGCAGGCACAGGGGGCTGGCTCCTCGGAGCCGTCTGAAACTCCTGAGCAGGAGCCCTCTGCTTTCTGCCCTGCCTCTGAGCACAGCCTGGCACTGACTCATCCTTCCTGCGAAGCCCAAGGGCTTCAAGGAGCACACAGCCCGGCCAGGCGCTGCTCTGTTCTCTCTCTCTTCACCCAGCTCGGCTTTGTTCTGTTCTGGAGAGCAGCTGATGCCCTGTGACCCCACAACCCGCTCCTGAGTCAAATCTGGCTGAGACAGAATTTCGAAGTCCCGAGATGAAGTGCGGCCCGGCCCACGCAAGCCACAGCTTATGTTTCATGCGAAGGAATGAAAAACAAAAGCAGCGGGACCAAAAAATGAGGAAGGAGGGAGCCTGGTGGAAAAGAGGCAGTGGGGCCGGTGCTGAGAGGAGAAATGGTTGATGGTTTAGGGGAAAATGAAACAGGCTGAGGAGAAGTGACAGCCCTGCTGGAGGCTCGCTCTGACACGGTGAGCAGCACAGCCCCGGTGCTCAGCGCTGCCAGGAGCCACAGCAGGACGCAGGGGGATGCTGCTGGGGATGCTCATCCTGCTGCTGCTTTCCTCTCCCCTGCCGAATGCTCTGTGACATCCCAGGCATCCTGTCCTGCAGCAGCACGCTGTGCTGGGGCTGCTCAGCCCCTCCCCGGCTCAAGGCACCTTGAGAAAACCACAGCTGAGCTCTGCGCTCGCCCCGGGGGCTGCTGACCACCGGAGCTGCGATGAAACCAGAGCGCGAACAGAAAAGAGCAGCCCCCATTTTCAGTGAGGGGCGGAGAGGTTTTGAGTTTGTGGGTCTAACCAGCGCCCGAGAACGCTGCCGAGTTTCCTTTTTATCTTCAAAATAATTGACTAAGCTTTGCGTAGAATTAGCAGTGTTTTTAATAACCTGGAAATCACCTGAGTCAGAGCCGCACTGCAGGGCTTTCTCCAGAACCTGCCGGGAGAGGCAGCGAGGTTCCTGGCAGGGACTGGGAGCTGCAGGTGCCCTGCTCCTGCCCAGCTCCACTGCTCGCACCCTCAGCACCGCTCCACAGGGGCTGTGAGCACCGAGCCCACCTCTGCAGGACTGGTCCTGTGCCGGCACAGCACTGCCATGGGGAGAGCAGCATTTCCCCCTTACTTCCCCAGTTCCCTCAGGCTTCGAGGTCAGAGCAGGGAGCAGAGCAGCCTCGGGCTCTCCCCGTGCATTATTAACAGTATAAAAAGTGTTGGCTGGGGCAGGGAGGCTGCAGCAGGGCTCCCAGCAGCAAGAAGGTGCGGGGATTTCGGCAGCAGGGTGCTGGCTGTGAGCGTGGCATTTAACACAAGGTTGCCGGGGTCAAGCCCAGGTGCACACTTCTCTGTAACTTGCTTTCTGTAGGTGACTTTGTAGTAAAAACAGCAAGGCATCATTCCTGGAGCTGCCACAGAGCTCATTTCGGAGCTGCTGTTCAGAAGAGGAGGTGCCTGGTGCGAGGGCACTGGGGCCAGCTCAGCTCCCACAGGGAAGCACCTCTCCTGCCTTCACACAGCAGGGCAGAGCACTGGAAGGCACTGGGGGGCTGCAAAAAGCAGGCAAAATGCTGCCAGTCCTGCACGGTCAGGGGGAGATCAAGCAGGGAGTCGGGTCCCAACCCCACCTCGAGGGCTGTGGAATCAAGGGGGCTTTGTAGCTTAGCATCCTCCAAGCTTGGGTGGCCCTGGTTGTTTGCCACACTTCCTAAGAGCACGTGTGGGTGGGGAGCCAGATGAATAAGGGATTTATGCTATGAATAATGCTGGGAGAAATGTGCCTGGAAAAGACAGCGCTGGTTTTTCTCACACTGACCTCTTCCAGCCAAGGCTGCGCACCCCGGCCGGGGCTGGGAGCAGTGTGGGGCACGTAAAGCACCTTTGGGACCTGCAGCATCGTTCCTCCCTGCTGTGTGGTGGGGAGCAGAGACCATGGAGCAGCTCTGAGCATCAGGGATCCAGGTACAGGCTCCCCACGGCCTTCTTGATCCCCTCTGTGCCCAGTGCTGGGGCAGCTGGAGCTGGGGACATGGCACTGAGGGATGAGGGGCTGGCCCCTGGGCTCCTGCATCCCGCACCGAGGCCAATGTGCAGCTGGCCTTGGTGCTGCTCCCTCAGCCCGGCCCCCCCTGGATGTCAGGGAGCACCCAGCTGAGCTGGGTCTTCTTCCCTTCCATCCAGATTTTGTGTTCCTGTTTACCCCAAATGTGCGTTCTGGGTAAAGCAAAGCATCTCCAAGCCTGCACCCACAGAGGAAACCAAAGACCGTTGCTTTTTCCATGCACAAGTTGAGAGCATCGCTCCACCAGCAGATGAGTGAAAAAGCCTCGAGAGAAACGAGGTGGCATCCCACGGCCCTTGCAACACGGTGTTCTGACTGCCTGGTCACTGGGACACAGGAGTGGGTTTTTGGCAGGGCCTTGCACCCCCTCCTGTCCCCAGCCGGTGCTCCCAGCGCTCAGCAGGGGCAGGAGAGGACGCACGGGGACGGAGGATGGGGCAGGCAGCAGCCGGGAGAGCAGCGAGGAGCTGGTGGCAGTCCCGATGCCTGGGGTGCCCGGTGGGCATCCGCAGTCCCCCGGGGCCAGCCCTCAGCAGCACCCTGGCCTGTGGCCGAGGCCGGTTCCTCCCCGGGGAGCAGAGGCAGGTGTTTTGCACGCCGTGCCTGCAGCAGTTGGGAAAGAGGCAGCGGTGGAGCCGGGCAGGTCCGACTGGTTTCCCTCCTGGCGCTGGCACTGACGTACGAGCCCGCTCGCCAAACAGCTCCTGCCCCGTCCCCGCGCACCTGACTTGGCGCCGCGCTGCGCGCCGAAGGATGGCTGTGCCGCAGCTCTGACCCCAGCCCAGCCCCGCAGCGGCCCATGGAAGGGAAAACCTCGCCGGTAAGGCACGGGCACTGGGGGGGAAGGAGTGCGAAGAGCTGCCCTCGGGGGCTCGGGTGCGTTGAGGGAGGAGGAGGAGGAGGATGGCAGCCACCAGCATCCCCGGCGCAAGCCCTGTGCTGTCGGAGGGGGTGTCAGGGACCCTCAGCCCCGCTGCTAGTCCAGCCAGGAGGGGTCTGTGCCTCGGGTGCCTTGTGGAGGACGGGGACCGGCTGGTGGCAGCTTGGTGGGCTGGAATGACACCTGCAGGGGCCACACTTTCCTGAGCCCTCAGCGTTTTGGTGGCAGCGCTCGGGTGGCCCCGGCTGCCCTCCCTGAGCCGCTCTCCCGGCAGTTTTCCCCTCACTCTTTACAGGTCGGGTCGCTCAGGGTCGGCTCGGTTTCGGCTGCTGGGTCTCGCCGGGGTGCAACGAGCATCCCGTCATGGGGAAAACATCCCCGGCCGGCACGGGGCTCAGCCCGCCCAGGCGCGGTGCTGGGTAATTAGTGCACCGAGCGCTGCGGCTGCGCCAGCGCCAGCCCGAGCGTGCAGAGCCTCAGGGACGGGGCTGGAGGGGAGGCAGCACCCGCAGGAGAGGTCACCCTGCTCCTGCCCCCCGGCACCGGGTGCCTCAGAGGCAGCCTGGAGCATGGGGAGAGGCCGCGGCCGCATCCTGAGCTCGTTCTCGTGCCGGGCAGCCTGCAGCCCTGTCCTTTTGCCGAGGCCCCGAGCTCAGGCTTGCCCGCCTCCAGCACCGTTTCGCTGCACGGTTCTGTCTGACAGCGGCACCAAGAGCAGGCAGCCGCATGGTTTCTTGGTGAGGCTGGGATGTGGATGCCTGCATGTGGGGAAATTTGCCCAGTTCTGGGCATCCCTGGGCCGCCTGGGATCAGTGGCGTGGATTAAACGGGCCATCGGGAGCCCTGGGTAGCACCCTCGGCTCCGTAACTGCAGGAGAGGCACTTCAGCTGCCCGTGCCTCAGTTTGCCCACCTGTGGAATGGGGTGAGCAGCAATTACTCACCCCCTGCAACATTTTCTGATCTCTGCCTGAAGGGCTGCGCTTTCTGGCACAAGGTGACCTGTCCCTGGCCCAATTGGGCTGACTCAGTCGGCACAGCTTGTCATCCACACTTGCAAAATGCCCCCTGCATGCTTCCAGATTTCATTCCCCCCTGCGTGGCCCCTCTGCGGCACCTGGATCCCACAGCTGGGGGGTGAGCAGTGAGCTGGGGGGGGACACAGCTCGGATTTGGGTTTTCCCAGGCTGGAAACACAGAGCCCTGTGCAGGAGCACGGTGCTGCAAGGGGACCAGAGGCACCTGCAGGCTCGGGAGGGCTGCTCCCAGGTGCACAGGGACAATGTCGCCGTTGTTCCCTCGCCGAGCTGAGCTGGCACAGAAAATCAGCACCCCCCTGACAGGTGGAAGGCGATTCCCTGCAGGCAGCAGGGTCTGGGCAGCAGGGAGGGGTTGTGAGAAGTGGCAGGAGGGCTCAGCTAGGAAAGATGATCGCCCATTCAGGCAGCTCCCTGCAGCTTATTTAAGCCGGGCCTCTTGCTGCTTGGGTTGATGCTTTGTTTTTCTGCGTGGCTGCTCAACCCTGATGCTCCTCCAGGATGCTGCTGGGCCTCGGCTCCTGTTGCAACACCGCCGGTGCTTCACTCTCCCTCCCACTCCGAAACTGCAGCTGATTGCTCTCGCTTCCCTCCCTTCCTTCCCCATCGCACCTGGGTGCCGAGCCTCCTGCCCGCCTTTCCCCGGGGATCTGCAGCCTGGCGTGAGTTTGGTGGCCCCATCCCCCGGCGAGCAGGGTCTGGGCTCCCCCAGAAGGGGTGGATGGCCCCAGGGCTCATGCCTGAGGCTGGGGTGCTTTCCACAGCTGTGCTCAGAGCTGAGTGGAGAAGGAAGGAGGTGCTGTGTGTGTGTGCAGGCTGCCCCGTGGGCTGTGTGCGGCCAGGCACGATTCCCTCTCGCCGTGCAAGGGGCAGAGCTGGGTCCCTGCTGGGGCACTCCCGGGCCCCCACCTCTGCTTGCACCCCAGCACGGAAATCACCGGCTCTCCTTCGTCTGCCTGACTTTTAGGCTAAAAGCCACAACAGCGCGAAAAGCTCTCGCAGCCGGTGGAACATTTGCAGCGAGGACGTCAGAAAAAAAAAAAAAATGGCTCAAACCACAGCCGCACGTGTGAGAGGGGTGCTGCTCCGAGTCTGACTTTTATTCAAAAGGCAGCAAAGGATGAGTAAAGGCTTTGTGGGCAGCAGCTACAGCTCGCTTGTCGGGGCAGCACACGCTCCTTGGCAGAAAAATCATCCCTGTAAAGCCGCTGCTGTTTGCTCTCTGTGCTGGTGGCCACCCAGCAGTAACCAGTTGTGCTGGTTGCTGGGAGCCCTGATAAAACTTTTGTTAGCTCCTCTGATAGAGCTCAAAAAAGAAATAAGAATAATTGGACTTTAGACTGTTGAGGAAATCGGTAGCTGATCGTTCACCCAAGTGTAAGAAAGGGCACGCGCTGCCTGCTCAGCAGCAACAGGAGCAGTTGGAGCTGCAGTGGGTGTCGGTGCTGAGCTGGAATGCTTCTCACCCCGAGCTGGAGGTGCTTTAGCACCCAGCAGAGCTGGCCCCTGGTGAATTGGGGTTGTTTTTGGTGCGATGGCGAGCTCTGTCCTTCCCAGCACTGTGATCCTGCTCATCTGATAACTGCAACGTTACACCTGCGGCAGGAGGAGACGTGCAAAATACCAGATATGTGGCGGTAGCTGGAAGAGGTACTGTGGGTTTTTACAAAAACCCCACTGATGCGTGGGAAAAGCTTTTTCTGGGAAGGGTTTCTGGCACTTGCTGTTCGTTTTATTTGTGCAGTGCAGGACCTGCTGCAGCTCAGCCTTGCCTGCTGAGTTGGCCATGCTTTCTGACAGCAGGTGCAAGGCTGCCCGGGAATTTTTCATGGTGCAAAACTTTCTGCATCCCACCAGCAGGGCTGCTCAGGAAAACCAGCCCAGGGCTCACCCGGAGAACCTGGCAGTGCAGTGCTGGTGTCCCTGCCTTGCACCCGGAGCTGCTGTGAAATTCTGCCACGGGGAGCAGCGGATTTTGGCTGCAGGCTGAGCACCTCCCGGCGTGCTGTGGCCGAGGGGTGGGTGATGCTGAGCAGGGAGGTGGCTCTGGGTGGCCAGGAGGCGTTAGCGGTGCGGTGCCGCGGCCCCGGTCTGTGCCGGCAGGGCTGGGTGCTCCTGCTGGGCTGCCCTGGGTGCTGTGCCACAGCTCAGAGCAGGCACGAAAGTGCTGTTCAGGGTTTCCCCCTCCACCACCACGGTTTTCAGCGCGGGGCAGCCGTGGCAGACCCCGTGCGGGCAGCGTGTGGCCACGCCGGGTGCGTGACTCAGGGGATAATGCCCAGGAAGTGACAGCGCCGCATTGCAAGGAAGGGCACAGCCGTATTTACAAAGCACGAGCCTGAGCAGGCTCCCGACGTGCTCATTAGGGCCCTGGGCTCCCAGCAGGAAACGGGAGGGCAGGGAAAACCCAGCTGGAAAGGGGGACAGGGTGGCAGTGACGGTGGCACCTGGAGCTCCGCCACCACCGCGCTGTCCCTCTCCCAGGTGCTTCTTGCTGGGGTTGTTTTCTGCTCAGAGGGAAAGGTGATCTCCTGCATCTGCGGGGCCAGAAAGCAGAGGGAGACTCGGAGGGGTGTGTTTATCCCACCTCCTGACGGGCACAGCGGCACCCTAGGCTGGGGGCTTGGGTCCCTGAGCTGGCTGCGCTCTGCTGCCAACAAATGCAGGCTCTGGATCTGCTTTGTCCCCCTCTTCTGTGGGACAACGTGGTCTAAATTCTATCTGGTTCTTGTTTACGGCTGGCCTCCCTCAACCAGCACAGTGCCAGCAGTGGTCACGGCTCGGTGAGGCGGGGAGGAGGCACGCAGCAGCCTGCAGGGAGCTGTGCACCGGCCAGCCCGTCACTGCCCTGCTCTGTTTGACCCTGTCCTCTGCACGTCCGTAAGGCACACGGCCACGGCTTGTCACCAAAAATGTACCCGGGATTTTATAAATGAGAGGACGACGGCAGAGGAAACGGTGCTTGTGGTGGGCTGTGCACACAGCAGGACTCTAGAGGGAAACGAGAGGCTCCTGCTCACGGAGCTGATCAAAACTGGGGGAGCTCCCGGAGGAGAATATGTGGCGGAGAGGAAACAAATACATTTTCTTTTGTGAATTCACAGATCAGGAGTGACACAATGGCAGAACAGCATTCCAGGGTGCAGGACGTTTCAGGGCTTGGAAAACACCGATTATTAACTATTACTAAATGACAGTTGGAAATTGCAGTGTATTTTTCAAATGGCTAATTAAAGATAGATGCATAAATTGGGGCACTAGCCCCGTGGAACTGGGCCACGGTGTGACTGCCCCAGTGCCAAACACCCACTTGATTGCTCTGATTGAAGCTATCAGCTGGGAAAATTTGGCCAGCAGCCTCCCCAGGGGGCTGAGCTCTGTGGCAGGGAGTTTTTCAGCCTTCCCAGATGGGGTGCAGGAAGAGGCCCCTCCACAGTCCCTCCCCGTGCTCCCCACGGTGCCGTGGGTGAATATCCACCCGTGGCGAAGGTTGGCGGTGCTGGGCAGCTCGGCTCTGAATGGACTTTGGTTTTGGTTTGGGCAGCGGGTGGCAGCCCTGGGGACACCCCAGCAGGTGCCAGTCGCTGCCACAGCAGTGTCCTCTGCTCGCAGACCACGGCATCGCCCAGCAGCATCCCTCCCAGCCTCCATGCCTCTGCAGCCAGCAGCATCTTCAGCATCCGACCTCCGCAGCCTCGAGAGAACGTCCTTGGCATTAGCTTCAAGCCCTACAGCCCAGAGTCCGGCCCGGCCCCGGCCCCCTGCACGACCTGTGAGAGCACACGTAAGACGACGGTGCCGAGGGTCACCCCTGGCCTCTCTGGCCTGGGGCTGCCCCTTGCCCGGTCCCCCCAGGGAGGGAGGGAGGCAGAAAATGCATCCCTGTGCCCACCGCTGGCACCGGCTGGTGATGCTGGGGGGGTGTCAGGGGAGCTGGGGGGACAGCACGGTCTGGGTGCTCCAGGGAGGCTGTGGCTCCCCCTGACCCAGCCTCTATCCTGCCGCTAGGATCCTCGATGTTCAGAGCTCCCTGCATGAGCCAGCGGCGGCTTGCGCTCATCTTCTGCGTCTCCGTCCTCATCGTGCTGCTCGTCGCCCTCATCCTGCTGTGTGAGTGAGCTCCTGGGGGCTGAAAGAGCTCGGAGAGGGGGCTCTGGGCAGCACCGTCAGGCAGGGATCTCTCCTGCAGCACCCAGCCAACGCGCTCGGGGCTGTGCCCGGTGTGCATCCCGCTGGAGGGCAGGCTGGGAGGGCTGGCAGGCGAGCAGGGAGACGCACGCTGCCCATTTTCTGAGTTTTCCTGACATCTGGCGGACAGGAGGGAGCGCAGCTTTCCAGGGAAGTGGCTGTCCCCACGCAGCCCTGCTGCTTTTTGCGTTCTGCTCACTGCAAGCTGAGCGCAGCCTCCCCGGGGGAGCCAAGGAGAAGTGGGGCGAGAGGCGTGCAGCCAAATTACTGCTGGGTGGGCTCTGGGGGGTGCTCGGGGCCCTTCCTCGGCCCTGGAGAACGCAGCCTGGCTCGAGCAGCAGCCCTGCACCCATGCTGCTGGGAGGCCTGGTGCGTGTTCCTGACCCCATCTGGGTGGGCTCACCGCGCCTTGCCCGCGGTGGGTCCCAGCCTCACGCCCCTGTCCCTGCCTGCAGTTATGTTCTGGCGGTCGCAGACGGGCATCGTGTACAAGGAGCCCGCCGAGAGCTGCAAGGACAGCCCCGTGCGCTGCAACGGCATCGTCGACTGCTCGCAGAGGAGCGACGAGCTGGGCTGCGGTGAGGCAGCGGGACGGGGAGGTGGGGTTCCCTGGCACGGGAAGGGGCAGCCCCTTGGTGCTGGGTATCTCTGACCCCCCTGCTCCGTCCCCGCAGTGCGGTTCGGGGCCGACCAGTCCCTGCTCCACGTCTACTCCAGCACCGAGAGCCAGTGGCTGCCGGTGTGCAGCAGTGCCTGGAACGAGTCCTTCTCCAGAAAGACCTGCCGGCAGCTGGGCTTTCAGAAGTAATTCCTCCCACCCTCTTCGCCCCA
Source organism: Aythya fuligula (assembly GCF_009819795.1). Taxonomy (NCBI): domain Eukaryota; kingdom Metazoa; phylum Chordata; class Aves; order Anseriformes; family Anatidae; genus Aythya; species Aythya fuligula. The sequence goes on along the minus strand of NC_045580.1, from coordinate 6,788,129 downwards.
GCCTCGTTTCACCCAGGAGGGCTTTGTCCAGCGCTGTGGTCTCACCGCCTGTCTCCTCTCTCCTCCCAGTGCATCGCAGACAGAATACGTCCCCCTGCACGTCGCCGGCAAGAGCCTCACGGTGACGAACGAGCGCGACACCATCCAGCAGAGCCTCAACAGGTAGCGGGCAGCCCCTGCCCTGCCCCAGTGCCTCAGGGCTGCGCTGGGGCTGGGGCTGAATCCGATTCCCCCTCTTCTGTCCCGCAGCTCCCAGTGTCTCACGGGGAAGTACGTCTCCCTGCGATGCACAAGTAAGCGGGCTGGCCGGCCGGGCGCAAGGACAAGGGCAGGCAAGGCCGAATAAACGCTTGGGGGAGCCTCATCCTGCTGTTTTTGCAATGGGTTGGGCAAACGGGGCAGTTTCCAAAAAAAAGGGAGGAGGATTGCAGTCGCACGGTGTCTGCTGGGCCACCAAGCACCATGGGGGGGGGATCTGTGGCGTGCATCCCCCGGGGCTCGCCCCCTCTCTGAGCCCTTTGCTCTCCCCCCCAGCCTGCGGGCAGCGGATTTTGGGGCGGATCATCGGAGGGAAGGAAACCTCGGTGAGCAAGTGGCCCTGGCAGGTCAGCGTGCAGTACGGGCCCGTCCACATCTGCGGCGGCACCATCATCGGCGCGCAGTGGGTGCTCACCGCCGCGCACTGCTTCTTCATGTGAGTGCTGCTGGGTGCCCGCAGCCCTGCTGCTGGGCTGGGCACAGCCCCGTGCCCCCCACGTCTCACCCCCTGCTGATTTCCCCATCCCCCAGGAACAGCATGAAGATCCTGGACGACTGGAAGGTGTACGGGGGGGTCTCGGACCTGAAGCAGCACACGGAGGGCATCCCCGTCTCCCAGGTCATCATCAACTCCAACTACAGTGATGACCACGACGACTACGACATCGCTCTCATGAAGCTCTCTCGGCCGCTGACGCTCTCAGGTGAGGCTCTCCGATGGCTCTGGGCTGGGGGCAGAGGGATCTGGGGGTCTGTGGGGCTCTGCCGTGCCACTCGTGGTGCCCTGTGTGGGCTGCACGGCCGGGGTCGGTGTGGAGGGGAGCATTTCCTGCACCCCACGCTCCTCCCTAGCTGCAGGGCTGGTGACTACGGCTGTTATTTTGCTCCCGGCTGACTCACCTCTCTCTCCTCGCCTGGTTTTCATCACGCCTCCCTCCAGCTCAGGTGCGCCCGGCCTGCCTCCCCATGCATGGCCAGCGATTCCAGACGGGCAGGTCCTGCTTCATCACCGGCTTCGGGAAGACCAGGGAGAACGAAGGTGAGGGAGGATGCTGGCTGTGCCACAGAGTGGTCCTGTGCGCCCCAGCACCTGCAAGGAGCGAGCACAGTTCTGCTGTGGTCGGAGGGGCCTGGGGGCAATGAGGGGACGAGGCTCACCCTGCCCCATTGCTCCTCTGCCTTGCAGAAAACACCTCCCCAAAGCTGCGGGAGGCCGAGGTGAAGCTCATTGACTACAAGATCTGCAACAGCGACAAGGTGTACGAGGGCTACCTGACCCCGCGCATGATGTGCGCTGGGTACCTGCAGGGGGGGAAGGATGCGTGCCAGGTGAGCCGGGGGCACAGGGTCCGTGTCAGGGGACACGGGGCAGAGCTGCCTGCTTCTCCTCACCTTTCTGCCCCCCTCTGCCAGGGTGACAGCGGAGGGCCCCTGGTCTGTGAGGACAACGGCCGCTGGTACGTGGCCGGGGTGACGAGCTGGGGCACGGGATGTGGCCAGAAGAACAAGCCGGGGGTCTACACGCGTGTGACAAAGCTCCTCAGTTGGATATACAGCAAAATGGAGGTGAGGCTGGCGGGGCTGTGTGTATGGAGAGGGGATGCATCCAGCCTGGGCTCAGCACCTGACCCCGTGCTCTCTCCCTTGCAGAGCGAGAACGACTAAGGCCGGGCTGGAACCCACACGGCTGCGCCGGCCGGCACCGACCCCCTCACTGTGCTGCTGCCAGGGCGAGACGTGCCAGCAGCTGTGTGCCCCCACATCTCCATCTGCCCTTGCTGCTGGGGACCTGCCACTGCCCAGACTGAAAATGTGGCACCTTCAAAGTGCCCCTGCCCTGGCTGGGGCGAGGGAGGTGGCTGGAGGTGGCCGGCAATGGCTCTGCCCGGTGCTCCCAGCGACGGATGCACCAGCTCCGAGCCACCTCGCCTCGCACCTGCGGCTCCTGTCCTGTAAAAATAGAAGTGTCCAGACTGTGGTGCCAAGTAAATGCTGACCTGCAGGACAGGGGCATGGCTGGTGGGCGAGGGGCTGCTGCCCACCCACGGAGGCAGATGCAGATGGAAAGCAGGAGCAGGAAAGCTGCGGGGTGCCCGTGGCGAGGGAGCCCCTTCCCCTGCACGCTGCGGGGACAGCGCAGCAGGGAGCCCCCAGGCGCAGCTACAGCATCTGCTGGGGGGAGCAGGGGTTGCTCCCCCATCTGCAGAAAGGCCTAGGAAGCACCTTTTAAATGAAGTTCCTCCCTGTGAGATAAAAGCCCATTTATTTATTTTTCTATGCTGTGGAAGTGGTGTGTGCAAGCACTCGCTCCTGGAACTGCGTGCAGCCGCTCTCAGGTCCCTGCTGCCCCAAAAGGATTTTGGCAGCAGCGAGGGGCAGGCCTGTGGTCCCAGGGAGCTGCAGCGACAGGAGCCGAATCCCGAGGAGGAGCATGAAGGAGAGCAGCCCCCCTTCCAGTTGTGGCATCTCCCAGCTGCTGGCTCAGTAACCGGTGCTGGATTTCTTCATCTCACCTGCTGAGCACCCAGAGCCTGCCTGTCCCAGGGCCATGCTGCACGGTGTCACCGAAGGAAACATCCACGCTCAGCCTGTGCCCCGGAGCAGATGTTTTGAGGCATGCACCTCTGGATGGATGCATGGATGGATGGATGGATGGAAGCCCCCCCAGTGTGTGGTCGGCTGTGGAGGTCCCCAGTGTGCCCGGCTGCTCCACACTCTCAATAAACGTTTCGGTAGTGCTCCATGCAGACAGCTCTTTGGGACCTGCTGGGGGAAGCTGCTGGGCCCAGACCCAGGCTGGGGCTGTGCAGTGGGGCTCCAGGACTGCCCTCACCTCCTGGCTCGCTGGGCTCCAGCAGCAAGGCCACGTGTGCTGCAGGGGGTGCAGTGAGGATGGAGCAAGGATGGGGCCAGAGCTCCATGCTGCCCCGCAGTGCACAGTGCTCAGCATCCACTGCACATTGGCTCCTGGATTTTATTTCATGGGGGTGCAGGTGATGGAGCAGCAGGTGGGTCAGGGCTCGGGCAAACATCTCTCTTTGCTGCATCCCCAGCTGTGGGGCTGCAGTTCTTTATCAGATGGGGATCAGTGGCACTGTTTTGGGAACAGCCTGGAGCTGCCTCCCATCCGTCCCTGCCTCTGCCCCCTGGAGCTGCTGCTTCCTTCCCTGGGGGGGATGGTGGCAGGGCAGGGGGGAGCTGACCCCGTGGCCGAGGGCTCAGCACCGCAGCACGCAGCACATCCTGTGGAGGAGGTGCAGAAATCAGCTCCCCGGTGCTGTGAGCGCAGGACTTCCCAGGGCTGGGCAGCTGCTTTCTGACCCATTTCCCCCCCAGCTAGCCCGGAGGGGTGTCTGGCTGACCCTTGGTGCTGTGTGGGGGGCTCCTTGCACACCACAGCCGGCCTCCTCCAGCCTTGCAGGGCCGTGGGAGATGCAGGCAATACCTGCCAAGCAAAGCCGAGAAGCTGCTGTGGTGCGTGGGCAGCCACAGGCGCGTCCCTGTCCCCTCCTCGCTTCCAGGGAGCACACGCAGGTTCCCAGAACGCCCGCCCACCGGGGACAAGGCTGCTGGCACGCTGAGGGCTGTGGTTTGCAGTTGAATTTTGGGATAACTGATCAAAGTCTGGCTCTGCGTGTGCAGAAAGCACCTTCCTCCCCCCGGCCCCGGTGCTGGCCCCAGCAGGCCGGGCGGCGCTTGGTGGCTCTCGCCCTGCGCCCAGACAATGCGAGTTGTTGCCTTTTGGGAAGCCCTGAGTCAGCCTGACCTCAAACAGCTTTTCAAAGAAGCAACGCAGAAACCTCCCACGACGTGCTCTGAGGCTGCTTTGAAGGCGGGGAGGCCAAGAGAAGGTTTTTGGCTCACTTTACAGTGGCCCAGCAGCTCCGCCAGTGCGGGGAGGGGACCTGCTGCAGCTCAGGGCAGGGAGGGATTCGTTCCTGGGGACGTGGAGCCAGAGCAGCAGCCTTGCTGTGACAGCTGCCGCTGGTAGAACAGTGCTGGAAACCACGGCTAAAAATGGGAACGTGAAGAAGAGCCAAGGGCCAACGTGCCCCAGCAGCCACGGGGCGCTGGGCTGTGCAGGGCAGAGCTGGCAGGCTCACGGTGCTGGGCTGGGTGCGCTGACAGCGCTGCTCCCTGCCTCCTGCTGTGTCCCTGGGGGCAGGAGGTGCCCCGGGGCAGCAGGGCTCTGGCTCCCCTGCATGGAGCATCCCCTTTGCTGATGGTTTTGGCCAGCCGCTCCGCGTGCGGGCTAGGGAAGGCAATGATTTTTATGAAAAAGAAGGCAGCTGGGCTGGGATAGGAGCAGGGCCCCTGCACGGCTCCCCTGTTTTATGTCGGTCTGATTAAATCGTGAGTTCCCTGGGATTTGAGTTACAGCGCCAGCTCACATTTGTACAAAGGCTCTCTGGGATCTCTGCGTTGCTGCTCGTAAAAGTCGCAGTGTGCAGCACAGAGCAGCAGCTCATAATGTTTTATTGCTGTCTGAGATGGCATGTTGGAGAAACAGATCTTCTGAAAGAGAATAAAGCAAAAATTGGAGCCCAATAAGAGCTGATCTTGCTGGAACTATGTTCCTGGTAATGGGGCCATTTCGGTGCACGGAGGACCCGCACCTCTGCTGAGGATTTCACCTCCTCGCGGGTTATTACTCCTCCGCTCTCCGAAATAGCCTCTCCAAGCAGAGAAGTGATTGCAGACCCTAATACAAATTTAATTTATTTCTTCTAAACCTGACATCCAGTGGGCTCTCCTGCCAGGCTCACGGAAAGCTGTGCTGTGTTTCCCCAGGGGCTGAAGTTTTCTAACCAGATTAGAAGCGATTAGTTTCTCGTGCAGCTGCCTGGCCGGGGGTTTTGTGCTCTGCTGTTCCCAAAGAAAACACGGTGCAGATGCAGCAGATGCCTCGGGCACATCTTTGTCTCTGCTCCTAGAGCACCTGAGCAAACAGCTCCTGCTTCCATCGTCCAGCACAGCACAGGCAGGGCAGGAGCCGGGCCAGGACCCGCTGGGTGAAACATTTCCCCCTCTCCCTGCCTGGTGCTCCTCTCACCACTGCCTCCAGAGAGGATTTGCTCTCTGCTGTGGCTCATCTCTTGCACCAAACCATTTTTTCCGTGTATCCAGCTTGTCAGGAGCTGAGGGCAGAGATCTCAGTGGGGTTTGGGATAATCCAGTGCATTTTGCTGGTGGTCACCTGGGCTTCAGTGTTGCTCTCAGCAAGCCCTGTCTGTGCAGGGCAGCTCACGGTGGGCAAACACCTCCAGGAGGGCTGGGCCCTGCTTGCTGCTCTGCATCTGCTCATCCACATCTGGCCGGGCTGCCTCCACGTTGCTCTGTGCTCTGAAAATCGCAGGCCAGCATCCCCAAGGAACAGAAATTACAGAAATGCAGTCTGACCGGCACCATGTGAATCACCGCCCATTAGTGGTGTTTTTCCCAAACTCTCCTTTTATAGCTCTCCCTTCGGTCGTGTGGAAGCTGGTTTGTTTATAGGGTTTCAGAGATGACGTTTCTCTCCGAAAATGTTTTGTGGAGAAGAATCTTCAGATTGGTTCCCTCCTGTGCTGGGGAACATCACCGCTTGGCACGGAGTCGCTGAACTTCAGCTTGTGCAATCCCCAGGCTGGCTGAGAGCTGCTGGAGAGCGCGAACTTGAGAAGCTTTAATATCGCCTGCTGCTTTGCTGTTTCCTCCCAGGATCACTCAGACCACAAGGAATGGCTTAGGCCTAATGCAGGAAGATGCCATTGGGTTAAAAGCAGCCGTGTGGCTCTGCACAGCCTGGCGCTGAGCGCTGGTCCAGGCGTTCCTGGGCGAGGTGGGGACAGAATTTGTCCCCTTCCAGCATCCCCGCGGGGCTCCAGCTCTGGGCCCTGGTTTAATGTTACTGTACTGCGGCGCTGCTTTATCCCACGGCCTCTGGGATGGGCTTTCCTGCTCCCAACCCAAACATCTCATCACGGCTAAAATTAGTGCAGGCTGTGCTGAAGGAACGCCCAGCGCGCAGGGCTCCGGCTGGCTGGAGGGGCCCCAGGACAGGCAGGGTGCATTGCAGGGGGAGGTGGCAGGCAGGGACAATGTATTGGAGGTCATGTTTTATATATTTTTGGTATCTTAGGGGAATATTTTTGGTATTTATTTTATAAGGCAATGTTTTTGGTATTTTTAGGCAAGAAAAATCTGAGTGGAGGACGTGTGGCGCTGAGGCCCTGCTAAATCAAGAAGGGCTCCTGCTGCTCCCTGCCCCTTCCTGCAGCTCTCTCCTGTCTCTCGGTCTCCTGACCCACTCTCATGGCCATCTGTGAGTTGGAGAAATGGCCAAACCCCCCCAGAAAGGTCTTACAATCGGAGGGGAAAGTTCTGGAGAGCAAGCAGCTCCTCTCCCTCCCTTCTCCCCGGGAAGGCGCCCGCCCCGCGCTGCTCCCTTTTGCTCCAGCGTAAGACAACCCACAGCGAGATGAAATCATGTCCTCGTTAAAGCTCCTGGCAACGTTCCCACCGACTCGAATAGCACGAGGCGGTCACCCCAGCCCCTTCGCTAGCATAAATCAGAGTCGCCTGCAAACACCAACAAAAAGCTTTGGCCCCGCTTCGACAGAAAATGAGCCCCAGCTCCTCCAGGTTCCCTCCAGCGGTGACGGCGCTGCCGCGCGAGTGCTGGCTGCTGGAGCAGCTTCCCTCCATGGGAGCAGCCTGGCGGCCCCTCGGCTTGCTGTGCTCACAACCTGCCCTCTGATCCACCTGAGTTTGTACAGAAAAAAAGCCCACGGTGACAGCTTTTTACGATTCTGCTTGCCTTGGGCGGCGCCTGGAAAATTTGTGAATAAAGGGAATAAAGGTACTAGAAAAAAAGGAGAAAGCATCAAATATCCAGCGCTGCAGGAGCTGTAGCCAGCCAGCATCCCCTGGCCATGGCCAATTCACAAACACCCACCGCCCTTGCTGCTGTCCCCAGGCACGATCACGGCACCGAAACATTTTGTTGCGTGCAGTGGATAATAACAGCTGAGGGCTGGGGAAGGTCAGAGAAGCCCCAAACTTGATTATAACTGCTCCATCCCTGCCTCCCTCACTGCAGGGTGACTGACAGCCTTATCATGTTATCCCAGTGCATTACAAAGACGTGATGTTGTCCAGCTCCTCTGTGTTGGTCTGTGTCTCCTGACCCTTCTGCATAATTGCCTTGAAATGCCAGGGCTGGTTTATCTGCTTTTTAGATTTTACTGGAAACTGGGAAACGAGCACGCGGCACAATATGTGCCATTATTGTCTGTGAGGCTGATTTCTATCTCAGATGCATTTGAGTTATTAGGGGAGGAACCATCTCGGCGCTGATGGCACTGCCCAAGTGTTTTTCCGTGAAGAAATGGCTCTCCTGGGCAGCTCTGGGGCCGAGCAGGCACGGGTGTGCCGGGCTGGCCTGGTGGGGAGCGGAGCCCGGTGGTGCCCACACCTCACCCCAGCTCCAGTTAAGCCTGGAGGTTCAGCTGTCGGCTGCTGCTTTCCTTCTGCAGCTGGTGGGCCTGGGGAGAGTCAGCTCAGGGAGCAGGTCCCGAGCACACCTTGGGGTAAAGCGGGTGCTGGCGGGCTGGAAGTGGCCCCCAAGAGCTGCCCGAGCCCTGCACGCTGGACCACCTGGCAGCGTGATCCCCTTTGGCTGCCCAATGGTTCTTGGGGGTGGTGGGCAAGGCGAAGCCCCTGCTGCTGGGCACCTGGGGGCAGAGCGGGTGCTGGGGGCGAGCTGTGCCCATCCCCGAGCCCCCAACCCTTAGCCCTGAGCCCCAGTCGCCGAGCCCCAACCCCCATTCCCGAGCCCCCATCCCCAACCTCGAGCCCCATCCCCAAGTCCCCATCCCCATCCCCAAGCCCCCATCCCCGAGCCCCCATTCCTGAGCCCCCATCCCCTTGCTCCCACCCCATCCCCAAGCCCCCAGCCCCACCCCCGAGCCCGCAGCCCCCCTCCCGGTGCCGCCGCCGCCCCCCACCCTGCGGCAGGCGCCGCCCCCTCCCCTCCCTTTCCCTTCCCTTTCCCTCCCCTCCCCTCCCGGCCCCTCCCGGCCCCCCCTCCCCGCTCGCCTTTGTGCAGCCGCCGCTCGCCGCCCGTCGCCGCCCGGCCCGGAGCAGCGGGGGGCGCCGGCCCCAGCCCCTCTCCCCCCCACCCCCGGCGAACTCAGGTGGGTCCGAGGGATGGGGGGCACATCCTCACGCCCCCCAGCATCCCCCCAGCGCCTTTCGGCTGCCCGGCACCGCCTCGGGGGGGCAGCCGAGGGGGGCCGGGGCCGTGCCCCCGGGGATCGCTGTGCGCCACGGGGGAGCCGTCGGTGCCCGGGGCATCGCCGTGCGCCTCGGGCCCCCAGCATCCCCGGCCCGGCGGCTGCCATGGTAACGGTGGCACCGAGGTCCCCTCGTCCCCTCGTCGCCTGGATCCCGACCCCCCCGCGGGGAGGATGCTCGGGCACGGCCGTGCCCACCGGAGAGCACCGCGGGCGCGCCCCGAGCGTGCGTCGCCTCCGCCGGTGCTTGCCGGGCTCCGTGGGGATGGTGGGGACAGGGGAGGGGGCTCCCCCCCGCTGGCAGCGTTTGGGTTGTGTTTTTAAATATTTTAGTAACGCCGTGGTGGTGGTAAACAGCCGAGTGTTTTATCCCGGGAAGGCGTAGGGGAGAGGCAGAGCGTGGTGGAAGTAGTGCCTGGTGAAGGAACAGACGTCGGAGGCCGTGCGGTGGAACTCGGATCTGGCAGGGATATCGCTGTGGGAGGGAAAGTGGCAGGTGGTTTGTGGGGCCGTGAGTGAGCCGTGCAGCGTGGCAGGGCGGCCCCCTGGGAAAGCCGAGCGTGGATGAGGACCTGGAGCCATCCCCGGCACCCATTTCTGCCAGCCTGCGGTGCTCGGAGGTGCCGCTGGTTCCCGCTGGGATTTCCAGTCCCAGGGGTGCTTTCGCTCCAAATGGAGATAGAGGTGGCTCCAGAGTGCCAGCAGGGTGCTGCGTTCAGAGGCAGCACGGGGTGGAGAGATGGGAGAGTGCGAGGGAAAGCTGCCAGCGCCGAGCGTGGCCGCGGCAGCGCCAGGCCACCTGTTGCAGCCTGCTCGCCGGGCGGCCAGCAAACGTCCCGTGCCCGCGGGACGTGGCGCTGCCCACGTCTTCCTCTCGTGAGGCCTGTCTTTCACGGCCCTGCTTTGGTTCTAGCTCCTTTCCTGAGGCTTGCGAGGAGTCGTGCTTCTGTCGGGAGGCGAGACTTGGTGGTGAGGACAGCTCGTGGCACGGTAAGCGGGGAGCTGTGTGCGTGGCCGTCCCTCTGTGTTTGCCTTTCAGGCTGTTTGTGTGTTTCCAGGCTGTAAAGGAGCCTCCAGGCCCTGCAGCTGTTGTGTACCCGAGCATGGGGAGGGCACCAGGGTGCATGGGGATGTCCTGTGGGGGGGCCGCGCCCCGGCTGCCCCTCACGGTGCTCGGCGGTGGCGGTTCCTGGTGGGAAGAGCATCCCGGAGCAGGTCACCCCGGAGAAAACACCCCTTATTCGATGCTCTGCTGATGGTGGGAGCATTGTGGACACATGGGAGCTTGGAATACTTCTCTTGGGTTGTTGTTGCGGTGCTTGGTGGCAACCTGGACTTCTCTCAGCCACCAGGAGCCACCAGGTCACCTCTGCCTCGACTCCCCGGCTTCGTGAGCGGAGCCTGGGCTCCAGCCGGGTGTGCCACGGCACCGGGCAGGGACATTTGCAAACGAGGTTTATGGCACTGCTGATCTAAGCAAACGAGGAGCCAGCAGGTGGGAGGAGGCGGCTGTTGCTCAGCTGGGGCTGAGGGCTTGCCCTGGTGCTGCCGGCAGCCATTAGCAGCCTCACGCACTGCCTGGAGGCTGCTCTCAAACGCAGGGCGAGCAGATCCTGCTGGGGGAACACCTCGGCGTCCTGGGGGCTGTGAGCGAGCCCCTAACAGGCACGTGGGTTTGTCCAGCAGTCCCTGATTCTTTGGGGCGAACCGCCCAGGGCTGGAAGAAACCCCCCAGGGGGCAAGTTGGGCACCGAGGTGTGGGTGATGGAGCACGGGGTGCGGGCAGAGCCTTGGTTTGCCGTGTTCAGTAATTCCCCGGGATTTTGTGAGCACCCAGCAGGTCATCGCGGGTCCCTGGGGGTCTGCATGAGGCTCCTTCAGCCAGAGCAGGGCTGAGGTTTGGGTTCCTGGGGCTCCTGGAGAGGGTTTTCTTTGAACATCCTCTGCCATGGGGCGGTGCCCCAGATGCACCAGGGATAACCTGATGTTAGTCGGCTCAGTCGTGTCTTCTACCTGGCCAGCCTTGGAATCAGCAGCAAATTCGGGAAGTGCCGTCCGTGTTGGAATGGTGGGGGCAGAAAATCCTCCTTCCCTCTCATTTGGGAGCGAGGCACGACAACAGGCACGTTAATAGCCAGATTGATGCTGACGTGAAATGGCAGAGGAGCAGTGCGACGCGGAGCTGGCCGTGTCCATTCACACATGCACGCTCCTCAGCGCTCCGGGCAACCGAGCGCTGCTGCCACGCTCTTGGGGGCTTTGCACAGAAACGGGAGATTTTAACTAGGTCTGATCTCCGGGAGGTGCCCTCGGGGCTCCTGACGGAAGGAGGCTGCCCAGCGTGAGGCTGTGATCGCTGAGACTTGACAGGGCTGATCTGTGCTAAACAATGGAGAGGGAGAGGGGGCTTCAAGATACAAAACCCTTATAAATTCACCTGCCTTGCTCTGGCACGATCTGCAGTGCTCCAGAGAGCTCATCAGGGGGGACCAGGTCCCTCTGCCTGGATTTCCCCCCTTTTCTCCCCCTGACACACACAACCCACACACGGGCAGTGCCCAGACGATGTGCAGGGTGGTGAGGGGGGCTCTCCAGAAGCAGGAGGCTGTGGGCAGTGGCTGTGCCCTGCATGGAGCGAGGCAGGCTGGTGGCTGGCTTGGCGAGGAGGCAGCAGGGTGGGGAAGCCTCTGGCCAGCCCCGGTGCCTGTGAGCTGCTCCCAGCCCTGGGAGCCTCTCCCCAGTCCTGAGTCCTCTTCCTGCCCCATCTGCATCCTCGTACACCACCAGGCTCTCCCCAGCCCCAAGCAGAGCCTCGTTACTGCCAAAAGCTGCGGATGCCTCAGCCTGCAGAGCCCCAGCGAGCCCCCGGAGCACTGCTGGCCCCATAGGGGTGGGGATGAGGGATCGGAGGGGGGGGCAATATTTTGTCTTCCCCGTTACAACTGCCAACTGGGCCAAGGCGGGAGGGCAGGAGAGCCCTGGGCACCGCTGCCCTGCTTCCTGTGCCGCTCTGCCTCCCCGCCTTGCAGCCGATCGCCGTTTTAAGGGGAAAAAAACATGTTTTGATTCAAGTCACGTGCCGAGCGCCGCGCTCCCCGGTCGCGGTGGTTTGCGCGGGCGCCTTGCTGCTTTGTTTGGCTGCTGCAAACTTGGGGTCAGGTCAGGGGGGGATCCAGTGCCACGTGCTGGGGAGCGGGGCCGTGCAGCCGCCCCTTGTGCAGCCCCTGTTGCCTCTCTGCTGGGGCACAGCGGGGTTTGGCCACCAGCAGCAGCTCCGTGCCCCGAGCGCTTCGGGCTGAAGGCAAACCCTGCATGGTGTTTGCTTTTCTCTCTTCACTTCAGCTTCACCAAAAAAAAAAAAAAAGTGGGTGGGCCAGCTTGAAACAACCCCAAAAAGCTGTGACGTTTCACAAAGCATATGCTGCCTTGGAGGGGAAGCGGGCTCATCTGCACTCCGGAGCGCCGTGTTTGTTTTCCTGGCGAGGACACCGCCAGGCCCGCCGGTAAGCTCGCGCGGAGCTCGGTGTGAGCGCGCAGAAGTGTGCGAGCTGCACCAAGCGAGGCAGCAAAACAAAGAGCATATGTGTGCTGTGCGCTTGGCTTGGCGAGAAGTGCAGCTCGGCTGCGTGGAGCTCGAGAAGCCAAAAAGTGAGCAGAGGGCTCACAACAGCGCCTGCGCCTGGCCCCCGGCTCAGCACGGCACCTCGGTGCCAGGCTGCTTGGCACGGGCCACCCGGGCAGAAAATGGTTAAAGGATGTGTGATAAGGGCCGTAGGCAAATGTGCAAGCAGGAGTTACTGTATCGCCAGCTGTTGGGCTCTTTGTAGGCGTTTCTAAAACCTGGTAATTATCCAGCATTACGAGCCTCAGTGCGCGAGGGGGATTGTCTGGGCAGAGGCAGCCAGCGGCACGCTCCGGCAGCAGCACAGCCCTGCACAATGGTAGCAGCAGCTGCAGGCAGGGGAAATGAAAGCCTCCAGCATTCAGATAAAGCACATTTGCCTCAAAATGACAGGACAACAGAACAGGGAGGGGAGGACGTGGATTATCATGGCAAGCGACTCGGTACGGCGAATAAAAATGGGGTTGTGGAAACGTGCTCCCCGCCTCGGCGGGGCCAGGGGCTGCTCCCAAGGCGGGCAGGGCTGCTGGGGGTCCTGCAGGGCTCCTGGGGGTCCTCAAACAGGGAGATGGGGACCACAGAGGGTCCGGGGGACCCTGGTGCCCATGGAGCATGAGCTCCGTGGAGGGGCTGAAGGGATCCGCACCCGCCAGCTCCCTGAATTCCTGCTGCGGAGGGCCCCTTCCTTATCGCAGCTCATCCAGCACAGCAGCTCAGCAGCGTGCGGTGCTATCGGAGCCGTGCAGCACCCCGATAACCCCGTCCTGCAGTGAGCCCTCCACGTGTCTGCCCGTGCCCCGCACCATGTATGGCCACCGTGCCCAGCTCCTTGCGCACGGAGCTGGCACCGGGCCCACCCCATTGCTGGCCCCAGCTCCGTGCCCCCAGCACACAGCCTGGTGGCCTCTCTCCGCTTGGCACCCGTGGGTGCCCCCCTGACACCCCCCAGCTTCTCGATGGGAAGGAAGAGCGCAGTGAGGGCGCAATGCTGGGGGCTTGGTGACAGCCTGGCAGCCACAAAACGCAGACAAGAGCACGGGTGAGCGGCTGCAGGGAGGCAGGGTGAGACCTGCCTCGACCTCTCAGTCCCTCGGAGGAGCCACATCCATGGAGCTGAGGCCGTGGCAGCACCCAGGGGGGCAGGGTGCTGTCTTGGCAGCTCTGTTTTCTGAGCCCCTGCATGGTTGTGGATCCCCAGTGTCCCCCAGGGGTCTGGGGGCCGTGCTCAGCACCTCCTGGCCCCGCACAAGGCACAGCGAGTTGGTGCTGGTGAAGGGACGGGGACAGGCTGTGCCATCCGGCAGGACCCGGGTCATTTTTGGTCCCTCCGTGCTGCCCCAGCTGAACGCGGGGAGCTGGGGGGCGAGTGCAGCCACGAGCGAGCTGTCAAGGGTCACCGGCCTCGTTGTAGGAAGGTAATTGCTATGCTAATTGGGGTAAATTAAAACACACTCCGAGTGAAGGACGCGGTGGTGACCTTGATGGGGAGATCGCAGCCCCCGTGCTCGCCCCGTTGCGTGCAGCACACCTCGAGCTGGTGCTGACAGCTGTGCCACGAGCACCTCGGGGGGTCCTGCTCTGCCCCGGCAGCACGGTGGTTGCGCAAAATACAGCACAGATCCACGGAAAATGATGGGCTGCCTGCCTGCTGCAGCCCTTCACGGCACATCCTTCACCCCCCCATGAGCCTCCGTGCCCTGGGGTGGCCGGGGCAGAGCCGTGGCACCAGGATTTGGGGCTGCTGCGTGTTTGCCCTTCTCCCCTGGTGGCAGGGGGGGCTCAGCCCAAGGCTTCTCCCTTGCAGTTGGGCACGAGTTGCCTGCAGTCCCCCCGTGCGCCCTGGTGCCCCATCTCCTGCAGGTGCTCATCCCACTCTCCCCTCTCTCGCAGCAGCCATGGACGCGGCGCTGATCGTCCTCTGCTCCCTGCTGGTGCCGGTGGCCGTGGCAGACGGTGGGTACCGGTGCCTCTGGGTGCCAGAAAACGCAGCAGAAACCTGCTGGGGCAAATGCTGGGGCAGAGGGGGGTGGTTTGGGGCAGCACAGAGCCCTGCCATGAGCAGGGAGGCTGGGATGGGTGTAGGGGCTGAGCCGGGAGGATTGCTCCCCCCGCAGTGCGCTCGCCTTACACCCTTTGTGTGTTTTTATTTCCAGTGGGGACCCAGGAGAAGGAGGAAGACCCCTTTAACTACGGTGAGCATTGCCACGCCAGCAGGGATGTGCGTGTGTGTGCCATGGGGAGCAGAAGATGCTGTCCCCACCCCCCGAACCTGGCAGAAACGGGTCTCTCTGTCTCCTCCCGCAGATTACCAAAGCCTGAGGATCGGCGGGCTGGTGTTTGCCGTGGTGCTGTTCACCGTGGGCATCCTGCTTATCCTCAGTGAGCTGGGGAGCGGGGCTCGGGGGAGGGCTGGGGCAGCCGTGGGGAAAAACCATGGCCCAGTCCCACCTGGCTGTGCTGATGGGGTGTCTCTCCTCTCGCAGGCAGGAGGTGCAGGTGCAGTTTCAACCAGAAGCCCAGGTGAGTGAGGGCAGCGTCCCCCCTCGGAGAGGCTCTGCCCCACGTCCCAGGTGGGATGGGTGCCCCCTGCGAGCATCGCTCCGGGTGCCTGGTGCCCAGCACAGGCTCCCCGGGTGGGAAAGCAGCACTTTGTGCTCCCGGGCACCTTCCTCATGCCCCAGGGGACAGGCTGCTGGTCCCAGCCACCCTCACTGTGCTCCTGTCCTTGCAGAGCCCCGGGGGATGAAGAGGCTCAGGCTGAGAACTTGATTGCCTCCAACGGTAAGGCTCCCGCTCCCTGCGCTGCGCTGCTGCCTGCCTGCTGCTGGCCGGGCACCCAGCCCTGGGCAGGGGGGATTTGTCCTCGGCCAGGCTCCGCAGCCCCTCTGCTCTTCCCTTTGCAGCAACGGGAGCACAGAAAGCAGAGAACTGAAGCGGAGCCATGCGGTGAGTCCCGGCCTAGGTGGGGGCACCGGGGCTGTCACAGCCTGGCTGTGTGTGGGGACGGCTGCAGGGCCCCCCCCTCTGCTCGGTGCAGCTCTGCACCCCCAGCACGGGGCTGGAGCTGGGGCAGGAAAAGGAAGCACCTGCCCGGATTTTCCCTAGCAGCACGTTTCCTTCCATTGTGCTCCCCCCCTGCCCAGCGGTTTTATTTGTAGGGCTCGCAGAGAGCTGGGAGCAACCCCCCGAGGGCATTTCGCCTCCTGCCTGCCCCAGGACCCCGCGGTCTGAGTTCCTCCGAGCTCCTGGGCTGGGGGCTGCTTTTGGAGAGGGGGCGAGCGGGGAGCTGGTGGTGGCAGCAGGCTGTGGGTCGCTGGTGGCTGCGGTGCTGCCGTGCCCTCACTCCCTGCTGTCCTCCCCACGCAGACCCAGCGACCCCAGGACAGGCACTCGGACTGCAGCCACCAACTGCCTGCCAGGAGCCTGACCCCACGGCACCGGGTCCCCCCGGGGAGCCGCGGCGCTGCTGTGCCCGTGTTCCCCCCCAACACCTGCCCAGCAGCTCTGTGCCCCCCAGCCTGGCCGAGCTCCCCCCGTCCCGTGCCTCCAGTGCTGTGTGACCTTCCCGTAAGGTGCTCGTTGCCTCTAGGGCTCGTCGTTGCCGGTGTTGTGGTAGTGATTTCTCCTCACCTTTCTCGTGCTGTGAGTGTGATGGGGCTGGGGATGGGCAGGAGCTGTCCCCCAGCCCGTGTTCCCCCCGGTTTGCCTCTGGGAGCTGGGCTGCTCCCCCCTGCCCTGCCCCTGGCCACCTGCCCAGGGACCACCGAGGGGCCAAGCAGGCTCCTGGGGTTTGTGGAGCACCTCTGTGGTGCTGCAGAAATTCCCCTGCTCCCTCCCGAGCCCGGGCACGGGAGCTGCAGGGCACGGAGAGCCCCGGGGCTGTGCCTGGAGCCCGGAGCAGCGCGGGGACCGAGCCCCCCGTCCCCCTGCCCAGCCCAGGGGGGCTGCCGAGCGCTGGTGCGTGGTGGTGCCAGCGCTGGGCACCATCCCCCTGGTGGAGCAGCCCAGCAGAGTTTTGGGGGCTTTTCCAGCTGTCTGTGGGCTACGTTGGGAGCAGCAGGGAGCAGCCAGCCCCGCACGGTGCTGCTGCCCCGTGTTGAGGCTCAGCAATAATCCCGCAGGCACCCAGGGGCTCGGCTCTGCTGGGACGCCTCGGTGCTGGGCGTGAGGTGTGGGGGGAGCCTGGTGCAGCCCTGTCCCATCTGCTCAGCACCCCCTGTCCCTGGCCAGGACCACGCAGCTGGGGCAGGATTCTGCAGGGCTGCGGGTGGGCTCTGTCCCTCCGTGCTGTCACATCCCCTGGTGGCACCGGGGAGCAGGCTCCATCCGTGCAAGGCAGAGGGACCGTGTCCTGTGTACCTTGTCCCTTCCACCCCACCAACAGCCTCAGCTCCCCCCCGTCTCCGTGCTGCCCCCCAGCCGCAGCCCCCCCGTGCCCCCAGCCCCCAGTGTCGCTGTGTGCGTGTCCCGGTGTCGGTGTTGGAGTGCCCGTGGTGTCCGTGGCGTGCCGTCAGTGTGAACACGAAACAAAGCAACCCCCGTGGTGTGTGCAAACGGCCCTACCCCGGCTGCTGTGAGATAACCCCAGCTCCCCTCCTGCCCCCTGAGCGGGGGGGAGCGCCTGCTGCTGTGGGAAGGGACGGGCGTGTTGGCTGCCGTCAGTCGGGGGGGCGAGGAATAAAACTTGGTTTCTACCCGTGCCTGGCTGCGTGGTCTGCAGGGGGGAAAGGGGGCAGCCCTGGGGTGCGAGGGGCTGGGAAATGGGGTGCAGGGGGGTGGCGCTTGGGTTTCCTGTGGGTTTGGGCCAGCAGCTACACGGGCAGCATGGGGAGAAGGGCAGGGAGCAGCTCTGCCCGACCCCATGGGGCATGGAGAGCTGGGTCCCTTCCCACGCTGTCCCCCGGTGCCGCCAGCCTGGCTCCGGGGTGGGGGCAGTGGCACCAACCCCCCCCGGGCAGCACAGACGGGGCTTTGTGCTCGGGGCTGTCCCGGCCCCCTCGGTGCCGTGCTCTTTTCTGCAGCCTGCAGCACTTGGAACAATGGCCAGAGGCCGGGCGAAGGCAGCGCGTGAGCAGCGAGCCAGCCCCGAGGGATGCGGGCACAGAGCGCCCTTGTCCTGCCTGCTGGGCACTTCCCCCCGGGTGGGGCTCTGAGCCCAGCAGTGCCTCGGCTTCGTGGCACCAGGGATGCTCGCACGGCCCCACGTGCACCCTCCTGGGGCCTGGCTTCTCCCCAAGGTGTGCGGATGGGCTGGGGCTGGGGCGCTCCTCGCCAAGCAGCCCGGGCGCGTGACTCCTGCACGCTGATTTTGGGAGGAGGGCAAACTGGATCCAGCTGCCTGCTGAGGGTCAGGGCTGGCCCAGCTGGAGAGGGGCTCAGCATCCTGGCACGGGCATGGCCGTGGTGCAGCCAGGCTGCCCAGGATGGCTCGGTGCTGGCTGGGGAGCGCTGACCCGGCTGCTGCAGGGACCTGGCCCGCCGGGCACGCTGCCCGCTCCTCCCCAGCAAAGCTCAGTCCCACCCAGCCCTTCCCTCTGCCCCGTGCTGGCTCTCACCTCCGCAGCAGGAGGGCATCCTGCTGGCCTGACGCTTGGAAAATGGGGCAGGGCAACGCTGCTCCCCTCCCGGCTGGCACAGGGACACCCCGGTCCTGGGCCGGCACCGTGGGCGCACCCCCTGCCTGCCCCCCTCCCCTCCTGGGCCTCCCTCCCCAGGGTGGGCGGGAGCCCCGTGCCTCCCCGCGTGACTGCGATAACCATTACACCGAGGCCGTTAATGTTTAATGAGCTTTGTCTCCCAATTAACGCGCTTCCCCCTGGGTGCCCGCTCCCAGAGCGAGAGGGCACGCCGACGCGATGGGTGACGGTAAGGGTGCTGGGGGCCGCGGGGGGGGCAGCACCCAGCCCGGCCACCCGGTGGGATCGGGCACCTCACTGTGCGAGGAGAGGGGCTGGGCACTCCTGGTTTCAGGGCTGGGGGGGCTCTGGCTGAAAACTGGGGGAGATGTGGGGTGGGAGCCCCGGAGTCCCGCAGGATCGGCTTCCCAGGGGGATTTCTCTGGCCAAAGCGCTCCTCGCAGAGATGTGCCATCAGGTAAGGCGCCCTGCGTGGTGACACGCAGCCTTCAGGAGGATGAGGCTGGCGAGGAGGAAGGCTGCCAGAGAAGGTGGTAGCCCCAGGGGCTGCTCTGTGCTCCGGAGAGGTGCCTCTCACCGTCAAGCCGGGACCCTGAGCGCAGCTCACCCGGAGCTCGGGACTCGTGCGCCCAGCAAATGCGTCCTGCGAACACACGGTGAGCTTCGAGTCCTCTTGGGGTGACACCAGGAATTTGGGAATCCTTGGCTGGCTCGGCTGGACCTGGAGGAAATCAGAGCTCTTCCTCGCAGCCCTTGCTCCCCGTCCTTCCCACCTCACCTCCCCGTCCCGGTGCCCAGGCTCTGGCTCCCACTGGGCTCTCTCCTCTCTTCCAGAGCAAGCGCCCGAGCAGGGCCTGGACAGGTTCAGCTATGGTAAGTGCGAGCCGGGCAGCCGGGGGCTGCAGCCCCTCTCCCCCCTCCCTGGGCTGACCCCGCTGCTCTCCTCCCCCCCAGACTATGAGACCATCCGCAACGGGGGGCTGATCTTCGCCGTGGTGGCGTTTGTCATCGGGCTCCTCATCATCCTCAGTAAGTGCCTCCTGGTGCTGCTCCCCTGCAGGGGACCCTCCCTCACCCCCCTCCACGCCAGGGCCGGGGTCCCTCCGCAGCCCGAAACGCCTGGCAAGTTTCCATCGGGGCAGGTTCCCAACAGCAAGCGAGTTGGGAAGGAGACCACGAAAATATTTAGAGTTTCTCTGCCAGCGTCGCGGCTTTTGGGGGGGAAGGTCAGGAATTAAAAATAGCTGAGAAAACTCTGACATTCCCAGGGAGAGACAGCAGCTTTCCCAGAGCCCGCAGCTCCCTGGGGGATGGTGCCAGGCGTGTGGGTGCTGCGGGAGGCAGAGGGGCTGCCCGCAGGGGGCACAGCCGGGGGTCCCCACAGGGATGGCCCAGGAGCAGCACCATGTGGTGGGGATTTGGGGAGGGGGAGCTGGGGCAGGGGCTGCAGCCACGAGAGGCCTCAGCTGCTCCTCTTGCCCCCAGGCCAGCGGTTCCACTGCGGAGGGAAGAAGAAGAGGAGGTGGGTCTGGTCTGGGGGCAGCCTCATCTCTCCTGCTGGCAGCACAGGCGGGGGGCTTGGCTCGCCCTCCCTGCATCCCGGCCGTGTTGCCCCCGTAACGCCTCTTCCCTTGCTTTTTGCTCCGCAGACAGGGAAACGAGGAGGACCTGTAGCTGCGGGTAGGTGGCAGGAGGTGCTGCGGGCTGGCGGCCGGGCTCCCCACGGCTGTGAGGGCCGGGGCGATGCTGGGAGCCCCACGGGGCTTCAGGGAAATGCTCTCGTGGGCGTCTGGCTTGGGAAGAGAGGAGCCAGGACACGCTGTGACCTCCTCATCCCTCTGGTTTCAGCGCTGCCACGATGCCGTGGAAGGCGAGCTTGGTCCGAGGCAGAGCTCGGAGCTGTCCTTGCCAAAGACCACCCCTCGCCCCGCTCCAGTGCCTCCCTCCACCGCTCCCCTGCTCCCCCCGGATGCAAACTGCCCTCGTGCTTCCCCCTCCCTCCGACCCAGCGGGTGTTTGGTGGCTAATAAAGTTCCAGCCGAGAGAGGTTAAACTTTGTGCCCCCGGCGTTTCAGTCGCCCGCTCTCCTGGCCCTGCACCAAGGCCTCCTGCCCCGCGGGCACCTCCACCGCGGTGCGGCCCCGTGGCACGGAGCAGCAGCCTCTGGGCCTCCGTGGTTCGTGTTGGGCCACCGGGGGGGCTTGGAAGAAGTGTCCCCGTTGTGTGGGGGTGGGCGGTGGGTGCCCCAATCCTGCCCTTCTCATGGGGTGCCCGCCCCGTGCCGCGCAGGCTGTGGGCACGAGGCTGTGAGGGGCTCAGGGGTGCTCGTTCCTCTCGGTGTGCATGGGCAGGGCACGGGCAGGGGGGGCATTTCTGCCTCCGCAGCCCAAAAGCAAGCAAAGCCTGCGGCTGGGTGCTGAGGGGGGAATCTGGGTGCTGGGGAGAGCCGGGCACAGAGCGCAGCCGGCAGCACCCAGAGGTGCTGGGCGGCCAAGGGGGTGTGCTGCCCTCCTGCGGGGATGGGGAGGGTGCCGCCCATCACTGGGCTGGGGCTTTGTCTGGGAGGTCCCCAGCACTTCCCCTATTTTATTTTATTTTATTTTATTTTATTTTATTTTATTTTATTTTATTTTATTTTATTTTATTTTATAATTCTATTTTAAATTTATCTTATTTATCAAATACAATTTTCATAAATAAATGAATAAAACAATTAAGACAGAAATACATCATACATTTATAATATATAAAAACAGAATAAATAAATACATTATTAATGTATTTATAATATGTAAAAATATAAATGACAAAATAAAATAAAAAATTGTATTTAATAAAATAATTTTCATTTCAACTTATTAAATAAAATAAATAAATTAATGAATCAATAAACAAATTTTTATTCATCGATAAGATAAATAATTATATACTATTTATCATCATTTATTATTATAAATTAATAAATAATTTATTATAGAATGAAATAAAATAATTTTATTTCATTTAATTTCATTATTTCATTCCATTCCATTATTTTATATTATTTTATTTATTTCACCGTATTTATTTTCTTATTTATTTTATCATTTATTTTATGTATTGTGCTTTATCTTGCTATTTTGTTTTTAATTTACTTTATTTCCCTTTGTTTTATTTTATTTTATTTTTAAATGCAGCCCCTGGTGGGAGCAGGGCCCCCGAGGCTTTTGGCACACCAGGCACCCCCACGCTGCCGGGGGGGGCAACCTGGCTCACCTGGTTCGGTTGGGCTCCCATCGAGGTCAGACGCTGGCAGCAAAATAGGATTAGCCGGGGGGAGGTTATTAGACAAAATCCGTGCAATTTGTATAATCTGAGGTGCTTATTTAACACGGTAAGGAGATTATTTCGAAATGTAATTTTGATTTGACACTGACCCACTAATAAAGACCTGTGGCAGCCTCGCTCAGGAGGGGAGCAGCCCCCTTTTTATGGCACGGATGGGGCACAAGCCAAGGGCTGGCCCTGCCCGCCCCCTGCTCTGTGGCTGCGCCCCCCCCAAAAGAAGGAGCCAAGGGCGCAGAAGCCAGGAGGGCAGATGGCATGGGAGATGGACCCCATCCTCAGCAGGGGTCCTCGTGTCCTTCAGGGCTCCCCATTTTCCCCCATCTGTGGCCGTGGGGGGGCTCAGGGACACGCGTGCCCTTCAGGATGCGTGTCCCCTGGCACCAGCCCCCCAGAAAGCCCCATACATCCAGCTCCTGCAGCTGGGGGGGCAGATTAATGGGATAGAAAAGCCGTGTCTGGCTTCCTGCGCAGGGGGATCTCCGTCTCGGCACCAGATGGCATTAATAGCATTATTCTGCACGGCTCAGCGCCGCGCGTGCACGCACGCTTGCACAGCCCTTTGCACACCCAGCTGGGGGCTGTGCCAGCGGACACGGAGAGGGGTCCCCGGGGAGCTGCTGGGAACCAGGACCAGCAGCAGGGAAGGTGACATCCCCATCCCGGGGCAGGTGTCCTGCTAGCAGCCCCTGCCCGTGGGGTGGGCACACGGACGTGCACAGCCCCCAGGCCGGGGTGTCCACTCCCTGGCAAGCACCTCTGAGGTCCTTCACTTTGGGCATTGGTGCCAGGAGCTAGAAGAGTGGCGAGGTCACAGGGGAAGGCCACCACGTCCCTGCTCAGCTGCTTTTCTCCCATTGCTGCCCCAGCAAAAGGCTCCTGCTCTCCCCGGGGCTGGGGCAGGGGAGCCACCGCCCCCATCACGGGGTGCCCACGGGACCAGCCCCAGCCCTGGGGCTCAGCTGGGAGCTGCTGGCCTTGGCAAGGAGGCATTCAGCTTCTGCCCTGAACCAGGCAATCTTGGAGGATTTCTCTCACACTCCCTTGAGCCATTAATCTTCTCAGGGGAAATCTTTTCTGTGACACAAAAGGGATCGAGTAATAATACCATGGGCAGCCGGAGTGCCCTTTTCCTCAGGGAAGGCGCCCAGGTGAGAAGGGCTGCCCCTGGGCACCGACTGTTCCCAGCCTCTGGATGGACAGGTACGAGGGAAAGGGCCTCCGACCAGCTCCTTTTGTGCTCCATCCACTGTAAATTCGAGGAGGAGAGGCACAAGGACAGGACGAGGAGCAGCAGCCGGAGATGCTGGCTGCTCATCTCGCCCTGCCAGGAGCCTGCCAGCGCAGCTCTGCCATCTCCGCCATGCCAGGGACGCGTTTGGCCTGGGAGGAAACGTGCAGCAAAATGTCTCCTCGTTAGTTAAAACAGGAGAGCAGCAAATGGTGACTAATGGAGCCAAAGAGGAGCACTTGACGACGTGGGGAGCTGGGGCCGGGCTGGCGGGGAGCCAGCCACATGCCTCCTTCTCCCTTTGTTCGGCTCTCGGAACAGGCAGCGCATCCATCAATAGCAACGGAGCTGCCAAAGCAGCAGCGCTCCGCGGTCTTAAATTATCCTCCCAAGTGAAGTAAATAACATTTCGGCCCCCGTTTCCCTGTTGCACACGCCCCGGAGCAGCGGTTACGAGGAGTCACCGGGGGCGCCCTGTGCGCTCCGGGCACCCCGGGGTGGGCGCACGGGGAGCGGGGCTGGAGAGCCCGGGAGCATCCCCACGGGTCCGGGCCCTCCAGCTCCGTGCTCGGCTCGGCCGGGACGAGCCTCTCCGCTCTGCGACGCTAGGGGGAAGCAGAAGCCAAGGGAGCTGCGGGCAGGAGCCGGGCCGGGCCGGGGCCGGGCGCGGGGCCGAGCTCCGGGGGCCGGGAGTCGCGGCGCGGCGGTGCCCGGTGCCTGCTGCTGCGCCCCTGCCCCTGGGACGGGGCTGAAGATGGGGGCTGCAGCTGGATGTGGGCGATTTGGGTGGGCTGGGAGCACCCTCCTTTGGGCCGCTTTCCCCACCGCTCCTCTGTGTGCCAGCAGCTTTTTGTTCCCGGGGGAAGAAACGTGCCAAGGAACGCAGCCGGTGAGCTAAGAGGGTGCTGAGCTCAGGGCATCTTGCAATCCCCGGGGTTCTGGGGCACAGGGGATTTGGGAGCTGAGTGTAAATGTGATCCAGACCCAGAGTAAAAAAGTTAGAGCCAGAAAAAGCTGCTTGGGCTAGAGCTGCTGTGGCAGCATTGCTCCGTGTGCTGGGGCAGAGGCAGGAGTGTGTGGGAGAGCCCCTGCTGTGCTCCGGGCTGAGTGGGGACAGTCCCTTCTCCTGAAGGGAGGAAATCCACCAGGGACCTGGACGTGTGCTGCTGTAATTTCCCGTGGGTTTTGTGGAGTTTGGGCCAGGGAAGTGTTTTTATGGTGTGAGCATCACCTTTAGCTGTGCAGCGGCGCGTCCTGCTGGCTGTGGCAGGCTGCTCACTCTATGTTAGCAGCTGAGGGGAGCCTGACACACGTGTCCCGGTGTGTTGGTGCAGGTCGGAGCAGCCCAAACAATTCCTGCAGTGAATTTTATCCCTTCCTGATCCCAGCTGCACAAAGCCCATGACACTCCCAGCCAGCTTGCTAGCAGGATAGCGGCTCTCCGGGCTGAGCACTCATGCAAAGGAGATGCACAAAAGCTTCCTGTGAGCACTGAAACGTGGGAGCTGTGGGAAGTCCAACGTCCCTAAATGGTGGCTGCTGTGCATGGAGCTGGAGTCCCAGGTGTGGGCTCATAGGAGCCAGCTCCAGGAGGGCCTGGCTGCCTGCCCTGCTGCCAGACCCGCGGGGCTGGTGCAGAGCGCGTCTGGCGCGGGAAGCTGACAAATGGCCTCGGCTGCGCAATCGATGGAGGAGCACAAGGGCAGGAATGAACAGCACGGGCAGCTCAAGGGCTCGCCGTGGCTCCCCGAGTGTGACCCAGGGCTGGTGGTCTGCCCCGCTGGGCTCTCCTCATCTCCTCCCGAGCTCCCTCTGGTCCTGCAGGCAGGTGCTGCCCTCCCCGGGAGGAAGGGGCTGTAGGCAGGGTGAGGTCAGTGCTCTCGGTGGGGGCTAGGAGTGATGGAAACCCCCTGGGGGGTACTGAACAGCCAGGGGAGCTGATAAGAAAGCACTGAGCGCATTCATTCCCCCTGCATGTGTGCCTCTGAGGGAGATCTGTGCGGTCCCATGGGTGCTGCACCAGCGAGCATCCTGCCAGCCCTGCACCCCTGCTTCGTTTGGTGCTCAGCACCTGGCCACGGTGTGCGGGCAGCAGGAGGCTCTGGCAGTTTTTGTAGCTGGAAGATTCCCATTAGCAGGCTCGGCTGTGCTGCCATCCCGCAGCAGCTGCTGGGGAGGGAAGGGGCAGATGCTTGGCATGTGGCTGGCACTCCCCAGAGCCTGGGACTTGCTCGTGGCCTTGGGAACGGGCCTGAATACCAATTTCCTTGCGAGGTGTCAGCTAACATCTGCGCACGGATGGAGCTGGCTGTTGACACCTCGCTTCCTGGAGGGGTGCGTGGGCGCAGGGTGGGCAGCACCCGGTGCTTCGTCACGTCTGGGGACGCTGGTGGCACGGCCCCAGCTGGGGATGAGCTGGCAGGGGGGGTGCACGTGCACGGGTGGGAGGGCTGCGCGCGGGGACACCCACGCACGGTGACAGAGATGCTGAGGCAGCCCAGAACGGCTGTGTAGGGGGTGGTGACGGAGCTCACAGCACCCAGGAAGGTGAAGCACTGCCTCGGGGGGGGAGGAGGAGGAGGAGGAAGAGCTGTGGCATCAGGCCAGCCCTGCACGGTGTTCTCTGCCACCTCTGCTGTTGACTTCTTGGCACTGAGGTCTGGGTGGGCTTTATCCTGCCCATCAATAAAACAAGGATGGGGAGAGTCTGGCTTTGGGGAGGGGAAGGGGGCTGTGGGGTGGGTGTGCGGGAGCCTCTGCCCTCCTGGCTCCTGTGTCCCTCCTGTGCAAAATGGCAGGGCAAGGGGCACTGCAGTGCAAAGGGCACCTTGGTGGCATGGTGAGGCTCTTCCAAATGACTCCCAGGTAGGAAGGACTCCAGTGAACTGGTGCAGGTTGGAAATGGCCAAGGAGTCACCTTTTTTCCTAGCTGTTTTTGCTGAGAGATGATGTCACGTTTTCAACTAAATTTAAACTTTTTTAGAAAGTGTTTTTTCTCTCATTCTTCTATTTGAAATCAGAATGCTTCAGTCTTTCTTTCTATTTTCCAACAAATTATGGTTGAAAAGGTTGCTTTGGAAAGCAAAGCAAAACCACTATAATCAGTTCAAGAAAAAGCATTCTGAGCTCCTCTAATGGTTCAGACAAATTGGTTTTGGTGTGACCAAGACTTGAGGAGTAAGATCCTAGGCTCGAATTAAGCCTTAGACAAACATACCCTAAGGTAAAGCATCGACTGGTGTTTGCTACCCGCTGGGTGGAGCGATGCTTGTGCCAGGAGGTCTGCTGGGCCCTGCAGGAGCAGCGAGGCAGGGCTGGTGTCACCTCATTTCTGTCCTGGGGCTGCGAAGAAGTTTCCAGGAGGCCCCGGGTGGAGTGGTGCTGCACAGCTCGGCTGTCCTGGGCACGGCACTGCGCACACAGCCGGCAGGAGCAGCTCTGGGGCTGGGGCACAGCTCCCCCGAGGGAGCAGCCTCCTTGGCACGGGTGAGGTCCGTGTTTGCAGAGGATGGCGAGCGTACCTGGCGCGCTCCAGGTTCGGCTTCCCGGAGTGTGCCCGGCCCCAGCCGCCTCCTCTCGACCCCCGTGCGCGCCCCCGGCCCCTGCCGGCAGCCGGGGGGGGCTGAGGAAGGCTGCGAGCGGGCACCCCCCGTGCACGAGGGCCCGGGGGCGAGCGGCGGGGCGCGGGGCGCGGGGGCGGGCAGTGCGCGCAGCCCGGCCCACCCGCCCGACGCCACTCGTCGGGAGAGGGGGGGGGAGGAGGAGGAGGAGGAGGAGGAGGAGAGGAGGAGGAGGAGGAGGAGGAGGAGCGGCTGCGAGCTCGGCTCTGGGCATCTCAACCTGGCTGGCAGCGCGGCGGCAGGGAGCGCGGCACGCCGGGGGCACCGCACCGTCCGCAATTGCGCCGCACCCCGGGGCCATAGGTGCTCTTTATGGCATGTGGCTGGTAACTTTTTTCCTGCTCTACTCTTTGCCGAAAGGTACGTGGCGCCCGGCAGCGGGGACGCGGCGGGCTCCCCCCGGTGCCCTGCACCCCCCCGGTGCCCAGCACCCCCTCCGTGCGCCCCCACGGGGCTCCGGGGCCACGGGCGCGGCGCCCCCCGCGGAGCGCTCCGGGGGTCCCGGCGGGGGGCTCGGGGTGCCGCCCGCCCCCCGGGGGTCCCAGGGGCTCTGGGAGCCGAGCCCGAGCCCCCAGCGGTGCCGGAGCCCCCCGGGGTGCGGGCTGCCCGCTGCCCCGACGGGACCTGCCGGGGCTGGCGGCGGTACTTTGGAGAGCTTTGTTCTGGTGTCCCCGCTTTTCCGGGACTACTTAGAGCGATATCCTAATCCCATAAGACAGGCTAAACCCAGCGATGCTTTAAAAACCCCATCCTTTCCTCCAGGAGGGCTGTGTGAAGTGCAGCCCGGTGGTTTGGTATAAATCAGATCGGGTGGGAAAAAAAAAAATAAAATCATGAAACAAGTGTGACGAGGAGATGCACACTTAAAGATTAGGGATTAAATTAAAGTTGGAGATTGAGTGAATGCTACCCGAATCTATGGAGGTAATACTCTAAACCAAGTCTCTGCTATGGATGCAATTAAAAAAGAAAGCCAAGGAGCTGCACGTAACATGCATAGTTAAATCACAGGGCGTTTGTTACAACAATCAATCGATGTTACATAAAGGAATTGCCCATTTCCAATTCCGTGGGAATTTTTAATTATGTCCCTATAATAAATTACCTCTTTGTGCATCACCCGATCCGCAGACGTAGCGATGAAAGTGCCCACCTTTTGGAAAATTGTGTGCTCAGAGGATGTAAGATGACATTTGCCCTAATTATCTTTTTTGACATTTGAGAACAGCAAAGGGGGAATTTTAGGCAATGAGGAAAGAGAAATAAAAGGGAACCGAGCTGGCTCCTTAGATGAGACTTCTCTTGCTGTCTATTGAATTACACATCTATCTTAATGCTAATCCAATGAAAAATATTTACCAAGGTTTAATAGGGCATCCTGTCCAGTGGCATGGTGATGATCAATTATTCCATCAATTATTAATTATGGAATAGCTGCTTTATTAGAGCTGGACTAAAACTGCATTTGGGAGCTTTAACCAAAATCGCTTTTGTTTAGGATCTGCTGAGCTGAACGTGCCAGCGTCTGCTTTGCTTACATTTGCATTTTTACTGTGCTAAAAGGAAAAAAAAAAAACCAACCAGCATCAAAACCGGAAACAAATAGCCATCGAGGACACCACAGTTCCCCTACCTCCACCCCCAGTAGTCAAAATAATAACGAGCTGCACCAGGTTTATTGCTTTTGCATGTTTTGAGCCCCAGCTTCTTTGGAAAAAGGCTCTCTTCCCACAGAGCTATCTCTTCTGAGAAGAGCAAATTAAAAGCCTCCATTAGCACAAGTCCTTGTGGCCTCATTTTCTCTTTTTTTTTTTTTTTTTTTTTTTTTTTGAGAAATAAAACGTATCTTCACTATCGAGCCGTCTTGGTGATGGAAAGTGTTAAAGTGAAATGGTTCCAAAGAGAGGACAGCAATACAATGGAAGTTTCATTATAATAATAGGATGAAAAAAATGAATTGCTTAATGCACGATAAACCTTTCAGATACTTAATATTTCTGGGCATCGAAGCACAACCTTTTAATATGTTCCTGCTGTAGAACAAGAGCTCGAGTAGAAACTAAAAGCAAATAAACATTTGATCCAGGGGACCACTGAAGTTTAGAAATCTCTGAATGAGCTCTATCTGCTTATTTCTCCCTTGCTCATAAAAGAAAAAAAAAAAAAAAAGGTGCTTGGCAAGCAAACGAGCAGGGAGTTGAGCAGAAAGAAGGTCTGGTGGCGTGAGTGTGAGCAGCCGCACCGAGGAGGAGGGGATGCGAGTGGCGAGCAGTGTGATGAAGAGCACAGTGGTCAAAACTGAGAGGCTTTGAGCTGGGAAAGCATCTCCCTGCGTGTTCTTGCTGGGTCTCTCTGCCTGCTGATTTATATTGGCATGATATTTACATTATGTTCCTGTATTGGGTGCAGTGAACTATGCAGCTTGCATTTTTTAATCTCTCCCCATCTCGGCCCCCCAGCGTGGCACAGCGCTCGTTTCTCTGAAATGAAACATGGAAACCTCATTAAATGCACGGAGGAGAAGGCTGCAGCACTGAGCTCCTCGCCATGCCCGGCGTGCGTTTAGCCCGCGGATAGCCAACATTTCCCAGCACAAGGAGCCACGATGGCAACTTGCCCGGAGCCCTTACCTGCACCCGGCGTAGGTTTAGGGCTGCTCCCGCTTTTGGATGAGAAAACCGAAATAGGCAACCCTATATTTCTTGGTGCCTTTGCTCTCCGGAGGAATAGAGACTGCCTCGCTCGGGTTGCGAGTGCCAGGGACGTGCTACCGAGCAGCCCTTGCCGGAGACGGAGGCTGGCTGGGAGCTGCAGGCTTAGGGCTGGGCAGCGACGGCGCGGGGCGCGTTGTGCTGCAGCGCCCGCGGTCCTGCCCATATGGTCCGAGGTGGAGGGATGAGGAGCGCGCTGTCCTCGTTTGAAGCAGCTGACGAAGCGAGAGCAAGAATAAAAGTGGAAGCGTGTCTCTGTGGCAGGAATCCTTCTGACATGGCAGCATGTGAGTTTTGAGCTGTGCCGTGGATGATATGAAGTCATCTCACACCCAAATAAGCAGACTGCTAATGAGTGCGACTTCCTAGGAGGGCATGAGGGAGGAAGGTGTTTGGATGTCGCAGCAGCTACAAAGCGTGCTTTAATGGGAAGCGTTTGCAGTGGCTGGTTCGGGTCCAGAATGTTTCTTGTCTTTGAAATCTAAATTATAGCCAGCTACGTATTTCTGTGTTATAATTCTCTGAGTTACCCTTCCCCTGCTCAGGGATTCTTTAGGAATAAACCTGAAGGCATACGATCTGCATATTGCCATCATCACCTGCTAGCAGAGCTGTACCAAATATTTTGGAAATCCATTTCCTGACTTTTGCTAGCAGCAGCTGCCTCTTGGAA
The DNA here is from genome assembly GCF_009819795.1 of Aythya fuligula. Classification (NCBI taxonomy): domain Eukaryota; kingdom Metazoa; phylum Chordata; class Aves; order Anseriformes; family Anatidae; genus Aythya; species Aythya fuligula. The sequence continues at coordinate 6,758,778 of NC_045580.1, read as the reverse complement.
AGGCTGTTGGGTTTCGTTTCCGTGGGAGAGAAGGGAGCAAGTACAACTTAAAGGGGAAGGGATGAGGCGTGCGAGCTCCCTTTCACCGCTTGGTTTTACTGACCCGTTTCCCACATCTCTCCCTGTCCTGTCGCCCACGGGGCAAAAATCCTTGTCTGTGCTGTTTAGGGCGAGTGTGCAAGCTGTGTTTTGCTGGAGCCCTGGGCTGGTGGCTCTGGAGGAGCACGTCCTGCCTGGTGTGCCTGCCCGGCCTCCTGCTGGCACCGTGTTGTCACCCACCTGGGCCACGTCCCTGCTTTCCCCTCGGGACCTGGACTCTGTATTCAGCACGGATGAGGCTGCTGCTTGCGGTCCCTGGTTGTTCCCCACCTCCTGGAGGAGCTGAGGGAAGCTGAAGGGAGCTGGTGCAGAGCTGGGGACGCGTCCGGCCCTGCGGGGATGGGGTGGTGGCACCGGTGCTTGCGGGCAGCTGAAGCAGGAGGTGACCCCAGCACCACGTTCCTGGGGCCAAGCAAATCAGTGGGGAGTGCTGCTTTTCCACGCAAGGGTTACAGCCTCTGCCTGGGTGTTGCTGTAATAGCTGGAGGTGGTTCAGGCCTTCATTTCCATGCAGATGCATTAAGGAGCAGGCGGCAGCACTCCGAGCCCTTCCCTGCGGAGGACCAGAGGCTCTCCTCGCTCCATCTCCCCCCACACAGGAGGTGGCTGCAAGCTCCAAGGCTGTCCCCGGGTGGGATTTGCTCAGGGGCTGGAGTGCCAGGGCTGGGGAAGGTGCTTGGGTCACTGCCTGTGGGGTGCTGGGCTCCTGCTGAGCCCCCCAGGCTGTGCTGGGCATTTTGGGGGCACCGCTCCCACCCCCAGCAGGGGTCCCTGGGGAGCCGGCACGGCTGGGGTCCTGGCTTCATCCCTCGGGGCTGGAAAGGTGCTGGCATGGGGTGACACCCATGTGGGAGAGCTGTGGTGCTGCTGGGGGTGTGCCTGGGCTCTGCGGGGTGTTGGAGAGCTTGAAGGGCACCAGCCGTGTGCCCGTCCCCTCGCCCCGCTGCTCCTCTCCCTGGCCCTTCCGCGGTGCCCCAAGGTGTCACTTCTTGCTCTGTCAGATCCAAGGTCACTCCCTTCGTTAGCAGAAAGGTTATCAAAGCCTCCTGGAGATGAGGGCTTGGTGGCAGCTCGTTCCAGGGAAGGCCAAAGGCTGCCCCAGCACTACAGGTGTGCAGGCAGCGCGGGATGGAATTGCTGCCCAATTTCCTCCAGCTGGGAGGAAAGGCTACGACTTGCCACCTACCTCCAATTCCCACCCTGCTGTGTGTGCCAGGCTTCAGTTCACCTTCCCCTTGAGCTTGGCAGGTGTCAACCACCCTTAATGAGGATAATAAACGAGTGGCGAGGTGGTGATTAGCCTGCAGTTCTTCACAGCCTCTTGGGTTTGGGGACAGCTGAGGGGTCCTGAATGCTAACACAGGTGATGTGTGTGCATCGAGGGCAGGAGAAGAAGCCTCCTACTCCAGGAGAAACATCTCTAATTGCCCTCATGTGCAGCCAGTTGTTGTCTGAGGAGTCCTAAATCCACTTAGTGACAAAAGGACCAGCTCTGCTGGGAGGTTTGGGGGTGAGGAAGGGTTGCATGGCTGGGCTTTTATCTGGGGTGGCATTTCTGTGCTGCTGCAGCCCGTGCTGCCTCTCACGCAGGGCTCACACCTACATCTCAGCTGCCTCTTCCGAGGTACGTGACTTGCTGACAAACCCCGGGGTCAATTTATGGCCGCTCTGCCTTAGCCACTCGTTAGAGTAAATGAGTGCCTTCGGTGCAGCGCACGGCTCTGCAGAGCGGCGAGCCGCCGTGCTTCTGCGGGTTCTGGAGTTTGGCAAGTCCAGCCATCAAGGCTAGTAAATATTCCTAAGGGATGATAGCAAAATGACTTGCTTCTCCCAGCTCAGAAAGAGATATTAATATTTCAATACCTCTAGGTTGCAATTTAGTACAATTTAAGAAGATTGCACTTTGATAACTTCAAATACCTGCCGTTCAGAGCAAGCCAGGCAGTGTCCGGCCACGTGGTGGGCTTTGTGCAGGTCTGCCTCCACAGCAGCCTGGGCTGGGGTGTTCGGTGCCGTGTGCCTGCAGCTCCCCCAGCAGAAACCAGCGCATGTGGAGCCCTTCCTCCGTCGCCGCCTCTGCTCGGGCTCGTGTGAATTAATGCCCTCGATATTTAGGTTAGGGTCAGCACATCTGACCAGATGTGAGCAGTGATTTCTGGTTTAAAAATATTGCGGAGCTATTTCTAAATATTTAATCTCTCGGTGATTTGGAGACAGTTTTATGAAACATGGAATTAGGATGGTGCTCAATGCTAAATGGTAAAGGAGATTATCTGGATTTAACTCTATGCGTCTGTCACATAACTATTGCCAATCCCATAACTTCCATTTTCTATTAAAAATCCCTTTCCCCCTTTGACCTGAAAAAGCTTCATGGCTAAGCTGAATTTCTGTTTAGGAGGTATTTTTCCACTCTTTTCCCCCTCCTACCACCAAGCCCCCCGGGGGGGCTGGAAAGAGGAGATTTCCCCGTCGGGGGGTGGCTGCTCTCCCATCACTGCTCCAGGACGGACCCCAGGACCCAGCTGGAGCTGTGGGGTGCAGGATGGGTGCACAGCACACTCCGTGTGCTGGGAGCCCTGTGCTGAGCTCGGGAGGTGGGCAGTGCCCTGGGCAGCCCATAAATGTGGTGTTTGGTGTGCGGTGCTGGTGCTGCGCCTCGCCTCTCGCTGGTCCCTTACACCCATGGGTCACGGGGCTGCAGGGTCCTTGGGGTGGGACCACTGGGCTCTGAGCAGGAAAAGGAGGAAAATCGGTCACTTTGGGTGGTAGTTGGTGCTGAGTACACGGAGAGCAAGACACGGAGGCTCTCACCTCTGGTTTAGTGGTGCTGAAAGGCACGCGGACATCCTGCTGGTGGCAGGATGGGGGCTCTGCGCAGGAAGGGCCGAGGGGCTGTGGTGCCCGTAACCTGGTGGAGAATGGTCCTGAGCACGCAGGGGACATGACAGGAGAGGGCTGTGCTCTCAGATCCCACCTGAGGAAAAGAAAACTCTTTTCCGTGGATGTGGGCAGCTTGGTGCTGTGGCCAACGGCACCTCCGGAGCCTTTCCTTGTCCTGCAGCTGCGCTGCCCCGGAGGTGCTGCCTGGAGGATGTTCACGCAAGGAGACTCTTCCCTTCTCCCCCCTCCTCCTGGAAACTGTTCCCTCCTCCCCAAGTTGAGGAATCGAGGTCAGGGAGGGTCCCCGGTGGCTCGTTGGGAGCCAGCAGCGTGGTGTTATTTGCGTGTTGGCTCTGCGGCACCACGAGCGGTGCTCTCAGCCAGAGCTATTAATACACCCGCCGAGGGCCGCTTTCTATATCCGTGTCCTGCCGCCCACGCGGAAAAGTGTGGCTAAAAAAAGAAAAAAAAAACGAGCAAAGTGACTGGGGGCTGCCTCATCCGTATTTATAGGAGGCTTCGCTGGCTGTGCTCGTGGTCCTGGAGTGGGAAGGGGAGGCAGGAGGAGCTGGGTGCAGAGGTCTCCTCCCTGCTTCCCTGCAGCCAGCCAAGTGCTCTGGGAAGCTTCTGGGGGGCCGTGAGCTCCCCTCGGATGGCAGGGCTGAAAGCTCAGGCTTGGGTTGGGGTCCCTGCTCTGACCCCAGGAGAGGACAGCAAGGCCGAAGGCAGTTTTCCTGCTCCTCTCTTGGAGCAGTGGGCTGGCAGCAAATCTTCCTGCCCTGCTTGGGAGAGGTTCAGCTGGGGCTCACCAACATCCCGGTGGCTTCCTTGCAGAGCTGCCTGCAGGATGCAGGTGCCCCTGGGTGTCCCCAGCCCTGTGGGTGCCGAGGCACGATGTGAAAGTGTGTTCAGGGCCAGCGGTGCGTGCACAGCCCCAGCTGGGGCCGCACATCTGGGGGCACCCATGCGTGGAGATTCCTCACGCTGTGCCTTCTCCCCACCGAGTTGGGGGATCCTGGCACCCCCCCATGTGTGCACAGCCCCTAGCCGTCCCAGTTAGGCACTCATGGTCCATGATCCGTGCTGCCAGCAAGAGCGCTGGCCTGTGAAGGTGGCCTTTATGCTTCCAGCTCGTGCACCGATGTCCCTGCGCTGCCTCCTCCTGCTCTGCCGCGCGTCGGGGCTGGGCTCGGGGCAGCTGCCCCGGTGGGGGGAGTTATCTGTAATAACCCACGGCCTCTGCTTCCCCCGCAGCTCTCGCTGAAGATGTTGGAACCAGCCTCTACTTTGTGAACGACTCCATCCAGCAGGTCACCTTCTCCAGCACAGTGGGGGTGGTGATCCCCTGCCCGGCCGCGGGGTCACCCAGCGCCGTCCTTCGGTGGTACCTGGCCACAGGCGACGACATCTACGATGTGCCCCACATCCGGCACGTCCATGCCAATGGGACTTTGCAGCTCTACCCCTTCTCGCCATCAGCCTTCAACAGCTTCATCCACGACAACGACTACTTCTGCACCGCGGAGAACTCGGCTGGCAAAATCAGGAGCCCAAACATCCGTGTTAAAGCAGGTAGGAGCTGGGGGGGTTGGGGGGGGGTTGATGAGGTGCTGGCTTATCTCCTGGAGCAGTGCTGAGCCAGGGCTGTGCTTGCTGCTGCAAAGGGAGTGATCGGTGCTGTGCGGATGGGAGCAGAAGGGGCTGTGTGTGGGACAGAGGCAGCCTGAGATGTGTGTGCCAAACGGCATCCTGCCCACCTAAGGGCAAATTCTGCCTCTGTCGGCTGTGGAGCAAGGAGCAGGGCCACGGTGCAGGGTTTGGGTGCCTCCAGCAAGCGCCTGGGGCAGTGGTGCTGCTGCATCCTTGCTGCAGGAGAGGTCACCCCCCCGTGAATCAGCTCTGGCACACTGCAGCCACACACGGGGTGTGCACGAGGGGAGGACCCGGGCCACCTCTGCTTGGAGCACGGAGCCCCCCCTGCCCCTCTCAGACCTGCCTGCTCCCACTGCAGCATCCAGCCCGAGCATGCCAAGGCCTATTAAGCAAAGAAAAAAGGAGGAATATGGCAAAGAGCTGCTTCCAGAAGCCATTATAGTAAATTATTGACCAGGCTGAGGAGGGCTAATAGCCCAGGAATGGCTTCATTATGTAACCTATTAAAAGTGGGGCTAGCAGAGGGAACATGACAGAAGTGACTACAGGGTTTTTTATTTTAATACCTTGTACTGCCGAGTAAATTGGTATTAACCCCCCTCCCCGGGGTGAATTATTTACCAACATTACCAGGTTACCTATAAACCACCGCGGAGCGGAGGAGGGACAGCAAACGGGGAGGGTGCAATAAATGGGGACGTGCAGCAGGGAGCTGCTGCCCAAATCGTGCCGGGGCTTTGTGGGGGTCCCTCGATCCCTGGGGACCATGGGGGGGGGGTGTCTCGTGGGGCAACCACCCTGGGGCTGGCAGCGTGGGGTGAAGCATGGTGCGGGGTGAGCACGGCCTGGCTGCAGCTTGTGCTTCCGAAGTCCTGGGGCTGGTGAGCCTGGGCTCAGATTTGCTAAAAGCGGGGAGTTTTGGCAAACGTGCCTGGCAGGGAGTGAAAGGGAGGGTGTGGTTGTGCAGGGCTCACACGAGGGGATGCTCTGGGGGTGCTGCAGGGGACACATTTTGCCCCTGCTCCTCGCCTGCCCCCCTGCGCTCAGCCTCCGCTGCCCTTCCACATGCTGAGGGTTTTTTGGGATCACAGCAGGGTGGTGGCAGGGCTGAGCCCTGCCTTAATGCCCCCCTGTGAGCAGGCCTTCGGCTGGCAGCCTGGCTGTCTGTGCCCCATTAGCAGGTGCAATTAGCAGGTGCAATTAGCAGGCACTTCCCAGCGGGGCCACGTGTGGGGCGCTGGGGCCACCAGGATGGTTCCTGGCTGTGGTGGTTCCTGGTGCTTTGGCTTTATCCTGGTTGGAAATGGCTGCGAAACGTCCCCCTGCTTCTGCATCCACCCAGGCTCGTGTCCCCGTTGCTCTCCCCTGCTTTGTGATGGCCGTGCAAGTAAAGCCAATTAAAGCTGTATAAAGAAAGCAAATAAACCCCAATTAAAAACACGGGGAATTGGAGAAGTCTCAAAGCTTTGGGAAACCTGGTAGTGAGTGTGTGGAGTAAATCTCTCTAGCCAGTGGGAAGCTTTCAGTGTGCCAGTGGGGGCTTTAATTCACCCTTTGGGAGCAGGAGGCTCGGCAGCAGCAGGGGAAACTGGGGCTGGCTCCGCACAGAGCTGGGCTTGGGGCTGCTGGGGGCAGCCGAGGGGCTGGGCGCACGGGGCAGCAGCCGGGCTGGATGGTCCTCGTGCTCCCTGCTGGCCTTTAAAGCCCGTGAATAAGCCTCGGCTCCATGTGATTAAGGAGGCTTTTGCTACCTAATCTGCTTCGGTGCTGGTGTCCCTTGGTGGGGGCTTCTCCCCTGCAGCCCCAGCTCGCTGCCTCCCCTCTGCCAGGGGCACCCAGTGCATAGCGGGGAGCTGGGGGGTGGCACACGTGGGGCACCCCCTGCAGCTGGCCATTGATTGCTTTATGGCTGTCACCTGGCATGTGGCACCAGCAGGAGGAGTCACCCAGCACCCCAGGGAGACGGGGGTGGAAATGCCAGCACCCCTCACTGCCTGCCTGTTGGAGTAGGGTGCATCGCCAAGGGGTGCTTTCCACTTGGGGTAAACAGCTTATTTTTGTGACCTTTGGAGTTTTTTTTTATGAAGAGATTTGTCTGCTGCTTTTGTTCTGGGTGTCATTAAATGAAGGAAATGGCTGTCCCCTCATGGTGGCAATGTCCAGGTGTCCTACAGGGCACAGTTACTGTCCCCAGGTGGAGGCACCTGCACTCCTGCATTTGCATCCTTGGAGTTCCTGGTGCCTGTTTTTTCTGGGCTCGGTGATGGTTCCTGGGCACAGCGGTGTCTCGTATGTGCTGATAAGGCTGTGGCAGACCCAGCTGCCCTAATGAGAGCTGCAGGAGGGCTTGGCACCAGGGAGCACCCTGCTACTGGGGCGTGCATCACCCCGAGGGACGGGGCAGCTCTGGGGGCAGCTCACGGGCACCCTGTGACAAGGACAAGGCTCAGAGCACCCCTTGGGGATGGGGAAGTGAGCAGCAGAGTTACCTCGAGCTGCCTCTGCCCCTGCTTCTGTGTGGGCCAAGTGTTGTGGATGGGAGCAGTTTATGGCTGGGTGGGTTTGTTTGTTTGGGAGCTGTGGGATTAAAGCGAAAGGCAGCGTGCTCGCTTCCAGCGCCGCCACGCCACCAACCATCTGCTCTTCTCCGCAGTTTTCAGGGAGCCGTACACCGTCCGGGTGGAGGACCAAAGGTCGATGCGTGGAAACGTGGCTGTTTTCAAGTGCCTCATCCCCTCTTCAGTGCAGGAATACGTTAGTGTTGTGTCCTGGGAGAAAGACACCGTTTCTATCATCCCAGGTAAGAGAGGCGCTGCTGGGAAAACACCCGGTGCTCTCGGAGAATCGGACCTGCTCTGCCGTGCCGGGCTGAGCGTCGTGGAGAATATTTTTGTGGTTTGTCATCTGTGCTGCCAAAGCCAAGGTTTTGTTGATGGACGTGTTGGGGCTTCGAACTGGAGAAGCCTGGTGGTGCTGCCTTCGGGGTCCCCGGTGCTGAGGCTGTGCTCTGAGCATCGCCGTGCTCGCAGGTGCCTGGTGTAAGCGTGGCAGCGTGTGTCCTGTCCTGGTGTCCCCCCCGTGGCTGTGTGGCACCTGGGGCTGGGGCATCAGCTCCTGCCCGTGCTGTCCCTGTGCTGACCCGCAGCCATCAGTGGCACACAAGTCAATACTCCAGCCTTCCTCGTGTGTTTTCACACCAGCTTCAGCCATGGGAAGAGGCACTCTGCTAAAGGCATTGAGTGCCTCTGTGCTGGCACGGGAAGCACCTTGGCCACCCAGGCTGGATGTGTCCCACCCAGCACCAACGCTGCTGTTGTGGTTTTGGGTTGGGGCCATGGTGGGGACAGCAGCGCCTGTGTCTGTGCAGGGAGCTGCCACCCTTGGGTAGTTCCCTGAGATTTTTGGCAGGCACTGCACACCCTGAGTCCCGGTGAGAGCAGAGAACCTCTAAGAGCAGAGTCTGGACCCAGCAGATCCCCTGGGTTGGACACAAGCTGGTGCCTTGGTGTGGCCAAGCAGGAGGGGAAAGGAGCAGGGGACATGGGTGTGCTGCACCTCTGCTGGTTCGCTGGGTCCTGCCGGGCTTGTCACAGGCTGGGGAGCAGCACGGGGCCACGGGCAGGTGCTGGGCACTGCGTGGAGCCATCAGTGTCCCCATGTACCGGGGTGACCTCTTGGCTCCCTCCCTGGCTGTATTGATGGCAGCGCTGGCTGCCCTGCGCAGCGCGTGTAAGCTATAGCAAAGCAATCGATGCTGCTTGCCCCAGGGGATCCAGAAAGAATTAAAGGATTTTGCCCAGAGTGAGTGCTCGGTGCTTGATATTTGCTCATAGGTCAGTAAGTCCCGATGCTCCTCTGGGGCTGGGCATCACCACGCTGGCCACGCGGCGGGGACGCGCCCAGGGGCTGGCATGGGGGGCACAAGGGGGGTGGCAGCTGGGGGGACAGCCTGGTGCCAGCCGCTGACCATGCAGGGGAGGGGATTTGCTTTAATCCGCCTTGCAGGGATGTTTCCTAAGGAGCTTAAGGAGCAAAGTGCTTCACCTGGAGGGGGACGAGCTTCCTGGGGGCTGTGGTGGCTCTCGCTGCTGGCATCCCTCAGGGTGCAGCTGACCTGCTGGCTCAGCGCTGCCCTCTCCTCCTGCTGTGGGGCTCTGTGGGGTCTGTGCAGCACCGGCTGCACGGTGACACCTTAGAGCGGTGCTGAGCTGGCGGCCAGGGCAGCAAGGACACCTCTCTGACACCCGCTGTGCCCGTCCTGGTGCTGGCACCGAGCCTGTGCCGGGCAGCAGAGCCGGGGCGCTGAGCCAGCTCCCTTGCCGTGGTCAGGAGCTGGGTTTATGGTGCCCCTCCTCCCCAGCACTGACCCACTTCTGACAGTCTTGGGATGAAATATTGCATGAGACTCCTCGCCTCTGGAGCACGGTCTTCCCCAGGCAGGAGTTGGGAAGGATGCTCGTGCGTTGACGGGCAGCTGCTCCGTGCCTGCAACAGCCTTTGGCCCGGGAAGGGAGATTCTGGTTTAGCAAACAGCCTTCCTGAATACAAACCTTTCTGGCATTTCAGGGTGTTTTGTGGTATCACAGAAATGCCCGCTTCATTTTACTAGGTGAGAAACCCCTGGGTGGTCTCTGAGGCCCGTTTACAAGCCTTTTTGGGGGGGGTTGCCCTGAGGCCGGCCGCTGCGCAGAAGAGGCATGGGAGGCGCTGGCAGGGCGCAGGCTCGGCCACAGCCTCAGCACAGCCCTGGGGAACAGCTGCTTTTGCCCTAACACGGGGTGTGAGGTGGGGTTTCAGTGCCCTACTGGCTCTGGCAGGGCTTGCTTGGAGGTTTCTGGCACTGCCCTGCTGCTTTGGGCGCTCCTGAGGGTGCTGAAAACCCCAGGGACTCCAAGGGCCACCCCGAGGAACTTGCGCTGTGCGGTGGAGCTGGGTGGGCCGTTTGCATGCCAGGTGTTTGTAGCTTCTGGTGGGTTCTTACGCTGCTTTTGTAACAAAACAAGTAGTGCTTGGCCAGGGCTGCTCAGCCCTTGTCTCCTCCAGCACCTCTCGGAAGGACGAGTGGTGGTTCCAGGGGCTGGAGCGCGCAGACACCTTGCAGCACGTCATCTGCTCGAACCGCCGCCTGGGCTGAGCGCTGGTAATAGCTCTGCAGGCTCTGCTGTGCTGCAGCTCTGCTTTCAGGAGCAGAAGGCACAAAACTCGGGGCTTTGCTTGGCACCGTGTCCCTGTCCCCAAGCAGCTGGCAGGCGCGGGTGGTGCGGACCCCGCAGCCGAGACCCCTCGTTGTGGACAGAGCCCCGGGTGAGCCTGGTGCCGTGCTGGCATCGTGCTCCAGGGATGGATCCACATCCTAAGAGCTCTGCCCTGAATTTTCTTCTCACCTTGCAGCCCCTGGTGCTGCAGTGCATTCCTGGCACGTGGGAGCAGTGTGGTGTCTGCGCTCCGTCTGAAGAGCAGCGCGCTCGTCACCCGGGCACCCGTGCGCTTGCATGATCTTAACCAGACTTGTTCCCAAGTTCGCTTTTGCGGTGGATTTTTTAATATGATGATTTAATTAGAGTGGAACAATTTTAACATTCTAAAGCAATAATTACCCTAAAGACAGAACATATAAATCGTGTTACAGTGCAGAGTCAACACAAGCAAACATGTTTTGCTGTTGGATTACAAATATAGTATCTGCCTGAAGCTTATTTTTTTTTCTTGCTATCGCTAGAGCTAAAACTGGCTTTGCTGTTACCAAAAACATGCTCTCCTCCTGACCTCCGGTGAGCCTTTGATTCTGTCCTACTTCTTGGTGTGTAAGGCAAGGAGGGGGCTCCTGCTGCTCCGGGCGAGGAGTGCTGAGCACTGCCAGCCCCCTCGTGCCAGAGGTGTGCCAACACCACGCGTGGTTCCGACAGCACTGCGTAGTGCTCCCCCAGTCATCCTCCGGAAACAAAAGGTCTGTGGAGGTACTGCAGCTCTTTCAGAAGTGAAGCCAAGCTTTACTTCAAACTGGGTTTCTTTTCCCCTAATATCAGTGCATGCCAGCCAGTGCTTTTTGTGAAACTTTCCTCTAGTCTCTGCGGAGGACTGTGCTCCTTCCTGCTAACCCTTGGTGCGTCAGGGCATGCACGGTCCTAGCAGGCTCAGTAATGAATCCTCCATCCAGAGCACTCTGTGGCAGAAAACTTTCCTTTCAATGACTATTTTCACCCTAGGTGCTTGCTCTCTGTAGTGTCCCGATTCCTCTCCCTGACCGAAACAACATTTTATAGCCCAGAAATGGGGAAAAAAAACCCTGTGAAAGGGAGGGCGCGCTTCCTGTGGTGCTGCTGGTCTTGCAGGTGCAACCCCGTCTCGCCACGTGTTTCAGGAGCTTCGTGATGGGTTTCCTGTGTTTCTTGGGGGTACTGGGCTGAAAGCTTCCCCCTCCCCGTGGGTGATGGGTGGGGGAACTTTTGGGGTCTGCCTGGGGCTGGTGTGGGCTGCGTGCTGCTCCCTGAGCGCTGCTCTTGGCGCAGCAGTGCTCTGCTTTCGGAGGGTGCCTCTGCCTGGCTTCCCTTCATTTAAGTTCCTGACAAGTCTTTTATTTTTTATTTTTTTTCCAGGAGCACCTACTGGGTCTATTTTAGGAGAGATCTTAAAACAATTGCAGAAAAATGCCTCGTGTCTGTATCGCACTGCTGCAGTGGGGGGTTTTGGTGGGGACTCGCGTTATTTGGTTAACTTGGCAACACTGAAACTTACCCTGAAATCAAAGATAAATTCTTTATAGAAGGTTATCCTGCACGTAAATCATCATTAGTGCAGCTCATTTTTGTTTAATGCCTACCTAACTGTGCCGTAGTCTAAAAATGTGTGTTTAGTGAAGTCAAGGGTTGCAGAGAAATTACAGGGTTTTCAAAAACCCATTTGCTTTGCTGGTGCTCACATCCAAATCAATCTTGCCTCTCGTTCTCAGCCTGGTAGCACACGTGCAGCACCACTCACAGGATTCTGGCATTTAACGTGGGCTAGTGCTTATTCAGAATAAAGCAGCAGCGCTTACAGATTTGGGGGCTGTGTACGAGATTGCACTTCACGCCGAGGCTGTGATTTCAAACTCTGTTGCTATTGATGAAGCTTGATGTCTACTTGGGGGAGAGGGGTGGGAGGAGGCCGGGGAGGATGCCGCTGAGCAGCATGCTGCCCGCGTCCCTCTCCTGCTCTGTGGGGAGGCAGGGGGAAGCTGCTGCCACGAGCCTCTGCAGGAACTCAGCATGGTGCACGGCTTTTTTTAAAGCCACATCTCCAGGCTGGGTGATGCCAAGTCCAGGAGCATGTGCGTGGTTTGGTTTGTTGAAAATGTGTTGCGTTTTTGAGCGAGGGTGCCATAGGGTCACCGTGCTCTCGTTGTGGTGACACAGAAATGGAGATTCCTGGCACTGAGTTGTCCTCTCTCCAGTTACTGCAGGAATTTAGCTGGATTTTGTCAGCTGTGGGCTCTGCAGGGCTGGGCACGTGGTGGTGATGCTAACATGGACCCGACAGAGGTGGGCACCACCAGGGTGTGCATCCAGCGGGGGCTTACAAAGGTGGTGACGAGGGTAGGAAATCTGAGGTGCTACAAAGAGCACATTTCTGAGGAATTGCCAGCTCTCCTCCGGCAATGAGCTCCCTGCTATCCCTGAGGTGTGCTCACTGGAGCTGTAGCTGGCTTTTTGGAAACTTCATTTGTAACCCAGGGAGCACCCGTGTGCAGTTACACCCAAACCATCCCCCAGCGGGGTCGGAGATATATTTACACCTCGGTTTGCCTTTACTGGCACAAATGTGTTGTCTGCCCAGGCTGTGCTGAAGAAGGCTGCTGGGCACAGATGATGGCTGGGGGGTGCTGGGCTCTAGCCTGGATACGTCCCCAGAGCCATGAATGAAAGCTGATGGCATTTTTCTTCGTCTTGCCTGGGGAATTGGTGGCCTGGGGCTCAAGGCAGCACAGGAAAAGTGATTATTGGAGGCAGTGAGTGTTACTGCACCCATGAACCCATTGCTGAGCTGCTCTGTGATGCTTTGGAGTCATGTACTTGACACCTTGTACTGGAAACATGTCTCAGTGCAACCCTTCGCAGGGTACAGACTGCTTTGGGGTGCTGCTTTTCTTAATAGCTGCTGCTTGAGGGCTGCGGGTACTTGGACGTGCTGCTTTAGTTTTTGGAGAGCCACAAAGCCCTCTCTCTGAAAGCTGAAACACGAAGCTTGCCAGAAGGATGGAACTGGGAAAAAAAAAAATCACAGTTTTGTGAAGTTTTAATTGTTTTTGTGAATGTTCTTGTCTGAATGACGGCCTGTTAGGAATTCAGAAAGTATCTGTTGAGGCTGGTCTGTTGGTTGTGGCTCAGATACGAGCTCAGTTTAAGGAGACCTGGCCGTGCTGCCTGCGGCAGTGTCTGACTGGGATTGTTGAGCTCATCCCAGCGGCTGTTTGGTGACGTGGAGAGGTGTGACAGTGTTCTCGTGGTTAAATACAGCCATCTACCCCAAAGGTGGATGTTCTTTTCTGCTGTACCTTGCAACATCTGCCAGCCGTTCTCTGAAATACTAGAAACACAAACTCCACTTGAATCTGTCTCGAAGCACAATGAGTGCAGAGGTGCAACGTGAGGCTACGGGCAATTAAAACCCCGCTGTATTTACGGGGGCAGTGGTCTGGAGCTGGGATGGGGGCTGCCGGTGCTGCCTCGCCAGCAGACGTGTGCTGCGTGCTGGGGGCACAGCAGCTGATCCAGGAGGCCGGCCTGGACCTGGATAATTGAGCATTGTCCTTCCATCAATGGCCTTGTGCTGGGGACATCCATCCCGTGTCACTGGAGAAAAGCTGGAAGCTGGGACCGAGTAAACACGGCGAGGTGACAGCAGCCCTTGTTTGTGCGTTGGTATTTGTTTGGGGCAGGGGAGGAGATGTTGAGGACAGGTACCGGCTGTCAGCACTTCTATTTGGCTTTGCTGAGTGCAGGATAAGCCCAGCTGGCTCAAAGCGAGCAGCTCCCAGCAATCCAGGACATGGGCACTCTTTGGCTTTGCCATCGCTCGTGGCCCAGCCCTGAGCCTGCAGCAGGCAGGAGCAGCGCTCACGGACAGCACCGAGACGTGAGCTGGGACCGCTGGGCAAAGGCCCGGCGAGGAGCTGGTCTTTTCAACTGCAGTTCCCAGCTTCTCCCTGCACCGTGGAGCATCCTGATGTGATTCCGAGGAGCAGTGTCCGGCCCTGCTCTGGCTGGGGGTGCTGCGGGACCTTTTCTCCTGTCGGTCCCGAGATCTCTGGAGGTGTCCTGGTGTCCCCCCGCCCCTCGCCCCCTTGCTGGCTGTGACATGTGCCCAGACCTGTTACAGAGGGAAGTAGCTCCAGGCGTTATTCTCACCAAGTGGGGTGAGATTCTGTCTGAAATCATTTCATCCTTCCCCAGAGACTTGGCGTGAATTTTATCTAATCGCCATGGCAACAGATAAAAAAAGGTGTGAGCACATCTCCTTTTGCTGTGATAATTCAGATTTATATATTCAGATCAGATTGGAGTTAGAGATTTTAAAAGGAGCAGATGCAGCAGAAGGTGTGACTGCAAATAATGTGGTGCGAACGTTTGATGATCCTGCCCTTTAAGAGGGGAGAGAGCTTTCCTGCAGGTTTTTTTCTGGAATATAATTATTCCATCAAATCCATTTTAACAAGGACTCATTATAGCCCTGATAATGCAGAGTCACGTTGGAGACGATCTCACACACATGCACACACGCACCAAAAAAAAAAAAAAAAAAAGAAAAAAAAAAAGAAAAAAGGGACTAAAACAAGTAAATAAAATGCATGTGGAGAGCGAGGGACGAGCACCCCATCGCCTCCAGATGCGCCGGGCTCGGCAGGGCTCTGCCTGCACCCGTGTGGCCACAGCCACTGTCTGCCCTGCTGCTGTGTCCCTGCACGGCACAGCTGCAGGAGGTGGCTGAGGTTTGGGATCGCAGCCTTTTGGCCAGGTGATGCCCTCGGATCCCTGGAGTCCTGCGCAGCAAAGTGCTCAGGACGGGAGCGCAGCAGGGCTGCACCTGGTGGGGTTCAGCCCGGGCTGTTTCCTCCAGCTGAATCCTGAGTTGGCAGAGCAGCTTTGGCTACCTCATCTCGCGTGCAGCAGAGCTCAAACGCTGATGTTGCAACCAAGAACTGCCTGAGCTGGGGCCATCCTGCAGGAGGGCTGGTGGCAGCTTTTGCTGTGCTGTTGGAGCTGCGCAAGGGCTGCTTCATCTGAGATCAGAGCAAGCGAGTCCTTGACTGCTTTCTGTGCAGGGCAGGGAAGAAAGGATGCAGACGGTCGCCTGCGGAGGAAAGGTGCAGTTGATCTAGCTCCTGGCGTCCCAGCCCCACGTGATGTCCTTGCCTCTGCTCCAAGGCCTGCGGGATGACGGAGCACGAGCCAAAGGCGGCTTGACAAGCTCCAAGGCGTGAAATACAGAGGGGCGTCCGGGCTGGGAGCTGCCATCTCTCTGCCTACCTGTGAGCGTAAATCTTCTGCTATCCTGAGGAGCCGTGGTGCCGGAGGGAACGGAGAAATGGTGCGTGCAGGATGGGATGGATGGCTGAGGGCTTGGAGCGGCAGCACGAGGCAGGTGGGCTGCAAATCTCTGCCCGACACCTCACCGCTGTGCCATTGGCACACGATGCCCCAATTCTGCCTCCGCTGCTGCTGCTGGCCTGAGGGTCAGGGCAAGTTTCCAGCTGGGGGAGGCCCTGCTGGGTCCCCGTGGTGTGGAGATGCTGAAGGAGCCCTCGCAGCCCCCCAGTGCCCAGCACAGCCCCGGGGAGCGGTGGGGGGAGCACCTGCAGGGGGCTTCGCTCGCTGCCTCGCAGAGGAGCACCTGAGTGCGGCACCTTCCTGGAGGCTGCAGCCCTGATACCTGCTGGGCACAAACTTCCCGCAATGAGTCTGGCACGAGGACGAGATGATTTATGTGAAAGAAATTGCACTGAAGTGGAGGGAACAGAGGGAGGAGGAGACGCATGGAGGAGCACGGGCTGCTGGTGACAGCAGGATACGCTGCGTGGACTCTGCCGAGTCCCAGGGTGGCTCTGCACGCTGGTACAGGTTTTCTTCCAGTTATGCACTGAATTTCAAGTTGTCATTTTGCGGAAAATTGCCAAGAAGCTGGAGCAAGGAGCATTGTCCTCTGGAGCAGCCCTGCGCTGGTGTCCAGGGTGAATTTCTGGTGCTGGCACTGAGCTGGGCTGGGCTGGGGGAGCCTGAGACCCCTGGGCTGTGTGCTGCTGGTCCCTGAGAGGTGCTGCTCTGCTGGGAGCCAGCCCTGAGGAGAGCTCTTGGTCCCAGGAGTGAGCTGTGGTGCTGTGGTGTGCCCATCTCACCCCTGCAGTGCTCAGCAGGGCACAGGGCCCTGGGGATCACAGGGGCTGCAGCCCTCTGTCCTTCAGGAGGCATTTTCTGAGTGGCAATGCTTCTGTGCATGCCGCAGACACTGCTGCTGGAGGAGAGCTGCAGTCCATGGGTTGGGATCTCTGCAAGGTGCTGGATCACCTCAGGATCAAGCTGTGGGAAACACTTAGGTTGGAACCACTGAAACCTCCCTGAAATGCCCAAGCCAGCTCTGAGAATGGTTTAGAGGCAGAGGTTTTGCTCCTCCAGCTGTTTGCTGCCATGTTCTGCCTCGGTCTTTTTCCCTTTATACCTCCGTTTAATTGCCACCTAGTGGAGTGAGGGTGGTGCTGGCTCAGCCCTGTGACCCCGCGGTCCCCAGGGAGAGCTGTGCCCACCGTGGCAGCCGGGCAGTAATTGCTGCAGCAGAGTACCAAGAGACGTACAAGCCCTGGGGGTCAAAACTTCTCTTCAAGCCACATTTTCAGGAGCTTGAGCCCCTGCCCTTGGGCTGGGGATGGAGAGGAGCCAAGACAGCAGCGAGCTCAGCCCTGCCTCGCTCCATCCCTGCTGGCCTGGCCACGGGGAGCCTTACGCACGTGGGGATGAGGCCACGGCCACTTGTGGGTACGGGAGCAGGGTCGGTGTCCCCGGGGAGCAGCGGTGCTGGGGCTGTGGGTGTGCTTTTTCCTCCCCCCTCCATGCGCACCCGCGCGCGTACGCAGATGCAGAAACAATCGCGGTCATTATTCCTACCATGGTGACAGTGACAGTGGCAGAGATGCCAGCTTCCTCACACAGACGGCTTTATTTCATCTCCTCTGTTTTTCAAAGCCTCTTTCATTTTGTATGAGGAGACAGATGTGAAGGGCTGCAGGCTGATAAATTCTGCTGTCTTATGAAAAGAGAGGGTGGGTTTTTGTTGTGGTTGCTTCCCTTCCTCCCGCCCCAGCCCCCTTCCAGCAGCGCCGCAGCATCCCCCTGGGAAGGATGCGCCCTCCTGGTGCGGGGCAGGGAGGGCTGCTGCTCCTGGGGGTGCTGGGGGCAGCTTCTGTCATGGGGAGAGGCTCTGGGGCTGTGGGGAGGAAAGGAAGGGAGCAGAGATGGAGCCTGGTGCTGTGCCTGTGCCTGGCCCTGGGGTGCTTCGGGAGACCTGGGCTCCAGGTGGAAGGAGGAGCTGGTCCCAGCTGCCCAAACCAGGGTGAACCCTTTCCATGGGCTCACGACCACCGTTCTCTTTCCTACACCTGCATTTGGACACGTGTGGGTGCTGAGAGCTTCTCCAGCCCAGCCTGTCTGCTCCTGCCGGCCTGGCCGTGGCCCTTGTGCCTGCTCCTGCTCCGCTGACGATATTCCTAGTTTAAAAATAAATTGCTCCATCTTTAATTGTGGTTTAAATAACTGCTTCATTTTTATTTAAATGTGGCTCTGCAAGGCTTGGAGAACAATTAGGAGAAAATACAGGGCATTGCTCTGGTGCATGTGTTCAAGCATATAATTAATTTTTTTTATTATACTGATGTTTGCCGAATCTGGAAAAAGATCTTATTGTTCCTCTCGATTTAGTCATGCACCAGATCTCCAAAGCCACCAGCCATTTCGGGACTCCATTTCGTGAGCCGCGGTGCTGGGTGCTGAAGGTGGGCTCCTCGGATCGCTCGACCTTGCAGTTTGGGCTGTGATGGATGTGCAGGAAACCATGGTCTGTGCACCGAGCCTTTGGCAGCCTTAAAATTTGGGATTTGCTTCCTTCCCAGCCCGGGAGTGGGGGATCCGCACCTCTCCAGCCCCTGGATGTGGCCTCAGCCCCTCCGCAAGGCTTTTGGTAGCCCTGGTGCTGCTGTTGCACCCCCTCGGCTGGCTGGTTGGGGCGAGTTTGTGCTTTTTGTTGAGGAAAAAAAAAAAAAAAAAAAAAAGCTAATAAATGACTTGGGGATGTCGGGTGAAATCTCTGAAAGGCTCTACACGACCCAGGGACCTCTCTCACAAGTGAGCTGGCCATTCAGGGATATAAATCTCATTCAGAGTTGATAGGGATTAGGTTCCTAAGTGCCCAACACGGCTAAAGTGCTTCTGAAAACGTTGCTTGTTAGAGGGCTGCAGAGGGAGGCGGCTGGGGGCTGGCAGCCCTAAGCTCATCAGTCAGAGGTGCTCCGGGTGGCAGGAGCCACTGGCGGTGAGCAAGCTGCTGGCCCCTTGGACTCGTGGCAGTTTTTTAACCGTTTATTAAAACAGCTCCCAACTCTTCTCGGGAATGAAATCTTAATAGCAAGCGTGGCATAGATTTTTCACAGATGGCAGCACTGCCAAAAGCAGGCATTCAAGAAAACATTCATCAAAAACATTCATTTCTTTCAAAGAGAAATTGACGTTTATAGCGTAGACAAATTTGGGACTCATTTGCTTTGCCTTTCAGTTTCTGGATTTTTAGAGGTCACATTTCTCTGCACCTCTGAGGGCTGGAAACGGGTGTTATTTTTAACTGGGAACTGAGATTCCTGCATCGCCACGTGGCACCAAGGGCTGCGACTTGTGAAGGGGCTGCGTGGCGCGGGGCTGGGTGTACGGGGCGAGGGGCTCGTCCCCACCTTGGGTGCTGTGCTCCTGGGAGAGCTCAGCCCCTGCCCAGTGCCTGGTCCTTGTTGAGGTGCCTGCCTGGCCCCCTGTTGGCCTCTGGGGCTGGCCGTGGCCCTTTTCATGTTGGGGCTTCAAGGGCAGGTGCTGGGAGGGCGTTTTTGCCCCACGCTCCTCCCAAGCCAGGAATTCCCTCAAGAGGGAGCAATTGGTTCCCAGCTCATCTCCATTTCATCTGAAGGCTGGGCCACGCTGGGCTTCAGCCTTGTTATGCTTCCTCCTGAGCAATACCTTCTCTTTCTGCCCTGTTTGATATTCGTTTGCTGAGCCCCCATCGCCTGCTCTGGGTCTTTGTGCTGGGAGCAGCTCTGAGCCTGCAGCCTGGCGTGGTCAGGCTGTTCCTGCTGCTTGCAAGTCAGGGCCACCGGTTCCCTCTGTGCTCCCCGCTCGCTCTGCCTGGGTGCTGTGCCCTGTGCGTGGTGCTCAGCTCAGCCAAACCCCCTCGTGCTGCTTAACTCAGGGTCCAGCCTCAACCCTTTCCACAACAACCCAGCTGCCAGGCCCTGGGGAATCTGAGAAGTCAACCGAACAGACCTGGCACAACTACACTGAGACCTTTGGTGTGTCACTAAGGGGAAGCACAGGGCTTTTTGCCCCCGTTGCTGGGGAATTTTGGTGGTGGCTGAAACCAGAAGCTCTGTGCCGGTTATCGCCAGAGCCTGCTCCAGCCCCTGACTGATTGCTCGTAGCTGCTTCCCCTTGCACAGCAGCTCTCATTTGCATCTCGGAGGAGCAGAGCGCTGCAGGCAGCGGAGGCTGGTGACACCGCTGGAAATTGCTTGTTGTGTGTCATTTAATGTCCGTTTGCCCTGGATCTCTTGCGTTCTCTTTGTGGCATTACGCGAGGAACCTAATGGCATTACGCGCTAGATGGGTGCCTGCAATCATGGCGTTGTTTAATGCTGCTGTCTCTTAAAATGCCTCCCGAGCTCACAGAGGAGTTAATGCTCCTGGGCTGTTCTCCGTGCTCTGTGCAGCCCGGGACAAAGCCTCCGCAAAGCCCAGCGTCCACAAACAGCTCCATCAGGATTTTCTTGGGCTGAACAAAACCACCACGCAGCTCACCATTTGCCTCCCGATATAACCACACCAGCTTCTCCCCCCCGGCGTGGCGGGGGCAGAAACTCAGAGCATTCACTGAGAAATGAAAGTGCAGAGGTGTGGGTGCCCCAGGACCCTTTGGGATGCCCCAAAGCAGCCACAGCGGCCCCACAGCTGGCCCTGGAGCTGTCCCTGACCCCTACCCGCTGCGCTGGGGAGCAGGAGGTGCGTGGCTCCCACCAGCTCCCCCAGGTGATGTTGTGCTGCCTCTTGGCCCATTTCCACGTGCTTAGCAGCACTCCCCGAGCCCTGCTGTTGTACAATCGATCAGACATCCTGGCACGGCCCCTTGTTTAAACAAGAGCTATGGCTATTGCATGCAGTAGACGTACGGTGCACGCGTGGTGGTGTCAGGAATTAACTTCATAATCGTCGCTGTGATCTTTCTTGGCAGAGCTCTGGCATAACCTGTCGTGTCATATCTGGTGATTACACGTGAGTTATAGTTACCCCCGTCCTGCCTTGCTGGATAAGATCAATTGCAGGCGAGGTTTTATGATGGCTGTGTCAGGATTCCTCCCTGCCATCCGGCGAGCGTGGGAGCAGCTGCTGGGCTTCTCCGGCGCTCCTGATGCCGAGGGCACCGGCTCAAGGTTGCAGCTGCATAATGTGTGCTGGAAACTCGGTGCAGGATCGCCTGGTTACGGGCTGGGAAGGGAAGGAGGCACAGTGCTTGCCCCAGAGCTGTGGACACCGAGCTGAGGAAGCGCTGCCTGCAGCCCTGCTCCGTGCCGACTGGTGGTGTGGCCGTGTTTAAGCCTCTGAGACCTCCAGCACCACTTCTGTTCCCTGAGCAACGTGGAGCCAAATCCCTGAGAGGTCCAAATCTCATTTCTAGAAGCCGTCACACAGGCACACACGTTCCTCTTTCCCTATGGGAAGAGCTGTGCTGTGGTTCCGTTTGTTGCAGCAGAGACCAGGTTCAACCAAACGCCCACCTCCACCGTGCTGGCAAGAGCTCCTTGCCCTGCCAGCGTCCCACATAAAGGGGACAGCTGGATTTTTTCTTTATTTGTATGTATGTAGACAATGCATGAAACAAAGAAGTTAAAAATGATGAATTGCGACTAATGCTGCTGTGTGATGGAGATAAGACCGTAATTATTTGTTTGGGAAGCATAAATCAACACCAAAGGCCCAATGGAAAACCCAGCGATAATTTAAATCTGTTCGTGTGGGTCTCCTGGGCTGTGTGGCCAAGCATGAACTTATATCATAGGCTTGCATGGTTTGTGTTCATGCATGGTTAAAGCAGGACATTTCGGTGTCACGTCCTGTGCTTGGGCCTGTGTCCTGGCTTGTTCCTGGCAGGATTTGGCACCTCTGTGTCATCTCAGGCTTGGACATTGGTTATTATTGTTACTGCTATCATTAGTGCTGCAGATAGGGTGGTCTGGCAGAAAGAAGCCTGTCCTGCTCCCCTGATGCAGGCCATGAGATCAGCTGGGGCTGCGTTATTCTGGTGTTAGCTCCTGCTGCATGTCCTGGTCGTGCATCTCGTCCCGGTCCCTGGCTGGTGCTGCAGCCCCTGGCCCCGTGTCCTGCCCGGCCGGGGGTCCCTGCCCCTCCTGGCCTTGCTGGCAGAGATGAGAGGGCAGTGCTGGAGCTGTCTCAGCTCAGGGTGCATCTCTACCCGAGTCAGAGGCTGTAAATTTTTACGTTCATTATGTTTGCTTTGTTTCAATTTAATTAATTGATCAATGAAACCCTCTCGAGCTCTGACCTCTCTCGCGGCCGCCATAAATCAGCTCCAGCTGCTGGCGGAGGGGCCGGACCCAGCCCCGGCTGCCTGGAGCTGCAGAGAAATCCTTCCTGGCCCCCTTCGAGATTCCCGACCCTCTCCTTCTTCTTCCCTGATGCTCTCTGGCTCTGTCCCTCCTTCTGGGGCACTGGATGCCTTCATTCGAGTGGCCTGTTGTGATGTGTGTGTTGAGATGCCCCCAGCCTCAGACACGTCTCCACCCAAAAAGCCAGGACCATGGGGTTGTTCGCGTGCCTGTGGCTTCTGCAAGGGGCTCATTTGTGGGAACACTGCCTTGCTCTGTCTGCTTGCCTTGGCACTTAACAGGGCCCACTGAAACCCATCATTTCTTGTTCGGAGAGCTGGGTACGTCCCAGAGGTTACAGCTGGAGCTCTGACTTACAGGGGCTTGCATTTAATTAGAATGAGAATTTCAGTTCTTTAATCTGTGCTTAAAATCAGGCAAAAAACTCTCTTGCTCCAGCACCGATCTCTCCTGTCGCAGGGCTGCTGACACTCAGAGCACCTTGCGGCTCGGGGGTTGCTCTGAACACCCCCCATTGCCACGCTCCCCCTGCCACAGCAATCGCAGCCTGTGCTATTCCCTGAGTAGTTCTCCTGATTGGGGCTTTTTTTTTTTTTTTTTTTTTTCCCCTTCCTAAAGATAAGGATTCAGCAGCGATGGCTCGAGCCGTTAGCCGTGTATCTCCTCCTGCAAACCGAATCTGTTTTGCTGAAATCTGGAAAAAGCAAACTGTGGCATGTTTGGGAGATGTTTCTGTTAATCCAAGCTTTTATTGCGATACTTCTTCCCGGAGAAAAGTGTTTTGGAGAAGGGAGGAGCTGCAGAGGAGATGGGAGGGTGAGCCCAAGGGTCAAGTGGAAGGATCCATGGTAGATCTCTGTAGTAGAGGGAAAGCTTTTGTGTCCTGCATTACCACCGTGTATTTATATTTCAATGTAAAGGGGAAAAATGCACATATTATCAAACGATGCACTTTTTTTATCTTCTTTATGGCTTCTAATGCTATAGCTAGTTTTTTAAAACCACTAAAAGCATAAGCATTAAAGCAATTTTCTGGAGTAATATAGCAAGAGGTCTACAAAAGCTCTGCAACATTTGATAATAGTTGCCATCTTCAGCTGAAGATAATGATGTTAACAAATGTAATGGGAGTAATGAGTGGAGATTCAAAAAGCAGCTTTTGTTTAATTTTTTTGTAATGCAAATGAGTTTGGGAATAAAGAAGGAGAGCGGAAAATAATGAAAACTTCATTTGAAATGAGTCTTAATCCTCGCAGCCAACTGTCGGGAGGAAGGAGAGGAGGCTGGGCTGTGTCTGAGCAGGGCAGGGCTGCGAGATCCTGTGATCTGGAGGGGATCAGACGAGGATGAGTGTGCAGGGGTCTTCCTTCCTCACCTCTGGTGGCCCCAAGGAAGGGGAAGGGGATGGCTGGACCCCAGGGCCCTGCTGCTGGAGGCAGAGCCAGGATTTGGGTGCAGTTCCCGGGATCTTTTCTGTCCTTAGGGGCTGGGTTCTGTGCAGCATCAGCGGGGGGCTGGCTGCTGTGTCCTGGTACCCACACAAGTCTCTTTGAAATAAAGCAAAAGTTCCTCCCTTCTGCTCCCGGGAGGCTGAAGGACTTTGTGTTTCTGCAGCACCTTCCGCTTTAAAATGATGCAGGCTGAGTTCAAGCTTATGACAGCCCAGTGACTCCCTCTCCCCATCAGAACGAGTGAATTTGCTTTATTTAGATTGACTCCCAGCCAAAGTGATAGGTATGAGGCTGGCAAATAAGCATCCTTGTGATGAGGACTGGCACTTATGCATGTGCAGAAGATTCGGGTCTGTCAGCTTGTGTCAGCTCGCCTTCTATGGATTGTTTAATCTCGTAACCCTTGGCCAAGAAATGCATTAAGAGCGGCGCGGCAGGTAGGAGCTCACGAACTGAGCAGTGCTGGTGCTGCCTCTCTTCTGCTAACCTGCCCTGGGTGATGGGAAGAGGGCAGGGAGGAAGCACGAGGGGCAGCGGGTGCTGGGGCTGGGGGAGAGCTGGAGGGAGCGGAGCTGGGGGCAGGCAGGGACCGGAGGGATGGAGCCAGAGCTCTCCACAACGGGCTCTGACCACGTGGAGAGAAGGGAAGGGAAAACCTCGCGTCCCATTGCGGGGGGATTTGGGGAGCACAGGGTGTGATGTGTGACCCTCGGCCTCTTTTATATCACTTGGGATCTGAGCTGGGCAGCGCTTTGTCAGTGAGCAGTCAATGGTCCCGGCTACTTGGATGTCCTTGGGCACTGCTCGCAAGTTCCCTTGGGGGCAAGTTGTGTCCGTCCCCTTCCAGTGCTCAGGGTGATGCCAGAAAAATGCTTTAGGTGGATTTTGACATAAATCATGGCACACACCAGCTCCTGGTGCTCTCCAAAGACAGCAACATCCCCCTACTCTGTAAACATGTGAGGCCTTCATGTTCTCCTCATCTTCCTTCTTTTGTTCCCCCCCCCTTTTTTTTTTTGGAAGGGTGAAGGTGTGAGTTAGAGCATCTGGCTACACAATTTACAGCTTTTAATTAATCTGAAATTTCGACATAGATTTTTATGATAAGCAGAGGCATATCTGCAAGCAGGGAAGGAACCTTAACGATGATCCAAGATGAATCCACAGGATGAAATATCAGCGCAATAAACAAGGCTATATAAAACAGAAATGCAAAACAAAAAGATGCCTGAGACATCAAAGCAATGATCTATAAATGAGATTTCTTTTTGGAGCGTTTCCCTGTTGCAACAAGAGCTGTCCCTGCTTGGGCATTTGTCAGCTGCTCATCACTCCATCACCGATTTCTTCGGCAGCACAGTACCCATCTTTTTAACAATTTGTTGGGTTTGCAGCGGTCACAGCAAAAGCGTTCTTTGCTCCAGCATCCAATGATGATGAAAACGGAGTCAGCACCACCTTAACTGTCCGTGTGTGATGGATGCTCAATGCAGGGCAGCTGTTCAGGGCTGCCTGCTGCGGGGCTGGGTTTGGATGCGGTGCTGTGGGTGCACCTTCCCGTCCCCAGCCCACGATGCTGTGGGTGCCCCAGCCTGGGGACATGGTCCAGGTGCAGCAGCGAGCCCGGGCGTTTTGGACTTGTCTCCCTGCTCCCTCAAGTTGTACGTGGCTGCAGCACTTTGCTCTTCTTTCTCGCTGTCTGGGGTCTGAGTTGCTCTCTTTCTCTGAATCCCAGCCCAATAATTTGTCTTCTCCACACAACAGAGCTTGTCTGGTTCCTCCAGAGGCTTTTTCGTGGTTACTAGATAAAATGTTCTCATTTTGGTCCTGTCGCTGCCGAGCTCCTTATTGCCTGATTTACCCTTCCTGCTGACCTGTGTCTCCGTCCCCTGCGGAGCAAATTGGGGCCTTTTGACCTGCTGCATGCGCCGTGCTGGGGCACTCTGCTCTCAGCAGCCACGTGCATTTTGGAGTCAGCCTCGCCTCCTAAAGGAAAAAGCAGTGCTGGCAGGGATCTTGGGCATGTTCCTGGTGCACCCGAAGGGAGCCGGGGCTGTGCACTGCAGTGGGGCTGCACCCCACGGACTGAGCTGCAGCACCGGGCTGGGTGCTCCTGCAGGAGCTCAGGGGGTGCTGCCTGGCGGGGCAGGGACCCCACTGCACGCAGCCGAGCCCCAGCCTGCAGAGATTCTGTGCCTGCTCCAGGGGGCTCCTCGCGAAGCTTGACCGAGCTGCAAACAGCTTAATTTGCCTAGGAGGAGGTGGCGAGTGCATTCAAAATGTGCTGACATCTACCTTGTTTGTGTAGGAGCACAGCCCCGAATCGCTGCGTGGCTGCTGTGCAGTGAGCGCTCGCTGCATGCCCAGCATCACCAGCATGGGGTCAGCACGAGCAGGGGTCCCAGGCTGATGGGGCAGCCCGCTGGGGACACGAGCCTGTCCCCGTGGTGTGCTGCATCCCTGCTGCATGCTAAAAGTGGGTACAGCCCTGGCAGGTGGCTGGTTTTGGGCACAGAAACTGGGCAGCAGTCAGCTCTGCTCGTGCCCTGCCCGTGGGTCCAGCAGCCCTGGTTGTGGGAATGCTTTGGTCAGAGGACTCCGAGTTGGGCTCAGGATTGTTCTCCCTCTGTTTGTTTTCGCTGCTCTCGGAGTGGCGTATCATCCTCTGCTTTCTGTCTCCAGCCACCTAAACTCTGGAAAATTGCAATAATGAAGGGTAATGATACAGTGTGGGGAGCAGGCTTCCATTTAAAGTCTTTTAAAGTCATATAAACAGAGGCAGGAAACGCTTATTTACAAATATTTTCTTATAGGAAAGAGAGGGGGAGAACAGGCTCCCTTTGGCTCATGGAGACGAGCTCTCTCTTCCCCGCGGTGCTGACGGGGGGCAAGGGGGAGCCCCAAAACCTGCAGGAGGTGGTGGTGTCGGTGTGGCTGTGCACCAGGATGGGCTGAGGGGGAAAAGCAGAGCTCCTCAGCGCGAGGGAGAGGCTCTGCCTGGTGCCATGAGCCAGAAATAAGCCTTGCTTTTTGCACGCCCTGGCCAGGGGCTCGGTGACCGGCGGTCCCTAATGGCACCACGGGAAGTGGAGTCCTTGTGGCGTGAAAACCTCATTTGAAACGCCAGTGAGGGGCAGGCCGGGAACTTGCTTTTAACATCAATATTCAGAAATAGTGCACGTAAATAATTGATGGTGCAGGGAGCTGGGGCCTGTCCGTCTGTCACAGCGAAGCAGGGGTGACAGTGACAGGCAGGGGCAGGGGGAGGCTCTGTCCCTCCGGGGGCACCAGCCGTGGCTCTTGCCCTCATCCCTGTGGTGTGGGGCTGAATCCTCCCTTGGTGCCCGCTCTTCCCACTGCTCGCCAGGTCCTGCCGGGCTGTGGGGGCCGAGCCCCTGCTCTGCCTGGCCGAGGTGACAAATAATCACAGCAGGATTTGCCTGACCTTAAATTAGAGCTTAACCCTCCCTGCGCTCCCCTAGGCCAGAGCCTCCTGCCTCCAGGTCCCCACGCCTCTCTGCTCCGGTGTCTCTCTGTTTTAAGAGCTGGTTTTGCTCCATTTTCCACGCACCCTTTGTGGTGAAGGTGTTAAGATCGGTTCTGCTCCGAGCAGGCGGAGGCTGCCTCGTCTTCCCTGAGACTCTGGCAATTAGAGCAGAACAGCCGTCTGCCTAACGAGAACGGATTGGGCAATATCGCCGTGGTGCTTACAGCACACCGTGAGATCCGGAGAAGTTTTGGTGCTGGGGAAGGTGGATTCGTGCCGGGGCTCAGCAGCAGGCGGGGGGACCCCGGCCCTGCATCACCCCTCGCAGGGGGCTTGGAGATGTCACTGGGCTCTGGGTGCTGGAGGGATGGATCCAGAGCATGGTGCTGAGGGTCTGGTGCTGCTGCACTGCTGGAGCCCAGGCTGAGCAAGGCGTGGGGCTGTGGTGAGGGTCCCTCCACGTGTGTGCCCACCATCGGGACGGGGATCCAGCCTGGGAGGAAGGAGAGCCTCGCAGCTCCCCCTTCAAAGCTCCAGCACTTGGTACATGGAGCAGAGGGATTAAAAAAAAAGCCTTCCCCTAGCAAGAAGTGCGAAGGAGAAGAGAGAGCTGGAGCCTTTATTGCACAGACCCTGAACGGGAGGGAGGAGCAGGGCCTGAGCTGCCTGCTGCTCCCTCCGAGCTCCACAAAGCAGCCTCCCCGCCTGGCGAGCAAGACCCAACAAGAGGTTTTAAAGTTGTGACCTTAGCAAATGTATCAGACGGGAGAAAAGAGCTTTTTTTTTTTTTTTCTTTTTCCTCTCCCCCGTTACAGTGTCAGCGCAGCCGTGGCTTTTAAACCACATTACCCAGGCTTGTCATCCAAGATAAAATGTTATTAAGATAAAACGCTACGCGGGGAGCAGGAGGGGACTTCCCGGCGCTGGCTCTCGGCGCAGCCGTGGGGCCGGGGGAGAAGCTGGCGTCAGGCACGGGGGCTGCATGGAGCTGACAGCCAGCATGTGTGCGGCCGGGGGCAGCCCCGGGCCCCTCCTTCACGGGTCAGGGGAGCGCTCGCTGCTGCCTCTCCCCCTGCTTCTGCCAGCGCTCAGCTCCCCGCGTGCCGCAGAGGGGACCCAAACCTGTGCCGGGCGCTTGCACCGAGCTGCACGGTGCCCACCGAGCATCAGCTCTGCCTGCTCTTGTCCCTCTTGCCCCTCCTTAACTTGGCTGGGGGACGAAGCCGGGCTCCTCCCAGGACACCGAGCTTGGCAAAACCCTGGCAAGGCTCAGCCCCTCTCCGCTTCCTCCTCCTGATGTGTTTGGGAGCCTTTTACACCACTTGGTTTGTCCCTGGGGCTTTCCAGAGCCATCTGCCAGTGGGGAAGACATTTCCATGCTTCTAAAAGGACTTGAAATAAAGCAGTGCCCCAGTGCCCTGCTCCCGGGCTGCCCTTCCCCAGCAGCTACAGAGGGCGAGGGCAGGAGGCATCTCGCCTGCACCTCGCTGCAGCTCCAGCCTGGAGTGAAGGAGGCTCCCCGGGACACGCGTGTGATCTGCAAGCCAAGCACAAAACAAAACACGGAGAGGGAAGAGCTGCTTTGACCCGACACCAAGCAAGGAACAAAAAAGGGGAAGAAAGAGAGAAAGAGGCGAGAGCGTGCTGCAGTTACAAGGCTGGGTAATCCCCCCGTTGAGCCCAGCGAATGCTGTAGCTGGAACATTAACTTGTCCTGGGCATGTTCAGCTTGTAGCGGGGATGAATGTAAAAGCAATGCTGTTAGCTGCCTTATTAAAGGCTTGGGTCTAAGTCAATATGCACACGTCCCAGGTGGCTTAGTGCTGTAATTCCTAAAGCTTCACAGTTCTTTGGCAGCACTTTTTGCTTGGAGGCTTCTCCGAGTCACTCGAAGCCTCGCGCCCCCTGTGCAGTGCCGTGCTTCCACCTCACGAGTGGGGAGAGGGCTGGGGCACCGGGGCAGAGGGTGGGGAGCACAACTGAGCCCCGGTTGGGTTCAGAGCCCTCTTTGGGGATGCAGAGCCCTGTTTGGGGGTGCAGAGGCCGGGCGGCTGAGCCCGAAGCAGATCATGGTGCCTTCCACCACGGCACGGGCTGTGGAGCTGCCAGGGTGCGTGTGGCTGTGTGCGAGGCTGAACGTTGGGCTTGCATCTGCTGTATCCGCTCTGGTTAGCAAATATTTGCAGGCAAAAGGAGATAATCCCTGCTGATACCGGTATTTACCCATCGCCAGCAGCTTCTTCCCCATTCCCTGCCTGCCTGGGCCAGGGCTCTGCATTGCCTGGGAGGTCCCCTCCCTGGGAGCAGCAGGGTGAGTCCCTCCCACGGTCACACAGCTTTTATGACCTGCTTTTTTTCTGGGATTTTCATCCTCTTCTGTCTTCTTCCATGCCCAAACCTCTGCACAGTGCCATGCTGTGCTGCTGAAAACAGCTCCGTCCCCCGGCACGAACTCTGCTTTGGCACTGGGGTCCTGCGTGCCCTTCCCTGGCCATCTGGGCTGGCTGTGGCTTTGTCTGTCACCCTCTGCCTGCCCCAGTTTGTGGGGACGAATGAAAGGAAACGACTCAGCCTGGTGCATGCACTGCAGCTCTGAGGCTTTCCCTGGGTTTTGCTGGTCAGCACGGCTCCACCTGGACAGGGCCCGAAGGGGATGAGTGGTTATGGTCCCTATAAGTGTGTCACATATAATGTATGTGGGAAAAGGTGCCCTGTTAGTACCAGGAGGCCCCAAGGGTGCAGGCGGTGGCAGCGCAGGGCTTGTTCTCCAAAGTCGTGGCATTTGGTTTTAACCCTGGGACCTCCCTTAAGGCTTAAGGAAACCCTCGCTGTGTACTCTGCCCCCTTGGTTGTGTGATGTTCCTGGGCACCCCTGAGCCCAGTTCCCACAAAGGCACGCAAAGGGAGCAGCCCCTTCCCTGGGGCTATGTTGGGGGTGGCACTGGGGGGGGGGCAGGGCACTGGAGTGCCCGTTAGGCACCGATCGCCCCCCGCGCAGCTGGTGCCAGCGAGCTGAACAATAAGGCACCGCTGCGGGCTGACGGGGCTCATCCGCGCCTGTTTCCATTCGTTTCCCCGATCGAATCACACTGCCAGGCCACAGATCCCACTACGGGAGGGAAGACCTCCAGCGTGTGCGGCCCGTGGCCGTGGGATGCCAGCCAGGGCTGGCGCTGGCACCGCAGATGGGGACACCAGGGTCCCCTTGCCGCTTGGGACCCTCTGCAGACACAGCCCCGTGTCCTTTGGGGAGGGAGCTGCCACCACAAAGCATCCTCCCCGAGCCCTCTCCGAGCTGGCTCCCGGCCTATATTAATTTCATTTCATTTTTGCCTCTCCCCCCTCGCGGGCAGGGCAGGCCCAGCTGCGAGCCTTGGCACCGGGCTCAGGCGCTGTGTGCTCGGAATAGGAGATCACACTGCCCTAATCCTGCTGCGTGTTCCCAGGGCCGGCATTTACACCACAGATACGTGTAATGGGATTTGCACCTCCTTTAGATGTATTTACCAGCAGCGATGATTGATCGGGCTATTGATTACCTGATATTGATTAGCTCTATGTGGCTTTGAGGTGGCCGGGGCGCAGCCTGCCCATACCCCATCAGTAATTCCTGCATCCTGCCATGAGATCCCTTCCTGCTGCAAGCTGCTCGTGTGCACGGGGTGCTGCGGGTCTGGGATCAGCTGGATTTAGATGTGAACTTCAGCAACCTGCTCCTCCTGCCCTGTGGCTGCAGCCCAGCACCAGCAGAGTCGCTCCGTGGAGCTGACGATTTTCTCCTTGATTGCAAAAGAGGCAGCGCCGGGCGGGGAAGTGTCCTGGCAGCATCATTAATAGCAATTGCGCTGCTCTGCTTATTGATTCGTTGTGGAGTTCGCTCTATCAAGAAGGTTTCAACTGTTACATTCATGCCATTATTTTGCTGTGTTTGTGCTGAAAAGCAGCCCTGGTTGGCCAGGGGAGTTCGGCCCGTGGGTCCTGAGCTGCTCAGCGTCTAAGCTGATGCCCCCAGAGCTTGGACCCTTCATTAGAAAGAGGCCGTGGGTCTCTCAGCTGCCCCACGTGGAGCAGGATACAGCCCTGGGGGAGACCCTTGGGTGCCACAGGCTGGGTGGGTGCCACCCGGTGCCCAGCAGCAGCCCCGGGTCAGTGCCGAGGACGCGCAGCGCTCGCTGCAGCTCACCGAGACTCGGCTGCTCCGGGTAGCTCGGCGTAGGAATAAATGTTTCAGTTGTGCTATAAATAATAGAGCAAGTAAAGATGTTGTGTAAGTGGTGCTCTGGGTTTTGCCAGAAGGTATGTAGTTTGTTGTTGGGGTTTTTTGTTTTGTTGTGTTATGGGTTTTTTCTCTGCTGTGTTTTACCTTTTTCCCCCCTTTTTTTTTCCTCGCGTCCAACACAGAAAGCTTCACGCCAGGGACCTGAGGGAAGGCAGCTCTGCTGCGAGGGAAGAAGATTAAACTGTTGAAATGAAGTAAATCAATTCTTATCGGTGTACTTTGCAGTGCCACGCAGCCAGCAGCCGTGCCTCCCCACAGATGCACGGGTCCTGCTGGGGGCACGGAGCCCCTTTCTTTCTGCACCAGGGCATGCTGCTCGCTTGGAGCAACGCCTGTGCCCCTCGGAGGATTTTGGAGGGGTGAGAAAGCGTGCACAGGGGGGTGGGATGCAGGAGGGGCTTGTCTGGTGGCAGGGAAAGGCTTGCAAGGACACGGGTCTGTTGCAAAGGGAGTGAGACCCAGGTTCCTGCTCTGCCCAAAGTGATTTTGGTGCTCTGGTTTTTGCAAGCGCTTTTTCTGGCTGCTGCATGCAACGTTGGCGTCATGTAAGGAGACAAAGAGCCCCCCCAGCCCAGTTTGCACTTGATTTCTGGGGGCTGGGGGCAGCCCAGGTGTGAGCAGCAGCGGCTGTGTGCCCTTGGCTCAGCACTTGGTTTCAGGCAGAAGGGGAAGCAACACAGCTCGAGCTTCCGAGCCCGCAGGTTGCCTCTAAGTCAAGGCTCAGCGGCTGCCTCCACAGCGTGCGAGACCTCGGCTGTCGCGGTGCCCACGCGCGGAGCCGGGAGTGGGCAGGAGGCTCAGCTGCTCCGGCTGCCGCGGGCGTGAGGCCGTGCTTGGTGCCACTTCGTTCTCTGCACCTCGTCTCATGGCTTGAAACCATCCCGAGCCGTTAATAGGGCACAGAACCCAAGAGAGTGGCCCGCGGAAGGGCTCAGGAAGGTGTGCATAGAGCAGGGTGCTCAGCACCTCCCCATTTCTCTAGGGAATTTTGGCAGAGGATCGGACCCAAGGATCTCTTGAGATCCCTTCCAACCCCTACAATTCTGTGATCCTGTCTCCTCTTGGCACATGAGGAATTTGGGGCAGGCTGAGGCCGTGCACGAGGTTTTGGTGATGCCCAACGCGGCTGGCGCAGTGTTGTGTGGGGCCTCAGAATGTGACTGGAATATACGTGCTTAAATGTAATTACCCCCAAGAAAAAAATATTGCTTAATTGTGGCTGGTAATGCTGTGCTGTTAGAGCCAGAAAACCCAGCTGTGGGCACGCAGGGGGCTGTGCGTGCGTGCTGGGAATGCGCAACGGCTTCTGCGGGGAGCTGGGGGGGCGGTCGGCGAGGCAACACCGTGAGGGTTTCTGCAGGTCTGGGGACACCAGGAGAAATTTTATTTGTTATTTATGTACAGGGGAGCCAGCAAGCCTCACCTGGACTTTATTTCTCATTGTCTCTCAGCGCTGAGGCGCTGTCTCAGGTAACACAGGGCAGCCCATGCTGGGAGCCTCGTGCTCCAGGTTTGGCTGTGAGGTGCTGAGCTGGGCTCGTTTCCCTGCCCGCTGATACCTGGGGCTGGCCAGTTTGGTGTTTGGGGATGCATCCAACAGCTCCTGGCCTGGCAGAGATGCTGGAGTCAGGCTGGAGATGGCTGTGAGGGCAAGGCACAGGGCTTTGGAAGAGCTGGGTTCGGCAGAGCAGCTCCCAGCAGCTCCGTGCCTCCACCAGGGCCAAGCACCAGGGGATCTGGTGGCTCCACTGGGTGCTGAGCAGCCCCGCGCTCGGGGGGGAGTGGATTAGGAAGGGGCTTTACTTCCCTCGGCAATGAGTGCTTTTAAGCACTCGTGTTGTTGTGCGTCCTGCTGAGAAGAAGCCAAATGTTCGGACAGCTGGCCAGACCCCGGATTGGGTGGGATTTAGCTGTAGGTGTTGTTGCAAACAAGATCTTAATTGATTTATCTGGGCGCACGACTTTTAATTTCGTGGCAGAGTTGAGCCTTGCCCCAAATCTGGGGGAAGGAGAGAGAAATGAGATGGCAGAGTCTCTGCACCTCTAGGCACAGAGGATCTGGGTTTGGATGGGTTTGGATGGCACGCAGTCCCTAAAAGCCCTGCTCAGAAGTCCTCGTAAGGATGCAGTTGGCCAGCCCAGCAGATCCCCAGTAGCGGTGCTCTGCTCAGCGTTGCCCTGGAGGGATTCACGAAGAGGAAGGAGGAGGAAAGCACAGGGCCCTGGAGAGCACTCCAGAGCTCGAAGGAAGGCGAGGGGCTCTGCAGGGCACATTTTTTTTGTGTGCCCAGCACAGCCCAGGGCACTGAGCCCCCCAGACAGCCACTGCCCTCTGGTTCTGCCCCACAAGCCGCGGGCTCCCTGCCTCCAGGCAGTGGGGGAGGCCGGGAAGCACCCAGAGGAGACCTTCCTGTGCGAGCAGCAGGAAGCATGAATATTTCACAGCTCTCCCCGGGCCTGGCAGCAGCAGATGGATGGGGTTATAATTTTGCTTGACAGGTGCCACGCTCCCAAGGCCTCCAGCTCCTCGCCGTCCCTATCCGAGGTCCCGGGGAGGGATGAGCTGCGTCCCCCTGGGACCCTGGGGGGCTCTGCAGGAAATGTTGCTTCCTTCGTGCTTCCCTCGGTGGCAGATCCCTTAGTGGTGGTCGCAGCCAGTCCTGGCCCCTTGGCTCTGAGGTGCTCTTCTCATATTTTAGGGGTGCTTTGGCTGCGCTCCCTTCACCGTGCTGCTCCCCGGTGCCCGGGCAGGGTCGGGGGCTCATCACCTCCTGCTGGCGCACGGAGCGGGCAGGCTGAGCGCTTCGTCAGCTGCAGGCAGCGGGGCCGGAGCTGTGCTCTGGCCTCCATCACTTCCTGTAGGAAATCACTTCACTTACCCAGATGCGAGCTTACAGGCGCGCTGCCTTCGGGCTGCCCTCCTCTCCCCGCCAGAGCTGGCGTCTCTTACGCAAATCGCTTTTCACGCTTCCCTAATTGAAACTGTCAGATGGGCTTTACCTTTTTTTATTTTTATTTTTTTATTTTTTTTATTTTTTCGGTGGAGCTGCGGACGTATTAATTCCACTATGGACATCCCAGCAGCTATGAGGGATCAATAAAATGAGGTTGTGTCTGTGACACACACACTGCAGGAGCGGCACCAGCAGCATCTCGTCAGCCAAGCTCAGCCAGTTGTGCGTGTGCCGAGCCCGAGCCTGGCCACGTAAAACGTGGGGCTGCTGCATGGCTGTAGCAGCGCTGCCTTTGGCCGTGGCACGCGTTGCTTTTGGCGTGCTTGGGGTTCCCTTCGCTCTCGGTGTGAACACAGCAGCGGGCGTGTGGCCAGCTGGGGACGGCGGGCAGGGAGCCAGGGGACGCGGTGGCACCAGGGTGGGGGCTCCGGGTCCTGCTGCCACCCCCCTCCCCCCCAAGAAATCCCCGCAGCAGGGATTTGCGCTTTGATTATTTTCAAATACGGAGTTGTGTAAAATTTGATTTGAGGAAACATTTTTTTTTTCTCCCGCATGCTGTAGGATTGAGGGCGTGTAATCCCTCCTAAATCGCATGGACGAGGTTTGTATTGCAATGCCGGTATCAGAGCTAACAAAAGGGGATTAGACGGGAAAATTCTGCGTGAAAACCTGCCACTCTTTGAGGGCTTTTAGTACAAAGAAGATAAGATAGGTAGAGCAGAGCCATTTTTAACCCAGTTTTTAATGCACTCGGAGCCTCTCCTTTCAGACAGAAAGGAGAGGGGAGATGACACTCGCTTTAACCCTTTCTCAGGGTGCTGCCTGCGCGATAAACCCCAAATCCTCTGGGTTGCCCATGCTAGCCCTTTGCCAGCCCAGTACCCACTTTCCACCCCGGAGCCGGGCACCCCGCGTGTCGCGGGGACGTGGTCCCACGGCGGGGCTGTCACACGCCGCCTGTCACATCGCCGTCAGTCGGAGGCGGCATCGCAGCGGAGACAGCTGTCAACCTCTGCGGGCGGATCGCCGCCTGCAAATATATTACAGGAGCTCAGCGAGTGCCAAGGCACATCAGGCCGGGGGAAGAGATGCTCCGGGGGGAGATGAAAGGATCCCTTCAGTGGAATTCATGTGGAATAAGCTTTCCACAGGAGATATTTCCTCCTAATCCTCCTTAGCGCTCAGCTGATGCCTTGAAGCGTCGGGGGGTTACGTGCCTTTTACAAACTCGTTCTTTCCGATAGGAGGGTGGCTGTGCACACCATCACCTGGCGTAGCCGGGCCTTTCCCATGCTCGCCCCAAGTCTTGGGCTGTGCGCGTCCCGTAGCAGTCCCCAGGCAACCTGCACATGGGACAAAAACTTCCTTTGCCCCTTGCTTTCAGCACTCCTCCCAGCGGGGATTTGGGTGAGCCGGGTCCCCCAAACGCGTGGCTTTGGGGCTGGCTCCGTTAGGAGCTGGGTGCGAAGAGGCACTCGCTGCTGCCTCAGCCCACATCCATCTGCTCTGCTAATTGCAGCTGGCCTTAAAACATAATATTCCACTTATCTGGTCAACGGGTACGTGTTCGTTAATACAATTGATTACCACTAAAACCTGTCTGATACCCAGATTTACAGCGGGGCTGGAGAGCCAAGGCAGGCTGCAGCCCTGAGCAGCCAGCATCCCGCACGCTCCCCCAGCCGCAGCCTTCCCAGCCTGGGCAGCTTTCCCTGCGGCACGGGGGGGATTTCTTCCTGTGTGGGACCCCCAGCAGTCCCCAGCCCGAAGGGACCGGGTGCTCAGGTCCCCCTGAGAGAGAGTTGTGCTTCATCTCGTGCTGTGCAGTGCTTTATGGTGCTGATTTATGGTCCTGGACAGGGTGAGCACAGAGAAGTTGTGCGAGCTGCTGGTGCCAGGTTGTCTTTATCCTGACATCTGCATGCGAGGTTCGAGCTGCCCAGCCCCGTGGTGGGATAAAATCCTGCAGATGTTGGTGCTGGAGGGCTGGGCTTTGTACGAGAGCCACCATCAATCTGCTGCGTGTTAACAGCCACCAGCAGGTCGGGCTCTTGGAGGGGACGTTTTCGGAGCGGTTGAGCGGAGAGCTTGGTTACCGGTGATGGCAAAGTGCCGTCCTCAGCACCAGGAAACCCCACACGGCTCTGGGACATGGGAGTGAGCTCAGGAGGGAGCTGGGCAGGCTCCTGCAGCGCAGTGCTCTGCTGGCAGAGCAGGAGCAGGGGCTGAGCACCGCCTGCGCTGCAAAAGGGGCTCTGGTGGCCGGTCCCCGTGCGCAGGGGAAGCCCCATGGTGAGCAGCGTGGTGCTGCCCTGGCGCTTCTTCCTGCCCATTGAAATGGGGTGGGAGGAAGAGAGGAGCCTGTGCACCGCCTCGGCTTCGCAACAGCTCGATGGCTGCATGATAAACAACTTGACAAAGTGCTAAAATCCTGAAGGCGGGGCTGGCAGGGAGAAGGAGAAGGGAGGTCATAATTGCATGGGAAAATAATGAACTGCGCTCTTCTTGGAATATGCAGCGGTCTAACAAGAATTAGAAAATTAATTATCTTCTGTAATTAGTGTAATGACCTACACTATTAGAGGTTATTTACAGCAGGAATAAAACTTCCCCCTATAAATGTCACGCTGCGCTGCCGGAATACAAAGGCTGGAGCTCACCCTGCGCCGGGTCCAGCCAGGGGCTGGCGGCCACCGTGTGCGCTCGGTGAGCCGGGCACGGGGTGGCCCTGCTGCTCCTGGCAGCTCTGGGGACCCCTCAGGGATCCTGGCACCCTCCTGGCATGGTGTGGAGCTCCTCGTGGGGCAGGAGGTGGCCTTCACGGCACGGGTGGCACCGCTGCTCCCTGCAGATCGGCAGCGGCGTGATGGAGAAGCGGCGGCGCTGCTCGGAGGCCCTGGCGGAGGCCCGCCAGCTGCGCGTGCACGGCTCAAAATGGAGACATTAGGCTGCTATTGTTCGTCTGCCCTGAAGCCTTCACGGTTCTAAAATTGTCCTTTTATGTGGCTGGGACGTATTAAACCGGTCTGTAAGCAGTGTGTTTGAGCGTGCTGCACGGGGAATGGAGCGCGGCACACAGCTCCGGGGGGGGTGCTGCTGCAGCCTGGCTCCAACCCTGCTCACTCCTCACTGCATTCGGGGGCAGTTCTCACCCCTACCACCAAGCTCTGGCCTCCCCTGATTCCTCAAGCACTGCTGCTGCTGCTGTACCTCTTGCTGTGCCCCCTCCTGCACAGGGGGTCTGGGCAGGTGCCGTGGGGAGGGCACCGTGAGCGTGCCGGGGGCGCTCCCCTGGGGCTGCAGGCAGCAGCTGGGCAGCGGCAGCACGGGGCAGGATGGGGACAGGTCCTCAGCACGGCGAGGGGAACCTGAGAATTGCTTGACATTTTAGCGTGGAGTATCATGACTCCTGCATTATTAAAGACGCACTGATAAAATGCCTCACCTGTCACTGAGACCCTCCATCAATAATTCAGTTTGGCACCTGGTGATTAAAATGAAATAAGCTCTGGCCCAGTTCTCTCCCAGAGAGCAGCCTCGGTGCTGCAGGGGCTGCAGCCTGCCGGCATCATTGTGGTGTCCAAACAAGCTCTTGGTGCTTTCAGAATGAAAGAGCTGAAAAAGAGATGATCCAGCCCCATTCTTCAAACCGGGAGCTCTCGAAATGACCAGGGTGGGGGTTCTTGGCCGTCATTTGTGTTAAGGAGCATGGGAAAGATGCCTGAAGTGCCAGAAGTTTGGATAAGGGCAGGCGATGCGCTGGGTGACTCAACAGAGCCATGGGGGCACCCTGGGGGTGCTCTGGGTGTCGTTCTGCAGGCAGCACCAGCACCCAGTGCCTGGGCTCGCTGGTCCTGGTGGCCACCGGGCAGCTTCAGCATCCGTGTGGTGCCCCAGCACTGAACCGCTCCGGGGGCCGGGGGCTGCTGCTGACATCCCTGATGGAAACTCATTGTATAAACAGAACAGAGCTGCGCTCTTGAAACCGAGAGCATATTCCTTCCAACAGACCCTTAATGTAATTTGAATGTACAATCGAGGGTTTTTATAGCTTAATATTCCAGTGTTTGTGGTGCATCCTGGAATTTAAGTGTCTTAAACGTAATTATTGTTAATTGCTCACACGATTCTATAAACTCATCCAATTAAAAAAAAGTTATTAACTTTATAAAATATCGCAGGCATCCCACAGTGCAATATATTTGCAGGAAATAACAGCTCAAGCAGGCAGAGCTGATGTGTAACAAGGTAAATCAGGGATACCTTTTATTCATCCCAGTCTTCTTAATATTCCCCTCTCCTGAAAATCCTTTGGGTAAGTGTTTTGTTGGCCAAAGCCACGAGACTGTTCCTGCCCTGGGTTTTGTCCCTCAGCCCTGTGTGTCCGGGAGAGAGGCTGTGCCTGAGGGATGCTCTGTGCCTTGGGGAGCAGCACCAGGCGCTTTGCCGTGGACCCTGGGGGGATCCTCGCTCCTTGTTGGCACTAAAGCTGCCCCGAGAGGTACGCGGAGAAGCTCCTGAAGCAGCACTCAAAGTGATCAGACATCTCTGGGGACCATGGTCAGGGCTGGGAGGTTGTGGGCGCAGGGCAGGACCCGAGCACGAGCTGCTCTCCTGGGCTGTGCACGGTCTG
Source organism: Aythya fuligula (assembly GCF_009819795.1). Lineage (NCBI taxonomy): Eukaryota > Metazoa > Chordata > Aves > Anseriformes > Anatidae > Aythya > Aythya fuligula. Next base: position 6,720,439 of record NC_045580.1, on the reverse strand, counting down.
AGCCAGCCAGGGCCGCCTCATCGTCCAGCCCAGTGCCAGGATTTATAACCAGGGATTTATTTATTGTCCCCTGGTCGCTCTGTGCTGCTGTGTCACTTGTGCCCTGCAAGAGTTATTTAATGCACAGTGAGCAGGGTTGTCCTAATGCTGCCCTGCACACACACATCTCCGACCTGCTGCTTTTGCCCTATTAATGACCCAAACCTTGGGTGCTAGAGGGCACAAAACCTTTTGCTTTTGGTGCAGCACTGGGGGAAGGTGGGAGGGCTCCGTCTCACTTCTCCCATGGTGGCGGGGTTCCCTCTTCCCATCAGGAGCTGCTGTCCTGGGGGCTGTGAGGTTTTCTCAAATTGTTCCTTTGGGAACCAGGCAGCACCGCACGTTATTAGCTCTGTGGTCCAGGTCTTGTCACCTGCTCCTGCCAAAACATCACTCAGGCGAGAGCTAACGAGAGGAGAGGCAGAAGAGGGGTGTGCTGGGCAGGGTCTGCCCGCTCGGGGTGCTGCTCCCCCTCTCCATGGTAATGCTTTCCCAGCAGGAAAGTGAGGGGTTTGTAGGAAGGAGGAGATGGGGAGAAGGAAACTTTCTCTCAAGCGAAGACAAAATTGAATTCAGTTCGTGACCAAAATGAGAAATTTCCACAAAAGCTCCATTTTGGTGAAGAAGCATTTCCCGTGGGATTGATTTTACACAAAAGCTTTGGTCAAATGCTTTTTCTGAGAGCTATTTGTGATGTTTGCCTGCTCCTTCTCTACCCACATCCCACCCCGGGAAGCTGTACCCAGAGCTCTCCGGCCCACCAGGGGGCCCTGGGGGCTCCGTGCTGCCCCCCAGCACACGGGGCAGGGCTGGCACAGTGGGAGCAGCACCCTGGGGAGCAGGTGGCAGTGAATCCATCGTGGATTTACCCAGCAGGGCTCCGCAGGTGGATTTTCCACCTGAAGTGACCGATGATAGAGCGGCTTCTGGGACAGTGACGGGCTGATGGAGAGCACGCACACAGCGGCATTTGTCAAATTAATGAGGCATTAGAAATTATATCCACAATTTTCTCTCCCGTTTCCCATCACTGGCAGAGGGAGAGTACTGCGCATGGCAGCTCCCTGAGGTCCCTCAGCACCGGGGCTCCCAGCTCAGCACCCTCCGGGATGCGGGGTGCCGGCACGGCCACGCTGGTGCACGGCGGTGCTGGGAGCACAACCAGCTCCCTGATCTGACTGGGAAACTTGATGTAACTGGTATTGATCTATTTATTATGTCTGTGAAGGGCAGCTTCATTTTTCAAGGAAAACAACCTTTGTATCTGAAATATAGAAATTGATTTGGAAGCGGGGGCAGCTTGCGTCGGCGGGGAGGGGGCGGATCAGAGGCCAGTGGGACGAGGCTGAGCTGCAGAATGAAAATAGAGTCCTCCCAAAGTCATGAGAAACGTCGGGCTTGTCTGATCGCATTACCTGCGATCCAGCGTGGAAATAATGGCATTTGAAAGTCAGCAAATAAACTTTGCCGAAGCTCTGCACCCTCTCCCACTGCAGGCAGCTGATCCTCGCGCCTCTCCCTGGTGGCAGAGCGGGGAGGAGAGGGGCTGGAGGGGTTTGGGGTTTGGTTTTGGGGTCCCTCCTGTGCCGGGGGGGCTGAGCAGCTCCTGGGTGGCTGCTTCTTGCTGCAGCCCATCCAGGATGGAAAGGGCAAGGGTCTGGAGCAGGGCAGCGGCTCAGGCACTATGGGGAGCATGCCCGTTCCAGCTCTGCAAGCATCTTGGATCTGATCTACGCATGCAGCTTCATTTTAGGATTGTTACAGCCCCGCTTAATTGGCTCTTGGGCTCCCTGTGCAACTCGCCCAGCGCATCTTAATGAGGGATTCTCAAAGACTGTTTTTTTTTTCTTTTTCTTTTTTTTTTTTTTTTCCTGGGACTGAAACGAGGTGGTGTTTAATATTCATGTGTAGCTCCACTCATTTGAAAGGTAACAAGGGAGTTTGGTTCCCTGCCGGCTACGAATCGTGGTGGAGCCGGGCTCCTAAATCACCTGAGCATCCCTGGGCTGGGCTGGGCTGGGCTGGGCTGGGCTGGGGGCCACTGCTCACAGGCACGGTGACAGCCAGGGCTGTGCTGCCAGCACCGCGCTCTATGTGGCCCAGGGGCTTCCAGCTCCCAGCTGGCCCAGGGGAGACCTCTTCGTGCCTTGCCCCAGGCAGTCACAGGGGTCAAATTATTAGCATGAGGCAATTGGATGCTGCCATGCTAGGGAGATGCTGCAGAGTGAGGGTTGGTAACGGCACGCATTTTGACAGAGCTGTTAAACCTCCTGCTGCAGGGCTTCAGCTGATCTTTGGGTGTTCGAGCTAGCCCACATCTGTCCATGCTGGGATTCCTGGAGCTCTGCTCCTTGTGTCGGGTGCTGGATGCTGGAGAGGCTGGGTGCAGGCAGCAGTCCTGTGCTTCCAAAATGCAGACATCCAGCGGTATCATCAGCAAAATGCCGGGGTGTCTGTGTGCTGGGAGGGATCGCCAGCAAAGGGCCCTGGTCGTCCATGTACAAACCTTCAGAGAGCTGAGCAGAACACTTGCGCCTGGCTTGTTAGAGACCCAAACTCTTGTTTGTGGAAAAGACGCTCTTCCCCTTCCCCTCGTCTTCTCTCTTGCTTTCTCTCATTGTCATTTTAGCCTAGATTAAAGAAAATAGGGTGCAGCGCTGTGCGCATGTTCCGAGCGGTGCCTTTTCACAGCGCCGTACTGATGCCAAGCAGTAATGACAGGTTCAAGCTTTTCTGCATCACAAATGAACTGCATGCAAATGGCTAGTCCCGACCCGAGCTTAATTGTTGGCGGGGAGAGTCCCGGTGCTGAGACCCCACCGCACCTCGCCTCGGAGCGGAGAAGTCTCCAAAGGGTTAACGGGAGTGGAAGCGCCGAGATAGCGGGGAGCCGCGGCGTTTCCACTCTGGTAGAGCCTAACCTGTTAGTGCAGAGCTGTGTGAAGAATGTCAGGGATTTGTTCCAAGCGTTATCGAGATGTGGCTTTACATCTGTAAATCCCTTTACGCATCGCAGCCCAGCCGTGAGGCTTCCCCACGTGACGGCGCGCCGCAGCCGGGCACGGCACCGCTGGCAGCGCCGGGGCCTCGTGCGCACGGCCCCGGGTTTTGGGGAAGTGTTGCAGGTCTTTTATGTAACGCTGGCTTAAAGATCCGCCACGACGGGCTTGTTCTGGTGCATTAAGGTGTCTTTCTCCCTAAGCTACTTCGGTGCTTTTCATATCGCCCACTGGCACCGCATCAAGCACGCGTTCCCCCTGCCTCGCGCTCGTTGATTATTTTCGGTAGGATCGTGTTTCCGAGCAGCCCAGGGTGAGAGGCACACAGCTGATTTTAGCTGGCCCCTGGGGAGCTTTTCCAGCTTACACCGGTGGAGGATTTGACTTAGTGCTGCTTGTTCTTGCTTTTTTTTTTTTTTTTTTTTTTTTTTTTCCATGAAAATATTACTAGCTGAACTGGATTTAGAAAACGATTGTGACAATCTCCAGCACCATCAGAGAAACATGCTCTATCATTGCCTGTGATGTGTGCTGATGAAGGGGGAAAAAAAAAGAGCTTGTTCATCCATCAGCAATTCGGTGCCGCTGTCTCTAGGTGAGCAATTTGCCAGCGTTACCTGGTGTCACTCATTAGACACAAGATGTAACGCTCTCATTTGCTCCTCGGGCTTCCTGCCACTTATTTACTTTTGCATTTGACTTTGCATGTGAAGCTTAAGCTCCTTTTTAGCCTCGGCTTAACTTGGCTTTCAAATTGCAGCTCGTTAAGCCTGGTCCCAGCGTGTGAGTTACGTGCACAGGGGCTGGAAGCCAGAGGAGCACCCTGGTGCCCATCGCCATCAGCCTTCCCAAGCAGCCTGTGCGTGTTTCACAGGCAGAAAAGAAGCAATTTCTTCCCTTCCATCACTGTCTTAACTTTCCAAAAAGCCTTGGCTTTCGCTGGATTTTGGCTATATTTTTATAGATTTGTGGGTGTATAATTTTTGAGCAAATCTACATTTTTGCATTGAATTTGATTGATGCGTTTAGTGCCTTTAGGGTTTTATTTCACTCAGGCATAAGAAAAGGGGGGGGCAGAAAATGCAGAGCCTTAACAATTCCTCTGAGGAAGCAGGACCAGGGGCTTCAGCAGGCTTTTGGTGATGGAGCTTCGCTGGTGTCTGGGGGCAGAGACACCAGGAGACGTTTGCATCTGGTCTTTGCTGACTGACGTGCCCTGACCTGGGATGGATTTCAGGCTTGACACAAGCAAAGGACCAAGTCACTTGAGGAACATTAAATTGAGCTGTGGGATGTGTCAGCAGTGACTTGGGAAGGATTCTGCAGGATGCAGAACTGAGAAGTGGAGCTCAGAAGTGCCTGGCAGTGTGCAGAGATGGGGAAGGGGACATCCCCGGGGGGGCTCTGCGCGTGGCTCTGGAAAATCGGTGCCTGTCTGGGGCACCTTGTAAGGGGCTGAGCTCTTCACCCTGAGCACCAGCAGAGCCCACGGTGTTCAGGAGGTGTTCAAGCTCGTACTAATCACGCTGCAGGGACTGTTGTTGAGATATGCATTACAGTGATAATTCTGCAAATTCCAGAGCATTAGTGTTATTAAAGTGTCAGGCTGATATCTTCCTCGGCGTTAAAACTCTTAATGCACTTTATCCTTTCAAACTTACGGCGCTCCAAGGTAAAGCATGAGAAAAAGTGGTTGCAGAGCAGAGGATTAACAAGGAAGAAAAGAGGGGATGCCCTGATGCAAGGCTGTCGTGTGGATTGCTTCCTGTAACACTCGTGCCTTTCAGGCAGGTTAAACTCCAGCAGGACCCGTCCGCCTCTGCACCAGAGGTCTTGAGACCTCGAGTCGCCCACGGGGAGTTAGCAGCAGCGCCGAGCTTTTAATGGTGTGGGGAGGAGCTGATTTGTTCCACGTGGCCCCCAGCCCCCAGTGTGCGTGCCCCACAGCCACGAGGCAGGAGGAAAGCTTTCCCCTTCTGCTCCTATCCGGGTGGTATCTGCAGAAAACCATCCCGGCACCCCGGCCCTTCCTCCCCATTATTTTATTGCCTTGCCAGCAGCCCACCTGCAAGCACCCTTTGCTGCACGCCCTGAGCACGGGCACGTACCCAGCTCGCTGCTGTCCCGCAGCGGGGGCTCCTCCAAGACCCCGCGGGCTGCCCGCGGAGAGGGCTCCGGTCCCCAGGCAGTGAGCGAGGCGGAGGGAGCTGCTCGTTTTTCATCGCGGCGATAAAAAATCTAATGCAATCATCAAAAAATAAAGACGCATTTTTCATGTCTGCACCATTAGGAGCGTCTCTTGCTGCTGCTCTCTCTTCCCTCCTACCCCCAAATTACTGAGGCCTCAGCAGTGTTTAAATCTCATGGAAATTTACTTCTGGATGCCAGCGAAGGGGTGGGAGTTTGAGTAATCTCTGGGGCCGTAAAATTCCAGAAGTGTTGTGTTCCCTTAATAAAAACATTTTTTATTTGGAAACATAAATGTTATTTTTCCAAGAGCATCATCCTGAATGGGGCTATTCTTCCTTGTCCTTCGGCTTAAGGTATTGCAACTCTTGGGAGACGTTCTCCTGGTTTAGCAGCCATAACCTTACATTTATTACGCATGTGGCCGCAGCAGCCCCCTCAGATAATTTTGTTTAGGACTGTGAAATTTGCCTTCAAACCTGAAATTGAATCCATTCTCTGCTTTCAGCGGTGTGATGGGTTTCTGCGTGTCTCTCTTTCCCAAGGATGTTTGCCGTTATTGATGCTGAGTGTGGCTATTTATCACAGACAATGCAGAACAAAGAAGAATTTATTAATAAGTCTCCCGTTCCCATATGCGTTCCCGAGGAACCTGAAGCATGCTATTTTCTCCTTGCCCCATTTATATCTACATGGTTTTGCTCCTGTCCAGTCAGATTAAATGCTCGCTGAGAAAAGGGGCAGCTCACGGCGTGCGCCCTGCTTGCCTTGGGTGCATTCGGAGTCCCCCGGGGCTGGCACCAAGGTGCAACCTGGATGAGGACCGGTGTCCCCAAGGTGTCCCCGAGGTGTCACTTTGCTCTGCTCCTCCGATTGTGGCCTGTGACCAGGAGGAACGTGGAGCTTGTGGGTCCTGCAGGGAGCTCTGGGGTTCTGGGGCAGTGCCACCGGAGTCAGTGGCAGGGCTGGGGCAGCGGTGGCACCCCTGGGTCCTGGCCGAGCATCACTGGCCTGAGGACACCAGGACTCCTGCTGGGCCTAAGAAAAGGGTGCCCAGGGAAGTGGTTTGATGGTTTGGGTTGCTTTGGCTTTGTTTTTTCCTTTTGCCTACTTACGCACTAATTAAAGGTCAGTCTGAGTTTGCATGCAGCATTTTCATGTCCAGCCCCAGGCTGCTGCGTGCCCAGGCGCTCGCTTCCCCTGGCTGCAGCAGCCACTGCGGGGTTTGGGGCATCTGCAGCCCTCTGTGGAAACCCAGCACCCTGCCACCGCTGCCTGCCGCTGGTGGGAAGCAGCCCCCCTCCTGCCGCTCCCGCTCCCCAGCCCCACAAGCCGTGTGTTAGGCATTTATAGGTTTTTCTCCATGGATACATACGCGGGCACGTTGGTAAAAATACACAGGCGCACGAGTATATTTATCTGTGGTGCAGCAAAACCCGTGCAGCCTCCGAGCTGATTCCCCAGGGTGAGACGCCACCTCCCTCCCAGCGCTTTCAAAGGGGAGCTGTGCTGATAATTAGTGCAAATATTTTGAATACAGAACTCATCACAGGCCTTTGTCATGGTGACAGGCGGTGACCTGAGATGCATTTCTCCTTCCGTAATGTACCCGGAATATGTAATTAAGAGGTGACTAAAAGATCCTTTACCAGGCTTTGTTTGCTGATGCGGCAGGCTGTTAGGAAACGCTGCCCCCTCCTTCAGTGGCTCCCAAAGTTCCCCGTGGCAAGCGAGGGGATCGATGCTTGCTCCGCTCTCCCAGTTCCTCCAAGGCTTGGCCCTGGTGTCTGCAGTGCCTGGGAGAAGGTGGACACTTGGTGGGGTGCTGGAAGGGAGCAGCAAGGGGAGCTGAGCGGTGCCTTCACCCCAAAATTTATCACTGAGTGCAGGCTTTGGCACCACGGGATGGGCAGCTGGGGGTGCCTTAAGGAAATAAGTGTGAAATTCCAGGCAGGGGAGGCAGAGAGGTGCACAGATCCCGGCGATGCCTTCCGAGAGGTGCAGCATCGTGGGCATGCGGGCGCCAGCAGACGTGGCCGGTCGCTGCCCGGCTGCGGTAAATGCACTGTGACAGCACCTGAGCGAGGCTACGTGCGGAACAGATGTCTTGGAGCAGGGGCTGGGGCTGGAGCACATCGTGATTTCATCAATTATATATCGCTTCCCTTGCCGTTAGCAGGCACTCGGAAGCGGGGCTGTTAAAGGAGACATGAGCAGATCGGGGAACAAAACGGGAACTTGGGGCAGAAAGCCCCAGGTCCAGGCTCGGTCCTGTCCCTGCAGGCTGTGCCGTGCTCCTCACCCTGTCCCGAACGTCCCTTCCCATTGCGTGGTGCTGGCACCGGGACAGGGCACGGCTCCTCCTTCCCCTCCTGCTCCCCGAGACCTCGGGGTCGCATCCTGCTCCTCTGGCCATGCCAAACCCAGCCCAGCTCCATCCCGGCTTCCCCAGCGCCTTTCCCTGCCTGTGCCCACGGGGCTGGTGCTCGTGGTGCCTGCAGGAGCCCGGCAGCCCCGGCACTGCTGGCACAGGCGGGTTTCTGCCCTGCTATTTACTTGTTTGTTTGTTTAATTGTTGGAGCGGGCTCCTTTTACCTGGCAATCCTGATTCATTAAAGGAGACGCAGGGCTTTTATTATGACTGTAGAGTGTCGTCTAGTGTTTCCACTGAACGTATAATTTGCCATGTATGAAAACCATTTCCAGAATTAATTTACCTACTGCAAACAGTTTGTATTAATGAAAATGCATTTTTCATGTGGGTTTGCTGGAAAAGCTGGCTGGAGCTCAAGAGCTCACTTTATCCATCCGGCGTGAGTAGGAGATGGAATTTGTTTAAAAATTAAATAAATAACACACCCACCCCCCATTTTTAATACAATATGGCCCAGCAATAATCTCTGAGGCAGACTGCAAGGGCTGCGGAAAGCTCCATCTGTGGCATTTTAATATGCAGCATTGTCTCCCTTTTTAATATACCCCCTTTCCCAGGCTCGTGTTTGTGTAACTGAGACGTGAGATGCTGTCATCCTCCCAGGTCACATTTTGATGCTCGAAATTAACAGAAGTGGAGATGGATGCAGCCGTGGAGCCCTTCCCATATTAACACGCATATTTTAGAATAATTGATGCTGAATTCATTTTGCAGCCTGCTTTCTCCCCAGCCTTTCCCCCACCCCCTCTCTCGTGCACGCATGTAAAAAATCCGGTTATCTGCCCAGATGGCAGCTGGGCGCTCGCATCCCAGCGGGGCCGCACGCATCCAGAGGGGCAGGAGCAGGGCTGGGGCTGGACATGGACCATGGCACAGCCCTCGTGCATCAGGATCCGTCCCTGGGCACCGTCCCCTTCTAGTCCCACTGGGTCTGGGCTGTGCCCAGCACCTCCTGGCGTGGCCACACATCTCCAATGGCCAGAAATGGAATCTGGGTGCAGGCAGGGCCAGGGATGGTTTTTTGGTGGAATTCTTGCCCCCACCGAGTTGTGTAACTCTGCAGAAGTGCCTTCGTCAAAGCGCAGCCTGCAAACTTCCAAGCAGCACAGGGAAGGTGGAAGGAGGCTGTCTCAGATAAAAAATTAGGAGAACTAAAAAATATTTTGAGGCTTGGCCACTTTGAAAATTCATTCTTGTTTTGGGATCATCTTCAATTATTGCATGCTAAAAAAAAAAAAAAAAAAAAAAGGAAAAAGAAAAAAAAATAGCCCTTTTATATAACTAACTGAAAAGTAATACTTGGTGGTTTGTTTTTTTTTCTTGTAAGAGAAGGAAGAAGAACATTTAGAAAGCACTGGGAAATTTTCTCCCAAAGCACCGAGGGATGCTCAGCATCCCCGCTCCAGGCCTGCAGAGCAAGGAGCTGAGCCTGCAAATACCCCCCTGGGGCTCAGTGGACATCTCATGTGCTTACAGCTAAGCCCGGGCTGAAGCAGGGGCAGCCCGGTGCCCGTGGGTGGCGGTGGGTGGCCGGCCACCCCTGCCAGGAGCGGGCAGAGCCCCTCGTGGACGTGTCCCGGCTCTGCCTCCGTGGGCGCGCGGCTCTCTGGAAACCTGCTGGCTCTCTCCCCTGTTGCTCACGTGTGAAAATTGCAGCTAACTAATTGAGGGCCACGGCTAAGCAAACGTATCACCTGCCAATCTGCACTTGTATTATTACAGCCTAACCTCATGCGTTATGTTTATCTCATTCCAGGACTGCCGTCAGCAAAGCCACTCTAGGCATAAACTTAATTATATCTCCTCGGGTAGCAGCAGGGTAGTGATTTATTGCTGGCTTTTGTTTCCTTCCTCACCTCACCTATATGTGATTATGCTGCGTGCAGGGGAGGTGGCGCTCCAGACGAGTGCTCCCGTTCCCCTCCACGGAGGCACCGCTGCTTGGTTCCAGCTCTGCTGGAGGCGCAGACCCCTCCTGGGTGCCGGGACACACGTGGGGACCACCAGGGGCCGAGGAGGTGACACCCGATGGGGTTTGGGGCTGGTTCCTCAGGGGTGCGAAGAGGTTGGGGAAGTCGGGACATCACCCTCCTGGTTCCCTTTCCCCACACAGCCCGCCAAGGGGAGAGGCTAGGTGCTTTAATTATTCTCACCCTCTGGAAACGCCGTGGTAATCAGCAGTGCTGTGGAGAGCAAGGACTGGCTGGGCTCACTGAGGAGGCGAGGGCTCCTCGCTGCTTTCTGTGGAGCTGCCCTGTGCCTGTGCCATGAGGCTGGGACAGGGATGCTCAGGGTGCAGGCTTGAGCAGGCAGCAGGGCACCTTCCTCTGCTGTGACCCATCCTGTGCCAGCCACCCATGTCCAACAGGGGCCACCACACCGTGCTGTGGGCAGCACCCCGCTGCTAACAGCTCTCGCCCCACGGGCTGCAGGTTGGGGCTTCAGCACTGGGCACCAGCTGAATACGGGCTGCTCTGTGGTGCATGGTGCTTTTGGACACACCAGCAGCACGGCTGTCGGGGACACGTCTGCTCCGAGAGGCTGTGTGCAAAGCAGAGCGCTGCAGTAACGCAGCCGGCGCATCTCTTGGTTTGGTTCTGAGCACGTCGCTGATTATTTTTCCCCTCATTATTCACCTGGCGGAGCAGCAGGTTGAGTAATTAGTGAATGCGCATGAACTTTGCAGTGTTTTTATGAATAAAATGTTTGTGAATCGGCTGGGTATTGGCTCCGCTCGTGCAGCCGTTACAGCGTGGCGGGGAGGAGCATCGCCAACCCGCGCCCTTCTGGGAGAGCTCGGAGCAGCGAGCGCAGCTTTGTGCAGCAAAACCCTGCTCGCCCTGCCCGGTACAGGCACAGCTCTCTGCTCTGCTGGCTGTGCAAACCCTGCTCACATCAAAACCCTTGCTGCTTTTGGATTAGGAGCCTCTGTGCACGGCTTTACAGCGCCGCTGCACTTCCTCCCCTGTGCTCCCCAAATGGAAGCGCTGCCCTTTGCCCATCCCCGCAGAAGGGCTTTGGAGGCACGTATACGAGGCAGCAGCTGCTGGGGACGGTGGCCAGCTAGGCTTGAATAGCAGCTGAAAGGGATGAATAATTTGTATGCCAACACTTCTGACAGGCTTTTTGGATGCTGCGTCTGGCTGCAGCGCCGCAGGGGCAGCAGGACCTGGGCAGGGGCTGGGGGAAGCGAGGTGGGCAGCAGGGGTCTTTTTTGGGGGTGGCCTCTCACCGAGGCCTTTAGGGCTGTGTGTCCCGCTGTCTGTGGCCTGTGGAGCAGGACACGAGGTCCCTTGGCATCTCTGTGCTCCTGGGTCATTGCGGCTGCGGTGGCTCCCTGGCTTTGGTGCCCCCTTTCCCGTGGCAGCCGGCACAGGCAAGGGCAGCCACAGCTGCTGAGGTCAGTGCTGAGGCCTCGGGCTCTTCTGGCACGGGAAATGCTGTAGAGGCAGCGCTGAACCATGCAGAGCAGGAGGGAGCCTCGGGCAGGAGGCCAGCGGCCGAGGAGGTGTCCCCCTGGGCCAGCGGTGACAGCAGCTGCGCTGTCCTCCCATCCCTCACCCCGAGGGATGCTCTGAGCTGGCACGGCTGGGGGGTGAGCATCACCCCGGCACCCTTCTGATCTGCCCCAAAGGGCTGGTGGCATCCTGAGTGAGGGAGCAGAGTCCCACAGCCGGATTCCTACATCTCGTGGAGGTGCTGGCCGCCCTGCCCTCCTGCCTGGGGTGCTCAGAAGGCAGATGGAAGCAGAGCATCTAAAAACCCCAGCTCATTTAAAGACTCCGTGCAGAGTCCGCTAGCCCTCCCGGTAAGCTGCCCCAGCATTTCATTACTTGTTGCTAGGAAATTGCATCTTATTTCAAGGTTGGATTTGCCTAACTTCAGCTTCAGGCCCAGGGTGCAGCCGTGAGGCTGGAGGGAAGGTGCTGGACATCTCTTGGTGTCCCGGGCCCGTGCGGTGACCAAGTCACCCTTCGCAGATGGACTCAGGCGACCGTGCTGCATCCCCCGGGATCTGAGTAACGCCTCCAGCCCTGAGTCATTCCTGTGATCCCGCTTGGAGCTGTCTGCGGTGTTTCCCCAACATCCTGGAAGCACAAACTGTTACCTCACCTGCAGCTGTCCTGCCCCCATCACTGCTTGCTGCAAGTCTGCTACCTGGCAAAATTTGCCAGCGAGGATTTCCGAGGGTTGGATCTCCAGGTGCTTGGTGCAGCAGCCCTGGGCTGAGACCAGGCAGGCATTTGGCCACTTACCAACACAGGCTGAGTCCTGGGGAGGCAAAATCCAGGCGCACAGTGAGCCCTGGCACCCTGCTGCTCCCCATTTCTCAGTCCCCCTCCTCCTGGGGCCTGGGCAGGAGCCGTCCCCAGCGGGCGATGCTGGCGGTGCTCGGAGAAGAGGGTCCCCACGTGCCGAGAGGGGTAAGCGGCCCTCGAGCGCCGCGGTGCTTGTCTCCCTGCTGAAGGAGGCAGGGCAGCGCTGAGTGTGCTTCTCCGTGGAAGCTGCTGCCTTGTGACAAGCGCTAAATATGCTGACAATGACAGTAATCAGCTGGCCTTGGTACTGCGCTCTCAGCCTTGTTCACCGGGAAAGAGATCTCTTCAGCGGGATTACGGCTCGGGTGGGACTTACTCGTGCCGCCCTGGCTTGTGTGCCCAGCCCCTCTGCTCCTGCTCAGTGCCACGGAGTGAGCACCTTGGGTCAGGCTGGTGCTCTCAGCGTGGCTGTAATTTATGGTCCAGGTGCCAAAGCCCTGCACGAGCTCTGCCAGATGCACCCGGGCGTTGTTTGGCTGGGCGGGCCGGCCAGCTGGGCGAGCTGCAGGGGATTTAAGAGGGCCCCCGCCGCTGCTTTTGCTCTCGGACTTGTAACTAGGTCAACACACATTTGCCTTGTCTTAATAATTATTGATAAGATGTGGCTGATCGTGCGCCGTGCAGGAGCAGGGCTCCTCCTCCCAGCCACACTGCTCTCGCTGGAGTCCCCGCGTAGGGAACCGCTGCTTCTTTATTTAATTTGTGCCTTACCTCTGCGGCAGGGAGCAGCACGGGTGCAGCCAGCGTGTTGCTTCCCCTGCTGAACGCTCACAGCTCCCTGGCCGCTCTCTGAACCTTTCCAACCCTAAAACGTGGGTGAACAGAGGAGGGCTCGTGGCAAACCACAGGCGGTTTTGTGGCCGTGAAGACATTTCTCCCTTCTCTTCCCCTTCAAAAGAGATGGCTCAATTCACCCGTGCCAGGCACTTCGATCCGCAGGCTCATTACCAGCAGCGAGACACGATGCTCGGGGAGCAGAGGGGAGGCACACACAGCCGATGCCTCTCCTCGCCCTGCCACGAGCACCCATGGCCTCAGGCAGGTGGGAAAGGCAGGACGGGGGGAGCTGCCTCGGACACACCGCTTCCAGAGGTGGGGACAGAGCAAAAAGGATCTGGAGCATGACACAAGCCGGGCAGGGTGACTGTGTGCCGCCTGTGGCATGGGAAGATGGGGTCTGCCCGTGCTGGTGCCTGGGGGAGGGCAATGATCTGCAGACATCTGCCTGCCCAAGCACTGGATTTTGCAGATCCAGCACTCAGGCTGTGTTTTGGGAGCATGCTCATTGGTATGGGCTTGCATCCGTGCTTTCTTAATAAAAAATATGCGCACCGACTCTTTGTGCAAGGGGGAATGCAAAGAATAAATGTAACTGCTCTCCGAGCCATTCAGACTTCACAGGCAAAGAGGATGTTATGTCCTGGGGATTTTTTTTCTGCTGCTTTTCCAGTGCTAATGAGCAGGGAGGAAGTTCTGCGCTTTGTTCGAGTTGACTTTGCTTGTTTTTTCCCCCTGTTGAGCAGTAGGGAGGGATGGAGGGGGATGCGCCACGCTGGCCTGTGTCTGTGCCTGGACACACGGGACAGTGGCACAGCAGCAGCACAGGGTCATTCGACTTTAATCCCGCACGTTAGAGGCTTTTGGCATTCCTCGTCAGATCAAAAGGTGGTCTTGGCTTTAGCAGGCTTCATTTCAGCCCGGTACAATGCAGCAATTTGCAGGGCTCTTGCACATTTCCATTTTGTAGTGAGAGCTCCCTGGCCTCCACGCTTCCCTGTGCAAGTCCTAGGAAACTTCTCACTCCATTTTCTGTGAAGTCAGAGCATCCCCAGCATAAACATTTTGGGCTTTGCCAAGCAGCTGCTCCCCTTGGGCTCCATAGGTCGGTCCCATTTTCCTCCCTCTTGCTGCATCTCATGCACATGGCTCTCCTCCTGGCTGCTCCTGAAGGGGAGGGCTGAGTTTTGCTGCAAAACTTCCTCCCCTGCTCCCCCTCTCAGGTTCTGTCTGTCCCTGTGAGAAGCATGGCGAGCATCTCCGAATGAGAGCCCTGCTTATGCACGTAAACAGAGTGGGAGGATGCTGCTGCAGATGCCCGAGATGACGACAGACTTGTGCTAGCGAGAGGCAACCGAGCGCTGCATTCACCTTCCCTGGCACGCTCGTCTGCTCCTCACCCTCATGCTTTGTGGCACCTTTCATCCCAAGGGATGCTGGCGTGCTTTGAATCGGGACGAGCACACGTGAGGTTTCAGCGGTGACCTTTGTCACGACCCAAATGCAGGCGCCTCCGAGGCGGGGGGACGGTGCCATCACCGCACGGCCCCGATGGTGCTTGGAGGTGGCACAGGACCGAGGTGGATGGCCTGGTCTGCATCCACAGAGACCTGCTGGAGGAGGCCGTGGCAAGGCATCTGCCTTCGCTGGTGCCCTCGTGGGACGCCCAGTGCCTGCAGACAGCAGGGCTTGCACTGGTTGGGGGTGCACCGCTCGCCGTCCTTGCGCCCACCGCCCTGACTTCAGCGCCCGCCTGCAGCTGCTTTGGCAAGCCCTCATCATAATGCAGCATGAATTTCATTAGCTCATTTGTTTCTGGCTCTCCGAGCCTGGAGATAATTTAATCCAGAAGTGGTTTACAACGCGGAGTGAGGTTGTAGTCTGCAAAGCTTAATGACCCCCTCTGGCTGCCGTTCGGAAAGCCGAGCTCTGGGGGTGGCTGGCAACTCGGGGTCGGGGCTGACGGCTGGCGAGACCATGGGCTGCGCTCCGCTCGGAGCAGGACGCGTGCCTCTGCGCCCGTTTTGTCTTGTTAGGCAGATTTTGTAGCGTGCAATAACAGCTGGAGCTGCACCGCCAGGCTCGCTGGAGCCGCTGGGGCTGGGGCTGGAGGTGAGGTCAGGGGGAGACGGCTCCGTTCACACGCGCGTTTTGTGTTTCCTGCCTCTCACCAAGGCAAGGTTTACTTAGCAAGCTGCAAAAAATCATTACATATGCTGCTAGTGGCCTGGTTAATTAAGATACACAGTTCTCCGGGTAGGAAAAGCCGACCTATATTTACTGTATGTAGGAAGACATCTGTCAGCTCGAAGCGTGAGATATCCCAGCGCAGGTTTGTCCTGCTTTTTGCAGGCTCTGAATTGCAACTGTTTTAAGCTCTGATGCAGACCAAGTTAATTTTAAGATGACTGTTACTATTCTCAACATAAGGAAGGGCATATTTAGACTCTCAGTACTCAAGAAGGCAAAACCCCCTGCATGTTTCTAGTAATTTTTCCCTAACAGTTTGCACAAAAACAACAACAACAAATCCTATTTGGTTTCTGCAATAGAATATGTTCGAGGGTGATCGTAAAATAGATTATTTTTAAATCTGCAGATGGTTTCCACATATTCCTCCTCAGCTCACTGCAGCTTTCCACCTCAGTAAACCGGTTTGTAATTTAGCCGAGGGCTGTGGAGCAAGCGTTCTGTCGTCTTGTTTTTCTTGTTCCCGTTCCTTATCCCCCCCGCCCCCCCTTTTCTGTTCCCTTTTTTCTCTTTTATTTCCCCTTGGTTTTCCTCCGCTAGGAGCTGGCAGTGCAGCTGGGTGCGCGGGGTGCTGCGGGTTTGCGGGATGTCCCGGCGGGGCTCCCACTGGGAAGGGGCCGGGGCTGAGCCGTGCTGGGACCCCGCTGCTCCCGAGCGGCCCTAAACCCACGGGATTTATGGGGAGGGATCCCAGCACGGTGGGCACGTCCTGCAGCACAGCCCCTCCATCTGGCCTCGCTCTCGGGGTGCTCCGGGCTCTGCTGCTCCTCGCTCAGCCGAAGCGGACATCTCGCCGCTGCTGCACGGCCCTAAGTAAGATAATGAGAGGAAGATTGCACTCGGCCCCGTGATTGCAGTTATACCCCCCCATCCTCAGAAAACAAAAAAAGAAAAAAAAGAAAAAAAAAACATGCAGCTTTTTTATTTCTTTGTTCTTTCATGGTTCGGCGTTATAATTATTGAGATTTCACTGCAGGGCAAAATGATCATTTGACAATGTAAGTGGGGAAAATAATTCCGGTGTTATCCAGCAGCCTGACTCGTATTATAATCATGGCGAAACTCCTGCAGACTTCAGTGGGGGGAACAAATTTCCTCCTATGCAGGTATTTGTCTTTTTAAGATTTCTCCCAATTTGATTGCAAATGTTAGGATTTTTTCCCTCCTTTATTTTTAATAACCCGAGGCTGTCGATGGATTGGAAAGGACCGAGGTACCTGTTGTTTTGCCCATTGTTTTCATTAGGCGTTTTACATTTCTGTCATTCTCTGCAATCATGATGGATTTTTGTGCGCAAATACCTTGGTTAGAGCTATTCAAAACTGTTTGTATAGCAACGTCTACAACAGCAACAAAACCCAATTAAAAAATCAGGGCAAATTTGATGAAAAAAAAAAACCTACAAATTGGGGGAAAATCACCGCTGGCTCTGTGCTGCAGCTTTCTGTTGGCAGCTGATGGCAGGCGGGGTGGGCTGGTGGCAGACGGGCTCTGCCCGGGGGTGGCCAGGGCTGTGGTTTTTATCCCTTTGTGCCAAGGCACCTTGTGCTGGGGGGACTGGGGGCCGTGCAGGAGCTCCCAGGGTCACACGTGTCCTTCACAGAGGGTGCCCAGCCCTGCACGGAGCAGCTCCAGGGCACCTCAGCAACCTCCTCTGTGTGATTTGATGGGGTCAGCACTGACCTGGCACCGGTTTTTGCAATATTTTCCTCCTTTATTTATTTAAGAGCCTGGGAACACGCTGGTGCACACAGAGGGAGGCAGCCCAGCACGTGCCGGGCCAGTGGTGATGGAGAGGGCTCCAGGTGGGCAGGGGCTGAAGTCCCCTCTGCAAAGGGCTCTCCGTTGTCCCCCGTCACCCTGGGGCTGATGAAAATGAGCTGACAGAGGCAGAGGCAGCATTAGCCTAATTATGGCCATAAACGATACCTCGGCGGTGGATTTTCCTTTCTTAGCGACTTCCTGTTTTCCTCTTTGAGATGCAAATTTTTGCACAGTCCTCGATCCAGATTCTCTTCTCATTAGCATGAAATTTGACTAGTTCCATGATTTTTTAAATAGCAAATTAAAAAAAAAAAAAAAAAAAAGGAAGAAGAAGAAGAAGAAATCGACGCTGCGCACAAAGTTCCAGCAAAGCCCCGGTGACTCTCGGGGGCAAAAACGGGGGGGCTGGTGGGGAACATGCCCGGGGGGGCTGCGAGGTTTGGGGAACAGGGGAGCCCGGTCGGCGGTGGCAGTTTGCCATGGCAGGCTGCTCTGCTCTGCTCTCGCACAGCTGAAGGGGAGGAAGCTGTCGGCGGAGCAGTGGGCAGGGGGGACCGAGCTCCCCAGCCCCTCCGGGGAGCCCCCGGCCACGCAGGAGCCCCCGCTGCCTCCCCCTGCCAGTGCCGACACGGGTGCACGTTGTGGGCTGAAGCCTTTCATTTCTCTTCCTCCCGGAGAACGAGGCTCCTCGTAATAGGAGGTTAAAAAAAATTACACTAGAAAAATCATTTTTTGCAATGAGTGTTATCTCTATGGATTTTTATTTTTTTTTATGCCTGCCATAATCTCTACCCGCTGCAGCTGAGCGCTGGGAGAGGACTCGTAATATATCTGAAAGCAGACGGCACTATTTTGCGGTAAATGTCATTCTAGTAATATTTAGCTGTCCTTGGAAATGAAAATACAATTTTTGCTGAAGTGACGCCGGTGCCGCGGAGCCGTGGCGTGCGGGGCTGGGGGGGCCGCTCGCCTCCCTGTGCCCCCGGTGCCCCCCCAGGGGTTGCCCTTTGGCTCAGCGCTGCTTTTCTTCCCCGGCCCCCTGCTCCCCGGCCGCCCTTCCCCTCCGCTTTCTGCCACATAATGAGTTTGATAAGAAATTGTCTCGTTAACAGGATTAGCCATGGAAATCTCGAGTCCCCTCCTATTCATTTTGTAATGCTCTTCATCCCGTTGGGTAATTTTCTGCCGGCATTAGGCGTCTCCGGACCACCTCGGGAGCTGGATTCCTCCTCGTTCCTCGACAGCGCCGGCTGCTGTGCCTGAGCCCCCTGTGCCCTCCCGGGGATTTCTCTCTGTTCCTTCGGTTTAGCGCGGCTGTTTCCTTTCCGAAATAACTTCCACAACCACTACGACCAGCTTCAAATGCTCTTGGTTTCACTGCCCATATCCAGCTCCTATTTTAGCAGCCGCACTTCCACAACAAACTCATCAGCATCCTAAAACCCGTGGGGGCGAGTTCTGCCCTCCTTTACACCCCCGTGGATCCCCTTTTGTAGGCAGTATAATTCTGGATTGACTCCTACGAAAACGAGTTCCAAGACTGGCCCTTTGGTAAATAATTACTCTTGATTTAATAACTCCTACCAGCCCTGCAGGATACGCTGCTTCCAAGGGAGTTAATAGAAAGAGATCTTTCTTAACATCTGTTTTCCCAAGTTTGCTGACTGCTAAGCCCGTATCTGGGAAGTTGCATCCAGATAGCAGCTCGTTAGATCCACGACGGCCGCACACTGCCAGCAGATAAACTGGAGCAGGAAAATGTCTGAGGCAACTGAGCACTGGAAGTAATATATGCATGAAACATTAAAGTGACAGCACCATTTTTCATTGCCTCGTGTTAAATGAAATTAACGTTTCTGCAGACGATTTCCTTAAGCATCTTCCAGGGTCGTGTTTGCAGCTTTGCCATTTTAAAAGGCTCCCCGTGCACAAAACCGAAACTTCTCCGTGTGCCGTCGTTGCCCAAAGAGAGAGGAGCACAGGAAGCAAACCCACTGCACTAATAAAGTGACGTAGGTGCTGATTGCTGTTTGGCCTGTAGGATTTCGGGAAATAATAGGTGATTTGTGGCAGGGAGACCAGGGTCACTGTGTGGGGGAGCTCTAACAAAGTGATTCTCACCTGGCAGCTTCCTCGTGACCTGAGTAATTTATTCACCGGCTTCTGCTCCCCCCGATCCGGGTGTCCACGCACAGATTAACTTCCTCTGCCTCGCCTGAGATGATTCGCCATGCTGCAGGTGATTAATTTGTGCAGATTGCATCCGAGCAGCTGGTGGCCGTCATTAGTGCTGGCCGCGGTGGGCTGGGGCAGCGGTGCCAGCTCCAGGCGTGCAGTTCCCGTGGTGCCTGCTGCCACCAGGCTGGGGGAGCTGCTGCCGGCTGCCTCCCACACCCCACGTTTGGGGTGTCCCAAAACTCTTCCCCGAACCTTGGTAGGCAGGGAGTGGAGGGGCTGGGTGCTCTGAGGTGCCGGCAGAGGGTGCCCACGGTGCCGCTGCTGCAGGACGAGGGCGCAGGCACTGTGGGGTACCCGTGCAGGAGGTGATAAATGTCTTCTGCCAGCTGGAGGCTGTGCGTGCCTCCTCTTTCCAGCTGGTGTTTGCAGAGGGTGTTCACGCACCGCCGCTCGCCCGGCTCTGCCCCGGCCATAAATCCGGAGGTCAGAGCCTGGCATGAAGCTGGGGGAAAGCACGGCGTTCCCTTCTGGGTTTATTCCCCTGTCCCCTGCAGGCTGGGCTTCTGCAGGTAATTCTGTAAAGCATTAAGAGTTAATGCACCAGAAAATTATCTGCCGCTGAACTTCAGCTCTGGAGTGCACGGGGTGGGATTTCTCAGGGGATTTAGCCCCCAGAGGGCAGCCCCGGCCCCGTATCTTGGCCCCGGGTGCGCGGGCACTGGGCTCACCCCCGCCTGCGCCCTGGGGTGCGTGGGCACAGGGACGCGGCGCTGGGGCTGCCTGGCAGCTGCGTGACAGGGAGGTGACAATTACATCCGCTTCTCAACTGCTCCTGCTTTTTTCTTCTCTCCCTCTCTCTCTCTCTCTCTCTCTCTCTCTCTCTCCCTCCGTGCTTTTTTTTTTTTTTTTTTTTTGTTTCATCTCTTCCTCTCAGGAAACCCATTTAAATGCAATTCCATTCTTAAAACATCTCCCTCATGCATGTCTAATGAATGTCAGGCAGACGCGCTGACAATGGGCCCAAGTAGGATCCAATCTCGCCGAGTGTCTACAAGTCATTTGGAAGAAACCCTGGGAGCGCGCCCAGTTTTATTACAGCGTAATTAGAAATAAAATCTTGTTGCAAGAGGAGAATGAGAGATGGGTGTTAATCCTGTAACGGGAGGAGATAGAGCCGTGCTTATAAAGGAGATTAAGGAGGGTAGGCGGAAAGCCTGTCATGACTCCCCAACTTTCATCCCTCCTTTGTGGATCTCCCCTCTCCGGCTCAGCAGCCCCGGTGAAAGGGGGGGGGGATGGTTTTGGGGTGTAGTTCCCTGCCGTGCCCCACAGCCACTGCCGTGATTCAGCGCTTCTGCCACCGCCGCTGCTCTGGCACCAGGGGGATGGAGCCTGGGAGCGGGCGTGGGAAGGGACGGGTGATATTTAGGTCTGCAGGGGGAGGGTCCTGCCAAAGCCTCCACCGCACGCACCGCATCTGGATGAGGCAGTGATGCAATCCAGCCCGCTGGGTTTTTATTTTTGGGAGCTTCGTGAAGGAGGCTGGTGCTTGGTGCCACGATGCGCTCCGGCTCCTGCGTGCCCGCAGCCCGCTGGCACCTCGGTGCTGCGCTGAGCACCACGCTGCTACCCGGCACCAGCCAGCAGGATGGGCAGGGCACACGGCCCCTGCCACAGGGCTGGACTTTTCCATCAGGAAACCTTTCCCAAAAAGTGCCACCACCCTGCTGCCGGCCCCAGGACATGGCATGGCCAAGGTGCTGCAGGCGCAGGTACCGCAGCTTCCCCGAGACGGCGGTGTTTCTAGGGCAGGGTTTTCTTGTTGCAGCGAAGCCCCGTTCCTCCTGGATCGAGGAGGAGGAGAAAGAAGCCAGGGAGCCCTTTGGTACAAAGCATGACCCACTTACTCAGCTGGAGTCGGTTATTTTACAGATGCCCACGGAACTTCAAGGTGGAAATGTTCTGCTGGGTGCTCGGCTGCTCTGCGCCGCTCAGCTTTGCATGGCTGTGTAGGAGAAATGTGTTTCCTTTGAAAGGGCTGGGGAGCCTGTGACTGCCTTACACGTCCCCTGGGATCCCGTGTGCAGGGAAACATGTAAATAAATCTGTCAGATATCGTGCAGCTCTTATTAAATTTGCATTGGGCTTGAGTCGCAGCTCCTATTTAACATCTCTGGGATGGATGGATGCATCTTTAATCTTCGCGCCTAATCCAGGCGCTCTCTGCTCCAGGCATTTGCTGTGGCGCCGAACCTGGGTTCAGGCAGCCGGGATGAAAGGGGCCCATGGTGCGTGGCCATGGCCCCGCTGCCTCCCAGAGCCATCAGTTTGGCTGCTGGAGCAGCCCCTTGCCATAAGACCGGGGGTCCCTCCTGGCTGGGTTTGGTGAGCCCAGGCTGCTTCTCCCCACTCGAGTCCCGTGCTGGGCAAACGGCGCACGGGGAGAGCGGCCACAGCAGCCGGGGAAAACCACAGGCTTTGTACTTTGGGGCTTCCCTCTCCGTGGCTGTCCCCCAGGGAGGCATTTGTCACTTTAAACGTGGCCAGAAATAGCACCAAACATTTATTGAATTTGTCCGGGATGCCTTGGGTTGCATATGCTCCAAGTATGGCTAATTCATAAACGCTGGCACCTATTGATTCTCCCGCAGTTAAAATAGACTGCGTAAGGAAATATTGGCCCCAGAGTACTGAGGGGAAGTTATCTCATTAGTCTTATGAACTATAAAATGTGCTCTCTCCTGAAGCCCTGACCCCATTGTTTTTATAAATCTATATTGGATGGAGCAGTAACTGGTAACCTGCATCGACTGTAATTTTTCTCTTGAAATTGGAAGGCCCTTGGGACTGACACTGAGGTTTCATGGCCACTACAGGCAGCTGGATGTGGAAGAGGTTTCCCGAGCAGAGAGCACGTGTGTACATGTGAGCACCTACAGCAGGAGACCCTCCTCATGTTCTCCATGCCTTCTCTGTGCTTTCCCCCTTGTTTCTCCCTTTGTGGGGGCAAGGTTTGGCTCCTGGGGGCTCCCAGCTGCCCTGCTCCTCTCTGAGTCCCAGCTCCCCAATTTTGGCACCCCAAAACTGGGGGGAGAGGGAAGTGGGAGGCTTGGAGAGGCATTGCCTCGGCAGCAGCAAAGTCTCCCTGCAAGAGTTATTAGAGGCACATCACTCCAGCCTGGCTGTGGACGTACTTAATCCTCTGCATCCCGTAAAGCTTCTCCTCCTCCTGGCAGGCAGAAAGATCTGATTTTATGCCGCGACCTTCGACGTTAATCTCGCAAGCTAACTGAGCCATAAGTCACTTCGGTGAGGTCTCCGTCAGAGCCGTTCACATCAATTATTGCCCCGCGTCTTTCCCTTGAACCAGTGCAGCGCTCCTCGGCCAAGTTATTTGTCCCTTGTTGGAAAAAAAAAAAAAAAAAAAGAAAAAAAATAAGAAAATAGAAGCTGTGCTGTCAGGTTGTGTAGACCTTACGCTGAATGCCATGGCATGGCTTGCACAGGGGCAGATGCCTCCTGTCACTGTGTGGCAGCAAGGCCGGCACTAAAACCTGCAGCTTTTCTGCCCGTCTGGAAGCTTTCAGCACACGGAGGCTGCGCAGGAGAGGAGCCCAGGCAGTGCCTTGCCCCATGCAGAGAGGTATCAGGGTGGGGGCTGGTGTGCCAGCTGCCTTCCTGCGGCTCTTCTGGGCTCCAAGACTATGCTCACATTCTGGCTCAGAGGCCTGACTTTGGGCACAGGGTCTGTGGAAGCCAGCGAGTGCCAGGATCCTGGTGTGGTGCCCTAGGTGGGATCAGACAGGGCTGGTTTTATATTCGTGGTCAGCAATTCTCTCGTCCTCGTGTTCGTCTTCTTGCACATCTCTGCCTAGGAAGCTGCCTGAGGGCCCTGCTGCCCCTCGGCCTCGTTGCACGCCGCTCCTGCACGCCTTTGTTTCCGGAGCACGAGCGTGCCCGGGAGCGGGGCTGCAGTTGGGCATGCACAGAAGTGTCTGCGCTGGGGGGAGGCCAGCTGGGGCTGCGCAGCACTTTGCAAAATGCAGCAGCTGTTTCCATAGAAACTGGTCCCCCCCCCCCCTTCTCAAATTCCAGTGCAGCCAATGCTCTTTGCTTACTGGTTTGATGGGAGATGAAAAATTAATGCCTGATTTGCATGTGGGTTCAGTCCTTGCAGGACTGCTCCCCCTCCCCTTCTACCGAGGTTCGCATTAAAACCTTGCTGCCGCCGGTCGAGGGCGCAGGGCACGAGGCTGGCACCACCGTGTGCTTGTGTCCCGTTGCACCGTGGTGCAGTGTGCACGTTGCTGGCATTGTGAGGAGGGAGATCTGTGTCTGCAGGTGGTGGCTGCAGAGCCCTGACCCCTCCAAGCCTTGTCCCAAGCTCGCAGGATGCTGCTGGTGGTGTGGGGAGCATCGCGGGGCTGCTCCCTTTCCATCCAGGGGCAATCTGCACGGGCTTTCCAGCCTCTGCCTTCTGTTAGCTATGGCTAGGCTCGTATCTTATTAAGGCTGCTATTTCTTCTCTGTTTAGAGTCCCTAATGCTCTCATATCAAACAATTAGAGTCAAATACATACATCTAGCTAAGCTGCAGCTGGAGTGGGGTAGTGCCAGCAGGGCTCAGGGCTGCCATCAGCTTGGCTTTTGCGGTGGATGTGCTCCAGTTCCGCGGTGAAGAGCCCTGTTTTGTGTTGATCTGTAGCCTGAAGTGCTGCTGCAGCGGGCAGGGAGAGGCTTCTGCCATCCTGCCAGGCGGCTCCACGAGGGTTTTCCTTTCATCCCCGTATTCCGCTTTCATTTTTCCTGCTGTTAGGGGCTTGACCATGGCACTGCCTACCACCTAAATCAAGAATAACCAAGTACTTCAAAAAGGTGCTGGAAGAAAAAGCAGCTGTTTGTTGTCACCCATCGTGGTGCAGGATTTGAAGGAGCCGTTTGCAGCCATTGCTGACTTACAATCTAGGTTTAGAGGTTTCGACTCCAAACATTTGGCTCTGCTAATTACATTCTGCTTATCTGCACTCGCTGTGTTTCAGCAGGGGGTGGCTTGGCTGGCAACGTGGTGCAGCCGAACAGATGTACCACCCCATCCCAGCTGAGCTTCTGCCAGCTGAAAGGATCCCAGAGGTCCCACAGAAACTGGGATCAAAGGCTCGCTCTCACGGCTGGCGCTGGTAGGAGAGCAGGATGAAAGGTGTCTTCCAGGTGGGAAGGGGAGCGCGGACACCCAGAGCTTCTCCCCTGTACCTCCGCTTGCCCTGCTTCCCTCCTTGCTGCTCAATTGCGCCACGGTGCAGGCCTTTCTATTAATGTTAATTACTGTTGATATTCATGATGAATTATAGAGGTCAGGCCTGACAGGGAGGCTGGCTTCATAGGAGAGTGAACAACTCCTTTCCCCCTGTGCACACCAGCCCGAAAGCTGCTGGCCAGCACTGCGGGGTCCGTGCTGCACTACCTGGTGGCCTCGGCAATCTCCCCCTGGTGCTCAAATATCAACTCAAGCCCTTATTTGTTTTCACACACTTCTAAGTAAGTTAAGCTAATTATTAACTCAGCAGGACGGATTCACTTTTAATTGCAGCGTTGCTATGCAGCACACGGAGATGGGTTTCGTGGTGTGTGCTCCCCTCTCCATCCGCAGCCGCGGAATCGCTGCGAGCCCACGGCCAGCCCAGGGCCGTGCCCGCTGCCCTCCTCGTGCTGCTGCGGGGCCCTGGTGGGGCTCGGATGTGGCCTTCGGGTGGGGACAAGGACACCCTGCCCCTGCCTTGGTGCCTGGGCAGCTGCGTGTGCTGCAGGATGAGTGCCGCCGCCCAGGCAGTGCCCAGGGATGCGCAGGCTGCTGTCACACCCCCGTGCTGATATTGCACACACGTGCTCAGTTGTGCACACCCCCATGGTGATGTTGCACATGCGTGGGATGCTGTTGCAGCCCGGCGGGCTGATACTGCACACTCGCGGGCTGCTGTTGCACACCCACGTGCTGATATTGCACACGCGTGGGCTCCTCTTGCAGGCACTGCTGCTCGCCCATTTTGGCCTGAAGTTGCCAGCTGGCCCCCAAATGTGATGGCAGAGACGGTCCCGGTGGGGAAGGACCGTGTTGTGCTCCTGGCCCCGAGCACGGGGGCTCTGCCTGCCTCAGGTGCTGGGTGCCTGGGAGGGGATGTGTGACACCAGGGCCACCTTGCTCACCCTTCCCCTCCCTTTCCTCTTTGTCTCTGCAGAAAATAGGTTTTTTATTACTTCTTACGGAGGTTTGTACATATCGGACGTGCAGAAGGAAGATGCCTTGTCCACCTACAGGTGTATCACCAAGCACAAGTACAGCGGGGAGACGCGCCAGAGCAACGGAGCCCGGCTCTCCGTGTCAGGTGAGCACGCAGTGCCAGCAGTGCTGCCGAGGCACCTGGAGACAGCTTCCAGCCTCATCTGCACCCCGCTCCCCATCTCCCCATCTCCCCATCATCTCCTGGGGGTGCAGGGGATGTTGCAGCACCCCCACCTCCCATCCTGGCAGCAGGAGGGTGCCGGGGGTTTGTGCAGGGGGTCCGTGCCGCCCCTCGCCGTGCCGCGCGGCACCCCGAGCTGAGCGAGAGGCGACGGGGCGCGAGGCGATGCGATGTGACAGCCCGTGATGTGAGCAGCCTGACGCGATGCGACGAACGTGCAAGCGATACTGCAGCAGAGCGTAGCGCAGTCCGTAGTGCCGCCTGTCTCGGGGCGCTCCCGGCTCCGCTGACTGCCCAAATTACTCTGCTCGGGAGGGAGGGAACTCGCCCGACTCGCCGCCGCATCGCCTCTCCTGCCACTCAGCTGCAGCTCCCTGCTCCCCGCCATATGGCTTTCCCAGGGCTCCTCTCCTGCTCTAGCTCCTCGAATTAACCCCGCAGAGGGTCGGGGACAGCCGGGCTTGCTGGACCTGCTCGGTCCCACTCCCATCCAAACCACTCCTTAGTGTGGCCGTGGATTGCATCGTCCCCTCCCCGTGCACACTCGCGGTGCCTCGGTCCCCTCCTGGTCGCTGTCATTATTTACACGTCACGGCGTTTTACTTCTGCTTGGGAGTAATGAAAGAGGTTTCTTTCCCCTGGAATTTAATTTCACGCCTGAGACTTGGTGATTAATTTTCTCCTTTCCCAGCTGCCTGATGGGCCCCTTTGCTTGTAAATTTTGAAATGTGCCACCGAATTTGTGTATTTTGCACCAATTACGTGTCACCTTGAGTAATTCCTCCGGTGCCGTGTTTATCCGTCCCACCAGCTCCTCGGCTGCGTTTCCCTGGGGAGGGGCAGAGCCGCTCAGTGCCAGCTGACGCCGAGGTGGCCCAGCGGTCCCTGTGTCACCGCCGGTCCCCGTGTCACCATGCACAGGCTCCCCCGGCATCCCCAGGCAGCTCAGACAGCCGTTGGCTCCTCCCTGTTAAAACCAGCTCAGCCTGCTGGCTGCAGGGCAGGAGCCCATCTCCCCTCCTTCTCCGGGTGAGTTTATTCCCTCTCCCACCCCAGACCCGGCGGAGTCCATCCCCACGATGCTAGACAGCTTCCAGTCCCGGGAGGTGAAGGCGGGCCGGCTGGTGGAGCTGCCCTGCATCGCCTCGGGGTACCCCAACCCCGCCATCCGCTGGCTCAAGGACGGGCGCCCGCTGCCCGCCGACGGCCGCTGGGCCAAGCGCATCACGGGGCTGAGCATCAGCGACCTGCGCGTGGAGGACAGCGGGACCTACATCTGCGAGGTCACCAACACCTTCGGGTCTGCAGAGGTCACCGGGACCCTCACGGTCATAGGTGAGTGCCGGCGGCGGGGAGAGCTGCGTCCTGCCGAGCTGTGTAAATCTCCAGCCTCGAGGCCTTTCTAAAGCTGTGTAAATTACAAGCTTTATGTTTCAGCGTGGCGTGGCGCATGTTGGAGCCCGCCGTCGCGCTACGCAGCGTGTCTGATGCGGTGCTCGGAGCGTTTGGGGGAAGTTTATAATGCTGCAGCCGAGGACGTGCAGACAGCCCCTGATTTACCGCTTTAATCTGGGCCGAGAGAGGGACCTCTGGAAAAGGCAGAGCGATAGCAGGGGATGTAAATTGCTGGATGGTGATATCCTGTTAGGTGCCTCTGCGCTTTGTTTTGCTGATTTACATAAAATAAGCTCCAGCCAAACAGTAAATACCATCTGGGCAGGCCAAATATTTACTGCCTGCTCTGCTCCTGGGGGTTCCTGCTGTCACCAGCAGCCCTGGAGCCGCCCTGGCACGTCCCTGGCTCGGCACTGCCCCATCGCACCGGCCACATTCCCACTGCAACAGCTGCTTCCAGCCACCCTGCCCCTACACCAGGACGAACATTAAAGGCTGGGCTGGCAGCACAAGGAAGGGCAAGGAGGCCACCTGCCTTGTTCTACGGTGACATTTTGCATGTAGTCAGGCTGGCACATCCAGGGAAGGAAAGGTGGAAAAGTACACGAAGGATGAGAGCCACGTGGTGCGTGCTGGCCTGCGGCTGCCTGCCCCCACAGCCCGCCACCACCACGCAGCCAACGCCTCTCCTGCTCTCGTCCTCTCTTGCACAGACCCTCTGCGTGTGACCCTCACACCAAAGAAGCTCAAAACGGGCATTGGCAGCACCGTCATCCTCTCTTGTGCCCTCAGCGGGTCCCCCGAGTACGTCATCCGCTGGTACCGCAACACGGAGCTGGTGGTGGTGGATGACTACATCTCCATCCGGGGCATCAGCAACGAGACCCTCCTCATCACGGCCGCCCAGAAGAGCCACTCCGGAGCCTACCAGTGCTTTGCCACCCGCAAATCCCAGACGGCACAGGACTTCTCCATCATCACGCTGGAGGGTGAGCTGGCTTCCTGGGGGTGGGGGCCAGCTGGGGTGTTTCTCTGCCCCTCTCCAAGCTGCCGCATCCGCGGTGCTCACCAGGGTGCTTTGTGCATGGATGGAGGAAAGCAAGCACCACTGGGGCAGGCTGCACCCAGCCCCTGGGCTGTGCAAACTGTCTGCAAGCAGCTCGGGGATGCAGGGGCAAGGGCCAAAATCAGGGTCGTGCACTGACCTGTCCATCCCCTGCCCTGTGCTGAGGAGCTGCCTTCCACGAGCAGGCGGGGTTGCAGGGCTCTGCGTATTTGGACCAGGGATGGGCACTGCTGAGCCTGGCATCCTCTCGAGCCAAAATCTCTTATCAACCAGGTGCGGGGGGTGTGGGTGACTGCTGCCGGTGGCTGCCGTGCCCTAACCCCCCTCCCTCTGGGTCCCCCCAGATGGGACCCCCCGCATCGTCTCCTCCTTCAGCGAGAAGGTGGTGAACCCCGGGGAGCAGTTCTCCCTGATGTGTGCCGCCAAGGGCGCGCCCCCCCCGACCGTCACCTGGGCCCTGGACGACGAGCCCATCCCGCGGGACAACGGGCACCGCACCAACCAGTACACCATGTCGGACGGCACCACGGTGAGCCACATGAACGTCACCAGCCCGCAGATCAAGGACGGCGGCGTGTACCGGTGCACCGCGCGGAACTCGGTGGGCAGCGCCGAATACCAAGCGCGAATAAACGTAAGAGGTGCCTGTCTACTTTTAAATATCAGAATAGGACTTTGACTGGGCTTTTGGTTGTGTTCTGTTCCCCGCCAGATCGTTTCTCTCCCCGTCCCCCGTCCCCCCCTGTTTCCCAGCTGTGCAGGTCTCTGCAGCCCTCTCCTGCCCCGCTCGCCCCCAGCCCTGCCCGTGGCATCCAGCTGCCCTGTGGCTCAGAGCAGGGAGCTGAACGGAGTGCACGGCTATCCTCTGAACCTTGGAGAGCCAGAACAAGGCCTCCAGAGTGGCAATGCCTCCCCGCTGGGGTCTGCTGTCTCCCCTTCCAGCCTTTGGGACTGTGCAGCAAGTGCCTCCCGTGAAGGACCCTGGGGAGGAGGTTGGGGTGGTGCAGAAGTGACCTGCACTGGCCAAGAGCCACCTGCTCCTTTTTACCTGCCTGCAATGTGTCCCCCAAACCATCCCCAGACCCCCCACACTGCCCCCAAGCCCCCCACACCACCCCAGTCCCAGCCCCGCTCCCTGGCAGGAAGGTGCCCGTGGGCGCAGGGATCCTCAATGCAAGCAACGATGAGGCAGCACGGGAAATCGTGGAAAATGAGCTCGGATTTGTCATGTCTGTGTTTTCTTTGTCTGCTAAAAGCCATGGCCGTGTTAATCACCGCGTGGTTATGGCTGGAGCGTGTTGTTCTGTGCGTTCCAGGGCGTTCTCCAAGGCATGGGGCACGGTGTAAGCCTCTGCCCATTCATAACCACCAGTTAAAGCTTCTAGTCTTATAGGTGGGAGCCAGAGTCAAGGTAACATTAAATTATCTACCGAGGAAGAAGCTTGAAGGGCTGTGTTTGTCTGTGTCTCAGGTTTGAAATGGATCTAGTGGCTTTTTGGCTGGAATCCCAGGAGAGTCTGAATTTTGCTGCCACTTACCGCTAAATTTGGAGCAAGTTCATCTCCCAGGCACGAGAAGCAGGAGCAGCGTTCTGAATGAGGACGTTTCATTGTCTTCTTTTCTTCCCCCTCTTCCAGTTCCTGACTGCCTGTCACTAGATAAGATTCAGGCTTTTTCTTTTTTTTTTTTTTTTCCCTGGAATAATTGAGCAGGTCCCTGTGACAGGCCCGAGAGCAGGCTGCTAATTTCTCTTTCCCTGCTCTTGGCCCCCTCGAGTCCCCTTATTCCCGGGACCCTGGGCGCTGTAGGATCTCAGGAGGGAGCGTGCTTTCACAACGGGGATCTTACCCTGAGCATCTGCTCAGCTGTTATCCTGCCACGCGCTTGGGGCGAGGAGTCGAGATAGGGTTAATCTTGAGATTAGTTTGCTGCTTTACACAATGGCCACGAGAACAATGTAATTGTTGAAGCGTGAAACCTCTCCTTGCAATACTCACCTGCAACACTTCCAGTCCTTCAGGCAGCATGAGAGCCAGCCAGGAGCCGTGAGCTGCCTTGCCTGGCTTTTTGGCACTGCTCGGGGTGCCCACGGGAAGCTCCGAACAGTGCCTTTTAGTGGAGATCAAACACATTGCCAAATGGGATTTGGGCTCCTGGATGGAGCTCTCTGCCAAGGAGATGGCAAAGCACACACAGCTTCCTCCTGAGAGGGGCAGAGCAGCCGGACAGCCGGGGGGTGCTCCCCAGAGGTCTCCTGAAGCTCCCTTGGGAGCCCCGGCTGGGTGTGCTCCCAGGCAGCGTTTGACGTCCCTCTGAGGGGCAGCAGCACTCTCAGGCTGGGCTTCCCCAGCAATGAACCCTGTAAATTCAAGCCTAAGCATGGTGCCTGCAAGACCGGGGGGAGTTTGCTGAAGTTTGGCTGCAGCCAAGGGTCGCAGCCCCCACTTTTGCAGCTCTTCTTTTGTAGGTGTGCGCGAGGGGCTGTCGCTGGAGGCTGCTGCTGGGCAGGCTGGGTCCTGGCTCTGCCGTCACCTTGCTCACCTGCGCAGCTCGCTCTGCACTAGCAGATCTGTGTGCAAACAAGCCGCCCTTCGGAATTAACCTAGCCTGCCTCTTCCTTCCTCCCCACTATGTAGGTCCCCCGAGCATCCGAGCGATGAAGAACATAACGGCGGTAGCGGGTAGGGACACTTTCATCAACTGCAGGGTGATCGGGTACCCCTATTACTCCATCAAGTGGTACAAGGACTCTTTGCTGCTGCCTGATAACCACCGCCAAGTGGTCTTTGAGAACGGCACCCTCAAGCTGATGGACGTCCAGAAAGGCATGGACGAAGGGGAGTATCTGTGCAGCGTGCTGATCCAGCCCCAGCTCTCCATCAGCCAGAGCGTGCACGTCACGGTGAAAGGTGAGCGGGTGGGGAGTGCCTGGGTCCTGCAGTTCCCTCCCCAGCCCAGGGAGCCCTGTGCTTCCTGCAGAAGCTTGGTCAGCTCTGGCACGTTGTAGGCAGGAGCTGTGAGCCCCTTTCCCACCACCTTCCCACCCAGAACGGGGCAAGGCACAAGCGTGCTCCTAGGGCACCTCCTTCGGGTTGCGTTGGGGCCGTTCCGATCGTGCTTTGGGGAGTGTTGGGGCTGTTCCTGTGGGCAGAGGCAGGGCAGCACCGTGCAAGGTGCTCTGCGTCCAGACACTGGCCGTGATCCCTAGGCACCAAGGAGAGGCAGAGCTGGCTCAGCCCAGCCACCTTGCACCCACCTGCGTGCCTGCTGCTGCCCCGAGCCGCACCAGATCCATTTCTTGTTACACGCAGCGAGCAAGGATTTGCGGTGTAAACACAGCGTATTAAAACATCTAACCTTTGCTCGGATCACCTTCACTGATGTTTTTCTCTGTGTGTTAGCCTTTAAAAAAATAATACTCTCAGTCTTCCAAGCGCACAGAACATCTTAAAAGCTTCTCCAGGCCATCAATTATTCAGCCCCATTGAGGGAGCTATCAGTCCTAATGAATTGAGTCGGATGCATTCCCTCCCAGTGACTTGCTGAGATTGTGTTATGAGCGCGCGGAGCTATCGTATCTCCCGTCCTCAGAGTTGTCAGGTCGGCTCTGCCTGTCGCCAGCTCAGTGTTTGCAGTAAATCATTCAGACAAACACAGCCACGCTGGGGACGGAGCTGGCCAATTGTCTTTGCCTCCGTCTCACCGAGCCGGGTATTTATGGACTGGATTTTATGCTGATCCCCCTCCCTCCCCTTCCATCCACCATTTTCTTATTAGGAATCAGGTTAGCAAGAGAGAGCATCAAGCTGATTAGAGATGCTACCCCTTGATTAGCTAATGCTCTTCTCCAAGGCTTTGCAGGCGGAAGCATGGGCTGCAGCTAACCTTAGGGCAGCGCCGAGGGGACCCCACTCCCCTCACACCCCCAGTGCAGGGCACGGCCAGCCTTTGTTCTCCTCACCTTAAACCAAAATCCTCGCGGAGGGAGTACCTACAGGGATGTGTGCAAGCAAAGTTGAATTACGTGCTGCTCTTTTGCCAGTTGCTGGAAGGCGGACGCTGGATGCTGAAGTTTATCCATATATTTTGGGAAGCGGCCGCCGTGCAAGCCCCCTGAGCCTGGATTTACTGCCTGGGCGAGGGGCAGGTGACAGCCTGAGCAGGGCGAGCACGGTGCCATGCGGTGCTATTTGGGAAGCTCACGGCTCTGGCTGTGTCGGATATCTTCATCCCAGCTGCAGCACGCAGGCTGGAGATTTACACCCGGCCCTGCCTGCCTGGGTGTTTTTATGGCCACCGGATAAAAGCCCGGGGAGGAAAACTGAGAATGCCCTCGACTACATTCGGAGGCTGCTCCAAGGAGCAGAATAAAGAAATAGAAGTACGCAGAGCTGGTACGGGCGCCGTAAAGCTTTTAGTGCCACAAGTGCCTGGCGAGCGCGCTGCGTGCCACAAGTGAGTTACACCGCAGGTCTTCCCAAGCAAGCTGTAGTAAAAGCTTTACGGCCCCCTCATGTCACTGCCTGGCCCGATCACGCCGTTCAGTTTGATCTCTGTTTCTGCCCCCGTTGGGAAGTCCCTGAGCCTCCTCCCCAGCTGCCAGGTCCCCGTGTCCCAGCTCGGAGCATCCCTGCTCCCCAGGGCTTCCCAGGCTGCCTGGGGGTGCTCCTGGGTCCCTTTTCCATGTGTCCCCTGGGAGCATGATCCCAGCACCCAGCCGAGGTGCCCTGACAGCTCGTTATTCCCACAGACATCTTTGAAGGTTTTAATTGATCACGTGTGGCCTTGGTGCTGTCCTGGGGCTGTCGCACAGCCCTGCCCAGGTGACAGCAGTGGGGATGCCAGCTCAGCCGCTCTGCAGTCGGGCACAGCGTGAGGGATGTGGGGCTCTGCGGCGCAGCTGGGGTGCACTGAGGTGCAGGAGAGCCTGGGAAGTGCTGAAAAAAGGAGAATATGTAGCAGGGAATCAATTTGGAAGGGAAGACTTGTGTTAAGTCCTGGTTAAGGGGAGCTGGAACCAGGAGAGCTCTTCTACCGAGAGGCTGCGTGTGCTGGAAGTGGCCCGTGGGGCGTTTGGAGATGCACAAGCCCGGCCCCACTCTGCAATAGACTGCAGCGCATTCCCAATTAATTATTCATTAATTATGGAAAACGGGCACTGCTGGCTCCATGGCTCCGGCAGCTCAAGCCACGTCACTGCATCTGGCAGCGGGGCAGGCGGCCGGGCCGGACCCCTGCGCCCACGGGCAGCACCCCGAGGGGGCAGCGAGCAGCCCCCAGCACCTTCTGCTCTGTAGGGCTTCCTGGCCAGGCTTCGGGCCACCCCATCGAGGCCAGCCCCGTTCTGACTCGGCCCTGGAGCCCCCAGCAGCCTGTTCTGAGCACTGGGAGCACTGGAGAGCACTGGTCGAGGTGTGGGTGGAGATGGGGGACGGCGTGCAGGAGTGCGGGGGCGTGCGCGGCGGCGCGGTGAGCCCTTCCCTGCTGGGGCTCCCGCGTCTGTACAAGAGGGCATCTTATTTCTGCCGAGGGGACAATTGGCAGCCTGCTAATTTAATTATGGAGGCTGCGGAAAGAGGATCTCGTCTACCAGGTGCTGAGCCTTGTTAAGCTAATTGTCTCCCTCTCTATGCTTTCTTCCCCCTCCCACATTGCCAGAGATGCTGCGGTTGCCTAATTAAGTTATCAGAAAGATAATGGCTGGTTCTGAATCCAGTGCCTTTAAGAAAAGCATCCATCTAATAACTGCTTTTCTGCAAGCAGATAAATGCTGAGGTGGAATTTCAGCTGGTGTGCGCAGAGGGGGTCGGGGTGGCTGGGCTGAGCGCGGTGGCTCTCCCCGGTGGGTCACATCCTGCTGCCACCCCCTCCTGGAAGCGTTGCTGACTGGAACAGAAGCCCGCCTCAGTTTCTGGGCAGCAAATGCTTTGGGTGACAGAGCAATGGGTTTGTGAGATGTTGTGGTGATGGCAAGCAGGCTCGCTCCTCCGCCAGGCTGTGCCCTGTGGTGAGATGGGGCCAGTGGGCACTGACCTGCTGTGAGGGCCAGGAGCCAGGACCAGCTGCTTTTCCTCCATCCCCCTGCCACCAGCCTGTCCCCTCAGGCACGGGCTGTGATGTACAGCGTGCTCTGCCTCTCCCCTCCACAGTCCCTCCTCTGATCCAGCCCTTCGAGTTCCCCCCAGCCTCCATCGGGCAGCTCCTCTACATCCCCTGCGTGGTGTCCTCGGGGGACATGCCCATCCACATCACCTGGCGGAAGGACGGGCACGTCATCCTGTCCGGCTCGGGCGTCACCATCGAGAGCAAGGAGTTCATGAGCTCCCTGCAGATCTCCAGCGTCTCCCTCAAGCACAACGGCAACTACACCTGCATCGCCAGCAACGCCGCCGCCACCGTCAGCCGCGAGCGGCAGCTCATCGTGCGGGGTGAGCACCCCGGGGCTGCCCCCACGTCGGGCTGGGGTGGGGGGGCACCGATGGACGTAGCAGGGGTGAAAGCAGGCAGGGGAGCCAGGGCGGCCACGTGCATACAGGTGGGAGCGACCTGCAAGAAGCTGCTGGGGTTTGGGCTCTCACAGCCATCTCTGCGCTCTCGTTACCCAGTGCCTCCTCGATTTGTGGTCCAGCCCAACAACCAGGATGGCATTTACGGTAAAGCTGGGGTGCTGAACTGCTCCGTCGATGGGTACCCGCCTCCGAAAGTCATGTGGAAGCACGCAAAAGGTACGTGAGAAGCAACACGGCAGCGTTTGGGGATCTCTGATCTCTCCGTTTCGGCCTGGCCAGCCCAGCATCGAGCCCCACGAACCCCCCTTTTTTGGCTGAGCTCTGATGGCTGCGTGTCTGTGCCCCCTCCTAGGAAGTGGGAACCCGCAGCAGTATCACCCCATCCCGCTGACGGGCCGCATCCAGATCCTCCCCAACAGCTCCCTGCTCATCCGCCACGTGCTGGAGGAGGACATCGGCTACTACCTGTGCCAGGCCAGCAACGGGGTGGGCACGGACATCAGCAAGTCCATGTTTCTCACCGTGAAGAGTAAGTAGCTGTGCTGGGGGGGCTGGGGCATGGCACGGCTGCAGGGGGGGCTGCAGGGGGTGCCCCCTCCCAGAGCACAGCCCGCTGCACACACAGGGACCGGCCCGGCACTGCCCCGGCACCGCGCAGCCCCTGATCGATGCGGGGCACGGGGGGCATCGATTGCCCTCCTGCAGGGACTGGCTTCCCTTATGCGATTACAAACACTTAGTCCTAAATAAAACCAGGCAATCAATCTACATCATACGGGAGGGAAGGAAATAGCTTCGCTAATTTGACAGGGATGGGCTGGGAAGTGTTGTTAGACACCGTGTTTGAACCGTGCTTATTATTGGATTCCTCTCCCGTTGCTATCAGCAGAATACATAATCGCCAGCTCCTCTTTATTTATTTTGATTGCCGCTGCCGTAAGAGTTCAAACCTCCAGGAAGAGGGGCTGGAGGGGAGGACAGCCTGGTCCTGCTGGTGCCTGCGGCAGCATCCTCAGGGTGCCAGAGCGGTGCGCTCAGCTCCCCTCCCGGCTGTCCTTACACCTGGATTTGGCTTCTGTTGGCTCCACGCACCCCTCGAGAGCATCAGGCTCTTGCTTTCTTGCTGGCTCCCCATGTTAGATTCATCTTAAAATCGTCGTTTCCCTAACAAAGAGGGGAGGGATGGTGCCGAAGAGGCAGGAGGGAGCTGGAGCTGGCAGCAGGCGCTCCCTTGAATGCCCAAAAACCCTGGGCACGTGCACAATGCTGCATCACGGCCAGGTCTCGCACCCGGCGCTGGCTGCGAAGAGAAACCCTGCGAGTGGCCAGGGCTACAGCCTCCCCCCCGCAGCCTCCCCCCTGCAGCTCCCCCCAGCCCAAAGCCCACCGCCCGGCTGCAGCATCCTCTCGCTCCCTCTCGCTCCGGCGTCTCCCCTCCCCAGCCAGCGTCTACTTTCCTGTGTTTCTTGCGGGGAGGGTTGAGGGGAGCCTTTTCCTCTCCCTGTCAGCTGTTTAATTTATCCCGCTGATTGATGAATTGAAACGAGCGACTTCAAACAACATACTTCAATAAGGCGCAGGTACAAAGTCAAGGCGATTAATCCCGAGTGAGTGTGCAGAAGTCTTGGAGCCTGAACTGTTGCCTTGTCCCTGCTATCTGGTATAATTGCATCCCAGGACAGGTTGCTTGCTGACTTGAATAGCACATAACCTTATTATGCATGTGCTTTTACATTTCCCGGAGACCTCAGCAGCCTTTGAAAAGGTTTGAATGAATAGGTAGACGAAGCGCCACAGCCAATTAAGCATTATATGGGGCTCTTTGTTTTGTTTCATTTTTTTGATTTTTGTTTGTTTAGTGAAATGTCAGGCCAATTAAAGCGAGATCAGCACCGGCTTTCGTCTAAAGCCAGGCCACTGCAGACAGTGTTAAATGAATGTTAATCAGAGCCCAAACCCGCGGTCAGCCGGGGAGAGGGGAGCCCACACCACGCGGGGCAGGAGGTGCAGCCCCCGGCCGCACGGCACGTCCCGGGTGCTGCCGTGCCGGCTCCGCGGGGCTAACCAAGGCAGGCAGGCAATAAATCAGAGGAGCGTGCACAGCCCCACCAGTGCCAGGAGCAGTTAGCTGCTGCTCGTCAGGTGCCGAGGAGGAAACCGCAGGGCTCTGCGTGCAGATTTAACCCTCGGGGCCCCGGCTGGGCCAGCCTTTTCCTGGGGTGCCATCCCGTGCAGGGCGCACAGCGCTCGGGGGGTGCGCTGGCCCCGGGACCGTGCCACGAAGTTGCTCTGAGCACGGGCGCTTGTCTGGGAGCAGCAACACCTTGCTGCCGTGCAGGGCTGGCGCGTTCATCCGTGCTGTTGAAGGCAACTTGTTAGCAGCAGGTCGGGTGCGCTGCAGAGCAGGAGCTGTGGGGAGCTGGAGGCTGGGAGCAGGGCACGGGAGCGCGCAGCCACCCGGGGGGCGGCTTGCTGGCCTGGGCGCAGGTGAGGAGATCACAGCGCGTGATAAATGCCATTTAGCACATGGCTGCGTCGGGAGCAGAGAGCCAGGGATGGAGCGGGTCGGGTCCCTGAGGGCAGGGCAGGCTGGGGGGGCTCCTCCAGCCTTGGGGGGGCTCGCCAGGCACCGGGCAGGACCGAGGTGCGAGGGCATTTGGTGTCCTCCTGCAGGAGCATAACTGATTGCTTCCATGCAATTTGAATTAATCTCATGCTTCAGGTGAAACTCAGCTAATCAGTGTAGAAAGGAAGCTGAAACGGGTGCAATCAAATTAACATCACAGAGCTGGCTCTAAACAAGAGAGAGGGGGGTGAGGGAGGCAGGAGCAGCCCTTGTCACCGGTGTCACCGTTCTCATTGAGTTGTCACCACCGGGCTGGGAAGCTGCTCCTGCCCCAGCCCGGGTAAGGACAGCAGAGCTTGTGGGGTGCTGACAATTCCCTCGGTGGCCAGGCTCATCTCTCTTATCTC
This sequence comes from Aythya fuligula, assembly GCF_009819795.1. Classification (NCBI taxonomy): domain Eukaryota; kingdom Metazoa; phylum Chordata; class Aves; order Anseriformes; family Anatidae; genus Aythya; species Aythya fuligula. The sequence continues at coordinate 6,683,092 of NC_045580.1, read as the reverse complement.
TGCCCAGCAGACAGGACCAGCCTGTTGTTGGGGCTGTGTTAACATGGCCCATGGGCTCGGAGGGAGCAGCGGGGCAGTGCCGGGGCAGCCGAGCAGGCTGGGAGCAGGGGACGGGATGTCAGACTGTGCAGGAGGGAAGCTGAACTCGAGGGAAGTCATTCTGTGCTGGGGCAGGATGCACAGGCTGGGTTTGGGGTGCTCAGCACCGATCCCACGCACGCCCAGCACCCGGGCTCTGGTGTGCAGGATCCTGCTCATGTGAGGAGGCTGAAGGAGGCTGCTTGAGGTACAGCTGTGAGCATCCTCCTCCCTTGTTCCTCCTCCCTGCAGCTGGTCCCAGCAGGATGCTCACAGGGCTCAGAGCACCCCGTGGGTCACCGTGGGCATGGGGCAGCACCAGCACGGGGTGTGGGGGTGTGCTGGTGGCACAGGGCAGCACCGGGGATGGTGTGCAGGGGGCTGCTGCCTCCAAGCCCCGGTCCATGCTGTGTGCACGGCTGGTTGGGGTTTTCTTCGGGTTTGTTTTGCTGCTTCCTCCGCTCTGGGCTATGTGCCGCTCTCCTGGGACCCCGGCAATTGAGGGAAGTTGATATGTTTACATCCAAGGAGATGCTTTTAATCAAACATCAATAAGTGCATTTCAGCGAAGCAGAGCCTGAAACAGAGCTCCTCTCCCGGGGCCACCACGTGCAGGGAAAGGGCTGGCTCCTCCGCAGAGCCCTGGGGAGAGTCGGGTCCATCCTCTGACCAAGGGTCCCGGCCTTCGTGCTCCTCTGCATGCTGAGCAGTTCGGGCTCTGCTATTTTCTCCCTGCTCCTGCCCCTCCGTGCCAGCTCAGGGTCCTCGGGGCTGGCCGCGGGCAGGATTTCCATGGGCTCCTGAAGAGCTGTCACGAGGCGGAGGAGTCCCCGCGGCCGGGCTCGTGCCTCGTGCCAGCCACGTGGGCGCACGCCCCGCACCCTGAAAATGCCGGCAGCTCGGGAGAAAAGGTTTCCTCAGCTGCTAATTGAATTACATTGCCACAGAAAGCCGAGAAGTCGTAGCTCATTAGAGCCTCTTGTGTCCCATTATAACAGTGTGTGTTGCCTTTGCGGATTGTCATTATCATATATTACTGCGGGACTCGGCAGCGCTGTTTGTTTATGCATTACATTTTTTTCGGCTTACCCAGGCTGCCCCCGCCCCCAGCCTGTTTTCCTGCTCCGAGGAGCCGTGGTGGTGCCGCCCCACGCTGCCAGCATCCAGCCCCGCTCGCCCACCCAAAGCCCCAGTCCTCCTGGTGGCGATGGCACCCCGCAGGGTGCTGCGCCCGGGTGGGCGGCGGGCACGGCTGGGGGCTCCCCTCCCCTGCTTTGCATCTTCGGGTGAATCTTCGAGGGGGTGGGGGGGGAAATTTCTCCAGCATCTGCAATGCAAAAGCTGCCTTGCTGATGTGGAATCGCGCTCTATATTCTGCCCAGGTTTATACGAGTGAATTATGCAAATCTGTGATGGAAAACATTCTTCCTCTCATCCTCGGGAGTGTAAAACCTTAGTCAATAATTCATACCCGCACGTCTCAGACTGGAGGCTTTCTCTTCATTATAGTGTGCGCTTGGTTATTTGTCTTTCACGTTTTATTGTCTACCCCAGTGTAATGCTATGCATTATAAAATTTATCTGCTTCATTATTTTATGATCCTGAGCCGTATAATGCAGCGAAACGATTCCACTTCGGGCTGCACGGCCTCTCGGTGAGCCCCGCACCCACCGCCTCCCCGCGGGGGTCCGGGGGCTGCGGCCATGCCCGCCGGGTGAGCCGAGGGGGTGCTGACCCCCGTCTCCCTCCCGCAGTCCCTGCCATGATCACGTCCCACCCCAACACCACCATCGCCATCAAGGGGCAGAGCAAGGAGCTGAACTGCACGGCGCGGGGCGAGCGGCCCATCATCATCCGCTGGGAGAAGGGCGACACCGTCATCGACCCCGACCGCAACATGCGCTACGCCATCACCACCAAGGACAACGGCGACGAGGTCATCTCCACCCTCAAGGTGAGGGGCTGGGCTGCGGGGGTCCCGAGCATCCTTTCACGTCTGGCACAGGGGCAGTTAAGGCGGAAAAGCTGCTTGCGGTGCCTGCGAAGAGCTAAAACCAGCCTCTGTTCTCGTGCTGGGATGGCCCTGAAAATGAAATCCAGTGGGTTACGTTGGCCTTGCATTAAATTTCACCTTCCTGTGCAATGGGATCTGGTTCTAAAGGTGTTGGGCAGCACCAGGAACACCTCAAAGAATAAAAGCTCTGTGCACACCTGAGCAGAGGGTAGGGCTCTGGGGCAACCTGCGCCCACAGGCACAGCTCCCCCGGGGCAGGAGCGGGCTGGGGTCCCTGCAGGAAGATGGGGGCTCGGGGCAGTTGAGGCTGAGCTGGCTCCTTTCTTCTCCCCAAAATATTCCTAGCTGAAACCAGCTGACCGCGGGGACTCCGTCTTCTTCTCCTGTCACGCGATCAACTCGTATGGTGAAGACAGAGGCCTGATCCAGCTCACCGTCCAAGGTACGCGCCCCTGTGCACTGCCCATCACTAAAGCCAGGAGGGCTGCAGGCTGCTGATGGAATGGGAACTCGCACACAGGGTGTGGGATGTGGCAAAGCTTCACGGGGTCCCGCTGTTCCTGGGGTTTTTCTCTCCCTGTCACCCCGCGCTTTGGCTCCTGACCCCCCCGTGTCTCCCCAAGAGCCCCCTGACCCTCCGGAGCTGGAGATCCGCGAGGTGAAAGCCCGGAGCATGAACTTGCGATGGACACAGCGGTTCGATGGGAACAGCATCATCACCGGCTTCGACATCGAGTACAAGAACAAGTCCGGTAGGTGCTGGTGGACCCCCCCGTGGCCAGGGCTCAGCTGCTCCCTGGGGCCGGGCTGTGCTGGCAGGTGCAGAGCTGGCCCCCCCATCACCCCCGTAAAGGGAATGTTCTGCACCCCGGCTCCTTTGATGAAGAAAGGAGAGACCGGCATTCGTGAAATATGGTAATTTATGTTAGATGGGAGCATTTGAAAGGGAATATTTAAAGAGACAATGTTTGCAAAGAGCCAAACCGCGAGCCACACAACAGCAAGGAGGGGGACGCAGTGTCTCTAGTGGGGGACCCCACTGTGAAAGCCTCTGGGGACTTCAGCACCACCTGCCCGGCATGGCCGGGATGGGACACGTCCCTCCTGGTGCCACAGCCCAGGGGATGGCGTTCAGGTGCTGAATCCCCTTTCTTATTTTCCTGTTTTTCTAGATCCCTGGGATTTTAAGCAGTCTACACGCAACATCTCCCCGACCATCAACCAGGCGAACATCGTGGACCTCCACCCCGCCTCGGTGTACAGCATCCGCATGTACTCCTTCAACAAGATCGGCCGCAGCGAGCCCAGCAAGGAGCTCACCATCAGCACGGAGGAAGCAGGTGCGGCTGCGTGTCCTTGACATAAAGCTGGCTGCAGCCGAGCTCTCTTTCAGATGAGTGTTTCTGTGACGAGGGGCTTCTTTCCCTTCTCAACACCCTCTGTTGGGTCTGTTTGTCCCTAGCTCCTGACGGGCCTCCGATGGATGTCACCTTGCAGCCGATGACGTCCCAGAGCATCCAGGTCACCTGGAAGGTGTGTGGGGCTGGGGCACTGCTGGGGCTTCCCTTGGCCACTCAGTTTTACACAGCACAAAGACGCACGAGGGCACGGAGGGAGAAAAAACAGCTCTCCTTCCCCATGTTGGGCACATTGCCTTGCTGCTTCCCTCATCCTGGGATGGAGCCATGGCAGCCACGTGCCCATGGGGCAGCGCAATCGGTGCTGTGCCAAATGCAGCCCTGGTGCTGGGCACACGGAGCAAACAGGGCTCCTGGTGCAAACCCCATCCCAAGCCCTATGGGGCAGGCTGCTCAGGACCAGCACATTTCCTTGGAGGTACATGGGCCGGGACAATTTCTGAGACATCATGAAAATTTGAAGGCTGGGCGTGCGCTCGGCTGCATCATGCAGGGTCCGTATTAATCATGTTTGATAACAAGCTAATTATCTCATAGGATATCCACGGGGGGCCACGGGGAAAGAGAGGATAAATATGGAAAAACTGAGACGTTTAGTTGCAAACTGTTCAAGCAAAGATCAATAAAGTTCAGAATCAGATTTATTTTTCAGAAGGTGCATAATGAAAAATAAAATTGATTATAAAGTTAGGACTTCAGAATGAACTGGTAAGTCAATAAATTTAGGGTTCCAGCTTCTCCCCCCTCCTCTCGGGTCCTGAAAAACAGATTAATGAAAAATAAGATTCACTTGAAAGATAAGTCAGTTCATTTTAGGAGTATTTCAGAGAGATGGATGGCGCTGGCTTTGTAACATAAATTTGCAATCAACCCTATTGATTTCTTAATGCTTCAGAGGAATATTGTTAAGATTGATTTAAACCTGGCCTCGTGCTTTCCTAAGGCAGCTCGGGGCCGTGCCCTCCTGCTGGGGAGCTTAGGTGGATGGGGAGGGAGGAACTTGGGTCCCGCTCAGCCCATCACCTCCTGCTGGGAACCCTTAGGTGGCCCTAAAGGAGCTGGTGGCACTTTTGTGACTGTTCCTACGTGCCCGAGCAGCCCAGGGCTCTCCGAGGCCATCCTCTGTGTGCCCTGAGCTGTGCCGATGACAAGGAGACCTCGTCCTCCATCCTCTGTATGAGCAGGAGCAGGACTTGCCTCGCCTGCACCTCCCCTCCTGCAGAGCCGTGGCCGTGACACCACCCCGTCTCGTATCCCCAATCCGTCAGGCCCCCAAAAAGGAGCTGCAGAACGGGGTGATCCGCGGCTACCAGATCGGGTACCGGGAGAACAGCCCGGGCAGCAACGGGCAGTACAGCATCGTGGAGATGAAGGCCACGGGGGACAGCGAGGTCTACACGCTGGACAACCTGAAGAAGTTCGCCCAGTACGGGGTGGTGGTGCAGGCCTTCAACCGTGCGGGGACGGGGCCGTCGTCCAGCGAGATCAACGCCACCACGCTGGAGGATGGTAAGGCTGCCGGGGATGGTTTCCACCCGGCGGGGTCGTGGGCAGCCTCAGGCGTCTTCAAAACAAGAGGAAAAAGTTTTGCAGCGCGTTTGCTCAGCAGTTTTTCATACTTAATTAAGGCTCTCGTTAGCCTGTCAAACCATGTTCATTTCCTGGCTACATTAGCACTCCTCCTGGGGTATTCAAGGGCCCCTGTTTTAGCAATAGTGTCTTTTCCGTAATTATATTACCTTCATTTTGTTCAAACGGACTATCTGTATTAGTTTATTATACTCGGTCCCTAATTACATGGTGCTTATATTTTTACACCTAAGTAATATGAAACAATAATCATTTTCAAAGAGGATCGTTACGGTGATGCATTATCATTTAAATGCTCATAAAAATTAGAGTTACCTCTTATGGGGCAATGGGAGCTAATTACCTCGCATCCAGCCAGCTCTCCCGCTCGCCCCTCGCTGGGAAGTGCAGCGTGTCCCAGTAGCCCCAGTCCCTGGGGTCCCAGTGGCTGCACGGGTCTGGAAGGAGCAAGGTGCCTGTTGGAGGCAGGATCCGTGCTAGGGGCTTGGGGAGAAGGGCAATAGGGCTGGGGCCAGGGGTCCCATGGAGAGCCACGGTGCTGGGGAGCCTGGTGGGTGTATACAGGGCGGCTCGGACATGGGGCAAAGCTCCTGGAGGTGAGCACAAGGGAGAGGTGCTGGCATCATCCTCCTGCTGACCGCCCCCTCCTCAGTCCCCAGCCAGCCCCCCGAGAACGTGCGGGCCATCTCCATCACGTCGGACGTGGCCGTCATCTCCTGGTCGGAGCCCCCGCGCAGCACCCTCAACGGCGTGCTCAAGGGCTACCGGGTCATCTTCTGGTCCCTCTACATGGACGGAGGTGAGTGCCCCCGGGGCATGGGGCACGCGGGGGGTGGCGGTGCGGGGCTGACGGGCGCTGTCCCCGCAGAGTGGGGCGAGATGCAGAACATCACGACCACGCGGGAGCGAGTGGAGCTGCGGGGCATGGAGAAGTTCACCAACTACAGCGTGCAGGTGCTGGCGTACACCCAGGCCGGCGACGGCGTCCGCAGCAGCGTGCTCTACATCCAGACCAAGGAGGACAGTGAGTGGCACTGCCCCTGGGGCTTTCCCCTGGGATCCCGGGAATGGGATCACAGCTGGGGAGCTGCAGTGGGATCCGGGGCTGCACGGCTCCCCAAAAACCCCTGGCACGCAGGGAGGTGGCACAGCTGCTGTGCCCGGGGCAGGCGGGTGTGCACGTGCACCCCTCTGTTCCCTGCCTGATGAACCAGAGCTTTATGTGTTAATTAGATGGGAGAATATCAAGCTGTAGGAGCCACTGGCTAGGAATAAAGAGAAGAGCTCTGCAGCCCCTGGAGCCAGGCTCCTCCATCCTTTTCCTCCTGCTGGCTGTGCAAAAGGCCTGACCCCAAGGCTCATCCCATGCTTGGCAGAGCTGCTGCCACTGCCCCCAGCCCAAGGTGTCCCCCGGCAGCTCCTGCACCCACCGCTGCCCCTTGCAGCCCCCCCAGCCCCAGCCCCCAGCACCGTGGGTGCTGCCTCCAGGGCTGGTGCGTGCACGCCCCGCTCAGCGGGCAGTGGGTTTATGGCTCGGACGCGCTGCCAGGGCCCTTGCTCTGTCTTTTGACCACCGCAGGCTGCAATCTGCCAGAGGTTCTGTGGGCAGACATATGCTGTGGGGCTGATTAGGCCGATAGGCTCGCTGTAATCCAGGCACAAGGCGCCAAAGGGCCAGTGAGCCTGCGGAGGGCTGGGTGCGCCCGCGGGTGGGTGCTGGCGAGGGGGGCGCAGGAACGGCTGTGGGTGTGCAGGGAAACCGTGGTGTACAGCCACGGCACGATGTTTCCCTTTTTATTTTATTTTTTTCTTTTCCTTAAGTGCAGATATTTAAATATTTACACCCCTGCCTGCCCTACTTTAATGCCATTATCTCCATAGCAGAGCAGCCCCTGCCCAGGAGCCGCCCGGGGAAGCAGCAGCTGCTGGGGCAGCGCAGCTGGGCAGGGGAAGGCTGAGGCCGGGCACTTAGCGGATTAAGGAGCCAGACACCAGAAGCCAATCACTGCTTCTAAACCCGGGCTGCAATTAACCCAACGGCCTTCACGTGGGCAGGGGGCCAGAGCCACCCGTGGAGAGGTGGCCCTGACCCAGGACCGGCCGCGTCGTCCTGCAGGCAGGGGGGTTGCAAGGGGCCCCCGGGTCCCTCCTGTGGCCCCAGCTTTGCTCCTTCAGTTCCAGGTCCCCCGGCTGGCATCAAGGCCGTGCCATCCTCAGCCAGCAGCGTGGTGGTCTCCTGGCTGCCCCCGGCCAAACCCAACGGCATCATCCGCAAGTACACCATCTTCTGCTCCAGCCCCGGCTCGGGGCAGCCGGTGAGGGCACGGGGATGGGGATGGGGTCGTGCTCTGGTGTCCTGGGCAAACGTGGGGCTCCTGGCAGGAGGCAGGAATAGGATTGCAGGGACCTGCCCCAGCTGCTGCAAGGGGGATGGTGCAGGTGGGGCTGTGCCTCCAGCCTGTGGCAGCTCAGGGGAGTCTGGGGAAAGGCCCCCGCGGGTGCTCTGTTAGTCCCATCAACTCTCTCTCACCTCCTGCCAGCATTTCTCCCACTCCTCACTCACTCCAGAAGGGGAAACGTGCAAGCAGCTGACCAAAAATAAAATAGAAATTAAACCTGGTCCCATCCCTCCTTCGCGAGGGAGAGGTTGATGGGAGGTCTGCAGACTGGTGCTTATCAAAAGCTCCTTCTCAAACTCATTTCACTATCTGAGCCTCTGGTTTCCAGGGCAACATAATCTTTTCATCAAAGCAACTGGTAAAACCGCTGGGATCCGATATTGTTTTCTTGGCATCTTGTCAAAACTGTCATTTGGCTAAAAAAAATTATGTATACTATACAATATTCATATAGGTGTCTGCTTGTGGGGTACGTTTACATCCGCGGGCCCCACAAGGGTGCGCGGCTGCCTGCGTGCGGCCGTGTTTGCACACAGAGGGAACGCATCCACACACCCCGAGCAGCAGCTCCTTTGGGGTCCAGCCCCTGTCCCCCTGCCTCATGCCAACAGGCCCGGGACAGCAGGACGGGGCTCTCGGGGTGCTTCTTCCCCCCGTGGCGTGGTTTGGGCAGGGAGATGTGGCCCCGATGCAATGCAAACCGGCAGGGTTTATGCACCACCTCGTCATGGGGCTGGGAGCCAGCCTGTGCGAGGAGAACCCCCACGGGGCCGGGACAGTCACTGTGTTGGCTGCGGGTGATGCTGAGACAACCCCCTGGGGGATTTTGGGGACCACCTCACCGCTGTCCCCCCTGCAGAGGGGTTTGTCTGCCCGGCCGGGGCCTGCCCCGTGCCCCGCTGCAGCCCGGGGCAGCCTCATGTCCCTGGAACAAACCACGGCGTCGCAGCCATCTGCTCCTCGCGCTCCGGCCTGGGCTCCCTGGAGAAATGACGACACCAGCCGGCTCGCACGGGCATTGAGGAACGCCGAGCGGGGCCGAACGGCTCCTGGGGAGCAAAGCCCAGCACCTCCAGGAGAGCCGGGTGGGAGGGGGGGTGCCAGGGACCCCCTTTGCCCTCTGCAAGGCGATGGGAGCGAGGGCTCAGCCTGCTGGCGGTGGGGCTGTGCTGGTACCAGTGCCGTGGGGATGCTGGGGGTGCCGGCAGCCGGCCCACAAACAGCTTTTCCCTGCTGACAGCCCGGGAGCTGCTCAGGCAGTTTTCCCCGGGCTGGCTGTGCTGAGGGCGATGCAGCCGAGGCTCTAACAGCGGCTGTGCCCCCTCCTGCCCCCCTCGCAGGCCCCCAGCGAGTACGAGACCAGCCCCGACCAGCTCTTCTACCGCATCGCCCACCTGAACCGCGGGCAGCAGTACATGCTCTGGGTGGCCGCCGTCACCTCCGCCGGCCGCGGCAACATCAGCGAGAAGGTCACCATCGAGCCTGCCGGGAAAGGTACGGGGGGGACGGGGACCCTACAAGAGGCTGTGCCTGGCAAAGGGGACACGCTGGGGTCACCGGCTCGCTGTGGGGACGAGCGTCCTGGCCCCACGCAGAGGCTTGTCCCCGGGTGTCCCCTGCCCCGGCAGTGCTTTGGGGCTGAGCTCTCGGTACAAGCCCGGGGTCCGCCAGGCTGAGCTCCTCCTTGCCCCCCAGCCCCGGCCAAAATCATCTCGTTCGGAGGCACGGTCACCACCCCCTGGATGAAGGACGTGAGGCTGCCCTGCAATTCGGTGGGGGAGCCCGTCCCCGCCATCAAGTGGACCAAGGACAGGTACCGAGTGCCGGGCAGCCCCCGGCACGGCGCGGGACAGGGAGCGGTGCCGGGTGCCCCGTGCCCGTCCCGTGCCGGGGTGACACGCGCTGTCCCCTCCCGGCAGCGAGGACTCCGCCATCCCCGTGACGGTGGACGGCCACCGGCTGATCCAGGCGAACGGCACGCTGGTGCTGCGCTCGGTGAAGGCCGAGGACTCCGGCTACTACACCTGCACCGCCACCAACACCTGGGGCTTCGACACCATCATCATCAACCTGCTGGTGCAAGGTGAGGGGTGCCGGCGGGGCACGGTGCCAGCTGCAGTGGGGGGAGAAGATTTGGGGCAGGTGCTCACGGGTGCTTGCGCTGTCCCCAGTGCCCCCGGACCAGCCGCGCCTGACCGTGTCCAAGACCTCGGCCTCGTCCATCACGCTGGCCTGGATCCCTGGGGACAACGGGGGCAGCTCCATCCGAGGTAGGTAATAACAAAGGGCACATCACTAATTACTCAGGTGCTGGTGGCCAGGGCCAGCCCCAGCGGTGGCTCCGTGGCTCCCAGCGCTGGGGTGGATCCGAACCCTCCAGAGCAGGATTTGTGCCCCGTGTCTGCCGTCCCTGGGAGGCTGGGGGCTTCAGGAGGGCTCCAGGACCATCCCTGCTTTGCAGAGCCTCCTTTCTGCTCTGATTCATCTAATGAATTATACTTTGAAACAGCTGCACACCGAGGGGGGAGCAGGGAGAGGGGAAGGAGACCTCGCTTACAATTAATTAAAAGCATGAAAGTAATTACAAGCAAATCTCCCCAGCCAGCAGCCTTTCACTCCAACGGACTCTGTTGATAAATTTGGTTATAATTGGATTAGAAATATTAAAAACATGCTGCATCTACTAAACAAATAAATACCAGGTGGCAGGCACCGGGGGTGCCGGGTGCTGCGGGGTGCCTGGGTGGGCGTCCGCGGGGCTGGGAAAATGTGAGTGGGGGCACGGAGCCCTTGGGGCAGCCCCAGGTACACCCGTCCTGTGCTCAGGGGGTGCCTGAGCTCAGGCAGGTGCAGAGAGGCCCCGGAGCAGTGCTCAACACTGGGTTTGGCTCCTGACACACACACAGCGGCACAAAGCCCGCTGCTGCCTGCTATTTTTGCTGGAGAACTGGCAAAGAAAAAAAAAAAAAAAAACGCAAAAATGGCCAAATTCGGTGATGCAGCATGGAATTTGGGGATTTTTTGCATAGCCAAAAAGGTCAGAGCAGTCGAAGCCGTGGTTCCCACAGCAACAGGATTGGGCCCAGTATGTGCCTGCTGCAGGGCATCCGCGTCCTGGCTCCGCGGGTGTCCCCATGCCCAATGCTGGTGCCAGGCACGCATCCAGCGCCGGGTGAGCACGTCTGTGCTGTGCTGGCGTGCTGGGCACTGCGGCACCGTGTCCCAGCTGCCCTGCACACACGTCTGCCTCTCCCTGGGAAAGCCCGGAGAGCCGCTACCAGGCATCTTGTTGCCGGCAGCGTAACAGGTTTGTTCATCTAGGCCAGGGTGTGCTTCCTAATACTCTTAATCATGTGGAGGGAGGCGGCGTTCGATGACAGAAGCAACTTCCTAGCAGCTTCCCAAGGGAGCTAGTTAATTCTGCCTTTCCCTTTATAGCCTCGCACCAATCAATCACGGTTCGCACTCCCCGTGCGCCCGTGCACAAACAAGTAATTGGTGCCGTGCTGGCGGTGCTGGGTACGGGCACAGAGCACGAGCTGCTCCCTGCAGCCCCTCGCACCGGGCAGAGGAGCTGCCCCCAACCTGGGGACGGGGATGGGGACAGGGATGGGGACGGGGCTCTCCGGGAGGGTGCAGGCACTGCAGGAGCTCGGTGCTGTCCCCAAGCCGTGGCTGCAGGCACCATCCCCATTGTTCCCCCCCAGGCTTCGTGCTCCAGTACTCGGTGGACAACAGCGAGGAGTGGAAGGACGTCTTCATCAGCTCCTCGGAGCGCTCCTTCAAGCTGGAGAGCCTCAAGTGCGGCACCTGGTACAAGGTGAAGCTGGCGGCCAAGAACAGCGTGGGGGCTGGCCGCATCAGCGAGATCATCGAGGCCAAGACCCATGGCAGGGGTGAGCTCTGCTTCTGCTTCTGCTCTGCTTCTTCCTCTGCAGTTTTTGGCTTTATATTTTTGTCCTGGTGTAAAAAGCAGGGGACGGGGGTGCTGGCAGAAGGGGGATGCCGCCCCCTCGTCTCCTCGTCGGCACGCTGACGGCTCCTCTCCCGCAGAGCCCTCCTTCAGCAAGGACCAGCACCTCTTCACCCACATCAACTCCACGCACGCCAGGCTGAACCTGCAGGGCTGGAGCAGCGGGGGCTGCCCCATCACCGCCATCGTCCTGGAGTACCGGCCCAAGGGCAACTGGGGCTGGCAGAGCCTGCGCACCAACAGCTCCGGGGAGCTCTTCCTGACCGAGCTGCGCGAGGCCACCTGGTACGAGCTGCGCATGAAGGCCTGCAACAGCGCCGGCTGCGGCAACGAGAGCACGCAGTTCGCCACGCTGGATTACGATGGCAGTGAGTGGGGGGCCGGGCCGGGGGCCGTGCTGCCCCGGGGGGACACGCCAGGAGTGCTGGCTGCCCACCCGCCTCCGTTCCAGGCACCATCCCGCCCATCAAGTCGGCCCAAGGAGAGGGGGATGATGTGAAGAAGCTCTTCACCATCGCCTGCCCCGTCATCCTGGCCACGCTGGGGGTGGCCCTGCTCTTCATCATCCGCAAGAAGAGGAAGGAGAAGCGGCTGAAGCGGCTACGAGGTGAGGGGCACTGAGCCCGGGGGCACTGCCCGCAGGACGGGGCCCCAGACCTGTGTACATCTATACCAACGTGTTACGGCTGAGGTCTCAAAAAGCTCCCTTTTTTCCCAACCCTCCCTTTTTTTTTTTTTTCCCTTCCCCACAGATGCCAAGAGCCTGGCAGAAATGCTGATCAGGTGGGTCCCGTTCACAGCCTGTTGGCAGCCCTGGGCTGTGCGTAAAGCCCCGCTGGGAGCCCAGCTGGCTGCTCGCAGGGCGCTGGGGGGGGCCGGAGGGGTGCAGGGGCTGGGGAAGAGCCGCTGAGCCCGTGCCAGGCTCGAGCCACAGGGGCTCTCCCCAGTAATCGCCGGGTCTGCGTCCCCTCTTACCTCGCAGCAAGAACAACCGCAGCTTCGACACGCCGGTGAAGGGCCCCCCGCAGGGCCCCCGCCTGCACATCGACATCCCCCGCGTGCAGCTGCTCATCGAGGACAAGGAGGGCATCAAGCAGCTGGGTAAGCTCCCTGCCCTCCCTGGCTGCAGAGGGACGAGAGCTGGGGGTGGGCACAGCCTGCCCCATCCCTGCACTGTCCCCTTGGCACGGCCCCGTGGGGCAGATCTGGGGAGGCTCTGGGGCCCAAAAGATGCCCCTCAGCAGCTGGGGAATGCCTTGTGTGAGCTGGGAAGGGGCTGGCAGGGAGCTACGACAAACACCTCGCTACGGAAAGAGCTCTGAGCCGCTGCTGCTTCCCGCAGGAGACGACAAAGCCACGATCCCGGTGACAGACACCGAGTTCAGCCAAGCCGTAAACCCGCAGAGCTTCTGCACAGGCGTGTCCCTGCACCACCCTGCCCTGATCCAGAACACGGGGCCACTCATCGACATGTCGGACATACGCCCGGGCACCAGTAAGTGCTGGGCTGGGGGCACTGGGGGCACTGGGGGAGACAGAGCTGGGCACCCCCCGGGTGCTGCCGTGGCCAAAAGCAGCCGCAGGCGATGCAGAGGGAGCAGGGAGCGCTGCAGCGAGGTGGCTCTGACCGAGCCAACGTGCCCCCACCATCATTTTCTAGACCCCGTGTCCAGGAAGAGCGTCAAGTCCGCGCACAGCACCCGCAACCGCTACTCCAGCCAGTGGACCCTCACCAAGTGCCAGGCGTCCACACCGGCGCGCACCCTCACCTCGGACTGGCGGACGGTGGGCTCGCAGCACGGCATCACCGTCACCGAGAGCGACAGCTACAGCGCCAGCCTCTCCCAGGACACGGGTACGAGGCGCTGCAGGGTCAGGATGCAATATTAGGGGAACTAATATGCCCTGCAGTGGGGCTGTGCCCAGCCCGGGGGAGGCAGGGCCCTGCTGCCATCTCTCTGTCCTCGCCGGTGGCTCCTGAGCCCCGAGGGGGTGCTGGGGAGGGCTGGCTGCATGCGCCACAGCTGGGACGCGTCCCCCAAAGCAGAGCAGGGCAGGCAGCATCAGCCCCGGAGCAGGCAGGTGCCTGATGCGTCCTCCCTCCGCAGACAAGGGCCGGAACAGCATGGTGTCGACGGAGAGCGCCTCGTCTACCTACGAGGAGCTGGCGCGCGCCTACGAGCACGCCAAGCTGGAGGAGCAGCTGCAGCACGCCAAGTTCGAGATCACCGAGTGCTTCATCTCCGACAGCTCCTCCGACCAGATGACCACGGGCACCACCGACAACGCCGACAGCATGACCTCCATGAGCACCCCCTCGGAGCCCGGCATCTGCCGCTTCACCGCCTCCCCGCCCAAGCCCCAGGACAGCGAGCGGGGCAAGAGCGTGGCCGTGCCCATCCCACACCGCGCCAGCAAGAGTACGTAGCACATCGGGCACAAGCACAAAGCTACCACCAGGTGGTTCCTGCAAAGGGACAGGGAGAGGAGATGGGGAAGGAACCCTTTTTTTGGATCCTTTTTTCCCTCCCTGCGCAGTAACCAGGTTTTACTGTCGTGGTTTCTGCGTGTTTATTTATACAAAAATCCAAATTCTCCGTATATTGTAGCACGCTCACGTCAGACTCTGTTGGGTTGTGTCAGCCTGTAATTGACATTAATACGCCCTGTCAGCTTCTGGTGCATGCCAGGAGGGTGTAAGAGATTCTGGTAGAACCCAGCAGAACATTCGGAGCTTGAGACAGGACCCGATGGGATATCAGGAGTTCTTAAACCCTCCTGTATTTTAATCAACTCTGCAAAACTGTTTTATTACAATCTGTCGGACCCTTGGATCTATAGAAATCCTTTAGAATCTGTCAGAATCTCTTGCAGTCTAATAGGTTTTAATAGATCCTGACAGATCCTACGAGCTTTTAAGTGGCTCTGTCAGATTATGAAACAAATAGATTAGATTCTGACAGACCGTGTCCGAACCTCTTGCAACCTAACGGAGTAATAGGTTCTGACTAAGTCTGCTGCATGCTCCCTCTGCCCGATTCCAGGAGATTCTAACGGGGATTTTTCAAAGCTTGCAGCAGATGATCTGAGACATTAACAGAGCGTAGTGGAATCCGCCAGATCTGATGCATGATGGCAAATATTTCCTCCTATGTTAAATCTAGCAGAATCTGTCACGATCGTTCCAAATCTATGAGATCGGGACAGATTCTGCCAGCTTCTAACAGCCCTGGTGAAACGTGGCCGGGTGGGACAGAGGTGACCAGGTGTTTGCCACCACTGGGCTTTGGTTCCAGATGTGGCCAGATGTTTGCAAGCCGTACAACCGCTGCATGGGCAAATCCATGTAGAGCGGTAGCCAGATGTTTCTGGCAGCTGTGCCGCCAGCAGATGTGTCCAGATGTTTCCAGATGCTGCACAGCTGCAGCCAGATGTTTCCCAGCTGACCATACACACTGAAGAAACACAGCCAGGCGGTGACACAGGGGGCTGAGCCACAGATGCTTGTCCCATGGCTTAAACCACCAAATCTGGCATTTTTCTGTTGGATGAGCTCAGCACCTGCCAGGCGTCCGAGGTGGTGGCACAGAGGTGGTGGCACGAGTCCTTGTCTGGCACAAGGCACCGGCCAGGACGCATTACGGAGCACTGAGCACATTTGATACGGTATCACCACAGAAACATTGCAGAACGTTAGGGGCTGGAAGGGACCTTCCAATACATGGCATTGCAAAATGCACTATTACACTGTGATAATTATTACTGTTCAGTCCCTTTTTTATCACTACCATGCCCGTAGTGAAACCCGACAGGCGCAGCGCCCCAGCCGTAGCACAGCGCGCACCGTGCTGTCACCACGGCACGGTCCCAGCCCTTCAGCAGCCTTAGTTGTGTCCCTGCTCAGGACCTCGCCCTCACCCCCCTTTCCTCTTGCAGGCGACTACTGCAACCTCCCGCTCTACGTCAAGTCGGAGGCCTTCTTCCGCAAGCCCGACGCCCACGAGCCGTGCCCGGTGGTGCCTCCCCGCGAAGCCTCCATCCGCAACCTGGCCCGGGGCTACCACCCGCCCGCCCGGCACCTGACGCTGGAGCCCGGCACCAAGCCCCCGGGGCTGCCGCCCCCCACCTCCGCCACCACCTTACCTCAGAGGACTCTCCCCATGCCCACCTCGGCCGGGGCCACCGCTGCGCCCACCGCCGCCGCCGCGCCCACCGCCGCCACCGCCGCCGAGCCCCCCGCGGCCGCCGCCGCCGCCCCCGCCGAGCCGCGCGCACCCACGCACTCCAAAGTGGGGGGCTCGCGGGACTCGCTGCTAGAAATGAGCACGTCGGGCGTGGGCAGGTCTCAGAAACAGGGGGCTGGCGCCTACTCCAAGTCCTACACGCTGGTGTAGGGCCGCGCGGGCACCGCCACGGACTCAGCTCCTCCCCGGCGCTATTTCTATTTAAGTCACGGACTTGTACATAAGGAACTCTTTTGTATAAATGAAACTATTTTCTTCTTCTCCAAACAGAAAAAGAAACCAGGGCACAAAGAATTTGATGTTACAGATTAAGAAAAAAAATATAATATATATGTAAACATATATATATATTTCACATCATTTTGAAAGGGGCACAAGGAAAGACTCAGCGACTTTTTTTCCCTGATCTCGTCGGTGGTTTTGACAAAGGAACGTCTCAAAGACATTGCATGCTATTTTACTGTTCTGAAAACAGCAGGAGTTGCTTCAATTTGCAAATGCTTATGTGTTAATACCTTTTTCTATGAAAAAAAAACCAGCGCTGTGTGCAATAAAGGTTATGTTTATATCTGGGTGTTTCTTAAGTGGCCGGAGGAGCGCTTGGTGGCACAGGGCTAGGGACAGGACAGCGCGGGAGGGAAGGGGACAGCGAGCAGCCCACCACAGCACACACGTGGATGCAGCACACCGTGGTGAGCCCATCGCAGCACAGCGAGGCAAGAAGCAAAGCCAAGAGCCCCTCGTGCAGCATCGACGTGCAGCAGAGCGCAGCGCTGCGCCAGGTCGGGGCGCGTGGCAGCACAACCCAGCACGATCCTGCCCGGCTCCCTCGAGGCCACAGCTCGTGGGGACGTGGATCACAGTGCCCCACAGCCCGGCTGCACCAGCTCGGAGCGGCCAAGCACAGCACAGCACAGCACCCTGCCCCAGCACCTGCAAGGATGAGAGCAGCCGGAGCCGAGGCAAGGAGCACATCAGCACCACCGCCCGCCGGGCTGGCAGCCTCCCCCTGCCCGCCCTGCTGCCCGAGAGGGCAAAAACAGCAGCAGGCTGATCAACAGGCTTCCCCAAACCAGAACCTCGCCATCCTGGGGAGGTTCTACTATTCTAAGGCTAATCGGCTCCCTGCCTTTGTTTCCTCGGTGCCTCTGATTTCTCAGGCAGTACTTTAACCAACTGTGCGCTTCTCCATGCTTGTTCCGCTCTGGTCCCATTTCTCATTTCTTCCTTACAGCGAACAGAGGAACCTGCTTCCACCTTAACTCACCTTTTTCTCTTTCACCCTACCTTTAAAAAAAAAAAAAAAAAGCACAAAACCACTTGATTATAACTGGTAAACACCGCTTCTTTCAAGTGCTACAGATTTAACTTTGTACCTCCACTCGACTTTGATTTTAAGTGAGCGCAGACCTGTGCTGTGTGACCGGCCTTGCTGGTGCCATGAGCTTCCATCTCAGCTCCCAGCTGGCAGTCCCAGCCCCTGCTGGTGTCGCTGCACCGCTCAGCAGCCCCTGCCGTGCCCCTTGGTTGTCAGAGTCAAACAACTCCTTAAACCCAGGGAAGCTGAAACTTGGCAGTAACTGGGCAGCTGCTTCCTCATGGGGGGCCCAGAAAATGAGCTGTTAGGACCAGTTCTTGTGCCCATTCCCAGCAGTTTTGGTGCTTATTCCGGTAACACTCCCTGCACAAAATGGGGGTAGGAGCCTTCTGCAGAACCTCTTTTATTTTTTAATATTAATCCCAAGATCTGTTGTGAATAGGATTTACTTCTGCACATTCTTATTCATTCAATTTTAACAGGTTTTTGGAGACAGAAAAAAAAAAAAAGGCAATTTTCCAAGTTAGCATGCAAGGAGGGCATGGATTTTGGCCAGCGTTCGTACACACAATGTGAGCAGGGCAATTTAATGCTGCAGATCATGTTATGCGGCTCTGACACGGTCTCTTAGGACCTCAAAGAGTTTATTTGGCTTGCTGCAAGGTGTCATCAGGGGCAATACCAGGGAGCCAGAGGCTAGCAGACGTGCAGCGAGCACTCAGCGGTGACTCGGCCTTTCCTTCGTCTGTAGGTTCCCAAAAAACACCCGTCTGACAGCCCTGCCCCTCCTGGCTCTCCCCACCATCAGGGGGAAGTGCTGACAAGCAAACCAGCACATTTCTAAGGCTGCAAGAGTAGTTCAAGTGCACGTTCAACTTCCAACCCCTCTCCTGGTGCAGACTTCACATGGAGCCAAGCCTTCCCCCCATCCCAAAGCCGCGTTACAGCGAGGCAACCAAGCAGCACCTCTGCAACGCCAAGCCCAGACTTTAAATAGAAGAGGCAAGAAAAGGCAAGTGTGCTCTCAGCTGTGAGAGTAAGTGGATTAGCAAGATAAAAAGAACAACAGATTAACATGTCTTTATTGTAATCGGCTAGCACAGATTTTCCTCTACATCTTCACAAAAATTCTCCGCTTCACCTTCCCCAGCAGTTACAGACCGTGGCTTTGTGTTGCTCATTACCAGAACCCAAACTCCCTGCAGGTGCCCAGCACGACCCCCCCAGCACGCCCCCTGCTCCCCGTGAACCCGCTGCGCTTTGCAATCCCCTGGGACGTGCCAAAGCTGGGCACAGCACTGAGCCAGGAGCTGGGGAACAGAGCTGCTTCGAGCTGTGCTCGCCAAACCTTGCCTTCAGCAGGAGACGAGCAGCCAACCCTACCCTCTGAGCACCTCCTGTGTGTGCCACAGCTCACTCGGTGTCCTCACCAACCCCCCAAACAATCCCCGGTGGCCCAGTCCTGCTCCTCCTATCTCTGTTTTTATTTTCGCCTCTTTCTCGAGAGCTCTGCACACTATGGAAGCCGGTACTCAAAAATAGCTGCTAAAAAAAACAGTCTCCCTCTCATTCCAAAGCCAGGACACCCAGTGCTGCCCGAGAAAAGCAAAAATCAGCTCACACCCAGCACGTGGCACACCCTTACCTGGTGGCACCCCGCTCCCAGCCAGCTCGTAGGCACCGTGTTGTGTCAGGGAAGAAAGATGATGTTCCAACCCCGGCTCCAGCTGCAAAGTGGAGCTGTTGTGAGCACAACGAGCCCCAGCTGGGCAGCTGGTTGGGCACAACAGCTCTCAGCTGGGCAGCCCCAGGGCCTGCCACCAGGGAAAGGCCTGCAAGTGCCAGAGCTGCTGGTCCCTGGCTATGGGGCAGTGCTATTTGGGGAAGGAAGGAGCCAGCAGGACCCCACCGACCCGCAGCCAACAGCAGAGCACCTACAGCTGTGCACGCACCAAGAGCTACCTAGCGGGTTCACAGTCACAAATCTGGCTGGGGAACTCAACAGACAAGAGGAGGGACGGTGCAGGGCGTGGGCAAGGCAGCTACTTCTTCTCCTGCTTCTGCTGCTGGTACCTCCTGAAGTGGGTCTGGATGGTGACGGCCGCCTTCTCTGAAGGGTCGCTGAAGAACCTGCCCTCGCTGCTGGCGTCAGGGGTGACGTTGCCTGGGGTGAGAACCGAGCGTCAGGGCGAGCTCAGGCGGTGCTGGTGGCCCCGAACACCTCCTGCTCCCACCAACAGGGCCCGGCCCCGGCTTCCAGAGGCAGCACGAAGCCACGACTCCGCCAGCTCCCGGAGAGCAGAGGGAGATGGAGCAGGGAAGCGAAGCCCAGCCTCCCTGGCAGCACTAAGCCCTCTATTTACACAGCTTTACTCCCCGAAGACCTCAGCTTCCCCACGTTTAATCACCACGTATGATACTCACTTACTTTCACACGCACAAATAAGATTAGAAAAAAAGCCCGGCACTGTACGGCAATAAAGCTCTCACGCTGATAAATGGGAGCCCTCCCCACTCCATGCTTAATGTGGCATTAGGGAAGTATTGTGAAATTCAACAGGAACTGAATCAAAGCCACTCAGCAGTGCTCTTTTAACCAAGTGTGTCACCGCTAAGCACCCCCCGAGCAGCGATCAGGAATCCTGATGCCAGATGCTGCTGTATAAACTCACCAATGTCACCTGAACCCATTTTTATTCACATCCTAAAAGAAATTGCAAAGTAAAAAGATACATAAAAAAAAGTCCACACTGGGAATCAGCTCCCTCCTGCCCGGCTTAACAAGGCGCATTGTCAGCCGTAAATCCTGCCCGCTGCAAAAATCAAATGCCAGAAGCTGGGGAGCCACTGGGGGCATTTACTGCTCTCTGTTTCCAGAAACAAGCCCCCAGCTGTGCGGGCTGCTGACAGCTCCGTGAGAAATGCCCTGTGAAGGAGCTCAGCAGGGCTCAGCACTGGCAGGGCCCATCAATAAGACCCCAGCGCCCAGCCCAGAAAGCCCCGGGGACCTTCCCCTCCTCGTGGGGCAGCAAAAACCCCCGGAGCAGCGGGCAGGTCCCTCAGGGCTGCTGGTTAATTGCGAAGGAGAGAGCCCCACGAGGTCTCCAGCTGCTCAGCACCCTGCCCGCAGCACCCTGCCCGCAGCACCCTGCCCAGCCCGGTGCCAGGCGTCGCGGCCCTTATCCGATTAGTGGCCGAGTCACTCTGAGAATAGAAGGGGACAAAGCCTATTTGCCGAGCACTTGACTTCAGCAGAGCTGTCAGGCTTAGGAAGAAGAGCAGAGAGGAGGGAAAGGGACGAGCTCAGGGTGGTTTTGCCGGGCCAAGAAGTGCTCCTGCACCCTCCTGGGGGTGTCCTCGGGGAGGGGAACTGGCTGAAAGTACAGCCTGCCAGCAAGCCAGAGGTGCAGCCATGGGAAGGGAAGGGAAGGAAAAAAATAAATAAAGGGGGCAGGGGGAAAGGGGGTGACTTCCCTCACACAAAGCTGACTTCCCAAATACCCCCTAATAATGTCACGGGGACGGATCTTCTGGAAAAAGGGCCTAGGTACTGCAGTGCCTGTTGTGCCATGACCCCCAGTCTCACCCAGTTTCCCCCTCTGCTTAGCCGTGCCTGCCTCCCCGCCTGCCCCACACTCACCTTTCTCTCCAGAAATCGAGTAGATGCTGTTATGGCGAGAGCTCCTGCCTTTCTGCAAAGGTAGAGGACAGAAACACAGTCAGCTCCATCTCCAGGCAGAGGCAGGGAGCAGCCCCTGCCAGGCCAGCTACGAGGGACAGGGCGAGCTCCACAGAGCTTTCTGCTACCCATTCCCCTTGGGAACCTTGAAAATACTTACTGTTGTTCCCTTAAAGAGCATTACAGAGCTCTGATTAATTAATTTGCATTTGTAAGAAGTCCTCCAAGGAGAATCAGCGAAGAGCTTTGTATCAAAAACCAGATTTGCGACAACTGCTGGCAGGATCTCTTTAACCAAGCTCTGGGATGGCCAGCAGACGAGCCCTCTGTCCCGACCGCCCGAGGAGAGGAGACGAGGCAGGCAGCACTCACCTCGCTGTCCCGGCTGGTGCGGCGGCTCTGCGTCACGCACTGGATCTGCCAGGGCAGGGGCTGGTACACCAGGTAGGGCAGGGGCTCCTCGCGGAACAGGCTGGTCCCGAGCTGCATGGAGAAAGGGTTTGCAGCAGACAGGGGAGAAGCTGATGGGCAGCTCCACGGGCTGCAGTTAAACACCAGCAAGAGCTGCTCCTGGGTACACATCACCGGGATCACAGCTCGTGGCACAGCCCCAGCCGTGCTGCAGGGAGCCGCGGCTCACAGGAGTAGCTGAGCCTGGATTCTGCGCTGCCCACAGAGTAACACACCCCTAGAAATAAGACTGAAAGCACCAAATCCTACCTGCTGCCTGGCCAGCCCGCACTCACCTGGCCAAATGCTCTCACCACAAAAAACAGCGCTGTCATCAGGGACGCCAGCATGGCTGGGGGCTCCGAGGGGCTCCGAGGGGTTCCCACCGTCCTGGGAGGGCCGAGCTCCAGGAGGGACGCACAGCGGGCTGAGCAGCCGGCGACTGAAACGTCCCCTTCTGCAGCAGGCAGGCTCCAAGCCCCTTAATGAGCTTAGGGCTCGTGTTCATCCCGGCAGAGTAATCACCCGCTGTCCTTTTGCTCTTCTAATCACTGAATTTCTCCAGCATGTACGGTGCTGGCATTCCAGGAAAAGCAAATCCTCTTCTTCCCCAGGTACCTGCAGGCCGGTACACCCCCACCCGAACACAGCCCCCACACCTCAGAGCCACGGCACACAGCAAACCTCCGCTGCTTGGCCTGCTTCTCAGCAGGATCACAGCAAACCCTCCCGCACCCAGAAGGCATCTCTATTTCAGGTGGGATTTGGGGTTTCTCAGGGCCGTCCTGTGCTCTCTGCACAGTCACTGCTTCAGGAGCGGGGTGGGAGACCAAGAGACGCAGCCGCTCCTGGAGAAACCTAAAGCACCTGGAGAAACCTAAAGCACCTGGAGAAACCTAAAGGCTGGGCTCGATTTCTGCACGGCCAGCAGGTCCTCACGCTGCTACTCTCAGCACGGGAGAGGCCCCAGGCAGGGCACGGAGGCAGCCGTCACTGCAGTGCTGAGCCCAGGCGAGCTGAGCCTTTAACCAGACCATTGCAAATAAAGCCCCAAAAGAGCAAACGTGCACAGCTGGAAGGGCTGGGTAGGGGGGTGCCGGGGCTGCTGGAAGGAGAGAAGCAGGGGAAGGAATAAGCGATGGGGAGAGAAAAGTGGGCAGAGCCCCCTCTGCCCGCTGTCCTCCAGCCCCAGCTGAGCTGGCCTTGGTCCCCTCCGGCACAGCGCCCGCCTTGCAGCCTTGACACGAAGCTCAGGAGGGAGATAACCATCGTAACGGGGCTGGATGACTGCTGTATGAAAAGGGCAGGATACGAGCCCATGAAAAGCCGTCCTGCTGGCTGAAAGCCCCATGAAGAATTGCTTTTGTAGTTTTGTTTTTAGCTTTCTATCTGCCTCTGCATTTGCTACCGTGGCCAGACACTTAATAGAATAATGGTAATAAAGCTACAGCGAGCTGAAGTGGTCTTGAAAAATTGCCAGAAATGACCTTGACAAGACAAAACATGAAGCAGCCTGGAGACAAGTGAGGGGAAGATGTGAAAGGTAAGTACCAGCTGGCTATCGAGGGCTACGACAGCACAGCTCGACAAGGAAAAAATAAAGCTACAAATGTCACCATCATACAAAACAGACTCACGTTGATTTAATTTGCTTACAAAACCAGATACAGCTATCACAAGTTTCAACAGGAAAGATAAACGTATTTCAGAACATATTATTGCTAAGGAAGCAGGCATTTCTCCACACTCATCCACGCTGCTCGGGACACAGGCTGGGCTCAGCTACGTGGCTTTGCGGACAGTGTCCAGCAGGCTGACAGCCTGCCCGTGCTGCAGGAAGCCAGCACGGTGGGGTTGTGGCAAAACCAACTGGAGCTACTGCCAGGAGTTCTTCTGAGAGCTGGGAAACTAAAAGCAGCATCCCTGCAGACGGGGATTGGTGTAAACCCCACAGCAGACAGGAAATCTGCGTTTTGATCCATCCCTTCCTAGGGAGGAGGGATTCCCCTGGCCAGCTGCCGTTCCCTGTTGTCACCTGAGGTCTCATTCGTCCAGGGCCAGTATGAGCTGGCTGGGATTCCTTCAGCAAGGACATCGGTGTGATGGGGCCTGCACGAGGACCACCCCTGCTTTGTTAGCAAGCAGGGGGTTAGAGGATCCATGAGGAGGCCTGAAGCCTCTGGTCAGACCCACAAACGGGAGCCTGGCCAGAAGGTCCCCAGACAAAGGTGGGAGGAAGAATTCAGAAAACTTTAGAGTCCAACAAAAAAAGAAAAAGAAAAAAAAGGAAACACAGACATTCTTCTCGAGTTTTAAAATGTTCATCAAAAATATATTTCTATTTGCATGTAAACATTGCCCTGCCACACTCACAGCATGAACTGTTCCAACGTTGTGCCAGTATACAACAACCAGGAAGCAAAGCAGGAGGGGGAGTTCTGCCTCACTTTGCTGCGCATCATTAGCCACACTGAGAAACACAAACAGCACTGAAGGGTGAAGAACAGCAACTTTACCATCCTCCCTGCATCAGCTGTCTCTAGAGAGAACGACTTTGAAGATGATTTCTCACAGATGGGATCCCTTGAAATGCAGACTTCCTCATCAGACAAAATGGCAAATGGTACAGCGTTTTTTAAAGCATTAAATATTTAAAGTCAGCTTGGAGGAAAGGCTGACAAAACAACCAAATACCACTTTTCCCACTTAGCAGTATGAAAGCCGAGTCTGACTTCTCCCCACCGGCTCGAGCAGCACCACCTGCCCCCTCGCAGCTCTGCGTTCCAGCAGGGTGCTCAGCACCAAGCCCCCCCAGCACCACAGGTACGTGCACCCGCTGAGCAGAGCGGTGTGCCACCTCCTCCTATCTGAGAGCAACGCATCCCAACCCCTCAGCCTTGCTCCCAGCCATGGCGTCAGGAGTCTGCTCTCCCCACAGCCCAGCAGAGCTGCTCCAGGTCCCAGGCTGGGCGCCAAGGCTCAGCTTTGCCTGCACAGCCCTACTGCGTGGGAGCAGACCCCAGCTGCTGAGCTCTGGATCCCTCTCCCCAGGGTACGGAAGGCCGCAGGTGGGGCTTTGTCTCCTCTGAACATTCACACCAGGCTGAGAGCCCTAACAGCGCCTGCACCAGCAGGAACCGCTCCGTGCTCTCTTGCCATCCCTGCTCTGCGTTGCCATCAGCACATTTGTAATACATGAGACGAGCTCCCACAGCACAGCCATGCTGTGCAGTTCTGGCCAGCCTGGCAGAAAAAGGAGGAAGCAGGGAGCTCTTTTCTAGAAAATCTGCCATGAAAGCCATCCTCGGTTTTGTTCCTATTGCTTCCGCCCCACAAGACAGGAACATTTTGCAGAGAGTTACAAGCTACTGTTCCCAGTTATATCCCCAGACTCTACCCATTTTGCTGTTCATTCTCCCCTCCTTGTGCACTTGCCACAAAAGCCAGATGACTTGGCTCACCTGCAATTAAGCATGTGTGGGGCATCAGCGTGGGCTCATTTCCTGACACATTTCCTCCAGCAAAGTCTCAGACAGATCCGCCTCCTCCCCCTTGACCAGTTACTCAAAGTCCTCCATGATTCACAGCTCTGCTTCATGATTGCTAGAATACTAATGAGAGAACTGTTGATTTATTGAAGCCCTGATATTTCACCACTGGATTAAACAGTCTATAAAGTATATTTGGACACATTACAGGATTAGAAGAATCCACCTGGGAAGTTCACTTCCTCCTTCCTCCACTCTCTTGTAAAGAGACTTTATTTCAAGGGCAGAGCGCAAAGAACAGCGTTGGCTGGGTATGACCAAACCCCAACAAATTGTTAGGGGGACGACGCAGGCCCCAGCTACCACCTCTCCAGGTCCTGAAAACACCAAGTCCCACCTTTCAGTAATGGTACACTTTTATTTGTCTGTTTTCATCCAGTCCTAGCTGAAGTAGGCTGGGGCTGCTGGCATGAGGCTTCTGTGTACCTGGGAAGAGAGGTCTGGCAGCTGGGTGAAGGAAAAGCGTGGCTTACACGAGGGATTAGCATGCATGAGCCAGGAGGCAGGACAGGTACTGAGGGGCAGGAACCAGCCCCACGCACACGTGCTGTCTTTAGCCTGCTGCATCCAAGTCAAATGGAATTAAAGAGGGATTATGGAATTCAAAGGAGCACTGTGCTCAGGACAGCGTGCGCTATCAGAGGCCCTGAGGGATTTGCTGCTAATATCAGTGTACACTGCAAAGGAGATACTTGCAGCCCCAGCGTAATGCTGTTACAACACAAACCTGGAAACACTCCCAATAACAGCACTGCGAGGTTCCGCTCGTTTGATCCCACCATACGCAGCTGGATGCCTCCGAAAACTGAGCTAGACAGGCTGAGCCTGGAGCCTCCCTGCACGGCCACGTGGCCACCCCACATGTCAGGCCCATGCGACTCCTGGCGAGCCTCAGCTCAGGCACCGCCACCTCTCCAAGGTGCTGCACCACACACGGAGCTGCCTCATGGCTCCCTCATTGCAGGCTGCCTGCAGCAAACCCACTGATGCTGGCTGGGATCGTCCCACCAGCACCAGCACCATGCCCTGCCTCCTCCTCCATTCTGCACTTCGTTTTATTATTTATTTTTTAAATTCTCACGTTACCAGCTCCAGCTGCTGTGTATCACAGAACAACTGGGGACAGGGGGAGACAGACTCTCCGTCAGGTACAGCTCGAAGATGGAAAAAACAGGTCACTCGTGCTGCAACTACTAAACAACATTCTTTTGCAGAACTGGACACTAAAATAGAGGCTAAGGCTTTGAAATTGCTGTTCAATGCTTTAGAGCTCCTGATTCACTCACCTCCTGCTGTTGCCTCCTACCTGCTGCAGGAAGCTGGAGTGCAATTAGAGACCAAACTCAGGCAAAGGATACACCTTTGAATCCCTCTTGAAGTCTTCTAGCCATTTCTTGTTGGTCTCAATCATTCCTTGAATACTCATCTTGTCTGACTCACGGCTCTGGAACTGGGAGTGCTGGAACTGGCGAATTTGCTCGCTGTTGTCAGAGAGAGAAAGACGGTGGAAATGGGAAAGATGCCTAGACAGACACAATCCTAGAGTTGAGAAAAAGTGAAGAACCTCTACAAAAAGAGCCACAGTAAGCAAGAAGTAGCTTCTTGTTGGCTCCAAATCTTCTGCCCAAACACATTATGGAGAAGACCTGCAGCGGCCACCCACTTTGGTCTGTGTAGCATCTGAAAGGTTCAGGTGGTAGCCTCCAGGATCACCTGTCACAGCAAAGCCAGCATGACTTCCACTTGACCCATGGCTGGCACTCTTGGATCCTCCTCCTTTAACTAAGGTTAGCAGCACAACTCTGGCTTCTGCAGGAAAGCTGCTGTTACAAGGCAGTGCTGAGCATGTGGCAGTGAATTGCTAACACTACCTAACTTATCTGCCTAACAGCCAGCTTATATCATATAGCGAGTAGGTAAGAACAAAATCACATCTGATCCATAAATTATTCCAGAGAAATAAATGCAGCACAATGAAACAAGAACACTCGAGGAAAAAGACCCTTACTCTGCAGGTACGTATCCCAGCTTGTTGTCCAGAGTACCGGAACTTCCACTGAGTGATGGGAACCCACCTGGAAAATAGATATTAAAAACAGGTCCCCCTGATTCGAATCAACAGTCTTTAAGTCTGGGTGCATGTGCTTTCTTGTGTTACAGACACACTATCCCTACAAGCTGAGCCACCAGCCAAGAGCACAGTGGTGTTAAGGAAACTGAGATGGTGAACCTATCCCCAGTCCACAGGACGCTTCTAGTGTAGCAGGTCTGACTTTGATCTGGCCTTATCAGCACTGGCACAATGAGCTGATTAGAATTTGCAGCACTGAAATCAAAAGTTGTAAGCAAACATGTAGATGGATTAATATTGCAAGACCTACCTGGGAAGTACTTGTGCCACTTTTCTGCCAGGATGCTGTCCACTGTCTGCCCGGCTGTGACAGAGCGACTGGAGCTCAGCCCAGTGCTCCGGACCCACTGGTCCACCAGAGACACCCCAGCGGGGGGCACCAAGGAGCCACCTGCCTGAAGTCCTGCCAAGGATGCATAGGTAGAAAGAGGGACACCATTGGAGGGCACCTGCGTCGAAGTGAAGAGTGGAGACCGGTGGTTGTTCAGAGAGCTCAAAACGCCGAGGACCCCATTCAGTTCTCTGGTGATGAGCTGCAGAGAGTCCGTCAGGTATTGGATCTTGTCCAGCTGCGGGCCAACCTGTAGATCCGTTCTCAAGTCAACTAGCAGAAGACAGAAAGAATAAAGGGATCAGTGGGAAGGTGAGGGAGATGCTGCCTGCCTGGCAGGAGGCTCACTTTCTGCAGTGTTTCACTGAGTTTGATCAGTCTCTTTATTCTCGAATGAGCACAAGTGAGAAAAGCATCAGATACATCAGAGAGACAAGAGGGCAAGGCAGACACTGTTTAAAGCATTATACATTAGGTACAGCGTACCAAACCAGTCAGGCACTTACATTTAGGCTGACCTAAGCTTGCACTGGACATGCTGTTTGTGTCCTCAGAGTTGCTGACATCAAAAGTCACCATCTTCTTGCACGCAGTACTCTTCAGTGTATCTTCATCTGAAAGCTGATCAGAAGAAGGAAAACATTACAAATAAAACCTGTTGTTCTGTCCCTGAACAGCAAAGCCATTGGAATACTGCCTACAGCTCATCTACACAGGCTGGACTGCACAGTCAGGCACAGACCACGTGAAGGTAGAGATATTCATCCTCGGTCTCCAACAGCAAAATCTAGAAGAAAAAAGACCACCTGGTCTCTGGAAGAAGCTGTGCGTGCACTGGAGGCCAAATTTAACAGTTGTGTGAACTGGCCCTTCTAGGCAGAAGTCAAAGTGTTTTGTGCAATAAATAGGCCTTATAATTCTTGCATGGCTGGGTTCTCTCTTTGCACCAACAAGTGCTTGACCATCTGAAGCAAGGTGCGCTCACATTTCATGCTGCCCTAAGGCTACATGGTCACAGGCACAGCTGGACGGATTCTAAGGCTTGCATTGAACAGGAAAGCAGACTAGATCCTAGCTCGCATGAGGTGACCTGCCCTTGTTTTCTCTAAGCAGAAATGATGCAGATTTTTCAGGTTGCTTTCTGTATCTACTCTGCAGTCATCCACTTAGTGAGTCCAGATGTCATCGGCAGAGGGAAATATTTGCCACCTTGCGCAAGACACAAACAGCTAATAAAATATATAACAATTCTAATGCAAGAGTTCAGTTTATATTACAGGACACTTCAGCATATTGGTGTTAGCATCCATTTGTTTCTGGCCTAAGAAGATCAAAGGCTCATTCAGCAGGTTTTCTCCAACCAACTTGATCCCTGATGCTTGCCTGGCAAGCTGCCATCAGCCAGAAACTCACCATCCCAAGCCTCAGCCTACGTTTGTTCAGTTGACTGCAGACCTAGTGAATCATGTGAATTATAGCCTAACCAGGTTTGTCATTCTCTTCGGCTCTGTGACCAGCCTATTCTCTCCTGCAGTTCTCAGACACTCATTTCTGCTCTCAAAGAACGTGTTTCTAATAATCCAGCTTCCCGTGCAAACACCAGTTGTCTGCCACCAGCTAAATAGCCCCCAATTGTACCAAAAGCTCTACAGAGACTCCAGCACAGGGGAGGAGGTCAAGAGCTCTGGGAACTGTGGGAGTGCAGCTGGGCAGGTCCAAGCAGGATGCTGGTGCTTACCTCCTCCAACAGCGATGACTCCAGCTGGCTTAGTTTCTCTTCCTTCTTCTTCAGCAGCACCTGTCCTTTCCGCATAACTGACTTCATCTTGTCCAGCTGCTTTGCTTCCTGCAGGGGATCAAACAGCCAAGCCAAGGAGGAAAATCTGCTTTAGTTGTCACGATGAGTTTCACTGTCTCGCTTCTGCTCAGCACAGGAAATCATGCTGCTGGAATAAAACTGCTTCCAAGTCTTCCAGAGCATAGGGAAAGGAGTATACAGAGAGGAGAGCACATGCCTCAGGCAAGTTCACCCCAAGGAAAAGGAGGTTTCACTTCCTAATGCTGCATCCAGCAGGGTCAACAGCTTTGCAGCTATAGTCTGCAGGTAGGAGTGCTCCGTCAGCAAAGGAAATTATTTTTTCCCTGTCTTTAGTTGGTATATCAGCAGAACTGACAAGTACTCTGGAATCCCTTTTCATGCAATAGTTAAAGCACTGCAGAGCTACAGCTGCAAACTCGTACGTAGTGCTGGGATGGATACCTGCCAGCCCCCAGTGACTCACCTCTTCCAGGTTCTTGCGCACTCCCTCCAGGAGCTGGGAGCTGTCACGATCCTGCACCACCTCCTGCGCTTCCTGCATATCCTGGTGCCACCGCTGCCTGGCAGCTTTCAGCGCCGTGTGCCTCTTCCTCATGGAGCGGGTCTGGCGCACCAGGAATTCCTTGGCGTTCCTTATGGAGATCCCTTCGGCAGAGATGTAGCTTCTGACACTACAAGAAAGAGACAGGTATGCTCCTGGCTTCCTGTGCTGTCTGCTCCATCTGGCAAGCCTCATGCAGCTCCCTCCCCAGAAATAGATCGTCTGCGTAAAGCACGTAAGCTGAAGCAAAAACATTTGCTTGTGAAAGCCAATGAAAGAAAAAAACAAACCCATTTTCTGAAGTAGCTGGTATGCAGATACTCACTGATCAAACTGCAAGTTGCTGTCCTCATGGCTTTGAGAAGGTGGGGAAGCAGGCTCTTTGGATGATTGCTGAGGAGTTGAAACATTTCAAAAGCTAATAAACATGTACGAGAAAACAGAATCCTAGGGCTCCCCTTAGAATCAAATTAAGGGCAAAAATTCTGGATGAAACCACCATGCTACCACCCTGATCCAAGATCAGTTCTGGAGATACCCTTTACGTGATATTTTAAAATAAGGAATAAAGACATTTCTGTCCCTGACTCAAGTCCTGCTTTTGACTCCAAGGACACTCAGGTATCCATCCCACACTCCTTTCCCCTAATATACAGAAAGCAACAAAAAGCAACAAACAAAACACTGATCTCTCACGGTAAAGAAAAATGCATCATTGCATCTCAAATGAATTCAGGCAGAAAGAACCAAAGTTGGGATTTTCCAGGCGTTACAGCTTCAAGTCTCCAAAGGCAAATGGCTCTGCAGCCAGCTTTACTCACAGCTTGAACAGTTTCTCTCAGGTCTTCAACATGGAGCTCAGCTTTCCTTCTTGGAGACTCCACGCTTTCTTCTGCCTCCAGTTCTTTCAAAATCTCCTGCTTGCTCCTGACAGCTCCCTCAAGCTCACTGTCACATGAAAAGGTAACAACGGCAGCAGCTGGTTAGACTGCGGGTCCATCTAGCCAGTAATCTACCTGCAAGTGTCCAGAGCAACCTCCAGTTTCCACGAAGGAAAAGACCAGATGTGTAAGACAAGCGGGAACACAAACACACTGATGACAAGGACTCATAGCAGCTTACAGCAGCTGTGTCTCGTACAGCTTCCCCCACGCAGGAACAGACACAAATAAGAGACTTCACACTCTGGCAGCTGGCAGACACTGACTACTAGATCCAGGGCCGGGGTACATCAGACAGTGGTGGCTGTCGAGCTGAATACCCAGTAAGACAAGCTTCTACTGCCCCTGGCTGCTAAACACAGCTGAACTGTTCACGCAGCACCTCCAGACAACACTGGTATCGGGTAGAATTTGTACACTAAAGGAAATTTCTCACACACACACACACCTGATACGTTTCTGCAGCCTTTGGCTTCGGGTCTGCAACAAATCCACCTGGGCCTCCAGCTCAGACTTCTGGTCTTGGAGCTCTTCAAGAGACTTGCGCAGTTGCCGGATGGACTCAAGAAGGTTGGTGTGCTCCTTCCGATTCTCCTCTAGGCGGAGTTGAGAAGCTAAAGCAGCTTCCTAGGAGCAAACAGAAAATCCCTCAGACTTCCCTGACAACGAGTGAAAGCGCAGAGTGTGCAAGAGCCTTTTG
Source organism: Aythya fuligula (assembly GCF_009819795.1). Lineage (NCBI taxonomy): Eukaryota > Metazoa > Chordata > Aves > Anseriformes > Anatidae > Aythya > Aythya fuligula. The sequence goes on along the minus strand of NC_045580.1, from coordinate 6,651,917 downwards.
CTATCCGCACAGTTCACAGGAGATCCCAGAGCTACAGACGCACAGACCACGTGCCCTCCTAGGGGAGCAAGGCTGTCTTCTCTTTTTGAGAAATAGCTGCAAGCTAATCAAACTCCCAGCAGGACAGCACTCCAGGCTGAGGCAAGGTGGCAGGGAGGGATCTGCAGACTCACAATTAAGGAGCAACATAGCTTGCTTTTACAAAGCCATGGTTCTAGCGTGCCCGTTCTACCCTCCCCAGAATAAAAGCAGCACAGCTCCTCTCCAGAGCAAAGACATACATCTCTTTCTAGCTCAGTCCGTCTGTCTTCATCCAGCAGCTGCTGCCTTTTCTTCCTCAGAGATTCCTCCTAGATATGGTAGACAGCACAAGTGTCAGAGCATGGGGATGGCAGTAGAGGAGACTGCTGATGCTCAGCAGCCACATACTGCCTCCCAAGGCAGGAGAGTACACCCAAAGCACTGACTCTCACCACAAATCCCCCTAGCCATGAGGCTGTACTGTTAAGAATGCTTAGCCCTGCTCTGACTCACGACAGAAGTTTGAACCTGTAATTTGGATGGTAGCTAAAGCCCTGGCTGATCACTCCTCAGAAGTCACCCATGAGGAAGCAGCCAGAGGAGCAGTTCAGGCTAGGAAACGTCCGCAGGTCCAACACAGCTGACTCACCTGGCTCAGAAGCTGCGCTGATCTCGCTTTGACATTCTTTGCACGTATTTCAAGCTCATTTTCTGAATCCTGTAGCTTTCTTTCCTGCACAGAGATGTCAACTTAAAGAGAGAACGACACAAGTTCCTCACTCACCAGGCAGAGCTCTGCCACCAGAGGGAACAGGGGGAAAAAAAATAATGGGAAATTGTGACCTGCCTCTTGTGCCACCCTTGGCTGTAGAGGCTGATGCACTGAGGTGTCACAGTACCCCAGCCAAGCCACAAACTGCTAGGCAGCCTCCTCACCTTCTCCCTGTGCCTGTTCTGCAGTAGGGTCAGCCGTTCATCCAGCTCTGCCTGCAGAGCTTTCACCTCCACTTCATGAAGCTGTCGAAGGCGTGCCATCTCACTTCTCAGGCCTTCCAACAGTTCTGCTCTTTGCTTTCTCTCCTGTTTGTTGCAGAATACGAACAAGAAAAGTGGCTGAGTGAAACACGAGGTTCTCCAGTGAGCCACCACGACCACACAGGACACACATCCTCTGGAAAGCCACCACACAACAGATCCTTAGCAAGTACCAATGTAAGCAAAATTAAAACCTCTTGCTTATAGGCGCAGTGTTGTTAAGAGAACTGGCCCTTCTAGGCAGAAGTCGAAGTGTGCGTGGCTGCACAGAACGTTTTGACAGGTTAACCTCACAACCTGTCCTAAATTCACTTGACATAGTGGCAACAGTTTTTTTTCTAGTTCCCCCAGTTTTTTTGGATGGTTGAGATAAGCAGGCCTGGCAAGCAGCAGTGCCAGCCCAGGTAGAGTCCAACTGAGCCATTACAGTGACCTCCCCGCTCACTGCTCTCCCCCAGCAGTACCTCCTCTTCATACTGATCCTGAATCCTTGCCAGGACCTCCTGGTGCTCCTCTTTCATCCTCTCCATTTTCCTCTCATGGTCTTTTTCCACTCCCTGGCGTTTCTCTCTCATAAGCTCACTGAGCTGCAATGATGACACAGAGAGGTTTCCCTGAAGCACTGCACTGCACTGCAGTGGCTCCCCAGGAGAGCAGCTTCCCACATGAACACAATGACTGAAGTTCAGGGTGCTTGCAAGTGGGATCAGGCCATGGCCTGCACAGTAGGAAGCAATCACCCCGCTGAGATGAGGTGGTGCAGGAGTGCCCCTTCCCCTGCTGCACCAGCCACCCTCGGGCAGGGGACTCAGCATCTCAAACCTCTAAGGAGAGAAAAATTGTCAGCACCCAAGAGAAATACTTGCCTCACGTTCATATGCCATTACTTGATACGCTTTTTGCTGCATTTTCTGCTCTGCTCTCTGCAAGTCTTCATGCAGCCAAGTCTCCTTACTCCTCTGCACCTCCGCTGCCTGGGTTTGTAAGCTAGAAATGACCTGCCATGAAAACCACCCACAGAGACTTGTCACCCTTCTGACAAGATCCATGTAGTGCCACCCCACAAAGAGCAAACAGCATGGCAAGAACTGGTGTATACAGTCTCACCACCCCCTACTTGGAGCATGTCCAAATGCTGAGCCAGACCAGAACCATGTTTAGGAAGTGGAAAAAACTAGTGCCACCCGCCCTGGCCACATTTGGAGACACTGTGGGAAGAAAAAAAAACAACAATTTACATTCTAGGGACACTATCTTTTACCTTTTGATGCTTCTCTTCCGCTGCAGATTTCAGCTGCTGGAGTTCAGCTGCAAACTGTTTCTCCAGCTCCTCTGTTGCCTACAGGAACACGAGCAAAACAATCTGCTGGAAAACCTCTGTTTGTAGGGACATGCTGTGCAAGATGTTGTTGCAATTAACGTCTATCCATAAGCATCAAAAAAGCACAACAGTCAAACCAAGTTACATACAAGGTGCTTTTACTCTGTATGTGCTTTCCCTCCTAGAAGACCTCAGTGGATCTCAGTCACGCTGTGCTATGCTGGAAGAATTACAAACTGCCTCCGTTCAAGAACCCCAAGCTTTCTGGAGGACTGAAGCAGCAGCCAAAGAGGTATCCTAGCCTGAGGAAACAGTTTGCTTTAACTTGGCAAAGGCACAGTGTTCTTCCTCTCTTCTGCAGGTGCAATGTGGCCACTTAAATAATCATTACTTAATCACCATTGTAATAAAAAGGGGGGAGGACTCCTCCTCAGCCCAATCATACCTCCAACAGCATGCCAAACATCTTTCCTTTGTGTTTTAACTGAGTCATTATTAAAGCACACGAAGGAGTTATTTATTCTTATTTAATTTTAGCGTTGCAATGCAAGCCAGGTCAGCATAAACAGCACGGGTCTGACCCTACCTGGTAACAAACAAGTCTCACCTTTCTCTTTTCTGTTTCTAATCTCTCCTTAAGTTCCCTCAGAAATTGTTCCTTCTCTTGTTCCAGCCTGACCGTCTCTTGCTGTTGAGCTTCCTCCATTTCCAGCTTCATTTTCTCCAAAACAAGCTGCTTCTTCCTCTCCAGGCTCTTCTTCTCTGCTACCTGCAGTGATTCCCACTCTTCTCTCAATTTTTGCAGCATGAACTCTTGCTCTGCCCTGACAGGTTTCCAACAAAAAGAGAGAGAAGCAGGTCGGAATTTGGTACTTTTAACACTGTGCTCCATTTAGGAACCAGGGCTAAGAAAATACACTGCTACAGCACAGGACATGCAAAATCCAGAAGAAATGGAGAATCAAAGCACGCTTTGATTCACAAGTGTATCAACTTTTCACCTTATCTTCTCCTCCTCTGCCTCTGTCTCTGAGGCGATTTTGGCTCGCAGCTTTGAGAGTCTCTCAGTTTCTTCTTTTCTCACACGCAACTCTTCTTCCTCAGAAGCCTTTGCCAAATCCTCTTTCAGAGTCCTGAGAAATGAGCAACAACAACAACAAAGTTCAGGAAGCTCTAGTATCTTCCAACTGCCTCCCCAGGGCCTACAGATCAGCTCCCACTACCTGTGCCTCCTGAGCGACGCGTCCCCAAGGCTCTAGCCAGTTAATTCTCTTCCATACCTTCCTGATCTGGCTGCTGGCACAGGAGACACAGCCCCTGAGCATCAAGCTTCTGTGGTTTATTTTTAAAGTGTACTGTACCGCCACGGGTGGCACTTTTTTCAGTAAGTGAAATCAACTGCTATTAAGTAAAGCCTGACTCCCAGCCAAGGTAACTGGAAGCACATCTGTAAGCTTCATACTTGCACACAGCACCTTCTTTTCCCGCTGCTTTAGACATCTCTCTCTCCAGGTGCAATTTCTGTGCTGCCCCTTGCACCCAAGACAATGTTCCCACAACAGTTCCCACCAAGGTACCTTTTCTGCCTCACTGTGTGCTGCTAGCAACTTATTTGGGGTGGCCCTAGCAATTCTAGTACAAGTCCTGAGAGAAGAATCTCCCAAACAGAGGACGCCACTCCCGTTGCTGTTCTGCTCCCTGGATTGCTATTAGAACTTCAGGGGTTGGCTGGGTTTTACACAGAAATTCATGCCCTATTCCTTAAAGTCTTGTTTGGAAGTCCCTCTTTAAAGCATACAGTACCAGAGTTTCAAATAGTTCCTCTAGGGTAACCTCATCTTCTCTAATGCTCCAATTTCCAGTCCTATTACTACCGTTTAGCCCAGAATTTGAAAGTCTGCCAGGTGGTAAAGCTCCTAGTGCTGAACTGGAAACTTTTCCCAGGTTAACCATAAGAGACAGGTTCACAGCTACATGAAAGCTGCACGTGTACCAGATGATAGCTCTTCGTGCAGGACATGAGGAGGATGCTCTCATCTGTACTGCAGAGATTTCCTCAGGCAGACTGCGTCCTCTGCATGGCTGCTTGGAGCATTTACAGCACTGACAGCAGAGCACTGCTCGTTTCAAGATGTGCAGATCCTCCCTGCAGGATTGTCTGGGCTAGGACAGCGTCCCGTGCTCCTTCCCACCCTGAGAGCCCTTTTCTTGCCTCTTTCACCCACAACTCTGCAAAGTAGCACCCGTTTCAAGGTGGTGGCCTCTAACACTGCACAAACCTGCTGCCACCAATAATGAATCGCAGCTGGGAAAGGCTCAGGAGAAACAGGACAAAAGAAGAGTACCTGAGGGATTTTTCTTTTTGCTGATGAAGCTTCTGAGCTTCTTCTTCTTCCTGCTGCCGCATCTCCTCCTGGAATTGCTGAATTTTCTCCTCCTTTGCTTGCAGTAAGTGCATTTTCTCTTGTTCAATCTCCTTCTCCAGCTCCTTGGCTATTCCCTCCAGGGATTCTTCACTAGGCTGGCTCAGGGACTGCTCTTGTTTTATTTCCTTTTCAGGTTGCCTACCAAAAAAAGAAAGTTCCTTTGGCAAAAGGGTGAGAGAACTGAGTAACGCGAAGGGAACAGCAACATTCCCCCACACAGTATCACCTCCAAACCAAAAATCTCAAAGCCACCCACTCCACAAGCCTGCCAGTCTATGAAAGGAAAGGATGTGCAGAAGCTCCCCCAGACTGCAGCCACTTGCAGGCTGCTGGGGAACACTCGCTGTGTAGCTCACAGGAGGTGAGGAACAGCAGAGGAGGCAGGTGGAGGACACAGAGGCAGAAGACAACCTTGCTACAGAGCTCCTCCTGGCAGCATCCCCTGCAACATTCCCGGAGAACAAATCCATTCACCTGCCTGCCAGCCAAACGCACGGGCCTTACACCCTGAACTTTTTCAGCTGCAGATCCAGGAAAGCATTTTTCACAAGGCTGTTGAGGGATACATGGCCCAGGCTCCGAGCTTCGAGTAGCATGTTAGCTCAGATAACAGCTTGGGGTGTCCTAGGCAGCCTGGTTGACACTCTCATTGCCTCCCAGAGAAACTCGGACTGAGAAATTACTAACCCTAGCCCTAACAGCACTTAGGTCCTGAACAACTCGTCTTCTGGCACACTACAGCCTCACCTCGTGAAGGACCTAGCAGCTAAGAAAACCTGGATCTGACTGCCAGGCATAAAAGCAGATGCAATCAGTGCTGGTTCCTAACCCAGGGACTGGCAATACACTTCTGATGGACCAGGTATTTTTCTGCAATTGCAATCTAAAGTGTGCTGGGAGTTTGCCAGCCCTAGGCAACAGAAAGCCCTAAGCTCTCCAAAAATTCAGAACCAATCTGTTTATAATTAAGGTGGGTTTTCTTTTGTGTGTGTGTTTTATTTTTTTTTCTCAGACATAGAACTGCAAAATTATAAGGTCTGTGAAAGAGGCTGAAGGGGAAGAAGGACAAATGAAGAGTAGTCTAAGGACAACATTTTTATTCTTTGCTAGTGGAAACTGAAGCAGCAAGGTTTCGTCATGCTCTGAGACTGCTAGCATAAGGCAGAGAGACTTCTGTCTTGCCAGGAATCGGGGAAATAATAGCTCTAGTAATATAACCTTGAGTCAGAGCAAAAAGGTTACTCGTGTAGCCATTAGCAAAAGAACGAGAGAGAGGAAAAGGTAGTAGGGTCCTGGAGAAATCCTGCTTCACCAGCATTCCCCCGTAACACCACATGCTGTGGGCCAACTGCACAGATGCCTACAGGAGGTACCATTTATCAGGCTGCTCTGTGGAGCAACTTGGGCATTTCTACCTTTCTCTCTCTTGCTTTTGCTCTAATTTTTGTTTTAAAAGCCATCCAACCAACACACACACATTTACACACACAAACCCTAATAAAAAGGGAGGTGCTGCGCTTGTCCTCACACCGAGGATTGCTACTCCAGCACTTTGTCGTGACAGATCCATTGCCTATTTTTTTCCCAATTACAGCTGCTGATCTGTCATTCGACACAGAGAGCAAAGTCAGCCTGTTCACCCCTGTTGCAGTGGAACTGCAGGTACAGACCAGCAACCACCACCAGTTTAGTACCATGAGAGACCACTGGGTTTTGCAGGGAAGCCAAGCTCTGCCATCGTGTGCTCTGACTTCTTTACCTCAAACCAGTGATCCCAGTGACTCTAAAAGTGAAGTGGTTACCCCCCAACAAACACACTGAGACCTCAGTCGTTCTCAGCAAGAGAATTCAGGAAAATCTTTATCCAGGTGTGTGAGTGCTGAGCCTTGCTAGCAGCACTGGTAAGGAGGCTTTTCCAAGAGGAAAGCACACAGATCCTTCTCCGAACCAGAGCCCTACACCCCAGGCCCCGAGGGCTGAGCTGCCGTTCTCACCCTCGCAGCACAGACTGTTACCTTGGCACTCTCACCACAGAACAGCTGCTGGGATTTGCACGGGGAGATGTTCTCAAGCTTTGTTGTGCCCACCCAGCCACATCTCCTAGCGTGCTAACATCACACCGTAACTTCAAGCAGTAATGGGGTCGGGGAGGGGAGGACAAAAGCTGTTATGCTTACAACACCAGAGACTTAAACGAACTTAAACGAAGCCCTTACTCTTTCTGTGGGGCAGCAAGCTCTTCCAGATTGTTTAGGCTATCCAGCGATCCCTCCGCCAGCTCCGGGGCCACTGCCTCTTCTTGTTTGGGGTTTTCTAAAGCAACACACTTCTGTCCTGATGTTTCACAACCACTCTGATCCCTCTCACTTTGCAGCACAAAAAAGGTAACAGAATATCAGATTAGCACAGATTAGATTCTGGTGGCTGCTCCAGGTACACAAAGACAGAAGGAAGATGGGACGTGCGGCTGACTTAGATGGGCAGTCAGCAGCTCCAGCTCATGCCTGCCACGGGGACTCCATTGTCCAATATAGGGCTGCCAAAACCCCAACAAAGCTCCCGAGCTCCAAACCATTCACACCACCTCAGGCCCTGCCAAAGTAACAGGCAGCTGAGGATTTCATGCATCTGTCAACCTCAAAATACTGAATCTCGTTGCTGGATTACCTCCCTCTCTTTGCAAGTCTTTACAGGATTTCCCCAAGATACATCAGCCCTACTAGTAATACCCACATTGTTGTCTAAATTGGAGATGGAAATATTGGCAGGCATGTCTACATCTACAGTTCTACTTCACCTTGGAAGCACAGAGAAGAGAGACTAGGCAAGCACAAAGTAGCTTTGCAGGCAGAGCAAGAGGACACGTAGCTGGGAAGCAGGTACCAAGTGATAAGGAGACAGTTCCTGGGGGCAGAACACATTTTCAGGGACCTTCATGTGAACAGCTCCTCCAAGCACAAAGTTGTGAATCCCAAGTGCACGCAGCCAGTCATTAAGATGGGCTGCAACTTCTTGTGTTCACAAGTTTTCCTGGCACAGGCAACAGCTTCTTGGTTCCCAGTGCCCCAGAGTGCTGTAGAGCTCTGCGTGGAAGCTAAGAGCTTGGGCACAACTCATCTCTAAATGCCACATGCTACAGCTCTCAAAGGCAGAGTGGGAGCTCAGGAGACCGTGGAGCTTACTGCTCAGTACAATATTCCAATTGTTTTAAACAAGTCTCCACAAGCAGGAGGAAAATAGCTCCCCTAGACAGCCTGCAGTTCTCACAGTAACTGAGGGTCTGGAAATCCTGCACTGCTCTCGGGGTAACAGCCATTGCATTCCAGACATGTCCACACAGCGGGATAATAAACCAGCTTCCCACTTACACCTGGCTAAACAGCTACTTCCCCTACACCACCCCTGTGGAAGGAAGTTGAACAGAACTGGTCACACTGGAGCTGCACTGCCCTGCCGTCAGCAGCAGGAGCCAGGCCCCGGGAGCCTCCAGCTATGGCTCTGCCCAGCACGGTGCTGGTTGTGCTGGGCTGCCAGCTCTGGCTGAGACTGGGCCCTGCCTCAGGACCCGAAGGTCTGTTCGCAGGCAATGGCTAGTGCCCGAGTCCCCTGTGGGTAAGGCACAACAGAAGGCACAACACAATGAGAACAAAGTCAGCACATCTTGGCAAGAGACTGATTTTCCCAGCCTTGGAGCAGAGACAGATAGCTGGAAGGGGAATGGAGAGGCCAGCTCCACGGCTGGGGGCGGTCACAAGGAAGTGGAGGGCAGGCAGTTTTGCTGCCTTCCCAACCAGAAGCTGAAACGAAGCTGAAATCTGTTGAGGCAATACTAAAGAGGTGGTGGGAGAAAGACTGAATGGAAGAAATCCTGTGAGAAGCTGCAGGGTCTCGGGATGTCCTACAGGGAGCTCCTGCACAGCTTACAGTGACTACAGCACAGCAGAGGCAGACAAGACAGGAAAATCATCTGCAGCTAAAGCTGTCTGTGCTTCCTTTCTAGCTCTGACTGGTGGTACCATACCTCTCAGCAGCTTTCGTTCTTTTGCTTTGCTCTTCTTCTATACTGGCTTTGCTTTGATCTTTTTCTTCTTCTCCCAGCTCCTGGGCCTGCAGGTAAAAGCAAACAGTGTGGAGTTTGCCGGCTCCTTTGCCATCAAAGCCTCTCAGGACCTCACAGAGGCTCCGCTGAAAAGCGGTGCCACCCTGGTCCACCACACCAGCACCAAGCCCACGGACCAGACTGCATGGCAGGGCACTCCAGAATGCCCAGCTGAACGTGTTAGCTTCCTCTCCTGCAATGCAACCAAAGCCTCGAGATATCGCAGGGGCACCTTGGAGGAAGATCCATCAGCCCAGGGACATTTGGGAGCTCTGCTCTCCAGGCTGTGGTGTTAGACTGTGGGCTCAGGTTTGCTTTATGCAGTACAGAGGATGAGCTCTCTGCCAGGACCCAGCACTCCTAGGACAAGCTTGGGTTATTTCCCCCCAGCCCTGAAGGTCATCTGAACATATCCAGGTAACACTAACATTGATATATTGATTGTGACCAGAATCACAGCAGGACTTGATGCTGCCTTGCATCCTGGTTCTCAAGCAGATGATGATGGGCAGCGTGCTTCATGCAGCCACAGCTACCTACAGACTTCTGACTACGCCATCCAGCAGGAATCCATCTGGGTGCTGTAGACAAAGCCAGCTCCCTTGGTAACACGCTCAGAGTGACTTCAGATGGCTTACTTATGAAATAGGAAACACTTCTATATTCAAGTACTCGCTGTTTCCATAGTCAGCTGCTCCTTTTCCCACCTGCCAGCTACCAGGCACCTCTGTCCCTCCCGCAGGGCCACACAAACACGCGTTGTGTAATTCACCTGGGGAGAGGGAGCAGCTTCCCTCTCCAAGCTCTCACTCCCACATGAGAAAGGATTAACAGCTCATCCTGCCTGCTGAGGCTTCTGGATATGAGGTCTCTTGTCCAGAGAGGAGTAGCCCACTCATAAGCTCCTGGGGACCACAGAAATAGCAGGTGAGCTCTTCCCTTGCCATGCAGGAATGTAGTGTGGAGCAGGGCCAAAAAAGCAATTAAAACAGCAGTAATTTATGCAAATGTTCAGCAGAGCAAACAGCAGAAGGATTCCCTGCAAGTGCTGTCACCTTCCATCACATCAGCCCGGGCAGAGCTCTCCCAGGCAGCTCCCTGCCACCCCAGCCTCAATAATGACTTCGCTCCTGAGAGCTGAGGAGCCCCACAAACATCTCCTGGCTCAAACCAGGCTGTGCCGCCTGGGAAAGGAGAGGAGCCAAGCAAATGAAGAACGAGATCTTTTGGGGAATAAAGGTAAGCAGTTACAGGGTAATGCTGCTGAGCTCAAGCCTGGGGCCACCGTGACACTCCTGCCCAACATGCCTTCCCAGGGGCAGTCCCTCCACAAACCACAGGCTGCAGATACATCCAGACATATTGAGAAGGTGAATGGAGCGCCTGCCTGCAGGGAACAAGGGCTGGATTTTAAGCCCTGTCTGTGAAATTGCTGGAGCCTTGCCCCTCTTGTTGCCTCAGGATCCCCAGCAGTCCCAGAGGAAGCACCAAATACTGCTCGCAGCTTGGTTTTCTGTCCTGCTCAAACACCAGGCTGAGTCCCACAGGAAAAATCTCACACGCTCGCAATACAAAGCCAGGCTCCTGGACACATGAAAGCAGGATGACAGATAATAGGCTGTCTTCTCTCTGCAGAGCATAGCCCCCAAGGGGCCTCGACAGGAGGATTTCCACGGTCTCCAGCACACAACAGCTCAGATCCCATGCCTGCTTCCAGCTCCTCACCGCTCTCGCAGCAACGATGCCAGCAAAGCAGGATGCCAACACTTCAAATGCCTGCTAAGTGAAGGGTGAAAGGATCAACCTCCCCACTGCCAGCAGAGAAGGCAAGTCTTGCAGGCAGCAGCCCACACTGCCTCTGCAATCTACCACAGCTCCTGCCAAAACACGCTAACCAAAAGCTTCCAATGCTGCGCACGTGTAGTGTCACAGAGGCAGTCTTCTTTTTTTTTTTTCGGAAAGACAGTATTTTGCCAATATATTTAAAGCGAGGCAAGCTCATTGCATGACAGTAAACACACTGCAACAATCCAGTCTCATTTCAAAATAGCCTCTGTCTTTCAACAGAAAAGAGCAGCTGCAGTTCTGCAGGGGGCACCATTTCAGACCTACCTCTCTCTCCTCAAGACAAGGCTGTAATAAACTCAAAATGTGCCTGCTCCAACAAGACATTTGTATGCACGAGGACTGTGCTGTAGCAAGAGGGAGAGGGGGAGAACACAGCAGGCATATGTTTTGTTTTCCCTTCACATCTGATTATGCTCATTATTAGGCACAAGAGGACAGGTGTATTCTCCAGACAACCTAACAAACTGGATTGCTCCTCTCTGCTGGACAGGTGGTGAGTTTGCCACTCAAGGTCTCCTCCAGTGCAGCTGATCAACTCACTTACAATCAGAGCAAGGCTGAGTAAACCCCAGCTGGAGCCTGACCCTCTGCCTCCCCGTGCAGCACGCTCTTCCAGCCAGCGTGCTGATGAGCTGAGAGGATGGTGCAGGAGAGGGGTAGCTGGGATGGCTCAACAGGAATGTGGGGCTGCAGAAGACAACTCAGCAACATGCTGAGAAGACAAGATAAAACCTCAAGAGGCACAGTAATCTTCTCCAGTCAGCACTGCCCTAACATAGCTACATATGGGGCCGATGTGATGTAGGAAGCAGACACGTGCAGGCGTATGTACGCTCCTCCATATGCCACAGACTCCCTGAACGGAGCCGATTTCGCAGCTACATGAAAGCAGGCAAGACAAGCAAATGCTCAGCAACGGGCTTCCCTATAACAAAACCTGTCACGGGGAGGCAACCCCCTTTTCTTCATTTTATATGGTGTTCTGCTACACGAGTCCTCTTCATTTGCTTAAGAGAATGAAAAGGACCAAAAAAAAAAAAAAAAAAAAAAGAAAGAAAAAGAGTAAAATAGACTCTGCTTCCCATCACTCTCTGGGAAAGCCATTGTCTGCACTTGTACTGGGGGCAGGGAAAGGACACATCTGTGAGCCTGCACACACGCACCACGCAAATCACCTCTACTCAGAGTATGGGCATTGTACAGCTCCCCTCACGGGAAGGACTGCAGCTACCTGCTTCTCTGCAGATAAAGGAGTGCACCAGAACTGCTGCTCCAATCCCTGCCCCAAAGGCAGGGTGCTTAACATCTCTCTCCTGTTTGCCTCAAAACCTTGTGCAGATAGCTTCATCCTGTGCTTAGTACACCACAAAGCAGTATTTTAACCTCTTGTTCAGAGATTGGTCCCTCAGCACATGTAAAGCACTTACCTTGCACACGGGGCTGTCTAAAACAGGAGACAGAACACCCACATCCAATACCTGCTCCGAAAACCGACTCTGGAAAGCCAAGTCCTAAAGGAGAAAGAAAAGGATCAGTGTCTGACAAGCATGCACTGGTTTCGCCAGAGCTCCTGAAAGATTAGAATAAAATCCAAACACAGTTTGGAATGCATGCTCATCACTCCACTGATAGCAAGTCAGTTCAAATATCTAGTGCTAGTACAATTCCAAGGGTTTACAGGACACAGGAGATGGCTACAGCAAGACTCAGGCCTGCATCCAAGAACAGATCATATCTGTCCTGCAGTCAGATGGTTCTGGTAGGGGCTTGACCAGCAGCAAGCTGGGTTTTCTGCTTCACAGGCACAGGCAGACACCATGGTTTACCCAGAGCTGCAGGGATGACAGGTGGGGCAGTGGCACCGAGCTGCAGCGAGGCTCTTTTCACTGATGGCCCCGGAGGAAATTCTCCTTGTGATGCCAGGGGGCTGCAATTCCACACAAGGACATCCTGGAATTGCTGCAGGGCAGCGAGCTCTGCCACGCCACCCCATGCACTCCTCATGCCACAGGTCACAGCAGGCAGGGTGACACGCAGCACGTCTACAGCCAGCTGCAGATCTCCCCCCTCGGCCCCCGACCCAATTTCTGATATTGTTGCAGATTTTCTGATTATTTTTTTTCCCCTAAAAGCCAGCTCCTGCAAGTTGCCCACAGGCTGGTCACTCATATAGCTCTCCTGAAACTGTGGGTCCGTGCACCAGGCTGCAGACACTGTGTGTGTGTGCACATGCCCACAAGCAAGCACTAGAGAAGGCATCATTTGATGCAGCAGCCACTTGCCAGCACAGGCGTGCTCAAACACTGGTAAATAATGATATTCTCAGCCATTTTCTGGCCATGCTGCCTCTGCTCCCAGTGGCAGATGGCAGCGGCAGCTTCCTGTAGAGACAAAGAGATGCTGATGGGCACTGCACCCCCACCTCAGGGCTACCCTCCTGCACGGTCTCCCTCTGGGACACTCGGAAGCCAGGTCCCCCAGCCATCCACACTTCCAATAGCAAAAGCTGGTTAGTACCTTACAGCATGATTTTATATTGCTTATTATTTTCCATTCTGCAATTATCTGAGTGGAGTCCCAGCTATGAGTGACCTACTTTTGCAGGGATATTACCTCACCCGCAGAACGAACCTGCACTTCTCTGCAATCTCTGCTCCCACCAGGTAGAAGCCTGCCATCACACCTGGCCGTGGAAGTGCCACAGCCTCCCCACCACGAGAATGCCCACGTCAGGACCTCACAGAGCAGACCTGTGAATACTTCTGAGTGCCTGACCTGGGGCTGGCTTCTCCCTGGGAAGCATAGCCATGGAGTAAGAGGAGGTTTGAGAGTGAGAGCTGGTCCTGCCAACACTGCTGTCTGAGCACGGGCAGTTCTTGCTCAAGTCATTCATCTGGTAAAGCCTGTGCTTGCTCAGGAATTAGCTAAGCACAACTGTGGTTCAGTATCTCAAGAACCCCCCCCAAATACCAAAGCTACACAAAGGATGACATTGGTGGCCTGTGCCACAGCTGTAATGTCACTGCCTAGCAGGGAGTCAGGGCAGTGAGAGCAGGAGATGGCCGTGATCTCACACTGGCTGCACGTTCCCAGGGAATGCAGAGCCCATGCCCAAGGGACGAGGGACTTTTGGCGACTCACCATATGCTGAATCAGCTCGTGGTCTGAGCGGTTGGAAGCCTGCAAGTCCTCCACACATTCACTGGTCTCGGATGCCTTTGAAAGCTGAAAGGAGACATGCATTATGGCCTGCAGGTGTTAGCTCTGCTGCTCCATTTAGGCATTCCCAACTAAAAGAAGACAAATGACACTCGGAAAACAAATCTGGTCTCTGCACGCCACAGGGAAGAAAAACATCATGTGTCTGAGGTGACAAAACGTCTTAGGAAAGACCAAGGGTGTGACCCACAAGACAATCACGAAACACCACAGAGAAAGGACTGGGGAGGGAGGACAGGTGCAGAGGATGGGACTGGGGAGGGCAAAAAGTGCTCTTCAAATATCCCTGATAAAAGGCTTATGGTCCTGATCCTTCTACGAGAATCTCCCCAGCTCTGAGATCTCCCCATTCCACCAAGTAAGCCTGTGAAGCACAGAACAGCAGCAAGCTTCTTCAGTGACTTCATTAGTCCAACACCTTGCTGTGCTGTGCCCCGTGCACTGAGGACTCCTGTGTTCCCAGGCATCGTGAAACAATACGGAGCTGTTCACCATTAGCACCCAAGCCGTGCTGCTGACTTCAGCACAACCACCCAGAAACGTAAAGGCAGCATGCAGATGGTGCTTATAAAAGCAGAGATTTCAGCTTTAAGCTCTTCAGGACAGAGCGTGTTTTTTTTAGGCTCAGTTTTACAGCTTATCATTTCTTAGACATTACACACCAATGGAACGAGATAAGTCATCAAAATTAGCTGGAGGAAAACTGTGTTGGAGAGACATCATCTATCAGGTCTCGCGTTAACACCTCTGCACGGCACTGAGCAAACCTGGAAGGTGTGCACCTGAGCCCCCAGCCACGGGGTCCAGGCCGTTTCCGCACCTGCAGCTCGTGATGCAGAGCAGCCCACCTCCTGCCGGAGCCTGCACACACAGCACCTCACTGCAGCCCGCTGCAGCCAGCTGCCTGCCCATTCCCCTCCCAGGCAGCATCCCAGAAGCAGCGCACGGGCTGGAAGGAAGGCTCCAGGCTCGAGCTGCGGCTCTGGAGCCAGCCCCCAGGTGCAGTCCTGCAGTCCTTCCCCACACTGACCTCACGCTTCCCTCTCAGCATCCTCCCGTGGAGCTGTACACACCACAACTGGCAGCTCGCTTTACACGTTCGCCCTGTCTCTACATAAGCTGAGAGAAACAACAGAAGGAGAGAAACAAAGCAGCACGGACAGCTGGGCTTGGTGTGAACTTCATTATAAAACCTGCTTGCTTAGTACAGATGGCAGCACTGAAAGCTGAGACTTATTTCTCCTCTAAGACTTGAAACACACAGCCCCGTCCAGGATTTTTGCCTGTCAGTTGCTTTGGACAGCACTTTGTGTATGCACAGAAGAATATTTCCTAGCTCAGTACTAAAGTTGCCGATCTGGGAATTCAGAGCACTCGTGCCCCCCCAGGAACAGGCTGCTGATTAGGGAAGCACTTATGCTGACTTAACAGAAGATGAGTGAGTGTTCCAAGTGCTTCCCTGAATCGAGGCCTTACAAAGCAACGGGAACAGCCACAGCAGATTCCACACCAAGCCCAATCCGCGCAGGCAGGTCTCTTACTTTGCCAGCATCCAGCCTGCTGTCTGTTTTCAGATCAGCTGCTTCTTCCCTCATTTCATTTACTATATTTTCATCAACAGACACGGTGTCAACGGTGACAGCCAGGCTTGCCAGCTGATCTGCCTCAGCAGCTTCAGCAGCTGGAGGTGCAGCTCTGGGTTGCACAGGACTGCCGGGCACATCTGTCCCTGGTGCTCTCCTTTCCTCCAGAGACCGTGGCAGCTCATCAGCTGCCGAGACATCACCTTCCACCTCAGCATCTTTCTCGGCTGGTGGTTCATTCCCAGTGAGTTTCCCATCAGAATCCTCTTTGTTCTGGCCAGAAAGGCTGCTGTCAGCATCTCCGGAAAGGACTTTAACCGGCGTTGCAGGGCATGCATCATCGGCATCCAAGGAAGACTCGTGCCCTTCTTCAGCATGTCTTGATTTTAAAGACTCCTTCTAGGCAGCAAGTCAAACACAATTACAGCTACAACATTCTCTAACCCCTTCTCTGGGAAAAAGCTGGGGTGAAAATAGTATGGGTTCTACTACAACAACAAACAAAAAAATCACAAAGCTTTGGGTGACTTCAACAAGACCAATTTGACTTACTGTCATACAGTCCATCTCAAAGGAAAGGAAGGGTAAGATAAACCCACTCTTTTCCTGGGGTTGACCCTATTATTTTTTTTACTCTGTTGTTTTTGTATTCACGGGGACTCAGCGCCAGCAGTGCCTGTTGCAGGGATCAGTCCATGGGAGCACCTTAAATGCTCTGCAATGGGCTCATCCATGCTTTTACACTGAGTCTGTTCAGCGAGAGATGGAAGCTTGCAGGAGAATCACCAGATGTTTCACTTCTGCCTGAAATAACTAGAAAAGGGTAGGCAGGATGCAGCCACCCCACCTTCCAGAGGCACAAACTTACGGACAGGCCCTGATTTAAGCTGCCACTCTGAGCTCAGAACAAGACCAGGACCAGCTACTGTTCTAGACTAAGAAATGGCAGAAGCCACTGGCCCTGGAAAAAACAATCCCAAGTAAGAGCTTAGTCACCCAAAGGTTTGGCTGCCTCTGCCAGCAGTGGGGAGGCCCACAGAACTGACAACAAAAAGCGTGATAGCCAGGAGGAAGCAGGAAAAGGTTCCCTCATCAGTATGCAAACAAAACTGCTAGCACTTCCTATTTTCTCGCTGTTTTATTAATGCTGTGGTGTCTTGTCAAACATTAGCTGCATCCTGTGTACAGCGTGTACCATACACAGACTGCATATTTTAACGATGTATTTTTATCAAAGTGCAACTGGAATGCTGTCAGTTTTAAACACGGAGCTGCGGCAAACCGAGGGGATGTCTTGGACATGTCATTTGTCTGTGAGACCTTCTCAGGGCTGAGAGAATCATCAATCAAACCCGAGGGGAGGACAGAGAAATCAAATCACTGGATACTATCCAAAAAAACTACAGTTCAGAGACTCACCTGCAATTTGCCAAGTAATAAATGAAAACTTACGGCCTGTTTCCAGCACAGTGCCTGGTTAGGGAAGGTTCACAAACACCACTGAATCACTAGCCAGCCACAGGAAGCTCTCCAAAGGCCTTGATAACACCTTTGGTCCACAACGCAGCCAAATTTGTATGCAGCTGCCATCTCTGTAGTGATCCTCCTGTCGGCCCATCTTTGCTATGCTTCGTTTTATCTGGGGATGAGCATGTCTGGAAGAACCAGTCACTGATTGGGCTCCCCTCTGGATAGCTTGGCTTAGAGTTTTTATGAAAGCCTTCTCCCAGGACACCTGACAACGCCCAAGAAAAGACATGCCAGATGAGACCAGCCAGCATTCTTAGGCTTAAAAGCAGGAAACGGGTATTTCCCTTTGAGGGGTACATGGGACAACATCCTGATGTGTCCATTAATACCATGTGCACAAAGAGATTTCTCTCCAGGCAAATATACCTCAGTCACTAGAATATCCCAGAGTAATCTCTTTAGCTGGCAGAACCCTATTTTAAGGACAGATGCAGACAAGACTTTTGTTAGCATTACGCCTTAATGATCACTAGTGCAACTCACACAGTTCCCCCTTCTGGAGAATCAGATACACAGGTGGAAGGGGAGGGAGGTTTTCCTCGTGTCAAAAAATAGATGGTGGATTTTCTATGGATTTCAGAGCTAGGAAGAGTCAGCCAGGCTATAATTGGCTTTAGCTGATCTTTTCACAAGCTGTAACACATTTTACCTGTAGCAGAGTGACACTAAAAAATATGAAATTTCTCCCTATCAAATATATTGCTTCCAGACTTCAAGTGATCAGCATAAGTGGAGGAAAACAAAAAAACACTTGGGGACTGGCTTTTAGAAAGGCATCCAATTCAGAGACAAACAACCAGTACAAACAGCAGACACCAAAACTGAATCCTACTCATCTCAGGAAAATCCAAAGCGGCACAGTCATCCTGTGTAACAGCTTGAACATGAGAGATTACAACAAAAACCTTCATCTTTCTATCTCTAAAGAGGGGAAAAAAAGACAAATGCTCATAGTGCATACAGAATTCCTTTGAAAGCCGAACGTGCTTCCTGCTTTTGGGATGTTCTCAGGCAGAGAAGTACAGAGCGGGATAGCTCTGGCAGACCTCATCCGGGAAGCATTTGTTCTTTCTGTTTGCACCCCTCTCCATACATACCATACTTTAACCAGCAAAAGAAACAAGCCAAGCAGCTATGAGATCCACACCACAACACTGGAAGCTGCCTACGGCATGCAAAGCTCAATGACATCATGCAAGCGGGCCCGTGATGCCAGAGAGCCACTCGTCACCTCTCTCAGACTGCCAGCTTCCTCTGCGGGACTCCTCTGGTGCTGGAGGCGAGCTTCAGGGACATCAGCTAAGCGGCTGCCAAAGTCCTCCTCCTCCGCTTTGCTGGTCTCCTAATGGGTGGGGTAACACCTGCTAGCACATATTCACACCCCACCTTTCTGCACTGCTAGGGTCATCCAGCTCCGAGAAGCCAGCACCCTGCTTGTTCATTACTGAGTGCACCCAGAGAGTGGAAACCTCTCCAGCTGAAGAGCTTTGCAGCCTGTGCTCGGGGGCTCACAGCCTCGGATTCCCACACATCACACTCTCATCAGCAGCCTGCACAAAGGTGCTGCTTTACTGCTGGCCCGCTCAGTGGACTTGCTGTTCAGACTGCACCAGACTCTTCCCAGATCAAGGCTTGCTCTACTTCCCAGGAGTGAGAACTGCTGACTTACTACAGCAGTTCTTCACCAGGCTTCCCCAGGACAGGAGAGAGCAAGGCTGTGAACACACCAGCCATTCCTCCCCCTTAACTAGTCGTCGCTGCACTGATGCCTTATGGATGTCTTAATTGCCTTGGAGCCAGCAATGCTGCCTCCTGCACATACATCTCTGCAGCGAGATGCATGCTGTATTGTGCAGTGTTTACTTACAGAGACTGCTCTCTTTCACACGTTTCCATCTGGTAAGAGAGCTTTGCATGTTAATTCCCCACCACATAAAGGACCCCCTTGACTCCAACTGTTTACCCAGAGATTGACCTGTACAGAAGGCAGAGTACCACAGCTTCCCAAGCTGCAAGCTCTGCAGTTTGCCGATCACTTCTGCTGTCACTGGACCCTCTCTCCAGGCACCCATAGTGAGATGCTTCCAGGTCTTTTCCTCTGCTTGCCCCTTTCAGCAATTCCCAGAGTTCTTTCACATTTTAATAGCACTCTTGCACATCTGCAGCAACTATTCCATCACCAGAAATCAGGAGGCATGAAAGCTGGGTTCAGGTGAGAACTAACCCCATGAACAGCCAAGCAAACCAAGCCGTAGAGGAGGCCCTCTTTCTAAAAGGACATGCGAGCCGTTACATACAAACCGCACTCCTCAAGTTCTCCAGCATCTGTCTTGGGTTTTATTTTCAGTGTTTTTTTCCCCAGCTAAATTACTCCTTGCTCCACAAGAGGCCACTTAAAGTGGTAGCATTTCTGTCCGTCTGTGCTTCCTCTCTTCCACACAGTTGTGCCATATTTGGTGCAGCCTCTACTTTTACCCACCATCCTTGCATCTCAGTAAGTCATTAAACCCTCACATATCTCTTTTGAATATGGATGTTCAGCACTGATCCACAGACTACACAAAATCAGCTTTTTTCATCCCATTACTTCTTAGATTCACTTTCTGTAGGGCTTGTTTTATGAATTCCTTCCTTCTCTCCATTTTGAAAAGACGCTGGAGAATGGTTTGGGATGCAGGCTGAGGGCTCTCTCGTAAGAGTGTTTTTCTACTGCCATCTCATGGAGCTACAAGTGAATGATATTTTTTCACTGGGGCACTAATATTTTATCAGGACTGAGGTATCACCAATCTGATTTACTAGCTTTTGAGACAGAGCCTGGCTGCTGGGCAGCAATTGCCATTTTATAATAGATTCCTGAAGCCCCACCACGTCACTGAAATGCCAGGACAGCTCTTTGCTCCTGGACACATTAACATTTCAGTGACAAATTGGGCTCCAACAGGCATCTTGTTGTTTGGAGATGAGAGAGTTGAGCCTTTTTTTACATCCACTTTAACAGAAACCTTTGCAGTTCTTGCCCAGTGCTGTTCAATGGGTTCTCCAAAGTATTTTACAGCTTGATTTTTCTGTATACTGTGAAAAGGGTGAGGGAAATACCGAAAATGTTTTAAGAGAAATTAATTTGCCTTTCAGATACTGAAACAGAATTTTCAAAGTGGTAAGAGAGGATTAATGTCAGCACAAACAGGCTGAATCACTAGAGCTGCTTGCAACGCACTTCACATTGTCCCTTTGTCATCTTAAGCCTGATCACTGCTAAGAAAGTGCTGGCAAAGAATGCACACCCGCAGGGAAAGCAAGATGTCTGCACAAGGCAACACATGTACTGAACTCATTGCTGATGCTCTGAGCCTGAGCAATGGAATTTATCAGCATGCAAAATAGAAAACGGGTTTCACATTACCACAAAAAAAAAAAAAAGAGGCCATATCCAGTCCACAATGAAGAACCTAAGAGATTCTTGTGGAATTGGATGAGAATGCGAGGATGGTGTTTCCAGACTAAATTCCCATCTCCTCTCTCTCTAAATGAGACCACTGCAATTTCAGCAGAGGATGAGCCTTCCTTCTACACCAACTGAAAAAAGCGATGAGGAAACAAATCATGCCTCTTCCTCATCAATCCTTCCTCCCACAACAGGCAGAGTGGTGCCACTCAGATTCGAGACCCTCTCCTTTCTGCCCTTCCTTGGAAGAGCTGATTTCCGTCTTGCCCATCACACCTATGTGGCTTGAAGTTTCTCTCTTTCTTCATTCAGAAATAATTAAAACTCCTCCTGGTGCAAACGTGCAGCCAACTCAAATGCCATCTCTCAGACTGGAAGCATTCTCCTTCAAGCACAAGTCTGCCTTCTGATACCCACACCATGCCCCTCTACAGCCTATTTCTGGCTTCTCCAGGCTGTTAATTCTTGTGAATTAGATTCACTGGGCACCTTTCCTGCAGCCCATGCGTGGGCAGTGCACTGTCATAGCTCCTGGGCAGTTTTACATGCCTGTTTCACATTGCCTTTCTTACCTCAGATTCAAAGCTGCCTCCCAAGGCACTGACATCCATGTGCAGGTTTTTGAACAGTCTTGTTGTCCCACGGAGACTCTAAATGTATTCAAAGAAAGGAAATGGTTGAAAGTGAGTTCTGATCTCTGCAATCCCATAGGCCACACCGAAGGAACCTGAGGGTTCACAATTAGTGGAAATAAGGGAGCAGAGCCACGGCAACACACGACAGCAATAAGCCTATGGTCAATTAATCTTAGAAATGCATTGTGGCAGATGTTGATTTATAGAGAGCACGAGGAGAAAAAAGATAAGATGCTTTTTGGCAACCAAGTGACACACACAGGAAGTGCAGTGCAAATTAAGGCCTAAAGTTAAACTGAATGAGCACGGTCAGTCAGCTCTTACTGGGGGTAGCATCACAGTCTTTCATGCTGTGAGGCTTCATGCACTACAGTTACTGACACGTATTAAGAATCAATACACAAACTACCTCATTCTCGCTTTCTTCCTCTTCTTTTCTCTCGTTTTCTAAAGGTACTGTGTTCAGAGAGCTCTTCTCTTCACAGACCAGTCCCAGCAACTTCGTGGTCTGGCCACTGGGCTTACAGGGCTCTGCAGGCTGTGAAGTCAAAAAGAAAGGGAAGTCAGGGGACAGGCAAAGTAACAGGGGAGATACAAGCCCACTGAAACCCACTGGACTTAGAAAGCTGCCGATGGCAAGAAGTTTTTGAATTCTGAGAACTTGCTCAGGATTACAGTGCTACCCTTATTTTTCAGAGCCACAGCCAGCTAGGAGGTGACATTCTTTAGGAGGTTGCTCCTTCCTGTTACAAAAAAAGAGTCTCCCAGAGAACATATGCGAAACCTTCCTGTGCCTCCAAACAGTGATTCAGTCAAGACCAACTGTAGCAGATGTTTTGTTTGGATCGCTTTGTTGAAGGTAGAAAGTGGCATACAGGTAGTTACACAGAGTGAACACAATGAAATAAAATGTTTGCACTCGCCAGTGACAATCAAGACTTAAGTCAGCAAAAGAAACCTTCAGTGAAGATGTTCGTTTGGATAATGTTTTGCAAGTATATTATTTGATTTATCCTTGAAATTAAAAAATTACTACATAAAGCATTCTCGATTTATTATCCTGAAGAGCACATTCTATAAACAATCAATGTGATTGTAAGTCTTATTTTTAACCAGAAAATGTTCTTTCAATTCCTTTCTCATTAGATAGGAGAGTGGAAATTTTATTTTTTTAGATGACATCATCTGTACTGTATGCCATGCTTCATTTGGATAGAAATTAAAGATCACCTAAAATGAACTTAACAGCATTTCAACAGTAACTGAAAATGTCCTTTCTTTAAAGCTGCTAACCATACAAAAATTGGCACTGGGCTCCCTAGAATTAGCAGAAAAACAAGCAATATGGTGCAAGTTGGGGAAGGTTTTGTTTGTTTTTTAAAACAGTCAGAAGTATTTCAAAACCGAGGAGAGGTCACAAATACTGCCTTTTAAACCTCTATGTATTGCCAAGCCCATGACCTCTTGCGGAGCCTGCTTTTCTGGGCATATTTCCAAAGACAGAATCTTACCCGAGTTTCTCCTCTGGCTGCAAGACTGGAGTCCACAGAGCTTCCCACGTCCGAGTTCAGTGAACCACGAAGGATGCCAGCTGGAGAAGCCACGGGGCCACGCAGCGGAGCGAGGTTCCCCAATGGAGCCTGCACAGGTGCTAGCGGGGATCCTGAAGACTAGAGGGTGCGAGAGGAGAGCGTGGGCTCGCAGTTGGCACTCGTTTCAGAACAAGGGCACTCCCCTGCGCAAACACTGTCTGCTAACACCCAACCTATGCCCCAAGGAACTGCCCTCGAGCTAACACCAAACAACCAGCAGCACATGCCATGCGTGGGGAATAGCAGCTTGATTGACTCGTATGTTTTGTCCTCCACAGACCCACCTGAACGCTGTGATTCACCTTACAGCAGCCCGGCCATCCGGAAAAGAAGCAGACATTACCCCAAAATGGAAGCAAGAGAACAACAACAGCCACAGTAACTCCCACACCTGCACGCAACCAAACACAGCACCCTCTGGGAGAGGCTGATACCTCACACCATCCTAGGCAACCTCGGCAGCTTCCCTTCCTGCTTTGCCTTGCTACTGTGCACTGTGAAGGAGAAGCCCCAGACAGCAGAAAGTTCCCTCCACCCCGCACGCTGCAATTACCATCTCCAGACAGAAACCTGGGCTGTTTCCTTACCTCACACCAGTGGAAGTGCACTTTTTCCACCACTGCTGAAAGTAGAAAGCAGTTCTGTGGCAGCACATCAGTAAGAACCTCCTGAATACATCTTTACCTTTCAAAGCACAGCAAGAGCCCCGGGAGCCACCCAGCATCCTCACCTCTGAACAATGCAAGCTTGACATTTCGAGCTATCTTCACCGAGAAGCGGGACCGTTCTGTTTTACTTTGTGGAATTCCCCACCCAAGAAGTCTCGCCTTTGATACACTGTGCAGGTTAAACTAGAAGGAAGGCTACGCTAGGATTTTCTCTGTAGCTCGCCAGTACAGCCAAGTGCTGTTCCTTCAGCAGAGCACATGCTTATTCATAAATCACAGTTCCTGTACTCTGTGTTAATATGAAATTACAGACAGAAAACAGAGTTAATTCACTTGCACGCTGAGGGATGGGGAGAGAGATGAATGTATACCGATCTCTCTTCCACCAAGTCACTGCCACATCAATGGTAACAGAACAAATTACATATTCTGGGCGTAACTAATTATTTCCTACCAGATGGCCATTAACTATGTGTGTAGAGCAGTAGAAGTTAGCTGTCCTTCAGCAAAGATAAACTCACTTCCACTGGGCTAATTAAAACTTGGAGGATAATCTGCAGTTCATCTGTATTTATAGGCAGAGTTACTATCAGCTAACTGAGCACTAGCACGTACTGTTAATTAGAAACCTAAGCTAGCAATTTGGTGGAGGCACAGATGGGTACCTGCAATAGGAGGGCAAAGCAGTTCATTACCACTACACAGTGACCTTCTACAGTTGGGGTTTTTAGTTGTTGTTTTGAGGTTTTGGGGTTTTGTTTGTTTCAGGGGGTTTGGTGGTGGTGGTTGTTTGTTGGTTTGGGCGGGGGTTGTTTTCAGAACAAGAGATTTGGTAAGTTTTATTAACTTGAAGCAATTACTTCTTGACAAAGACAAAACAACCTGGAGCATTCTTCCAGTGACGAGGAGGCTCGGTGCAGAACATATCCCATGGCATTAGTGTACAGCACCAGTAAGTGCTGAGAGAGCACCTGAGAGCATGTGCTGAGAGAGCACACAGTAGGCACAGCTCTCTGACACTGGCAGCACCGCTCCTAATAGCTTTTTGGGGGTCCTTGGTATTCACAGAAGGAGAAAGTTATGTTTATAGATGGTCCATCACACCTTTAGCCATCTTGGGGTCGTAAGACCACGGCACCAGTGGTCCAAGGACTACATTGTGCTCAGTTCCACTGCACCTGCCTGCAAATCAATCGCCTGTAACCACTGGGAATAATCCTTCTCTTTAAGGAAAGTTAATTCATTGAAACTTTTTCCTGTTTTTCTCATTTAAGAGGGAACAGAGACCATTTGTCAAAATACTGGATGTGTACGTGGGAGACCTGGCTTTGATTTACAGCTTCTGTATTGCCTTAACCAACTCACTCACTCTGGGCCTCGAGATTCAGTGAGCAAAATTAGGCTAAAAATAACTTATTTCACTCTCAATTTAGATTGTGGGATTTACAAGAAAAAGATTGAGTTTATGTTGTGCTTCCAACAAAGGGTCTTAGTGCCATGATTAAAGATGATTTTGTGTTCAATATTGCAATCCCATTTGATTTCTGCCCATCACCTCCTTTTTAGTGCAGAAGGCACCTGTCCTAATACACAATTAATTCAGGATGTAAATTGTACAGTGTTTGCCATGCAAGGAGGACTGTGAGCAAAGGATTTTTCATCCTAGCCCTTGAGCTTTAGGACAAGCACTCTAACAAATGTCACGTTTCCTTATATAACTTCCAGCAGTCTGCTTTCACCCTTTGCTCCTGAAAGTTAGCTACAAATCAATATTTCCCTCTCAGCTCTCCAGAAATGTTTACAACAGAAGTGCCAGCACAAAGGATTTAGTCCTACCTCGTTCCTCCCTGCTCCTTCACCAACCTCTATTTTGCTGCAATTCTCAGCAGTTTGGCTGGTTTGGGTCGTCTCCACTTCCACGTGCTGGCAGAGACTGGTGCTCCCCTGGCAGTCAGCCCTCTGACGGAGATTCTCAGGGGGAACCTGCAATTCTTCTGGGACCTTATCTCCCTGTGCTCTGGGAGCTTGACCTGTCCTGCCATGTTCTTCCTTCACTTCTGTTTGCACTCCAGCACTGTTAGCCTCCTGGGCAGTGCATTTCCCACATGAATCCACCAAAAAACTAACACGTTCAGGTTCTGGGCTGGCACCTTCTTCACTTTCCTGCAACGTGTGGCACAGTTTCACGTCCCTGGAGCTACCCTCTCTCTCTGACTTCTCAGCAGCACTTAATATCTGAGACGGGGACGATCCCAGGACGGGAGGAGGCAGCACAGCCTCTTCTGTGATAGAGTACACGTCCTTTGGTCTCTCAGACTCATTATGTAGGGAGGAGAATTGATGGCTCGCTCCCAGCATCTGGGGTGCATTATCATTCTGAGAACTGTCCAAATCACTGCTATCACACTCTGACATCACACCACCTCTTTCGTCATCGTTAGAGCCATCACTGGCAGATGAAAAAACATGTTTTGATGTAGGATCTACTGCAGAATGCAGATCCACATCAGTTCCTCCCTTTGCATCTGTTCCTTGGAAGCAGTGTTGTGTTCTCACGATCTCTTCAGGGGCCATGGGTAGGCTCTCTAGCACCCCATTCACGCTGTCTCCTTTTGTATCTACTTCTAGTTTCGTCAGCTCCACTTGCTTTGAGCCCTCTCTCTCAGGTCCACTGCTGCTCTCATTGCTCTTACAGAGGCTGCTAGCTTGAGCCAAAGCCTCCCCACCTTGAACTCTTCTCTTACTTCTGCTCTGAGATACTTCGCTGTGGGAGCTTAGCTCTTCTTGAGCGTGTGGAGCATCAACTGTCTCCTGCAAACCCCAGTCATCTGTGGCACTGGCATCAAAAGGAGTCATTTCAGGGTTCCTGCAGTAAAATCTTTCTTCTCTGGCTTGCAATAAGCTTGGACTTCTTCTCACATCCCCACCAGTTCCTGTATCCTCTCCAGCTGAGAAAGGATGATCAGCTTTATGGACACAGTCATCCATCATGTCTTTAATCTTCTGCTTTCCCTTCAGCTTTTCATCAAAGAGCAGGATTTTGTCTTCAGGGGATTCTGGTGGAGTTTTAACATTCTCAAAGTCTTGCGAATAGGATTTCTTTAACACATGCAAAGGTTGCACTGTTGGCCTCACCTCTACATTGTCAGACTGTGAGTCAGGAGAACTGGAACAAAGATTTTCTTGTACTGCCAAAGGTATACCTTGCTCCTGGTGGATGTCTACATCAAAGCTGCCAAAAGGTGGGCCGTTCTCTAAAATGTTCACCGCATCAGTTAAGGTGTGGTACGGCCTGCTGAACTCTGATACCAGGATAGGGTGCAGGTTGTTTGGCCACACGTCTGCAAACTGCCTCCACAAATCCGTTACGCACGATGCTCTCCCTTTGCCTTTGTCAAAGAGGCCTTCATTTCTAATCTGGCTATCGGGTTCTGGCTCGGGGCTCTCCTGCCCAGGGGACAGAATGGCACAGGGTATCTGACAAAAGGGTGTCGAAGGAAGAATCCCTGGCTGCATTTCCTAAGTAGATAAATATTAGCAAATAACAACTAAAACTTTACATGTAAGTGTATCTATATAACCCTTACTTAAAGTACAGCTATATTAGCAGTGGTTTATATACAAATTGGTGTGCAAATTTTGGAGCACTTAGAGTAATCTGTCTGCATATAATAGAAAATACTCAAATCGAAGGTCTGAGGTTTTCTGGGTCTCTGCCTTTAGTAATAACACTCTCTTCCCCCACTAATATTTACCTTGTGACTGGCTAACAGAAGGCAGGAAGGAATTGCCATCACTTGGGACCTAAAGTGCATTTGGCTATGTCCGCAGCTGCCATAAGCAGAGCAGGAGAGCCTCACACATCTAAACGTGTGTTCAGTGCCCGGGTATCACAGCAGCGTGTGCATGGACACTGCAAGGGCACCTTTTATTGTCTTCTTCAAAGAAATAAATCTTCCAGCACTTCAAGTGTTTTCCAGCTCCCCTCCCTCCACTCACACACACAATTGCAGGATAATAATTGTTCCCTGTCCAAAAGACAGAACGTCATGAACAAGAGCCAAGCTCAGGTTCAAAGTCTAACACGAAAAATGTTTTTAATGCTTTTAAGCTGGAAAGTCTCTACCTTAGCATTACCAGGATATTCGGTTATTTGTCTAAATTTCCTTAGGAACAGTCAATATCTGCTACAAATGGTGCCAGCCACCTTGGCCCACTTGCTTCTCAGCAATAACATTATGGGGCTGTGGCACAGCCACTAGGATGTGCCCGCCTAAACCAAAACTTCCCAAGTTTTCTGTGTGTGCGTGACCCAGCAAGCAAGCAATCGCTGTTCCCGTTCCAAAGCAGCAGCAGCACAGCATCACCCCCTAATTCACAGCCACTCATCCTCAGCCAGCCTTCCTGCTGCTCCCCAGAGCCACTGCAGGCAGCAGGGCCTACTTACAGCGGGTCGCTTCAGTGCCTGCTTTTCCTTCTTGTCTTTCTTTTCTTTCTTGTCTTTCTTCTTCTTCTCTTTCTTTTTCAAACCGCCGCGTGCCAGCAGCTTCTTTCGCTCCTGAGCGACAAGTTCTCTGTAGTGGTCATCGCAGGGGTGGTCCCACGTGGACTGGCCGTTAGCAAAGTTGAAGTAGTAGATATCACCAGTGATATCCTGGCTGCACAGCAAACACAGCGTGAGAACATGAAGGACCAGCACAGCAGCTCTGTGCGTGCAAGCAGCAGCTCTGTGCTCTGCACAAGGACATGGCTTCATTCAAGGGTTTCTGAAGGCTCTAAAAATACTCCTACAGGGCAACGTGACCACCCTGCACTCAGTGAACAGGAGCACAACGTCTCCAAGAACCCAGAGGCATCGGTGTGGGAAGCAGCTCTCCTGGAGACTGCTCATGTCCTTATCCAACTTCTCAAACCCTCTTTCTTCTTCTTCCACCGCCCCAGGAAGAACTGAGCTCCCCCGTCCCCAGGAAGTGCCTGTGTTATCCTCACTTCCCACCTGGCGCCCTGCTCTGACACCCCAACAGGCAGCGCTCAGCAGGGAGGCCAGGAGAGGCCAGCAACCTTACAAAGCAGCTCCTGACAGAGAGCTCTCACCAGGGCTTCCACTCGGGCGGTAACGGGGCCACAATGCCTTCCTTGGCCAGCCACATCAGCTCCGGCTCCTTCTCAGGGTCGATCCCGATGTCCCTTGCAAAATCCTGGATTTCTAGGAAACAGAACGGGAATCTGTGGAGCTAGACTACACCAGGCAGTACACAACAAAGCCAACTTCCTCAGCTGTCAAATATCCCTGCCAACCAAAAAGCTCATTTCTCAACTCTACATGAAATTCCATTTCTTCCTGCCCTTTTGGCTCATGCTCTCCCCGGCTCCCATTTCTTTAATAGGCCTAGAAATGGTTTGGCAAGCTTGAGTCCCCTCCTGCAGCTCCCAGGAGGCCGAGCATCTGCTACCTTGCTCGCTGGGGATGTACGTCTCGTCGTAATCTTCTTCCAGGATGAGCTGGTCTCCGATGCGTACCATAGCTCCTGCCATGGCTCCCTGCACCTGGCGGCAGGAAGGAAACAACCCCAAAATCACAACAGACAACTGCAGTCAGGCAGAAACAACGCTTCCTCGTCACACAGCGGCAAAGCCCCAGAAGAAACTCAGTGCTGGGGCCGTGAAGGGGAACGGGGTGAGCTGGGGGTGCCAAGCACGGATGCAGATGGGGGGAACACGGGGCAGGCAGCTGGAACTGGCGGGGTTTGGGAAAGGCAGGGGGCACGGCTGAAGCAGCGGGGAACAACCCACAGCCTAGAAGCTAATTAACAGCACCAAGCAGGGCACGATGCTACGCTGCTTGTCAGCGTGTTTCCACGCCTCTCCTACAAAAGGTAAAGGCCGCTTGCACTTACTTCTGGCTTTTTATCTCTTCATTCGGCAGTGGGGATGGAGCCCGCCGGCTGGCTGTGCGCTGCTCGGACACGGGGAGCAGGGCAGGGCCAGCACCGATCCCTCCAAGCTCCTGCACCCGTTCTGAGGCCGGGGGGAAGGGGCTCCCGGCAGCACCAACCCCCAGGGCACCTGGGGTCCTCCCAGGGAGGGAGGGAGGGAGGACAGCGGGGCTGAGCTCCCTGCCCCCGTCCCCTGCCCCCCGTTACCGGCCCCTCAGGGCCCCGCGGCCCCCTCACGCCGCCCGCAGCCCCGGGGCCGGCTGCGGCCGGGGTTACCGGGCCGGGTTACCGGGGCTGCCGGCACCCGGTTACCGGGGCCGGGGTCACCAACGTTACCGGGCCGGGTTCCCGTGGTTGCCGTGGTTACCGGGGCCGGTCCCGGGCCCCGCCGCCGCCCGGGCCCTGACTGCAACCGCATCCGGGTCGCGTTGCCCCTGGCAACCGCACGTCCCGCCCCCTCCCGAGCGCCATTGGTCCCCGCGGGGCGCCGCCCGGCGTCCCATTGGCCGAGAGGAGCGCGGGTGGGGCGGGGGCCGCGCGCGGGGCCTGCCGGGAGCCGTAGTCCGTGCCGAAGCGGGGTGCCGCGGCGCGTTGCCATGGCGACGCGGCGCCGGGCCCGGGGCCCCGCGGCCCGGCCTAGGCCCGGCGCAGGCCCGGCGCAGGCCGCGCTCCCCGGGGCCGTGCCGGGCGGCTCCGCTCCGCGCCCGGAACTCCTCCGCCGGCCGCCGGCGGGCGGGGCGACGGCGTCCGGAGCTGGGCGGGCGGGCGCAGGGGCGGGGAGCGTCGCTCCGCCATGCCCGGCGCCCTGCTCGGCCCCGCGCCGCCTGCCCGCCCCGGCGCGGCCGCCCGGCCGAGGCGCGGGGCCCGCTGAGGCGGTTGTGAGGCGGGGGGGGGGCGCCGCCATGGCTCCCGCCTGGCCCTGCCTGCTGCTGTGCCTCGGCGCCGCCGCCCTGCCCGCCGGCCCGGCCCCGCCGCGCATCCGCCTGCCGCTCAGGGGGGGCTCGGCCCCGCCGCCCGGCCCCCGGGCTCGCCGGGCCCCCGAGGACGAGGCGGCGGCGGCGGCGGCGGCCGAGCGGAGGGGGAGCTTCGTGGAGATGATCGACAACCTGCGGGGCAAATCCGGCCAGGGCTACTACGTGGAGATGACGGTGGGCAGCCCCCCGCAGAAGGTAAGGGCCCAGCCGCCCCCTAAAGGCCCCCAGCAGGGCTCGGCTCCCCCCCGGGATGGGGTCCCGCAGGGCTCAGCCCCGGCTCCGTCAGCCCCGGGCTCGTTTCTCAGCGTCCTTCGTGTGCTGGGGGCCGCCCTGCCCGGCCCGGCCCTGCCCGCACCGTTTGCGGGGTGTACAGGGGTCCGGAGGGGCGCTGAGCATCGTGTGCCGGCCCCACAGCTGGAGGAACCAGCTCCTCCGCTCCGTTTTGGGTAAAATCCTGGGATTTTGCAGCTGGACACCCACTCCCACCGCCGTCAGCAGCGAGGTCACCCCCCAGGGTGCCGGTGAAACGCCTGGAGAGGGGCAAATTTCCTCAAGTACATGGCCAGCTCCCCTGCTCCTGCCACCCACGGCACAGGATGGCTCTGCCAGAGCTCCCCGTGCCCACGGAGGCTCGGAAACAGCAGCTGGTTCAGCCCCGCTGCCTGCACCTCTCGGGGCTCTGCCTCCTTCCTCGGGTGCCCTGCACGTTTTTGCGCTGGGGGGGAGCTCCCTGTGCGTGTCTGCTGGGAACAGAAGGGGAAAAGCAGCAGAAGGAGCAGAGTTTCCCCCGGCTGGAGGGGCTCGTACAGCGCTCACAGGACAGCACCCACAGAGATCAGGTCCCTCGAGGCGTTTTCGTGCCGTCCGTGGCTCTTTAGGATGTGTTTTTCTGCTCTGGCAGGGTACGTTTAGGGAGGAAGGAGATTATTCCTGAAATCTAGTTTTAAACGTGATTTCATCATCCAGCCCTACTGGAGCTCTTGCCCGGATCCTGCCATGTGTCGCAGCTGCCAAATAATTTCAGCGAGAACCACCTGTTTCCAGGCACTGGTGGATTTCTGACACAGCCACCCGTTTGGGCAGCATCTCCCCGCCTTGGCCTCCTTCCAGACGTGGCTGTGGGGTGTGCGCACGTGCGTGCTGGAGCAAAATCCCTCCAGGCGTTTTAATGGAATTAAGAGATTCAGATGAAAGGGAAGGTTTGTGCATAGGCAGGAAACCGGGGAGCACGCTGTGTGTTTACCCAGGAGGATGCGTGCGTCCTCTTGAAAGGCCCACGTGCAGCCCACCTCCCTCCTTGCCTTTCCTTTCCACCATCCTGCTGCTGCCGAGGCAGCTCCTTTGTCCTGTCGTGCTGTAATGTTGGCTGCAGGGCCTCTCTCCACAACGCATTGCTCACTGACCCCGTCCCTGGGTGCGTTGGGTGCTCTCCACGCTCGTGCCCGTGCCACCAGCGCCGGCTGATGCAGCCCTGCGCCAGGAGGAGGGGGGAGCAGAGCAACCCGCGCCAGCTCCAGGACAGATGGCAGAGGCTCGGAGCCACAGCTGCCTGCCTTGTCCCCCCACGACCCCACAAATGCTGCTGCCGAGGCACCCACAGGGGCTGTCACATCCAGGCACAGAAAGCTGCACGTGGCAGAGCCTGGGGAGGGTCCTGGGGGGGCGCAGGTGCCCTCAGCTTCCCCACACCTTCCTTGTTCTTGGCAAGGTGAAGTCTCCAGAGCAAAACTCTCTCCCTGCAGCGTCAGCTCAGGTGTCTCTCCAGGGAAACGTCTCCCCGCGTGCCCTGGAGCTGAGCAGGAGCGAGGCGTGGAGCAGGTGGCTAATGGAAGCTCAGACAGAGCCACCCGCGGGGTGACAGGGTGCCTGGGGAAGGTCGGGGAGCTGCTCTGGCTGCTCACCTGACACCAGAGGGGTGACGTTGATGCTCGGAGCCCTCCCTGGGGCTGCTGTTCCCCCAGACAAAACGCCTGCCTGGCTTGGAGCGGGTCCATGGGCAGCACGGGGTGCAGGACGGCTGCTGGAGGTGCTGTGCCGTGGCAGGGCTTGCTGCGTGCAGGGTGCTGTTGTCTGTGCTTCACTGAACCAACTCTGCTGGCCGCAGCCCAGCAGCAGTGCTGTGAGCACAAGCACGTTGCCCTCCTCCCTCTCCCCTCCGACCCCACAGCTTGAGGGCCAAGGCTGGGATTGTGCTGGGGAACCAAACCCCTGGGGCCGGGCCCTTGGGCTCCCCGGTGCCCTCCAGCAGTGCCCCCGGTGGGGCAGGGGGGCCGCAGGCAGGGATCGTGGCCCCGCGGGACGCCTGCCAAGCCTGCCTGGGAGCTGCTAATCCAGGGCAGAAATGAAGCGGGAGCAGAGCTCAGCATATGGAGGGCTGATTAGCGATCTGCAGCGGCTTGTGGACGAGCACCCCTTCCCCCAGCTTGGTGAGCAAACTGCTTCTCCTGGCAGGGGGAGCCCGGGGACCCCGTTTTGCTGCTGCCCCCTCCAGCTGGGGGTACCCGGTGCCGGTTGCAGGGTCCAAGGCCAGGGTTGCTCAGGGTGTTTGCGCAGAGCCCGGCGCTGTTTGCTCTGTGCAGCACCTGCTGCCACCGGCTCCTGCTCCAGCACCCAGCCCTCTCTTGCACAACTGCTCCGAGCCGTCCTTCAGCACGGCCTCAGCCTGTCCCAGCACTGCCCCCACAGCCCCCCGGGGGGCAGGCACAGAGCCCTGCTGTTCCTGGTGGCCAGGGGCGAGCAGAACATGCCCTGGGCAGGAGGGCAGAGCCAGGCTCGCTGCCCAGGTGAGGGGCACAGGGCACGGCAGCCCCATGGGGTGGGGATGGGGAGGGGAGGGCATCGCTTGGTGCTGGGTGCAGCCTGTGTCCCGCGGCGGTGCCGAGCTCCCCGTCTCTCTTCCTTCTCCAGCTGAACATCCTGGTGGACACCGGGAGCAGTAACTTCGCCGTGGGAGCTGCGCCTCACCCCTTCCTCCGGAGATACTACCAGCGGCAGCTGTGAGTATGCTGCGGGGACAGGGGCTGGGGGAGAACAGCACAGCCACCGCTCCCTGTGCCCGTGACCCAGCCCCGCTGGTGGCCTCACATCTTGCCAGGTGGCTGCCCAGCCATCCACAGCTCCCCTGCCCTGCTTTCACTCTGGCTCTCTGCCACCGTTGCAGGTCCAGCACCTACCGCGACCTGCGGAAGGGTGTCTACGTGCCCTACACGCAGGGCAAGTGGGAAGGGGAGCTGGGCACGGACCTGGTCACCATCCCCCACGGCCCCAACGTCACCGTCAGAGCCAACATCGCCGCCATCACCGAGTCGGACAAATTCTTCATCAACGGCTCCAACTGGGAAGGGATCCTGGGGCTGGCCTACGCCGAGATCGCCCGGGTGAGTGCTGGGCACGCCGGGGCCCTGCTGCCCCTGGGACGGGCTGCCGGCACCGCCGTGGGCCCAGCTCTGCTCAGCAGCGTGCAGAGATGCGATTCCTGGGGTCCCAACGAGAGGACAGCTCCTGGGTGTCCTCCCCCAGGCATGCAGAGCCCCTGCAGAAGGGGCAGCACTGACGCATCCCCGCTCTCCCTCTGCTTTTCTCCTCCCGCCAGCCCGACGACAGCCTGGAGCCCTTCTTTGACTCCCTGGTGAAGCAGACCCAGGTGCCCAACATCTTCTCCCTCCAGCTCTGCGGGGCGGGCTTCTCGCTCAACGAGACGGAGGCCCTGGCGGCGGTGGGGGGCAGCATGGTGAGTGGTGTGCAGCGAGGAGCCGGCCTGGCAGCTGTCCCCGAGGGCAGGGCTGGCCGGGTGGGACGTGCCCTGGCTGGAGGTGGTGACCCGTGGTGGCAGCACCTTTCTGTCCCCACCGCAGATCATCGGCGGCATCGACCGCTCGCTGTATGTGGGCGACATCTGGTACACGCCCATCCGCAAGGAGTGGTACTACGAGGTGATCATCGTCAGGCTGGAGGTCAACGGGCAGGACCTGAACATGGACTGCAAAGAGGTGACGGGCACGGGGGAACCTCCCTGCTTGTGTGGCTGCTGCTGGAGGCGTTTGTCCTTCGGTTATGGCTCGAGTCACCCGGGGCAGTGAATGCTGGGGGTGCCGGTGGTTCAGTGGCTCCTTGCTGAAGGAGGCTGAGGGCAGCAGGCTGCTTGAGACCAGAGCCTGGGCTTCGAGCCACGGAAAGCAGAGCTTGGCCCTGGCCCAGCCTCGGTAGCTGTGCAGGGGTAGGCAGAGCAGTCGGGTGCTGGGAGGGAGGAGAGGAGCTGTGCTGGGGCGTTGGGTCTGGCTCACTCTTCCTCGTGCTGCCCCCAGTACAACTACGACAAGAGCATCGTGGACAGCGGGACCACCAACCTCCGGCTGCCGAAGAAGGTGTTTGAGGCTGCGGTGAAATCCATCAAAACAGCTTCCTCGGTCAGTGTGGCCCCCGAAATCAGCCCCAGCCCTGGTGTGGTGCTGCGGGTGGGGTGGCTGCCCATCACCAGCCCCCGTCACCAGCCCCAGCATCTCAGCTTTTTTCCCCCTCACCTCCTCTTCCCCTCCTGCAGACGGAGAAATTCCCAGACGGCTTCTGGCTGGGGGAGCAGCTGGTTTGCTGGCAGGTCGGCACCACGCCCTGGCACATCTTCCCCGTCCTGTCCCTCTACCTGATGGGGGAGGCCACCAACCAGTCCTTCCGCATCACCATCCTGCCCCAGGTGAGCGCCGCGCCGGGCTGTGCGGGGTGGGCACGGCCCCTGCCCTGCCCCTGCGTCCCGGGGCCGGAGCTGAGAGCTTCCCTTGGTGCAGCAATACCTGCGGCCGGTGGAGGATGTGGCCACCTCTCAGGACGACTGCTACAAGTTCGCCATCTCTCAGTCCTCCACCGGCACCGTCATGGGCGCTGTCATCATGGAGGGCTTCTACGTGGTCTTCGACCGCGCCCGCAAGCGCATCGGCTTCGCTGTCAGCGCCTGCCACGGTGAGGGGGGGAAGCAGGGAGAGGGGAACGAGGGAAGAGGGGAGCTAGGGGGAAGGGGTGTGAACGTGCAGCAGTCCCACACTGAGCAGAGCCCTGCCTTCTGCCCGCAGTGCACGACGAGTTCCGGACGGCCGCAGTGGAGGGGCCCTACCTGCACTCCAACATGGAGGACTGCGGCTACAACATCCCGCAGACGGACGAGTCCACCTTGATGACCATCGCCTACGTCATGGCAGCCATCTGCGCCCTGTTCATGCTGCCTCTCTGCCTCATGGTCTTTCAGTGGCGCTGCTTCCACTGCCTGCGGCGGGACCACGACGACTTTGCCGACGACATATCCTTGCTGAAGTGACACCGGAGCTTGGGGGCAGGCCCGGGGCCCGCAGGTGAGGTAGCGGGGTGAGGAGGGGTAGGTCCTTTTTTGAAGGCTGGAGAACAGAGGCAGGACAGCAGCGTGGGGAGCTCAGACAGTCAGCCGAAGCCCTCCTGGCCCCAGGGGACGCTGTGCCCTTTGGGTCTAGCGGGCCAGGAGTGACCCAGTGCCAGGAGCAGGCCAGCCTCGAGGTGAGGCCCTTGTGTCCCTGGGTCACCATCAGCTAGGGCAGCATTTGGGGAGCAGGACAGACTGGGGAGCAGGTGGAGATCTGATCCCTTTGTTAGGATCCCCCTCTGTGCTCCAGGGCTCTGCCCTGGTTCCTGACACCAGCCACCCCTTGCTGACCTGTAGCCGGCCACGAGCACGTGTTCAGCGTGTGCTTGCAGCCTGTGGGGAAGCAGCATGTGCCAGGGCAGCCAGGGGAGCCCCAGGCTGCAGCTGCTTTTATCTGGGACCTGCAGAACCAGGGTGGGAGTTGGGGGGTGACAGCACAGCGACCCTGTCAGCCTGCAGCCCCCGGTAGGGCCGGGTCCAGCTCTCTGCTCCGGTACAAGGCTGAGCTGGGCTCTCCCTCGCTGTCCTGCCCAGGCCTGCCAAGTGTGGTAGAGTCCAGCTGATGCCTGTCCCCTTCCCCAGCCCGTGTCCCTGCCCTCCTCAGCCTGCTCCGCAGGGAAGCTGCTGGCCTGGGCCCTCGGTGTAGTGATGTGTGCGCGTGTGCATGTGCGCTGTGGCTGTGCCTTCCCCACGCAGCTCCCCTCCCCGGGACGCCTGTGAGCTGGACTCCAGCGAGTGCATCTCCAGAGCCTCCCTCCCAGCCCCGGGCTTTTGGGAACTCGCCCCCGGTGCCAGCCTGGAGCTGCCCGGGGATGCAGGGAGGCAGGCAGGGCGCTCTCCTAGCGGCTGCTCCCATCCTGCTCTCCTGTACCCCGCTGGCTCTGACATTTCCCGTGGCATTGCCCTGCCTTCCCGCCCTGTCCTCCCCCTGCTGCCGGCCCCAGGCTCTGCTCCCCCTGCCCTGGCTGCCTCCAGGACGGGAACAGCCGCCCTCCCACCCTCTGGGACCTGCCTCACCTCCATTCCAGCACCGACAGCATTTGCCACGTAGAAGCTGGTGGCTGCTGCCCTCCGGGCCTGGGGACAACAGCCTCTGCTGCGGGCCGCGGGGCTCTCCTCCCTGCGCTTCGCAGCCCTCGGACTGCACGGGGAACGAAGGAAGGAGCTTTCCCCTCGCGCTGCACAGCCTGGAACAAGCAGAAACCGAGTGCCGGGAGGGAGCCGAGCGCTGCAGCCCGGCGCCGGCCCCTTCCCCAAGCCCACTCGCCTGTTTGAAAGCCATAGGGGGGCCGGGGCCGGGCTCGGTGGCCCCCGCCTGCAGCTGCTGCCTTGCCTCGCCTCACCAGCCGGCCGGACCCGCGGCGGCCCCGTGCTGCTGCGCTCGCGCCCTGGCACCAGCCACGCTCGGACCCGGGCTCCTGCTCTCGAGGCACGAGCCCCCCCGGCAGCTTTGGGCAACGGGAGGTGGCTCTGGGGACTGCAGCGGTTATTGTTTTTTAAAGACGTGGTTGTATTTATTATTTTAGGGGGTTGTTTGGTTTGTTTTTCTTTTTTTTTTTTTTTTTTTACACTGCAAGTCACTGGTAGTACAGCTGCGCGGAACCACGGCGTGTATATAGCAGGTGCCTGCTGCACACAGGGGCACCAGTAGCGGTCGCTTCTCACCTGTACAATATTTACATATAGCTATATTTTTAATTCTAGCGCCGAAAGCCACTGTTCCAAACCCACCGGTAGGGGATTTGGTCCTGTTTTGTTGTTTTTAAATACTTCTAGCCCTCTGCACAACCTAGGGCCTTGGCCACCACCCAAGCCCGGGGCTTGCTGGGCAGCGGCACGCTTGGATGGAAGCACTTCACGGCTCGTAGGCGACCTGGAGTTGGGTTCAGAGGGAGTTTTGTGTGTAAGTGATCTGGGGGTAAGGACGGAGGGGTGCAGGAGGGCACAGCTGGATCGGTGTGGTGGTTCTCGAGCTGAGAGGACGCTTGGCAGTCCTCTTGAGAGGACTTGAGAGGGCAGTTCTGCCCTCATCTTGTTCATACAGCAAAGGGAGGGCTTTACGGAGTGAAAGAACAACCCTCCCTTTCTTCCTCTGTCACGGCCCCCCTGCAGCCCCCTCCTCCCTTCCCCAGAGCAGCTGATAGCGCTCACTTTCCTCCCTTCTCAGCCTCGGCCGTGCAAGTGCTTTGTTTTTAGCAGCGAGATTCACTCACTGAACAGGCAACGCTCAGCCACAAGCGAAAGTCAGAGCTACCTGTGGTGCTGGGGCCTGGGCAGAGCTGAGCCCCGAGTTCAGCCGGGGACAAGGGCTGGAGCATTACAAGCCTACAGTAATCACCAGGGATCAAGCTTGTTAACGAAATCCTTTGCTTAAATTTCTTCAAAAAAGCAGGGAGGGAGCCCGTGAGCAAGGCAGGAGAAAACACAGGGTAGGAGACCACAGAAGAGGCAACCCAGCCCTAACCCTGGGAACTGCCCCCACAGCCCATTACACGCAGCCCTAAACCATCCCCCTTTGCTGGGTCTGGGAACAGCCCCCAGTTCCCGTGCTGTGCTCCCGAACTCTGCTCATGCAGCAATTCATCTCCAGCGCGAGGGCAAAGTTATGCAATTGCAGAGTGCACACACACCTCCACACCCCTGTGCCTGCCCAGGACCCTCCCCAGGAGCCCAGAGACTCTGTTGTGGCCCACTGCCTTAAAACATGCTGACAAGCGTGTGTGTGCACGCCTAGAGAGATTCAGGCTGTGGCCAAATTCAGGCAGGCCGTAGGTACCCTGGCAGTGCTTGCACTGACCAGCCCTGAGGCAAAGCTGCTTCTAGCAGAGCTGAATTTGTGCTACAGACTGCAAAAAAAGGAAAAGAAAACACTACAGAGTAAGTGCAAGATTTTAAGTGGTGCTGAGCACCTCGTGAGCCCACCGAAATCCATGGAGAAAGGGTTGGTGCCCCAGCCCGTGTTTTAGGAGAAAGGCCAGGAAAGGGAAAAGTAGAATCTGCAACTGGTTGGTTATCCTGAGCTGCAGCACAGCCAAATTTGTTCACGCCCCAGTGCTCCTTCCCCAGGACCCGGAGTTACACCAGGAAGCACCAGGTGAAAGCGTGTGCAGGACTCTGCCCAGCGGGAGGAGGGATGGGGATGGCTACCGCAGGCTGCCGCTGTAGACTCCAGTACTCTGTAACCTATCGTCTGTGTAAGAACAATGAATGTTAACACAGTAAATTATTACATTAAAAAAAAAAAAAAGACAAAAATACTTTGCTCCTAGAACCTGTTTGTTGCTCAGAGGGGAACTGTTCCGAGCACAAGCAGCCCCAGCTGGACGTGGCGTGGGGGGGGTGATGGGAGACGTCCTGCCAAGGGAACGGTTGTGGGAAGCGTGGAGCTGGGGGGAGCACTGCCCCCGGGGAGGAATACACACAGCCAGCGGGGAGAGGGAGTTACAGCAGCCCCTGAAGCCCCAGCGAGGAAGTTTGGCTTTAACACACGTTAGAAAGGAAGCCAGTCAGGCTACAAACAAAGAAATGAGGAGCAGCACCAGCTCACTGCATAATATACACACTTTATTTATGAATTTGTATGTATACAGACTTTCTATACACACATTACCTATATAATAAAAATGTACATGTGTATACATGGTCGTATAAATATAGAACTGTAGAAATCTTAGAACTGATCCTGTCTATTCACAGCAACTCCTCCTGCGGGACCACTTTGTTCGAGTAGCCGTCATTTGAGACTTGGACAAAAGGGGCAAGTGTCATTTGTGTTGGTTTGCGCCCAGAATTTGATGCACTGCAAGAGAGAGAATGAGTCAGGAGCCACTGGCACAACTCAGAGGCGCTGTGAGCGGAGCGTGGCATTGCTTTTCCAGAGCGGTGCTGGCAAGGGGCGCTCATTTGAAGGGAGGGTTTGCTTTGCTCCTTAGAAACAGCCCCCGTGGAAAGGTCACTGCGACAAGGGAGCCCCTTCCAACCCAGCAGCCCACCACGATCTGCTGGGAACCATCACAGGGAACAGAACGACACGCACGCAGCAGGGAAGCACACTCACCTCCTTGTGCAGCACATGCGAGCAGGCCATGGGGTGAAGGTCACCGGGCTGCACGAGCTTCTGGCACATGAGACACAGCTTACAGGCAGCGGGGCTCTGGGGGGACAGCGAGGGAACACGGAGCAGTCACAGCAGTCACACAGCACACCTCAGGTCCCACAGGACGCGTCCCAGCTACTTGGCTTGTGCCAGAGGCCACAGTTTGCCCGATTCCTCCCCCTGCCTACCAGTCCTGCAGCCATTCCCTCCTCCCCCACGCAGGGCACGCAGACCCCCAGCTGTGAACCCGTCCCTTCCACCCCACCAGCAAGAGCAGCTACATGAGGAGAGAGAGGTCCCAACCCTGCTGGCTCGTCCCTTTGGGCACTCCTCAGAGGGGCTCCCTCCCCAGGTAGCCTTCCCTGGGGATGGTGAGGTGCTCTAGG
This sequence comes from Aythya fuligula, assembly GCF_009819795.1. Lineage (NCBI taxonomy): Eukaryota > Metazoa > Chordata > Aves > Anseriformes > Anatidae > Aythya > Aythya fuligula. Next base: position 6,611,717 of record NC_045580.1, on the reverse strand, counting down.
AAGGCAAAACAACAACAACAACAATCTTACATGTGATGCTGTCCCAGGGTAAGCCACCTGGGCTGGGGGCAGGAACATGGGTGTGCTGATCTGAGGCAGCGGAGCAGAAAACATGGGGGCCCTGATTCGACTGAGAGGCTGTGGGGAGGCAAACGAGGCGTTACCAACAGTGCAGAAGGAAAGGACGGCTGAGGCTGAGCCACCCCACGTTGACACAGGGCAAAACTCCCCCTAGAGCCAACGCCACAGTCAGCAGAGAGGGGAACCCCCAGGACAACCTGCAGCACGCAGCCCGAGCCTGAGCTCTGCGTGGTTCCAGCAGTGAGCCCCGTGCAGCTCAGCCTGCGGGGAGCCAAGGCACAAGAAGGGAACAGCAAACTTCTCGCTGCCACCCTGGCTCCCCTTCCCTGCAGCCCCCCAGCACCCCCCCAGCTCTCCCACCTGAGCGCCGGCCGCTGCCCGCTCCTGCTGCTCCGCCAGCTTGGCGGCCACCAGCTGGTTGAGCTCCTCCATGGTCAGCCCTGCCATGGTCCTCCGAGCCGTCTTGATCTGCTGCAGGATGTTGGTGAGCTGGGCCCTGCAGAACAGCAGCCTGCTGAGAGCTGCCCCCCACCAACGGGCTGAGGACACCGCGAGCCAGCCAGCCCCGTGCCGGGGGAAGGCTGTGGCACGGCACCACGCTGCCCCCCGCCCCAGCTGACATCTCCCACACACGCCTCCATCCTCCAGGAGGGGGCACGTACTTGTTGCACTGCGGAAACCGAGCCAGCAACTTCTCCAAAAGCTTCTCCAGCTTGTCCGCCGGCTGCGGCCTGGGGAACTCTGGAGTGACCTTCACTCCTCCCAGGCCCGGCGGAGGAGGGATGGAGGCAGCAGGAGTCATGTGGGGGCTGTGGGTGCCGATGAGCGATGCCACGACGGGGCTGTTCCTTCCTTGGGAAGCAGGCAGCGGAGGGGAAGGCTGGTTGGGCCTGGAGATGGCGGGGCTCAGGAGAGGGAAGGAGAGCGCCCGAGGATCGGCGCTCGGCATGACCATGGGGACGGGGACTGGTCCTATGGGGAACGGGAGCCTGGGGGTGAGGGATGGGCTGGGCTGGAATGCCGTCAGCATGAAATCTGTCTGAGAAAGAAAAACGGGGATGGGGGAAGAGAAGGCTGGTTAGAATAAGCCCGCCTGAGAGCAGAGCTGAGTGCCTCCCTCCCGACCCAGACGGGAGCCAGGCTGAGCCCCAGGCAGCAGCCACTGCACCCCTCGTGACAAGAGGGAGCTGTGCAGAGCCTTCCCCTTCTCTCCAGGTAAGCCCAGACAGAGCCGCCTCAAGGGACAAGCACAGGGCTCCCATAAATGTAATCCCACAGTCCCCCCCAGTGCACACAGCACAGGCAGTGCCAGTCACAGGCTGACGGACAGGCTGTCCCCAGAGCCTGGCAGAAAGGCCGCAGCGATCAAAGCTGGTGTTTGTCAGGCTGGAGAGGCACTCACTTCTGAGGGCGGAGGCGGCAGCGTTGGGGTTGGGATCTGTGGGAGGCTGCTCAGCTTGGTTCCGTTTCTCACCATCTGAATGTGGTCATTGAACTGGTCCTAGCAGAGAGAAAAGAAAACAGACGCATTTATCAAAGCCTCTGCCTCGGGAAGCTCTGGGCACTGAATGCCTACAGCAGGCAAATTCCCCTGCCACAGCTGCCTGAGCAAAGCGTTCTCAGCACCACAACGGTCACAGGCCCGAAGCAGGTCATTTGGATTCACAGAACAAAAGAGAATGAAAAAGGACCTGGAAGGAGAAAAAGAGTAACCACGTGGCCTGTCCACACGCACAAGCCCCAAGAGGCAGGCAGATCTCTGCAGCTGCTCACAGACACGCTGACTGTGCCACACGTTTGGGCACACAGCTCTGTGCTGGGTCTCAGTCTCCTCTCAGAGAGAGTTGAAATTAAGCACGCGAAGCAGCACTGATGTGAACCACACATTTGTAGGCCAGGAGCTGCCTGATAGCAACTTACTCTGACACTTTCCTTTGTCATTCGTATCCTGTTCAGCCTCATCTCCCACTCCTGCTTTGGCCTCATGGTCTCCAGCGTTGGTGGCGCAGACCTGCAAGAACAATTTAACCTTCCCTCTTGCAAACGTGCTCTCACTTGCAGCAAAGTGAAAGCAACAAACTCCTCCAGCCTTCCTGCCTTCCCCAGCAGGGCTCCCCTCCTCTGGGCAGGAAGGAGAGCTCAAACCCAGGCGAGGAACCCCACAAGAGGAGAGCACACAGTGCTACCCGAGGGCAGGGACGGATCTGGGGGACAGAGACATCAACCCCACAGACAACCCAGCGCCGCCAGCACTTGGTCTAGAGCACAGCAGATGTTCAGCAGATGAACAACGACAGGGAGTAAATAAGCATGGCCCCACCAACCCATTTCGTGACACTACTGAATCACATTAGGTTGATAAAGAAAGCCACAGGAAACCCTGAACTATTTCAGTCAAATCCCCAGTATAAGCAGAAGAGGAGATAAGGTAATTTCAATGTTCTGATCACTTCTGAGACAGGAACTTACTTGAGGTAGGTGAGGTGTAGCTCTGCTTCTTTTTCTGCTTCTTCTAGCTTCAGCACCAGCAGCTCCTTTCGGCTCTCCAGGGACAGGATCTAGCAACAGTCCCAACTAACGTTTACTGCACTGACATTTGCTTACCCCTTCTCCAGCCCCGTGAAGAGCCTCATCCTTAACTGCTCCTAATTTCACACAACCGGTCATCAATCAGTCTGTGATCTAGAACCTCAGGAAGACCCTCTTCAACTGCTTTGCAGGTAAGAAGTCATCCACTAACCTCTGCTTTCCAGGCCCGCTCTGTCTCCTCAAGAATGTTCCTGTTGATTTCATTGTGCTGGTTCTTCAGCTTATCTAGCTCCATCTCCCACAGCTGCCTGTAAATAGAGACAGAACAAATCTGCTTCAGCACTGGAATGACTTAAACAGGAGAGCTGACAAACTCCCACAGAGCCAATTGATCCTCGTAGCTCTTGATGGGGTGGAACTGTGGGATACTGACAGCTTCCAGACCATGACACCAGTCACATTTCCCAAGGCTGCATGAGTCACAGTCCCAAGAGTGAGCTGTTCCAGAGCACGCAGACAACCACTGTGCAATTAAGTCATTCTGCTCCTGTAGAAGTACAAAGGTGGCCCTTTCCACCTGTGCCCGGATCTGGAACATCTCTGTGGACTGCTAAAATACCAGAGGTGTTCCAGAGTTTAGAGCAGTTAGGCAGCTGCAGGGAACAGCACGGAGGAATAGGTTCCCCCAATTTCTGGGAAGCTGAAATTCAGTCAGAGGTAGCAGGTACACGCTGAGTCAATCCACTACGCATGAATTCTAATCTTATGGGATCTTTATGTAACAAGTATCCAGGAGCCTTCCTGTGACCAGGAGCAAAGAGAATTTGATCCAGAGACCGCGAGCACCAGCCTGCTGAAAGGGGAGATAAAACCTGCAGGGCACCCAAGTGGACAGCACTGTCAGACCCCCTCTGCAGCCTGTGCCACCAGGAGCACAAGATCCACTCCAAGCCAAAACAACGAAGTAGAAGCGTTCAATGCTGTTAATCTGCAAACAGCTAAGCGCCTTACTTTTCATCAGACTGCTCTGCAATCAGAGAAGCAATCTTGTTTTCCTTCTCCTCCTGTTCTTTCAGCAACCTGCACAAGAAAAAAAGGACAGATGGAGCCATCCACCGCAGCGGTGTTATCGCACAGCCCCTAACGCTGCAGCTCTCAAGTTTGAACAACGTATTTGCACAGCTGTGTGCCCAACGCAACAGCACGCTCTGAAGACTGCTTTTAAACACTATTGAATAGTTCAATCGCTAACATCCTCACGAGCAAAAACGTTGCTGTATTATGACACTACACAACGACTGTAGCGCTTAATCTGAGCCCAGCACAGAGCTGTGCCGCCCCGACGTGTACTTTGCAACAGTTCACTCAGGGGAAACAGGCAGAGTACTCAGAGCCCTTACTGAAACAGCTTATCCATAAACATCACTGAGCCCTCAAAAATTAAAATTAAAAAAATCCAGACCTTGAAGACGTGTCAGAATGGCTCTATAAAAGCACAAATTCACCATCCAAAGGAACCTTAAGCTCTCTGCAAACAAATTGCGCTGCCTGCTTTAGAACCCCTCTGAAACCAGCCAGACTCTTTGCACAGAGCACGCTGCCTGCCTCACAGCAAGGTCTGACTGCAGCCCAATCTTTCAAACCATTAGGTACAGGTAGGCTGCTTAAGCAGGAAACTCACAAGAAACCAAGAAACGTACAACAGAAAACAACAAGACCCTAACCCTGACACTGTCACTGAACAGCCCTGCCCCCTGCTGAAAGGCTGTGGACTCACAAAGATGCAGCAGAACGCAGCAGAACTGTTGTTATTTTTGCCAAGTTCTGTCCATACAAACATCTAACAGGTATCTAACCTGCTGCCCGGAATTTCATTTTGAGATTGGCTGTACACAAAAGCTGCTCTGCCATAGTTGAATCCACTCAGAACTGCACAGGCCCATCCTGACATACTCAGCAAAACACTCACTGCTTCCAACAAGTTTCAAGTGATCCTCTTTTATTTGATCAGATATACATCAAAGCTAACTTACTATTTTCTTCCTAAAAAAAATTATTTGTTTTTTTCATACTAATACCTTCTGCCTTTCTCGCAGAGTTTCTCAATTTCTGCTTTCAGGTCCTGCTCTTTCTGCAGGAATTCTTTCTTTTCTTTCTCCATCTTCTTCTTTGTCTCTTCTCGCTTGATTGTAACATCCTGAATTGCTTTCAAAATCTCCTAGGGCAACACAAGCATCGCACCAATGAAGAGCAGAACTCCCAAGTAATGTTTTTCTTTGTTTTTAAATCCATTAATATCTTAGCCAAATTGAAGAGAGATTATGAGATTACATGCATCATCAGAATCTTTCTTTTTAGCAGATCCAGACATGATTCATAGAAGTTATCATGAGGAAACAGGGGAGACAGACAGAAAGTCTGAACCACACGTTCTCCTGTCTCCTTAGAAGAACTCTGGGGCACTCCTGCTCCCTGCTCTATTTCTAGGCGATAGACCACTGACGGTTCCTTTATCCTAACCTGAGCCACCGCAGAGCTAGTTGCGAATCTCATTAAGCTAGGGATCTGTGAGCAGTGACTACAGAGACCCCAAAAATGCTATGGAGTTAGTTCTCCTCACTTCACACCACCCTTCCCACCAGCTCTCGTGGGGAAAAGCTCGTGTGCTTGTTGAAGAGATGTTGCAAGATCACCAGCAGGAACAGCCATACGCACGAGATGCTGCATCGTAACTTACTTCTGAACTGCTCAGGCTCAGCACTCAGATTGGGCAGGGACCTATCCTTAATGCTACAAAATGTGCTTGCGTGGGCGCACGAGGCCAAATCAGCCCACCTTCATCATGCAGGGCTAAGGGGCAGGTTACACAGAAAGATTTTGCTAAATACCTGGTGGTTCTTCATCTCCTCCTCCCTCCGCTGCTGGAGCTGCTTAAGCTGTACCTGTAGCTGGTTCTCCACTTGCCTCTGTTTGTCCAGCACCTCCTGGTAACGTTCCTTCAGCAAAGCCCTCTCAGACATCATTTTGTCCTGCAGGGGAGAGCAGACATTCAGGGAGAACCTTCCCCTTCCCTCACACCAGAGACGGCACGGCTGCAAGCAGGAAAGCTCAGCAGGGTGTGGAAGCCCACTGGATGCCAAGGTTTGTACCAAGAGCCACGTTATCGACTCCTGCTTTCAAGGCTCAGACTCTGTAGGTCAGAGAAGATGAACGGGGGCACTGCCTGGAGCTGCAGCTGCCACTGCATCTCCTCTGCAAAAGAGGGCAGCTCAAGAAGGCCGAGGCTGGTATTTAAACGAGAAAAAACATCCTGTGGGAAGGGCAGGGGAGCCGCATCAGGATGCCCAGCGCCAGGAGCAACCCTGCCTCCAGCCACTTCCTTCACCAGCACGGTGCTACAAAATTTACCTGTGGGACGTCCTGCGAGCATTTTTAAAATTTTCCCAACTCTCTGGGATGATTTGGTACGCAAAATAACAAAAATCCACGGCTTGGGTGGGAATGCTTTTGTTCCATACACAAGGTATTTAGAAAGAAACAAACCAGTGGCGTTTCGCTTGCTGAGCAGCCAGAGAGAGCCCAAAATTCAATCAGGCACCTGCCGAATTGCCGGGATGATCTTTCTTGGCCAGATACTAGCTAGGGATGATCGCTCATGCTCACGTATCAGCTATAGGACACACCAGAGCTGCCAGGTACCACACACGCTGTCCCCGCCACCACCGCTCTGCGGCGGCTCCGAATTCGGGTCACTTTTGCCGACGGCGTGAGCACCGCGGGAGCCTTTTTGTCACCCGTGCTCAGCAAAACCAGCCGGGCCGAGCCCCCAGCGCCAAGAGGGGCACCCACCAGGTTCTTCTCGATGTCCTGCTCCGTGCCGGCGCCCGCATCGGCCGTCCTGAAGTCGGTCTGCGGAGGCACACGGAGCCCGTCAGCGGCCCGGCCGGCCCCGGGGGGCAGGGGCAGGGCCCCCGCTGTGCCCCCGGCCCCCACCTGCACCGCGATGTGCTGCGACGGCTTCGCGGGGGCCGCCTCGGGCTCGGGCTCCTCCGCCGCCCCTCCGCCGGCCGAGGGGGGAAGGGGGCCGCCGCCGGGGCCCGGGCCTTCCTCCCCCCTCTCCTCCTCCTCCTCCTCTTTCTCCTCGTCCTCCTCCTCCTCCTCCTCCTCCTCGTCCTCGCCTCCCGACGGCGCCGGGGCCTCGCCGGGGGTGGCCGCGGGCTCCGCGTCTCCTCCGGCCGCTGCCTCGCCGCGGCTGCCGGGGCTGCTCGGGGCAAACACACAGCGCTCACCGCGCGGAATAAACCAGCACCGGGCACCGCTCGGAGCAAACCGGCACCGGGCACCTGCTCGGAGCAGGCACCGGGCACCACCGGGCACCACCCGGCCCCTCGGTGCCCACCTGGCGGGGCCGGGCTCGCTGAGCCGCGGGGCGGCGGCGGGGCCCTCGTCCTGCGGCCGCTCCAGGGCCATGGCTGGGGCTGGGAGCCGGGGGGCCGGGGGCCGGGGCTCGGCTCCGCCCGGCCCGGGCCTCCCCTTCCGCCGCCGGCCCCGGGGAGCGGCGGCCGCCCTCTGGCGGAGCGGAGGCCGGGCGGGGCTGGCAGCGGCACCGGCACCGGCACCGGCAGCGGAGCGGCACCGGCGGCCGCCGCCGGCCCATGCCCGGTGAGCGGGGCCCGGCCGGGGCGTGCAGGGGGCTGAGGGGTGCGGGGGGGGGGGGGTCCCCGACCCCAAGCTCCCAGCCCCGCGGGGCTCCCGCCCGGCCCCGGCCGCCGCGGACTTTGCCCCCCCCGGGCCTGGGAGGGAGCCGGGAGGAGGGCGGGGGGGACGCGGGGGCGGGCAGGGGGCTCGGAGCCCCCCTGGGGAGGCGGCGGGGGGCCGGGGCCGGTGCTTCCCGTGCGGGGCAGGCGGGGCCCTGGAGGGTGGGGGGGGGCTGCGGGTGCTCCCCGGGGGCAGCCGGGGCTCGGGGGGACCCTCCTGGGCGCGGGGGTGCCGCTGTCCCGGGGGGCGGTTTGTGGAGCCCCTGAGTGTGTTCGTGTCTCCCCCCGCAGCCTGCCTGTCTGATGCCGCAGCGGGAGCGGAGGGCGCCGCGATGGAGGTCCGGGATGGAGGCCCCGCGCCGCGTCCACACGTGCCTTTGGCTGAGCGCAGCCTGCATCCCCCTGGTGCTGTCGCACGGACTCGCCCCCGGCACCCAGCTCGGCGCTGACGGCCGGGCCACGCCGCGGGGACACGGCGAGCTGGCCTGGGCTGTCAGCCTGGACGTGCCCGAGGAGGAACTGGAGCAGCGGGCGGAGGAGCTGGCCCGGACCGCGGGGCTGGTGAACATGGGCCGCATCGGGGAGCTCAAGGGCCATTACCTCCTCGCCTACCGGCCCCACGGCCCCACGGCGCCCGGCCACGAAGCAATAAGGAGATCGGTGGACACTTTGTTTGCACAGCACGACAGCGTGCGGTGGCACTCGGAACAGAAGCTTCTGAAGCGCTCCAAGCGCAGCCTGCACTTTAATGATCCCAAATACCCCCAGCAGTGGCATCTGGTGAGTGGTTTTCCTGCTCCGGGCCCGCCGGTGATCTCGGGCCCTTTGTGTGGTTACAAGCGAGCCATGTGGCGGGCGAAGCAGCGACTATCTCTCCTTGCAGCAGGGAGGAAGCGGGCTGAGAGCTCGCCCTGCCCTCCTCCTGCTCACCGTGATAACAGGAGGCAGCATCCTGCCCAGTGCTGGCCCCGTGCTGCCAGCACCCTGCTCAGTGTCCTGAGCGAACCTTTAGTGACCGGCACTCCCAGCCTTGCCCTGGCCCCGTGCTTCGTAGCCAGAGCACTGGAAAGGTCCCGGAGCCCCTGTCCGTGGGGCAGACCCGCTGCCCTGCCGGTGCTCTGCTCTCACTGTCCTTTCTGGTGCTTAGAACAACCGCAAGAGCCCCGGGAAGGACATCAACGTCACCGGCGTGTGGGAGCGGAACGTGACGGGGCGCGGCGTGACGGTGGTGGTGGTGGACGACGGTGTGGAGCACACCATCAAGGACATACAGCCAAATTACGTGAGTGCCAGCTCCGCTGAGGGATGGGGCGAGGGACAGATGGGCAGCAGGCGGCTGGGCGCAGGGACGTGGCTCACCCAGGCCTCTAGCGTGCCACAGCTCAGCAGGGCCTGGCCCGTGATGTTGTCCCAGGCTTGGCCAGGGGCTTTGCACCTGAGCTGCAGGGTTACCAGTGCTTGTATTCCTGTGCTCCCCTGGTAGGTGGCTGCTTAGATGTGGGAGCTGGCTTCTGCCTGACCCACAGCAGCTGCTAAAGCTGCCTCTGTCAGTCCCTTTCCCACAGCACTAGGTAGTACTCTTGAGCTGCAGCCCCGTGTAGCAGCAATCTCTACGTTCCTGGGACCTCCAGGTCACATTTCGGGCCTCACAGAGCACCCTTGAGTTCTGCTTTTCCAGAAGAGAGAAGAGCAGGTCCCTGAGCTGTGCCTGTGGCTCTGCTTCCAGAGCCCGGAGGGCAGCTATGACTTGAACTCCAACGACCCCGACCCTATGCCTCACCCCGACGAGGAGAACGGCAACCACCACGGCACCCGCTGCGCGGGGGAGATCGCCGCCGTGCCCAACAACAGCTTCTGCACGGTGGGGGTTGCCTACGGGAGCCGCATCGCAGGTACGTGCACACGACAGCACCCCGACGTGCGGGGCTGACGCCTCGCTGCTCTCCTCCCCGCCGGTCCTGGGAGGGTGCCAGCGCCTTGCCCAGACTGGTTTGTCTCTGCGAGGGAGGGACCTGCATCTGCCTCAGCTCCTGCGAGTGACGGAGCAGGATGGGTGTGTGCTGGGGGGCTCCCCAAATCCTCCTAGCGCCGCCTGCCTGCCCCTAGGGCTTGCAGCATCCCCTCCACACCTGAAGCCAAGCACTGTGCAGCGGTGCAAACATGTGCCCGCTGTGGTGCAGAGCTGCAGGCTGCCCGGAGGCACCCGGGACACAAACGTTTCCCGATTCCCCGTGCTCCCCAGGCCCGTGGTCTCGCTCCAGCCTTGTGCAGAGGGCGATGCAGGGTGCCAAGGGCCCTGCAGTGCCCTCTGGCAAAGCCCCGGGACGTGCTGCCGTGGCCTGGGCTGCCTCTGGAGCTCTGACTCTGCCTTGCAGAGGGAGGTGAGCTGTCTGCCTGGCAGGACGTGTCCTTGGCAGGGCAGGCACAGCGCTGCAGACGTGATTCTCCCCGCACCCGGCAGGTGGTGCCACGGCCCCTGCGATGGGCACAGCCCCGGGACACGGCCGGGCCGGGGCGCAGGGTGGGCCCCGGGGTGCCAGGAGGGTGCTGGGGCCATGGGGTCCCCCAGGGCACCGAGGGCAGCCCCACAGCCCTGCCCTGCCCGCTGCTCTCCTTGTGGGGCGCTTGCTGAGCAGCCAGCCGGGTCCCTGAGCTCCAGCCCCCCAGGGAGGCTGCGGATGGAGGCTGCAGGCGATGCTGGGCTGGCAGGAGGGGAGATGAGCTCACGGTTTAACCGCAGCACCGGGAATGCAGGAGCAGGGAGGGTTTAGCCCAGGCTGTTGAGGCAGGACATGGAATTTCTTTGAGCTCCGGCTCTGCAAACGTGTGCCTGGCCCTGCAGGGCGACGCAGCACGGCAGCCGTGAGCTCTGGGACGGGGAAATGAGCCCCAGCAGCGCAGCTCCTGCACGGGGCAAGGCTCGGATGCGGCAGGGAAAAGCCTTGCGGTGTGCCAGGCGAGAGCTGGGATGGGTGGGCGGCTGTGCTGTTTATAAATAGGCCTCACTGAGCCGTGTGCCTGCTTTCCGTTCGTAACGCTCTTTGCCAGCCGAAACTGTGATGCAAAACTGTAATTATTAAGGGTTTGGGTCATGGAAAACTCGGCATCGAGCCTTCGTTTGTACTTCTGTAGCCCCCAGGTGGGGTTGCCCTCCTGGTCTGAGCGCAGCAGTTGGGGTGTCCTCATCTCTTGAGCCCTTTCCTCAGCAGCAGGCGTGCCACCCAGCCCGGAGCGATGCCTGGCCGTTTGGTGACCTGGCCGGGGAAGCAATCACTCCAGGCAGGGACCAGCTGTGAAGAGCAGCACCATAACTGAGGGCGGGATGTCAAAAAGCCCCTGGGCAGCAGTGCTCTGAGCTTGGGGACTTGGGAGCACACGGACGTGAGCCCAGTGTTCAGGTGTTCAGGTGTCCTGTGCCCCCTCACCAGCTTGGTTCTGGCCATGGGACTGGAGAACTTAGCAGAACAGCCGTGCCTGGCAGAGGATGTGGATCTGAGCGTGAGGATGTGTCTGCAACCCCAGAGCCTGAGTTAAATCTGCCCCTGCAGCCTGCTCTCTGCCTGAAGCTCCAGAGCTGGTCCAGTCAGGCTGGGAGCGCGAGTGTCCGTCCTGTGAACCCGCCGAGGAATTCATGCACGCTGTTTGCACAGCTTGCTTTGATCCGCTTCAGCCACGTCCATTGTCCTCTGTCTGCAGGCATCCGAGTGCTGGACGGGCCCCTCACCGACAGCATGGAGGCCATCGCCTTCAACAAGCATTATCAGATCAACGACATCTACAGCTGCAGGTGAGCCAGCCCGCGCCCCTCCCCAGCAAAGGGCTGCACGCCCTGCTCTGCCACGGCTGGTGGCTGACTGCCCCCACCAGCTCCTCCAGTTAGTCAGGAGGCACCAGAACCAGTTGCCACCTTTCGGAGCCGTGCTGCGAGCTGGCAGCTCCGTGCTTCAAGGCACCGAGCAGCCGCCTGCTGCCCCTGGGCAGGGCTGTGAGGGCTGGCTCCGTGCCTGCCTTCACCCTGCGCTTGGGTTTCTCGGGGTCTCTGTGCTGCTGGACCTCGAGGGGCTGCAGCCAGGTGGGGTGCTCTTTGTAGCTGCTGCTGGGAGTAACGCCTTTGTAAGCTTCTCTGGGCATTATTGCAACACCTCCTTGCTCATTCCAAGGGCAGGCCTCCCCGGGGGTTTGCTGCTGCCCGTGACTCGTGTCACAGCGCGCTGTCTCTCTTTGCAGCTGGGGTCCAGACGACGACGGGAAAACTGTGGATGGCCCCCATCAGCTGGGCAAGGTACAGAGCAGCTCCAGCAGCACCGGCTGCCCCTGGCCTGGCCCTCCAGCACTCGTGGTTCCTCGCCTGCCCGAGCAGGCCGGGAGGGGAGTTGCTGCCTCTGTGTGCTGCCAGCGGAGGTGTTGCACCTCGCGGCGTGGCGGGGAGAGGTGACGTTGCTGCGGGAGGGCAGTGTTCAGGCACTATTAGATGAGCTTCCCAAGGGGAGGCTGGTTGCAGAACGTGCTCTTTCGCAACCTGTGGTATTGTTCTGAGGCCTTTGGCAACCCAAGGGACGCTCTGCTCAGGAGACCAAGCATGCCCCGTGCTAACAATCACCCGCAGAGGACACCCAGCCTGCCTGTGCGTGGCTCTTGCTGCCCAAGTGGGGGACTCACAGGAGGGAGCCCCACAACTGGCTCCACATTGCTCACGGGATGCAGTTCTGCTGAATTTCTCTTTTGCTTGGCAGCCTCCTGCTGTGCTTTGCTAACCATGAGATAGCTGCTCTGTGCTGCACAGAGCCATGCTGACAACTGGGGTATCAGTTCAAGATGACAAATGCTTTCCAGCCCTGCAGTTCGTTCCCTTCCTGAATGCAGAAACAGCTCGAAGAAGCTCTGGGACACAGAGCACAAGCAAAGCTTTGCAGCAGCAGAGAGCCCCTTCACTCTGGAACTGGCTTTCCTGGCCAGTGCACAATGTGCCTGCACCCCCCGAAGGTGGGCAGAGGAGGAGGGCTGGTTTCCAGCAGGGATGCTTTCTCACTTGCCCATCAGACACGTGTCCTTGCTCTGGGCAGGAATGGCATCTCTGCGAGGTGTCAGCCTGGAAATGGGCTTCCCGAGCGGGGCTGATGTCATTGTGCTTCTCAGTAAAGGCAAAGCCCCGGTGCCTGTCAGGGCTGAGGCCTTGCAGAGGGGCAGCAGCCACGCGTAGGCAGCCTGTGTCAGCAGGAAAGCATCGGTGCTGCAGGAAAGCCAGTCCCAGAGTGAACCCAGGGAGCTGGGAGGGCTGGGCATGCTGCGTTTCTGCTGGAGTTCAAAATCTGCTCGGTCTTTGTGCTGTGATTGCCTGGAAGGTTGTTTTCCCTTTTCCTCTTTTTATTTTTAACGCAGAATCCGCTAAAAATTGTAGTAAGCTCTAGATGAGCAGTTCCCCAGCCCCGATGTTGGCCCCATCTCTCCCTTTGTTAGGCTCGCTCAGGAATCCCAGCGTCTGCTCAGGGCCGTAGCAGCTCCCTGACTCCGCTGGCAGGGTGGAACACAGCCCGGAGGGGCTGCGGCTGCCCCCGCTGTCACCCCGAGCCCTTGGCAGGGCTGCTTGTTGAAATTTCTGAGTGTGCTTTCTGCTTGCTGGCTGGAGATGCCAGGACAGGGCTCTGCAGCACGTCCTGTGCCTGGGGAGCAGCGCGCTTTGGGGCAGCCCGCGCCTCCCAGCACAGACCCTCAGCGGGTGCCGGGGGGAGCCAGGGGAGGGGAGAGGCTCTGTTCCTGTCCCACCCGTGTCCCTTTCTCCCCCGCAGGCCGCCCTGCAGCATGGTGTGATTGCAGGTCGCAGGGGCTTTGGGAGCATTTTCGTGGTGGCCAGCGGCAACGGGGGGCAGCACAGCGACAACTGCAACTACGACGGCTATGCCAACTCCATCTACACCGTCACGATAGGTGAGTGCCTGGCCTTCTGTCCTGCTCCTTCCCAGTGTGGAGCACTGAAATCATCTCAAAAGTGCGGAACCTGCCCGGCTGGGGGCTGGCTGGGTAGTGGGAATATGTAGGAAACTCTCCTCTGGGAAGGAACGTGGCATTGTGCAGAGGTGCTGGGCTGCCGCCCCCAAGGCTGGAGTTGTCTTTTGAGCTACAGAGCAAGAGGAGCCCAAAGAAATCACTGCCTCTGTTCGGGCAGCATCGCTGAGGCTGTGACAGACACGCTGCTGCGTTCAGGGAATGGCCTGGGATACAGCATTCCCGTTAGGTGTGATAGAGCAGAAGCATCTAATCCATTTTCTTGGGGACAGAAGCTACGTGGGGGGTAGAAAATCTGTTTAATATTAAGGCCGGTGAAGGGTTGTTTTTTGTGGCTGCCTTTCCTGTAGATCTTCCGGCCATGAAAAATACAGCCTTGGGTCTGGTCTCCCTGCTCGCAGCAGCGGGCCGTGTCAGGGCTGTGTCTCTGCGGGCAGTGTTTGCACTGAAAGCAACCCCAGCGCACCAAAAACCTTACCAAGGGTCAGCTGTGCTCGCAGAGCTGTGCTGGGATGAGGACTGCAGGGCTCACACACCGCTGCCTTGGGAAGGGGAGAGCCCAACCCTCAGGTAGAGACCGTGGCAGCAGAAGGGGAGCCTGTGGAAAAGGTGCAGGTAGCAGGACAGGTCCCCAGGGGCTCGTCACCGTGCAGTTTCTGCAGGTAAATGGGGCTGGCTCCGTGTGCTCACTGCCTTTGCTCTTCCTCTTCCCCAGGCGCAGTGGACGAGATGGGCTCCATGCCCTTCTACGCCGAGGAGTGTGCCTCCATGCTAGCCGTCACCTTCAGCGGTGGGGACAAGATGATGAGGAGCATCGTGAGTACCACGTCCCCCCTCTGCCCTGCCCGCCCCGCCTGGCTGCAGGGCTCTAACAGCCCGGGGCAGATGAAGGACAAGGCTCTGTGTCTGCTGAGTGCCACACAGCGGCCTTAGGCTTGTAGTGGGCTTGTCTGTGAGGCAGGGAATGAACACACTTTTTGTCTGGTCCTACACAGTGCTCTGAGAGGGAGGTTCCCATTTCTGGCTGTTCCCAGCTGAGGTGACCCGCAGCTCGCCCAGCAGGGCTGTTCCTGGGCACGCCGTGTGCCTGGCTCCAAATGCAGGTCCTATCTGTGAGATCTGCCTCTGAGTGCAGGCAGGATGTCAGGCTGAAAGGGACGGGGATTGCACGCCCCGATCTCCCTGCCCTGCTGCTGGGAACTGCACAGAGACATCTTGTGGGACAGGGGCCACTTGGGTGACCCCAAGAAATTCCTCTGCGCTGCGTCCCTGGGAGTGGTGTCTGGGGAGCTCCCCTGCTGACAGCCAGCAGGAGACAATCCCATCCGGGTGTGCCCCTAAAACACAGCAAGGATGGGGCTGGAGCGAGGCTCCTGTGCCACCGTGGACTCTGAAGGGCAGGGGGGCTCTGTGGGGGCTCCCCCCAGGTCAGCCCCATCACCCCACGGAGGGCCAGGAGCAGCATCGGGCTCTTTAAACTACTTGGCCACAGCTCTTCCCTCTTCTGGCACGTGGGCCTCTCCCAGCTGATTTTTTCCTGAATATTTTTATCAGCTTTTCCTTTTTTTGCCAAAAACTGACTCCTTGTCAACAAAATGTCCTTTTTTTCCCCGAGCCAAGCAGCCGAGCCTGTTTCCACCAGCCCCAGGCCTGACCCTGGGTGCTCCTCCCTCGGTGGCGGTGTGCTTGGCCGGCTCTCAGCCCCTGTGGCTGGGTTCTGCCCTCACCCTGGTTCCTTCAGGGACTGCAGAGCCACTGTGGGGTGTCCCATTCCCAGGCAGGACAGACGAGGGATGGTCTCGTGAGCAGGGAATTGTGGCTGTGGCTCCGTGCCTGCTCGGAGAGGCGCCGAAGGCAGAGCTGTCAGACAGGCTGCCCTGCATGCGGTGTGAACCAGGGGAACAGGGAGAGCCCGGGACAGAAACAAGCTCCTCACAGCAAAAGGCAGTCCCAAGCTAGAGCACGGCACAGCCTGCCCGCAGCAATGGCTCAGCTCGTGCAGCCAGGCAAGCGAAACCCAGAACGGAGCTAATTCTGTGTTTCAGAAATCCCTTCAGTCATCCCAAGCTGGTTTGGAAACTTGACACTAGGAAACGAGGCGGCAGCAGCCAAGAAAGGGCTGTGCCCCCGTCAGGAGATGCTGTGCTCACGTTAGGAGTTACAGCACTTTGGTTTCATGTCCAGCTTCCCACTGCCTGCTGCCGGGGAGCTAGCCCTGGAGGTCTCAGATGTGCTTTCATTTTGCACGCTGCAGTAACGTGGGAGCTGCTGTTCCAGCAGGGCGCCAGAATGAGAGCCTGTGCGTGGCCTCGGAACGGTTTATGCCAGGGCATCATCCTTTTTCTTCACACTAATGTGATCGATCCCTTATGAACCCCTTTCATGTTCCAACTTACACCCCCCTGTCTGGACGATGGTCTCCTGCTCCGAAGCGCCTGCCGGTAGCTGTGCTTTAGGGACGGCAGAGTTAACTTCTCTGCAGCCATCTGCTGGGCTTTTTTCTTTTACCAGACTGTAAACGTTGTATGGTTTCCTTAACGGGAAGAATTTAATACAGCTTCTGGCACAAGCTGCATTTCCTACTGAAAGTTTGTGCTGCCCAGGGTGTTCTCTGTCGGACGTGCAGCGTCCGAGCACAAGCTGAGGGGGTTAGCAGCTGACAGAACGGTACGGCATCAAATGGGCAACAGAAACCACAGCTCCTGGCAGGGCAGGGAGTCTCCTGCTGCGAGCAGGGGGAGGTGGACACTCGCCTCCTCTGAGGCTCCTCACCTGAGGCAGGCAGTGCTCAAACACAGCCCTGGCTGCCTGGGAGGGCAGGGGGGTGCACTGCTGGTGCTGGTGCCCACCGGGGCATCAGTGAGCAGGGGCTGGGGCAGCTCCTCTCTGCCCCAGGACAGTCCTCCCAGCCCTGCGAAGGCAGCCCAAGGTGGAGAAGGTTTCCACCAAAATAATAATCTGCAGATCTGCAGTCACCAAAATAATAATCTGGGACCCCCGGCAGTGGAGGAGGGGGCGGTGGGGGAAGCCTGGTCCTCGTGAGGCCAAGTGCTGACTCTGCTTTCTCCCCTCCCACTCCCCGTTTCCCGAGCCTCCTCGTCATGTTTCCAGCCAGCCCTGGGGGGATCTTTTCCTCCTCTCCAGACTTGTGGTAGAGCAGGAGCAATTACAGGAGCGCTGGTAATGCATGAGCAATACATCAGCACTGCGGGGCTGTCAGGAAAACCTGCCAGCTTGTGCACCATCCTGCCCGCTGCTGGGGGAGCAGGAGGACAGGAGGAGCCTTGCCTCCGCCTCGCGCCCCCGGGCACTCACCCCCGGGCTCTCCACCATCTGCCCTGTTCCCTGCCAGGAGGGCAGCTGCTGGCCCTCTTCCTGCGTGGTGCTCACACTGCTCACATCTTAGCTGTGGGGAGCCCCACAACACCCCCTCTGGCACAATTTGGGGGCAGTGCTCCCCTCGCAGTGCCCCTCTGCTGTGCCCCCACATTTGCAGGCTGAGCGTGGGCTGCCCCGTTCCTAACCCAGGGCAAAGCGTGGCCTGACAGGAGGCCTCTCTCTGTCTCTGTCCCCGAAGGTGACGACGGACTGGGACCTGCAGAAGGGCACGGGGTGCACGGAGGGTCACACGGGGACGTCGGCTGCGGCTCCTCTCGCCGCCGGGATGATCGCGCTGATGCTGCAGGTGCGGCCGTGCCTCACCTGGCGGGACGTCCAGCACATCATTGTCTTCACAGCCACCAAGGTGAGCCCTCCCTCCTGCTGCACGGCTCTGTGTGTGTCTGCCTGCCCCTCCGTAAATCTCTCCGTTGTCTGGCTGCCAGCGAGCGGACTGCGTGCTCCCCTCGCCCCTCGTTCCTCCCAGGAATGCGGCAGAGGCATTTTCCGCTGTCAGGATAACAAATGGGGAATTTGCTCCAGGAATGCCTCTGTCTGCCTCTGTGCAGGTCTGCCACGGGCTCGCCGTGCCTGCCTGCAGACCTGGGGAGTGCACGTGAGCCCGGCCGTGCCTGAAGGCGAGGAGAGGAGCTCTGCCCTGCCCCAGCCTTCCCTTGTTTTCTCCAGAGAGTTGAGCTCTTGGAAGCAGACACAACAGAGAGCTCAGCAGCAAACACAGCCCCTGCTTTTGCTCAGCCCTGCCTGCTGCCCGGCTCCTGCTGGCCCAGTGGAGCTCAGGACAGAAGGGTCGAGTGGGAACCGATCGGGGCTGATTCGGCCGGGGACAGGGCTGCTTCTGCCCCCCCTGGGGAGCAGGAACCTGTGTCCAGTTAATGCTGTTTGTAAAAGAAAACTCACTCTGGCACAGGGCAGCGTTTTCCACAACTGCAGGCAAGCACTGCCAGAGCATGACAACCTGATAAGTGATGGGACCCAGATCCATCCTGGCCCGAATCTTGTTGATTTAAAAGACCAGGTTCCTTCTCCCCGAGGCTTCTGCCGTCCCACAGGCTGTGGCCCGGGTGGCACGGGGAAGGGAGCAGCTGGGATGTTTCAGAGTGGAGGCATCTGTGCCCTTTTGTGCTGCTTGATTTCCTTTCCGAGGAGCCGGGAAGCCTGTTTGTCCTGGGCCTTGTTTCAAACAAAGGTCAACCTGTTTCTTTCTAATAAGGCCATGCGGGTTTGCCTCCCTGCTGCTGCAGGAGGTTTCTGAGCCACCTTCCCCTCGGGCCCGGTTCCTTCTCTGGGTTTGCGGGGCCGTGGGTGTCCCCCAAGGTAAGGAGTGCCCTGCATTTCCTTGCAGTACGAGGATCGTCACGCCAAGTGGGACACCAACCAGGCTGGCTTCAGCCACAGCCATCAGCACGGCTTCGGCTTGCTCAACGCCTGGAGGCTGGTGAACGCTGCCAAGGTAATCCCATCCCTGCCCCGTGCGTGCTCCACGGGCTCCCAGGGCAGCCCCACAGCAGTGACAGGGACAGGTCCCCTCCTGGCAGCACCGTGGGGTGACTCCAGCACTCCAGGCCAGCACTTGGGCTGTCCCCCTGCGGCCCTCACTACGAGGCTGCTTTGGGTATGAAGTAATGAGGCTGAAACCTGCCCCCGAGCTGCTGCTCTCTCACAACTATATATAGCCATGGGCGAGAGCCTTTTTGCTTGTGGGAGACAACAGCTCTGATTCATAGCCTGGGGAGGTTTGTCAGCAGCCCCAGCACCTTCCTCACCGTGCACCAGGCTGCGGGGAGGGGATGGTGCCCTGAGGATGCAGCTGGCAGCATCCTGGCCTGCAGGGATGTGCTGTGGCATGGCCAGAGCCAGCGGGGACATCCCCACCTCCTGCCCCCAGTGCCACCAGCTGCCTGCAGACCAGAGCACTCCCCCTGGCTCCTGGTGCTCACCCACACACCAAGCACCGTGCTGTGTGCAGGGGTGCTGCTGGTTGCCAGCGATTCCCCTTTTTTCGTGGGGATTTTCGGGCTGCTTGCTCTTCCCCCTTGGTCCTGCCCCTCTGTGCTGCAGCACAACAGCCTCAAAAAACTGCTCAAAGCCGCTCAGGTGGCGGCAGAGACAAAACCACAGCTGCTGGTTTCGGAGAGTCCTGAGTCTCCACCAGCACCTCCAGGCAGTTTCCTTCCACTCTTAGCCACGTGGGCAACCCTCAGCAGCCCCGTGGTGCTCGCTGCAGCCCACGTGCACACGTGGGAGGCGTTACTGGCAGGAGGCTTGCAGGGGCGGTGGGAGATGGGGAGGTGGGCGTGCAGGGAGCATATGACCTCGTGCTAATTCCTCGTGCCTCTCCCCTGGCAGATCTGGGAGTCCGTTCCCTACCTCGCCTCGTACGTGAGCCCTGCCCTGAAGGAGGGCAGGAGCATCCCGCTGCTGCCGCAGGAGCTGGAGGCCACGTGGAACGGTGAGAGAGAGAGCCAGCACACGGCCTGGCAGGGCACACCACGAGGGGTTCAGGGCCAGGCTGCCCGGGCTTTTCCTGCTCTCCTTCCCCGGGGGATCTGCCCTGGGTCTGCGCCCCCTCGCTAAGCCTCGGAGGAGCCAGAGCGAGCCTCGCGCAGGGCCCGGCTGGGCAGCAGCCAGGGCTGTTCCTCGGGCTTTGTCCATGTTAGGTAATCTGCAGCTCCCGACTTGGCCGGCCGCTGTCCACATAAACAAGGCGATGCTCGGGCTGCTACCAGTGGGAAGGAGAGCCGGGATCGGGGGCAGCCCGGCCCCGCACCCTCCCCACCCCGCAGCAGGGCCCGGGGAGCTCCTGTCCCATCCTGGGGCTTCCACACCCCTGTCAGGGGTCAGGGGCTCGGCAGCACCCGGGCACAGGGGTCCCCCTGGGAGGAGTTTGGAGCTCAGCGTGCCATCACCGCCCCACAGATGGTCCTGTGCCCTTCCCTCCTTGCTGGGAGGTGCTGGGCGGGCGCTGCCCACAGCTTTCCCTCTGTCCTGCCCTGCAGAGCACAGCCACCTGGCTGCCGGGCAGGTACCAGCACTGCGGGACCCCGGGGGACAGAGGGTGACAGCCCTAAAGCAAGGGCTGGGGGCAGGCGGCTCCTTTTGCCCTAAATGGAGCTGGCAGCTGGCAGCTGGGCAGCAAAGCAGCCCTGGGAAGAGGCGAAAAAGGCAGTTTGGAGAAGTATGTGCAGAGCAATGTGCCGCCGGGGGCACTGCTGTCCCCCAGGTACCTGGCCCAGAGCTATCCCTTCCCCCTGAGGCTCTGGGAAGCACCAGGAAGGGGCTGCCTGGTCCTGGGGTGGGGGAGCACCCACCTGCACCCACCTGCACCCACCTGCACCCACCCGCTGCATGGCCGGGGCTGCCAGGAGGGGCCCGCAGCGTGCCAGGGTTTCCCCTGCTATAATCAGCAGCCCTGGGGCTGAGCCTCTGCGGAGCTGCGAATGGTTTGGGGCTGGAACATCAGGTCTGGCCACCAGGTTTCTCATCCCAGACCTCTCCCCAAACCCAGCCCCCGTGTCGCTGCGGTTCGGGGCAGCCTCTGGGGTTGCCGAACACTTGCGCAAACGCCGTGTGTGATGGTTTGGTGAGGGACGAGGAATTGTTTCCCTGCAGTGGCCAAAGCACTCCGGGTGGGCTGCTGAGCTGTGCGGGGTGCGACTGCCCCGGCTCCTGCTGCTTGGCTCCAGCAGCACACACACACACACACGGGGGCAGCAATTTGTGCCCTGTTAAGCAGCACAGCAGCACCCCAGGGCCGGCTGGCAGCAGCCACCATCCCGGGCCAACCCTGGCTCCTCTGTCCCAGTCAGCAGCGCCGACCTGCAGCTCTCCGGCATGCGAACCCTGGAGCACGTGGCAGTCACCGTCACCATCACACACCCCCGCCGCGGCAACCTGGAGATCAGGCTCTTCTGCCCCAGCGGCATGATGTCCCTGATAGGAACCACCAGGAGCATGGACTCGTGAGCACCGGGGGGGGGCAGGGACTGCAGGGCAGGGCCAGGCACGTGCCCGGCCTCGCAGCTCACGGCTTCTTCCTCCCCCCTCTGCAGGGACCCCAACGGCTTCGCTGACTGGACCTTCTCCACGGTGCGGTGCTGGGGCGAGGAGGCGCAGGGCACCTACAGACTGGTCATCAGGGACACCGGTGGGTCCTGCTGCTGGGGGTGCTGGCAGCGAGGCCAGGCTGGGGCTGGGAGCTGGGAGCCCCAGCGGAGGTGGGAGCATCCCCTCCCGGAGCTGCTGCGTGTGCCCCGCTAGCCCCGTGCCCTGGGGAGCTGCCAGCCCAGCGCCTGGGCTGTGCCAGGTGGAGGAGTTCCCCGCTGCTGAGACCTGTTTCTTCTCCAGGAGATGAGAGCCTGAGGCCCGGGACCTTGAAGCAGTGGCAGCTGACCTTGTACGGCTCCTCCTGGTCCCCAGCGGAGATGAAGGAGCGGCAGAGGTAGGAGGACACAGCCCCATGTTGGTGGGGAGCAGGAGCTGGCGGGCTCAGGGACGTTACAGAGGCCTCTGAAGGGAGCTGTCACGGCGAGGTGATGGCAGGGGGAGGAACAGGTGGCAGAGGGGGACCTCGGGCTGCACAAAACAGCTCCACTGCAGAGCTGGCAACCCCCAGTGGCGTGGAAGGCACCCCAGAGCCTTCACGGGCATTTGGGATCCTCCCTGCGGCACCCTCACTGGTGCCCCTGTCCTGCAGGCTGCTGGAAGAAGCCATGAGCGGGCAGTACCTGGACAGCAACTTCTCCCTGCCCTGCCCTCCGGGGCTGGAGATCCCCGAGGAGCAGCACTACACCGTCACGGCCAACACGCTCAAGGTGAGCCTGCTGGGGCTGGGGAGAGGCACGGGGTGCACGAAGCAGGGACACCCATCCTCTGCAGGAGTCACGGGGAAGGGGAAACCTGCGGCCCTGATCCTACTGGCACCGTGTCCCGTCCCCTGGGAGGCGCTGGGTGACGGGGCAGGGCTGGGGGGAGTTGAAGCTCTGGTTCTCAGGGGGCTTCCTCCTCCACAGACCCTCCTGCTGTTGGGCTGCTTTGCTGTGTTCTGGACTTTCTACTACATGCTGGAGGTGTGCCTGACCAGGAACAACGTGGGCTTTGACCTGAGCTGCAGCAGCTCCACCGCCTGCAGGTGGTACCCGCACGGGGGCAAGCACAGAGCCCTGGAGAACGGCCTGGAGATGGAGGCCGTGCCGCTCTACAGGGAGAAGGAAGCCGAGGAGGGCGAGGCGGAGGGCGAGCAGCTGCAGCCCGCCCAGGAGGACGGGGGCGAGGAGGGGTCCTGGACCCCCACCCACCCCAAAGCTGCCCCCAGCAGCAGAGCTGCCGGCTGCCACGAGGCAGCCCCCGCCGCAGCAGGGTACCTCGGCCGGGAGGCAGCAGCCGAGCTGCTGTCGGAGGGCAGGGAGCACCAGGCATGCTAGCTGGGGCTGGGGGCTTGGGCTGCATCCCCCCCCTCGGTACGTCCTTCCTGAGCGTGGGCAGCAGAGCCTTCCCGAGCCCCCGGGGACCACTGCCGCCGTGTCCTGCGAAAAGGGGTGCTGGAAGTGGCTCAAGCAAGGAGAAAGTCCGCTGGCAGTGGCAGGGGAGCTTTCCTTTCCCTTGCTCTGGAAAACAAAGCAAGCCTTAAGCCCGTTCCCAGAGGAGCTTGCTCCCTGCCCCCCGTGCTCTGACCCCGCCACCCCGTCCCCTCCGGCAAGCCCACGAGCAGGCGCACGCTTGGGAGGGGGGCAGAAGGCAGCGGGGCTCCCTCCAGCATCCTGCCCGGAGGCTGCAGGGCCTCAGTGCCCCCCGCAGGGTGCTGGGGGCTGCCCCCCACACCCCGTATGCTGCAGGGAGGGCTGGGGGTGTCCCTGCGTGGGGACACCGCGCGCAGAGCCTGGCTGGGGCTGGGGAGGGAGGACCGAGTTGCTCTGGCAGCGGCTCGCCTGCGAGCCGGGCTGGTTTGTTCACGTGTCTTTGGGTTCGCTGGTTTATTTTTTTAAAGTTGGGGGGTTGTTTTTTAAACGGCAGAGTCCTTTTGTGTAGCTTTCCAAATAAAGTCTTCTAAAAACCCTCCTCTCCCCGATCCCTCACTCCTCTGCCCTCCCAGCACTTGCTCCCTTTGGGAACCCGAGTCCCCGAGCGCCCAGGGCAGGGGGAGGCTCTGCTGGGGGCCAGGGCTGCTCCTGGCCAGGGCCAAGGGGTTGGAAGGAAGAAGGGCAGCGGCTTGGGGTGGGGAGGGCTGAGCCCCCCCTCTCTGCACCATCCACGTCTCCGGGGCTTCGGCTCTCCTGGCACACCCGCGGGACGGGGTGGGAGGAAAGCTGTGCACGCGGCGCTGGCTGAAGAACCTTTTAATTTTGACAAAAACGAAGTACAAAACCGAGGCCAATTTTCTTTTCTCCCCATTCGCGAGGATCTCTGCCAGAGTGGCGCTGGGCTGGCGCGGGGTGGCGGGCGGGCGGGGTGGCTCCAGGTGCTGGGGCGCGCGCCCTCCCCGGGGAGGGCCACGGGGCACCCGTGGGTGCCCGCGAGCGCGGCTGGGCGCAGGGGGGGACGGGGCCAGCTGGCGGCGGGGCTCGCAGGAGTGAAGCGGGGAGCGTGCGAGGCCGGAGATGAGGAGGAGGAGGAGGAGAGGAGAGGAGAGGCCGCCCGGGAGCGGGAGCCAGAGCGAGCGCGGCGGGGCACGGCTGGGCTGCGGCTCGGTGCCGGTCGTGGCGCCGGAGGGGTGTTTTGGGCTGGCTGGCTTTTGGTTTCCAATAAATACCAATCGGTGGGGGGCGGCTGGAGTCGCCGGCGCCCCGGCAGCTGCGGCACGCGGGGCTGGAGGGAGCGCAGACGGAGGTCCTGGCTGGGGCTGGGGGAGGCGGGGGGCTGCCTAGCTGATGATCTGCCGGGGCCGGCCGTAGCTCATCCCCGCCTGTGATGCGCCCTTGTTGCTCCCCATCTGTAAGCCGATGACGTTCTTGCCCTCCTTCAGCTGGCTCTCGGTGAACTCCCGCTTGTGCTCCTGCGCCTTCCTGCGGGGCGGAGGGAGAGGCCATGCGGCACCCGCTGCCCCCCCGGCTGCCGGATCCTTGGATCCTCGCCCCGGTGCTGGAATTCCCCCCATTCCCCTCCCCAGGGCCGCAGCCCCAGCCCCCTGCTCCCTGGGGCACCCAAGAAGGGACCAAACCCCCCAGGGCAGCGGGAAGGGGACGGTGCCAGCCCCGCCGGCTCTGCGGGGAGCTGGCGGGCAGGGGGCAGGGGCGCGAGGGTCCCGCACTTACTTCATGAACCAGTTGGGGTCCCCGTGGTAGTTCCCGTCGTTCTTGGTCACCGCCAGGCTCCCCAGGGCCATCAGCGTCCTCTGCACCGCCGCCATGTCCTTGGCTGCCCAAGGACAGTGGTGTGAGCGCCGGCACGGCGCTGCCAGCCCCCCGTGAAGCCCCCCGCCCGCAGCCCCCCGCCCAGCACACCTTCAAAGAGGTCGACGGTCTGGAAGATGTCTGTCTTCACCACGCCGTAGTCCTCGGCCGCCTTGAGGAACTGGGCGATCTGCTCCATCTGCTTGAACACCATGGTGGGGGGGCTGTCGGGGATCTTGACGGGCTTGGAGCCGTCGGGGTAGAGGCTGTTCACCAGCCGGCTGAGCACCTGCGGGCAGCGGGGGGCTGAGGGAGGCCGAGCTCCCCGCACGGCCCCGCCGCCGCCCGCCCGGCCCCGCACTCACGATGCCGTTCTTCAGCCAGACCTGGAAGCCCAGGCGGCCCCGGTCGGGGCGGCCCACGCTGGCCCCGCACTGCGCCACGATCCACTCCACCAGGCGGTCCTCCAGCTCGTCGTCGTACTTCTTCTCGATCTTGGACTGGACGTCCCTGCTCATGCCGTACGCCGGGCCCTTGTTGGCCATGACTGCGGCGGGTGGGAGACCTGGGGCAGGACGGGGCGCGTGAGGCTGCGGGGGCACTGCTCCCCCTTGCCCGCAGCATCCACCTCCCGGCTCTCCCCGTGCCAAGCAGGGGCTGTTCGATGCCCAATGGCACATCCAGAGCCGAGCACTCAACCATGATCCTTGCAGCACACCCAGACAGACGGTTCCCATCCCGGAGCTGCCTCATCCCCGCTCTCCAGCTCAGGGCGTGCAGCAGAGCTGCCTCGTCCCCATCCCTGCCCGCTCAGCCACCGGCAGGCCCCGAGGGTGCCCACATCCCTGGCTTCGGGCAGCCGGTGGCCGTGCCATGGCTGAAGGTGTCCAGGAAGGAATCAGCACGGCTGGAGAGCAGCAGGGTCCAGGCAGCAGGGCTGGGTGCCTGGGGCACCGCGGGGTGCCATGGGGTGGCCACAGCTCTCCGTGTCCCCGTGCCAGTGCCAGGAGGCCACCCCGCGGAGCCGTGCCCGTGCCCTTGTAAGGACATGGTGCGGGCAGGCACGGCGGTGGCCAGGGCGGGCAGCGCCGGAGGATGCCAGGAAGGGTGCCAGCGGGTGGGGAGCTGGCAGCCAAGCCCCCCGCCGAGGCAGCCTCTCTCCTCCCCGCACAGCTCCTGGCTGGGTTGGAGCCAGCCGAGTGCCGGGGCTGAGCCGTGGAGGCCCCTGAGCTCCCCGACCAGCAGCTCGCCCCTCGCACCGGGCAGATGCAGCCCAGTTCCAGCAGCACGGAGCCTGGGAGGCAGCAGGGAAATGCCGAGCCTGGCTGCTGGCAGCGATGCAGGGAGCCCCCAGCCCCGGGGTTCCTGCAGTGTCAGTGCAGGAGCCCCCCACGGGCTGTGCCCAGTCCCGGGCACGTCCCCGATGCCGCAGGCAGCACCGCTCAGCTGGCACAGCTCACGGGGCACTGACCGTGAGCCCGTGCCCACCTCCCACCTTCACCCCCTTCCCGCAGGAACTGGGGGCTGGGGCTGCTCCCCGAGTGCTCCCTGAGTGCCCCAGGGCTGGGCACAGCCGGCGCCCACCAAAGCTCTGCTCCCGGGAGCCGCGGAGCCCCGGTGGCAACCCGGTGCTGAGGACCGGGAGCAGCAGCGCACCCGGGGCAGGGTCCTCAGCCCGTGGAACTGCCTCCGTCCCCCCAGGGGGAGAGGGACCCGAATCCGGGGAGCAGCACCCCCATTCAGGGAGCATGATGCCATCCTGGGGAGCAGCACCCCATCCCGCAGAGCAGCACCTCAATCCAGAGAGCAGCAGCCCAATCCCGGAGAGCAGAATCCCCGTGCGGGGAGCAGGACCCCATCCCGGGGAGCAGGACCCCATGCCGGGGAGCAGCATCCCAGCACAGACAGCAGCAGCCCCATCCCCGCCAGCAGAATCCCAACGCGGGGAGCGCGACCCCATCCCTTGGATCCCGGGGAGCAGCACCCCAACGTCCCAGGGGTCGGCGTCCCCAGGGGGCACCCCCCGTGCCCGCCACCCCCCCGCAGCAGGACTCACGAGCGGCTGCTGAGGGAGGCGCGGGGCGATGCTGTGCGCGGGAGCGGGCGCTCTGCACACCGGGGAGGCCGACGCCGAGCTAAAAGGCCGGTGCCGGGGCAGTGATGTCAGCCAGCCCGCGGCCAGCCCCCCATCCCTCCCTCGCGGGGCGCACCCAGACTCCGGCCCAGGCACCATATTTGGGGAAAAGACTCCGAAAAGCGGTGACTAAGGGCCCGTGCCGGAGCATTCCCCGCGTGCCTCAGCCCCGGCAGTTTTGGGGCAGGGAGGAAGCGGGGCCCCGGGCTCTGATGGAGTAAGTCCTTTTATAGGCAGGCGCTCGCCGAGGTTTTTCTGCCCTGACTTCATGGCTGGCTTTCCCCTGCGCTCACCCCGCGGGGCTCTGCGGGGCTGGGGGCACGGGGGGGACCCGAGCGGCCGGGACGAGGCCACGAGGTGGTCGCGGTGCGTGCCGGGGGGCTGCTGGGGAGCAGAGCGAGCCAGGGCTGGCCTGCACAGCCCGGAGAGGCCGTGGGCATCCTGCGGGCACCCGGCCAGGGCTCAGGAGTGTCCCCAAGAATTGCTCTGCCCCCGTCGAGGAGGGCAGGATGCGGCCGGGCAGCCCTGGAGCCAGGTGGGGATGGCACAGGGACCCCCAGCCCCAGGGACCCCCAGCCCCAGGGCCCTGGCACACCCCCAGCTCCGTCCCCAGCCCTCCCCGGCCCCCCCTGCAGTGCCAGGAGCTGCAGCAGGACACGGCCACAGCTCCAGAATTGTCCCCATGGCCACGGGACCCCAGGGGCTCAGCGCGGGGGCACAGCCCAGGACCCGCAGCCTCCCCAAAGCTCCCCTACATCCACGGGCACGCTGCCTGCACCCCAAACCTCTCCGCACCCCAAACCCCGCAGCTCCCAGCCCCTGGGGCACAGCAGCAGCCCCACAGCCCTGGGGGGCCTCTCAGCTTCCCGAGGGGGAGGCTGGGGGAGCAGCAGCACGCGGCTGACACCCAGCGGCCCCTCCAAACCCCCCCGGGGTGCTGGATGTGCCAGGAGCCCCCAGCCCCGGCCCCGCAGGAGGAGGCAGGCACGGGTAAAGTGCAGACACTTTAATGGGAGCCGCTCCCCGGCACGGCCGCAGGAGCAGCGGACGGGAGGAGAAATCCGGCCGGGCGAGGGGCTCGGCGGGACGCGGCCCCCCCGGGGGCTGACCCCGGCATTGGGGTGCAGGGGCAGGGCCGCCACGCTCCGCGCCCCAAAACTGGCATTAGGCACTGAAGGTCCCGCACCCGTGTGCGTGTGGGGCCGCGCGTCCCAGCAGCAGCAGCACCTTGTCCAGTGTCACTTGTCACCACGGACGGGCGCCACGGGGGACGCCACGCAGCCACGCAGCCCCCCCGGTGCAAGAGAAGGGCCGGGCTGCCAGCGGGGGTCCCCAGCCCCATTTTCGGCTAAGACACGTGCTGGGCAGGCCGGGGGGGTTGGCCTCAGGCACCCGCACAGTGAGGAGGAGGCACGGCGAGGAGGGGACGGAGAGGCTGGCGGGACCCCCAGCACGGGCATCCCTCCCCCGGGGTGGGGGGGCTCCAGCCGGGATTTTGGCACAGCCCCGGGGGGCGGCACCGTGGAGCAGCAGCCCCTCTGCTGCCGGGCCCCTAGAAGACGTAGATCTTGTCCCGCTGGACGCAGTCCAAGTCATCGTCCAGCGTCAGCAGCACCTGCGGAGAGGGCAGCGGAGGGGCCGTGGGCAGGGCGGGGAGCTGGGGCCCCCCCCGGCTGAGCCCCCCGGGGTCCCGTGGCTGCGGGGAGGGCAGCACCTACCAGGAAGGAGCCGAACATGGCGATGGAGGAGAGGAAGTGCCAGATGTCGTGGTCGTCGAAGAAGTCGAGCAGGATGCAGTCGCGGTTGTGCTCCCGGGACTCGGCTGGGGTTTTCTGTGCGGGACGGGGCGAGCTGTCACCCTGCCCACCCCACTGCCACCCCCTGCCCCCCAGCCACCCAGCCACCTACCTGCCAGGTGCTGAGCCCCTGGAAGAAGAAGAAGAGGGCGAAGCCCCAGACCACGGAGGTGCCGATAATGCAGAGCAGGGGGATGAGCTTGATGCGCTCGCCGCTGCGGAGCTGGAGGAGAGGCCGGGGTCACCACGCAGGGGGCACCCGGCAGCCCGGGCGGGCAGCCTCTGGCCGAGCACCCCCAAAACGCCCACCCCTTGTGCCCTCCCCGCAAGGGCTCCGCTCGCACCTTCATGATGATGTAGAAGGCGAAGTAGAGGAGCAGGTTGCAGATGCCGATGGCCAGCAGGTAGGAAGCAAAGTCATTGGGGTGGACAATGAGGCCGTAGGCAGCGCTGGGGAGGCAGGGACAGGCAGCGGGGTCAGCTCAGCCTGCGGTGTCCCCCCCCCCGTGCCCTGCTGTCCCCCGGGACCTGCTGGCAGCTCCCCCAGGGGATGGGGCGGTGCAGGGGTTGGCTGCGGTGCCGCGGGTGCAGGGGCCGTGCTCAGCCCACAGCTGCCACGAGCTGGGTGTCCTCAGCCCCGGGGGCTGGCCCGGGGCCGGGGGGGGGGGAGCAGGGCAGGGGCAGCAGCAGGGATGGGGGGGCCCGGGTGTGGAGGAAGCAGTGTGGGTGCACGGCTCTGCACTTACAGCGACCAGTTGATGATGTTCCCCATGACCAAGAGCACCATTCGGTCCTGCCAAGGGAGACGGGACGGGGTGAGGAGAGGGCCTGGGGGGCACCCGGCCAGGCTGGGGGGGTGTCTGCGGTGTGCCAGGTCTCAGCACAGCCCCAGGCCGGTGGTCAGCAAGCTCGCGGGCAGCGATGTCCCTTCCCCTCCCGTCACTCACCACGTACATGGGCCCGCTGCACTGCCGGACGCAGTCTGTGTACAGCACGTGCAGGATCCTGCGCAGGATGCCCGAGTCTGTGGGGACAGGGGAGGTAGAGCTGGGGGTCCTGGAGGTAGAGCTGGGGGTCCCGGAGCTGCCCCCTGCCCGTCCCAGCCCTGCCAGCCCCAGGTAAACCCTCACCGAGCTTCCAGCGCCCCATGTAGTAGAGCTGGGTGCTGAGCAGCAGGGTGGCCACAATGTGGATGACGGAGAAGACGATCCAGAAGGCCATGTTCCCCTTGCCAAACACCTGTGGGAAGAGAGAGGAGCAGGCAGAGGGCTGGCGAGCGGCCACCCCGAGCCGTGCCCGGTCCCACCGTGCTCCTGCACTCACGACGCCGACGACGGAGAAGAAGATGACGACGGCCAGGCAGGCGTAGGCGCTGTAGGCGCTGGCGTTGATGTCGGGGTGCCGCTTCTGGTACAGCTTCAGCATGCAGAGCCCGGCGATCATGTACATGAAGGAGGTGTCTGCGGGACGGCAGCGGTCAGCGGGGCTGCGTGGGGGCAGCCCCCAGGCACGGTGCCGGGGCGGCACTCACCGAACTGGAAGTTGGTGTAGTTGGGGCAGACGTGGTAGCAGGCGCTGAGCAGCCCCTCCATCATCAGGGCCGTGCCCATGGCGTAGAAGAGCCCGAAGTGCTTGGGGATGCCGCACTCCTGGGGGGGGCAGAGGGGAGGGGAAGGGGTGCTCAGGGACGCCGAGACGCCCCCGGGAGCAGAGCCCCGCGGCCGCGTGTCCCCTACCAGGGCGTGCGTGTCGTTGCGCATGAGCGCCCGGTTGTAGTTGATCTCCCTCTGCAGGATGATGAGCAGGAAGAGCAGCCCCAGCAGGACGTAGCCCAGGTTGCTGAGGATGTTGTTGAAGGCGCTGCGGGAAGCGGGTCAGCCCCTCAGCACCCCGGGACCCCCTCCTCTGCCCACCCCCCATGGCCCTGCCCCACGCCCGCCGCCCCGACCTGAGGTTCCCCAGCGGGTGGGCGCACAGAAAGTTGTAGTAGCAGATGTCCTGGTTGCCCGTCACGTTCACCACCTGCAGGCACAGCACAGTGAGAGCAGGAGGTGGCAGGGAGAGGACACGGGGGGACACCCCGGGGACACGGGGACGTTCCCATTGGGGATGGAGAACGGTTTGGGACAGCTCCCCGGGCTGGGCACCCCGACCCCGCTCACCGTCTGGTAGGTGATGACCAGCTGGATGACCGGGAGGGCGTAGAAGACGGCGATGGTGGCGATGTTCCTGGGGGGGCACAGCGGTGTCACCGGGGTGCCCATTGGGGACACCATGGGGTCACCGTCCCGATCCCCCCCACGCTACCCTCTCCTCACCAGAAGTAGATCTGGTATTTCTTCCGCAGCACCCGCTTGTCCTTGCGGGCCAGGTCGGCCACGCAGAGGTATTGCTGCAAGGAGAGGCAGGGTCTGAGCGGGGCAGGGCGTGGGGCAGGGCTGGGCGCCCCGGCACGGCCCCACAGAGCCCCGACGGGGACGCACCTTGGTGCGGATGACGTTCTTGTCGTAGTCGATGTCGGCCAGCGTGTCGTAGTCGTCCTCCTCCACCGAGCTCAGCGAGTCCAGGCGGGGCCGCCCGGCCACGTTCTCCAGCGACCGCTCCCCTGCGCCAGAGCCGGGGGGTGAGCGGTGATGGGGGCACCCCGCGGGGCCAAGCCCTCCTCGCCGACACCAATCACCCCCAATTACACCCGCGCCCCCCTCTCTAGCTCAGCCCGGGCCTGCCCCAGGATTTGGCCACACCGGGGGGGCTGGGGCAGAGCGGCTGCGGGCACGGCGGGGGCTGCACCCGGGGCAAAGCTCGGGGCAGGGCAGATTGGCTCGATTGGACCGCCCCTGCTTGGCACCAACATCTACCCATAGCAATGCACAGCTGCCTCATCGGGGCCGAGGGGATGCGCCGCTTGAACTGCTCCTGCCCTTCAAAGGAAAGCGAGAGTTACCGGGGCAGGACGGGGGGGACCCAGCGCAGCACTGGCACCTGCGGAGGCTCCCGGCACGGCGCCAGCCGGCGGTGCCCACCCCGAGACCCCAACCTCGGGCTGGCAGGGAGGGACAGGGGCTGCCAGGGGATGGAGACAGGCAGAGCTGAGCTGCCAGCGGTCGGTGCCCTCGGGGCAGCCCTGGCACGTGGGCTCCGTGGTGTGGCACGGCGCAGGACTCACCCACGTATCCGTAGGAGACCTCTGCAGAGCCCAAGCTGCCCGAGGCGGCCTCGGTGCTGCCGGAGGAGCCGTTCTCTGCGGGGAGGGACAGGGTGGGTGTGCGGCACGGCCACAGGGCCCCGCGGGTGGGGAGGTGAGGGGCAGCAGGCGGCACTCACCGAAGGAGCCGTAACCATAGGTGTCGTAGGGGACGTGCCCCAGGAAGGACTCGGGGATGCTGCGGGAGTGCCCTAGGGGACAGGAGGGGACGCACAGCCCCATCAGCGGGGGGCAGCCACCGGCAGCACCCCCAGCACGGGGCCGTGCGGCCGATCGGAGCGGGGCAGTGCCCTGCGCCTCTGCCTGCAGCTGGGGGCACGGCACGGGCAGCAGCTCGCAGCCACGGACAGAGCAAACGCTGGCACCTACCCAGTAAAGATGCTGGGAGTCGCCAGAAAGTCATGGAGAAAGAGAAAGAGACTCAGTCAGGTGCCCCAGCCCCAGCTCAGCTGCGTCAGCCCCAGAGAGGAGAAGAAGCCAAACCCCAGGACGTTCCCATCCCTGCTCTGTGGCCTCACTTGAAAGGCAGAAAAAACCAACAGCCCCAGGGACATCCATCCCCTCGCTGCCACCCCAAATACCTGTGTCCAGGCTGGGCGAGTCCATGGCTGCCAGGAGCCCCTTCCTCTTCTGCTGCCTGCCAAAGGGAGCGGCCGTGAGCAGCACCGCAGGGTGCCCACGGGTGGCACCACGCCGTGGGGCAGGGACAGGGGCACGGGGAGGGGACGGGGGGGCCACAAGGGTTGGGGGCTCACCGGCAGCTCTCCCAGCAGGCGATGAGCAGCGTGAGGACGTAGAAGGAGAGGAAGATGCCCAGGCAGAAGAGCATGCTGCTCACGTACGCCTCCGCTGCGCACAGAGCCGGGACGAGGCTCAGGGCGAGCGGTGGCCCCGGGGACCTGTCCCGGGGTCCCCCTCAGCACCCCGCAGCTCCCAGCCCTTATCGGCGCCCGGAGCAGGCTCCCACCCAGGCTTACAGGTTATGGCAGGGGACACCATCACCTCCAGCATCTTCTGCCGGTTGTGCTGATCCACGGGCTCATCTGCAGGAGGCACGGGCAGCCCTCAGCTCTGCGGGGCGGGGGTCAGCCCCGTGCCCAGCACCAGACCCCGCAGCAGCAAGGCTCCCCCCGCCGGGCACCCACCTGGGGAGGTGTGTTTGGACAGGGGGTAGTAGGGCAGAGCCCCCCCGCACGCCTCGTCCTCCGTCTTCACCACCACCACCACGTAGAAGCTGTTGCTGGGGAAATCCTTCTTCTGCCACGGCGAGAGAGACGAGGGTCAGCAGCGCCGGGGGGGGGCGTGTGGGTCCCTGTGGGGCTGAGCCCCACGGCCGGGGCCTGTCCCCATGCCCAGTGACCCCGGCCCCGCGCCCACCTGCACGGTGATGGCCGCCTTCTTGGTCATGGTCTGGTACATGCCGATGAAGGCCACGTTGTTGTCCAGGTCGTAGACGGGGCACTGCGGGGTGCGAGGGGCCGTCAGCCCCGCCGAGCCCCCCGGGGGGAGTCCCCGGAGCCCAAACCTACCAGGATGTCCTGGATGGAGATGACGGAGCAGGGGAAAGCCATGGCCGAGGTCACCTTCACGATCACCGAGTCCACTCCCTCGGGGAACTCGTACTTGAAGTACTGGGGGGAGAGGGGCACGTCGCCACCCGTGCCGCTCCCCGCGGTGCGGACCCTCTGCCCGGCCAGCCCGGCCCCTCACCTGCGGCTGCGACGCCGTGGCGTTGAAGCTGAAGGCTTCATTGGTCCTGGGGAGAGCGGGGAAGGAGGGATGAGGGCCGGCTGGGGCAGCAGCTGCATGGGGAGGGAGCGGGCAGGGGGCCGGGGCCGTGCCCCTCACCGCAGCACGAAGTTCTCCACGCGGGTGACGCGCAGCTGGTAGGAGGCGTTGAGGGACAGCGTGGAGACGTCCACGTAGAAGTGCTGGGTCTCCACCTCCGCCTTGCTCTGCGGCTGGCACAGCGTGCGGCTCACCTCCTGGTACGCGTACTTCCTCTGGTACCTGGGGCAGGCAGACCCCCCCGTGCCATGACACCGACCCCTGCCCACCCCGTGCCATCAGGGGACCCCCACCCGGGGCTCCCAAGCCCCCCCCGACACTCACAGGCCCCGTAGGATGAGCGGCACCTGGAACGAGACCACCGCCTCCTTCTGCCTCACCACGAAGAGCACGGGCAGGTCCTTGTGGTCGGACAGGACGTTCACCGACACCCGGACTCCCTCTGTCTGCGGGGACAGCGTGGAGGCGACGCTGTGGCCGGGCAGCGGCGCCCCGCTGGGTGGACTTTGCTCGCAGACACGTTGGCCCCGTGCTGATGGGGGGGTGTGGGACGTGGGGACCGGGCTCTGCCACCACCCGGGGCTGGGTGACGGGGTCTGCACGGCCACGCTGCGGCTGGGGGCTCCTGGGAGTGGTGGGGCACTGCCTCGGGGTGAACCCGGGGTGCCCAAATGGGGAACGTGGCCCGAAAGGGGGAGCACAGCCCAAAAACAGGAACATAGCCCAAAAATAGGAACATGGCCCAAAAGGGGGGATGCAGCCCAAAAACAGGAACACAGCCCAAAAATAGAAACACAGCCCAAAAGGGGGGATGCAGCCCAAAAGGGGGGACACAGCCCAACAAGGGGAGCGCAAACCAAGAAGGGGAACACATCGCAACAAGGGGAACACCCCAAAAATGGGAACGCACCCCAACAAGGGGAACACAGCCCAGGGAAGGGAACACCCCAAAAACGGGAACTTGCCGCCAAAAGGGGCCCCGCTCCCCCAAAAGGCCACCGTGCCCCCCCCGTGCCCGGCGCCCCGCTCACCCTGTTGCGCAGCACGGTGTGGTTGAAGGCGTAGATGTTGAGCAGGTCGGCGTCCACCCAGTCCGAGTAGGTCCTGTCGAAGGTGGCCTCCTTCTCCTGCACCCGCCGGCGCTGCTGGGGCTGGGGCTGGGGCTGGGGCAGGGCTGGCAGCGGGGCGAGCACCCCCAGCAGCAGCGCCCAGGCCAGCACGGCGGGCGGCATCCCGCCAGCATCCCCGGCCCCGCCGCGGGGGCACCGGGGGGGCACCGGGACGGGACGGGGTCAGCCGGGGGGCACGGCGGGGTCAGCCGGGGCGCAGCGGGGAGCACGGAGCCATGGCGCGGGGGGGGGCAGGCGCTGCCGGGGCCGGTGCCCGGTGCTTGGTGCCCGGTTCCCGGTGCGGATCCCGGTTCCCGGTGCCGGTGCGGATCCCGGTGTGGATCCCGGTGCAGATCCCGGTGCCGGTGCGGATCCCGGTGCCCGGTTCCCGGTGGTGATGCCCGGTGCCGGTGCGGGTCCCGGTGCCGATGCCCGGTCCCGGTGCGGGTCCCGTGTCCCCGGTGCCGGTGCCGCCGCCCGGCGGTAAACACGTCCCGGCGGTGACGTCAGGGCCGGGCGGGGAAGTGACGCGCGGGCGGCGCCGACCGGGGGCGGCCCCGGAGCCACCGTGGAGGGGGAGCGGAGCCCCGGGACCGGCGCACGGACACGGCGAGGGGCAGCCCCGGGGCAACCCCACCACCCCCGGGGCTTTACGGGGCTGCTCCCGGACAGTCCGGGCCGAAATATCCCGGTCCT
Source organism: Aythya fuligula (assembly GCF_009819795.1). Lineage (NCBI taxonomy): Eukaryota > Metazoa > Chordata > Aves > Anseriformes > Anatidae > Aythya > Aythya fuligula. The sequence continues at coordinate 6,576,895 of NC_045580.1, read as the reverse complement.
AAGCGTCCTGCTCCTAAATGCGCCCTGATCCTAAAAATCCCCTGATCCTCAATGCGCCCTGATCCTAAATGTCCCCGATCTTCACCGTCCTGTTCCTCAATGTCCCCTCTTCGTAGATATCCTGTTTCTTCGTAGATGTCCTGTTCCTAAGCAGCCCCTGTTCCTCAACACCTCCCCTTTTAAATATCCTGATCCCAAAGATCCCCTGTTCCTAAACACCCTGTTCCCATATCCCCCCCCAGCTCCCCCTCTCCTGGGCTGGAGCCCCCAGCCTCCTGCCCCGGATCTGCCCCCACCCGGGGCATTGTGGTGCTCGCTGCTCCCCCAGGTGAGGGGCTCCCCGCTCCCCATGGGTGTGAGGCCGGGGCAGAGCCAGGAGCAGAGCCGCAGCTCACGCCCGACTCCTGGCCAAATCCTGCCTCTGCTGGCACGCCTCGGAGGTCGATGCCGGAGTGCTGAGCGTTCCCCATTCATCTCAGGGCTTAGGAGTGAATCAGAGCCATCAGCAGCCAGCTGAGAGATGCTGTCCAGGCAGTTACCTGCACCTGCAAACATCATTCAGAGCTTTGGGTACAGAACCCGAACTCTGCATCGCTTGGAAACGGTGGTGAAAAGAGAGGAAAACGAACAAACAAACAGAAACCAGACTAGCAGTAAGAATGGATACTGAATGAGAAGCGAGGATCCAGACGAGCACGACTCCAAATACCCACGGGAGGGAAGGCTGCGGGTTTACCCGTGAGAGGCTCCCCTGTGGAAGCTCCCCCCGACCCTGCAGCACCCCACAGCCGGTCCACGGCCCAGCAGCAGCAACGGGACACAGGAGGCAGCCAACAGGGAGCGGGAGACGCAGGCGCACACACACACACTGCAACACGTTGGGGTGAAACATTTACATTTATATTGAAATATGCACTAGACAGAGTGAGTTCTACCAGTTGATGTTTTTTTTTTTTTTTTTTTTTTTTTTTTGCCAAAGCAGAATCACAATTCCCACCCGGGAAGGTTCAAGTCAGTGAGCAGACACAGAGCAGCGCCCCCGAGCAGGTGGGGAGGTCCCCACCATGTGCCTGGAGTGTCACCCCCTCCTCCCCAACAAGTCCCCAGGCACTCTTTTCCGTCCTTTCACATCTTTTCTCTTGGCTGCAATAAATAGGGAACTGGCAGTGCTCGCAGGCCACTGTACAGACAAGACACCAGGCTTCAGCACAGAACTGAAAAATGCAACTGGATTGTTTACAAAAGGAAAGAGCCCCAAAGGGCCGGTTCTTCCACAGCCAACCATTAACAATGAAATAATTCATGCTGGCCGGGCTGGGGCAGCCCAGCCCAGCCCCGATCCCAAGGGACATCGGTCACCCAAAGCTGCAACTGAAGCTTTTCTATGCGTCCTTTGGCGAGGCACTCGTTTTTTTTTTTAGTATTTGCTCAGTGAGGAGGCAGAATCCCTCCTTGCCCTCACACAAAACGTCTCAATTTTGTGCGGGACAGTTTCTTACTAGACAGCCCCAAGCACAGCTAAAGTCTCCTAGGAAAAAAACAACAAAAAAAAAAAGCTGTCCTTCCTCTCCTCGTGCAGCATCAGCACCCATCAGCGAGGGTTAAGGCAGCCGAGGAGGAGAGCTGCGAACACCGAAACAAGCACAGAGCGTGGCACCTGAGCAAGCCAAGCCTAAGCAGAGCTGTCCTCAGTCACGTTGCAGAGGAGCCACGAACCTGCCCAACCTCTCTCATTCCACCCAGCGCCCTGCCAAGAGCGGCTGACTCACCGCCGGACACGGCCGCAGCTGAGGAGTTAACTTTTTATTGGAAGGACACATTCCTGGGCAGCGTCTCTTTAACCAGCTGCAGGGACAGCACGGAGGGAAGCAGGGATGCATAGATTAAACTATCACACTGCCTTTCTATAAAAGCCTAGAAAGCTGGAAAGCTCGCAGGGAGCAGGGCGCTTTGGCCCGTCTCCCTAGGGGTGTGTGTGTGGAGGGGGGGTCAATAAATCTTTTCCCCAAGAATCCTCCACTGCGAGGGATTTTCAAGGCTGGATTTCACACTTTTTTCCTACACCAGCTTCTCCAGCAAGCATCTAATCAGAAGCGTGAACACCTTTATCTTAAAGCCTGCTCTGCAAGGCAGCAGGGCTACAGAGTGCATAGGCTGAGCGGGGCCTGGGGAGCAGCACGTTCCTGGCCTGGCCCATGGGGGTGAGACAATCATCCTCCTTCTACTACGGCACTCCAACACTTTTTACTTTTATTTCGGGGAATTGGAAAGCTTCATCCTTCCTTCATCTGTGTGTAGATCACATATACTGGAAACAAAACACACACTATGCATGCAATCCAGGCAGAAATCCTGCTATGATCAAATCTACAGGAAGAGGGGAATGTAGTGGGGACATAAAAGTATTCCTTAATGCTAGATTATAGACTGCATTAAACACCAGCACCCTTTATTATAAAAAAGGGCCAACAGACTATATACAGTACCTATGTACTTTCATTGCAGCAGGGCACAGCAAGCAACCTGGACACCTAAACACCCCTCAGTAAGCACACAGCATGGAGCGCCCGCTAAAAAGCCGTCGGTTCCTCTCCCATTTACCTGCCGGGAGGAGCGTGTGTGGCTGCAGGTCCCTCTCACGCCCCGAGAGGAGCGGGGATCTGCGCTGGCAGCCACCACAGCACGGATCTCTGATGTCTGCACGGTGCTGCCACGCTCCAGCTCCAGCAGGTAAGCTGAGGAAGAACAGACTTGAGTTAAAATTACTTTATTTGCGAGTATATTTAGCTATTCGCCTAGGGCTCTGCGTTTAGGGTCCAAAACGGTTTCTTTTTGAAAAAGAGAAGCTTTCACTTGTAGATGAAAGGCTGTTTTCATACCACCACTAGTAGACTATAACCAGCTCTCATAACAACAACAAAAAAAGTCCCACCTACTTGCAGCCCCTGGAAGAGGGCGCTCGCTGCACTGGCTCCCTTGCCTGGAGGTGAGCCGCGTCCAGGGCAGGAAGAGGCTACACCCTGGCTTCGCTTTTTTACTGTAAGAGGCTGTAGTTGCTTGAATAAAATGTTTATACAAGTAAAACAGAAGCAATAAAGAAATATACACCTTGGAATCTGTAAAGCTTCAGACTGATTTAGGCCTTGCAAAAAGGGGTTATTCATACGGGTTTTCCTTAGAAAAAAAAAAAAAAAAAAAAAGGATGTAACAGTCATACTTAAAAAAAAAAAAAAAAAGAAAAGAATGATGAACAGCACTGTAGAGAGCCCTGTAGCACAGGCAACTCAAAGGAATGAAATGTCAGTTCTATAGGAGCGAGGACGTAACTACCTTGTGTGATATTAACCGGATAATTAAAAATCCTACACTGAACAACTGTTAAAAGGCAGCGACACCATACACGGACAGGAGCAGAGAACAGGACAGCCAGCAGCACCTGAACGATGCTGCCCACAGGGAAGCTGCACGGAATGAAGCGTGCCCTGGCATGGTGAAGCAAGCACGAGCACAAGCACCTGGGAGCGTGACACGCGTTCAGCTAACAGTTTGTCTCGTTACACTTCTCAATTCCAGTTTCATGCTGCTTCAGAAATAAGGGGTGGGAAAGCGACACGCGTCGCCTAACCCCCCAGTGGGAAAAAAAAAAAAAAAAAAGGAAAAAAGGAAAGAACAGAAATATTATTAAAAGGTGGGACTGAGACTGAAAAATGCATCTGTTCTGTTATTAGCAAGTGGAAGGCAATTCTCGTTCCCAGGCTAATACACAGAGCACAACCCCTACAGCCAGGAACAGTGAGCCAGGAGCTGTGCACGGGCTGTCAGAGACAGGCTAAAAGGTTCTAGGACAACCACAGAGCAACAATACGTGGGAGGGGCACAGAGTGACAGTCCTGTTCTCATTTTAAATGAGGAATGGTTTAAAAGTAAAACTCTTCTTCAGCTAATCTCCTCCTGCAATAAAACCAACCAAGCCGGCCCTCACATGTACAAGACCAGTTAAACATCAGCCTTCCCCCTCAAAACACTAGGTACGAGCATCCGTAACATTCTACAATGGAAAGTGCTTTAAGAAAGAAGGATTCTGTAGTGCCAGTGACAGAACTGATCTGATGGGCTGGAGGATGTGAACACTGACGTCAGCTGATCAGGCCAGAGCAGCTCGTTTCTCCTCGGGGGTCTCCTCCAGTAGCTGCATGATCAGTTCGTGGAGGGGTTTGCAGATCTTGGCGTAGCCCCCTCCCGTCAGGTGCAGGAAATCAAACATGTCGTGGTAGGAGATGGTGCCATCCGAGTGCACGAAGCCGGCGTCTACATCCAGCAGCTGCACGTTGGGCAGTTTGGGGAGGGAGGCTTTTAGCAGGTGGTTCACCTTGGCATTCTTCTGCCGCAGAGGGTTTGGCTTCTCTCCACGAGGTAGCAGGCCCTGAGACGAGAGAGAGGCAGTGAGGAGCTTTCACACAGTAATGATTTCCCTCCCCCCCCCCGTCGATTCAAGCATCCTTTCAGGGTTTAGGATGTCTGTGACAGAGGGATCTCGTTCCTTCAATCAGCCCATTCAGATCCAATTTTAAATGCAACTGCCGATGAGCTATAAGCACAACTGGCAGGGCACTTGCTTTTCTTGCTTTTTTTTTAAAGCTATCAGCTTGTGCTCTCTCCAAAAGCTTTCAGCGGTGCACTGAACGCCTCTGCTAAGCTTCTCAGTGGGACAGCCCCCAGCCGACCTGTTAAAACAAGGAGGCAAACCAAGACTTCCAAATCCCAGCTCTGATCTGGGCACTTCTATCCCTTACAGGACTTCTTCGACAACATCACTAAGCGGGGCAGCAACGCTGCTAGTGGCAACGATCACACCCACCTCTGGTGGAGCTGAGCTTCTGCAGAGCCAGGCGAGGCAGGGGAGGCACGGACAAAGCAGAAGATAAATGCAGCGAGCGCCCTCCCCCACCACCACCCCTCCCAGTATCACCCAGACACAGCGCAGAGAACACAGGGCCTCCTCACAGCGCTTTGTTTTCGCAGCTCTCCACGAGACATACCAGCACAATAACTTTGGCCTGTGGCTGCTGGGTATTTATCAGGCGCACGATGGCCTCGATTCCGCCTGCGACTTCTTCGGCTGTGTTTTCGTGATTATTTGTTCCAACCCAAACAACAATGACCTGCGAGGAGAAGAAATGTTTGCAACCTTTTCAGAACAAGTTCTAAGACTCTTGCTGACCCTGATAACCCTATGTAAACATCAGCTGCGACCAGCAAGCTCAGTTAAGAATGTTTAAGTATAAACCCACATCGCAAGAGGTCTTCAGCTGTCAGTTATGCTGACTTTTGAACAGAATCTCACAAGCCTCTGTTCAGAGGAACCGAGATTACTGCAAGTTTTCTGTTCAGCCTAGGAGATGACTGAGTCCACCCCATCCCACAGAGCCAACACACTGCAGGAGCCTGCACTGGTCGAAAAGGAGATAACATTCACACAGCATGCGCTCCTTCAGGATAGAGACGATCGTGCAGCTCAGCTTCTTTAAGGAAAGATTAAATGCTGATAAATAACAGAAATGAGTGGCGCTGCCTTCCTAGTGGAGCACACGCTGCGGCACTGCCTTGCACCACAGCACCGTGGTGGGCTGCTCAGTGCCTTCAGTAAAGGAGTCCAGCTCAGGTGCAGGGTGGGAAGCTGTTCCTCGCTCCGTGTTCTGAACATCTTTGCTGGCTTTCTGTCAAAGATTTCACCATCCCCACCTAGAGGCTGAGAGCACTCAGGCCTGAGACACGCTGCAATCCAGCCTGCACCTAGCAATAATAAATAACAGGCCTGATCGCCAGCTGTGCTGGGGCCGTGAGCCCATGTCTCCTAAAGATTCCTCTGCTATTTGCACACTCAGCAGAGAAACCCGTGTGTGAGAGAGCACGGCCCTGTTCCCAAACACTTCTGGTTTAGCCAAACACATTTCAGCACCTTGTGCGTGCTTCGTGCTGGCAGTTGTTCAAACAAAAAGGTCTCTCAGGAGTTAACAGCTCCCTGGGCTGAGCACCGCTGACGTCTCCTCTGAGTCAGCACACGGCTGCCCGCCCGGCGCCCCGGTCGTACCTTCGGTTTAATGTTCTCCAGCTCACCGTTCTTCAGCCTCCATAGAACGTGGCCGGTGGTGTCCCCACCGATCCCAAAATTCAGTGCGTGGAGCGGTGAGAAGAGCTCTCGCCAGATCTGCAAGCAGAGAGCAGTTTCCTATTTCAGAGGAGCAGCCTGATGGTGACAGAGACACTGCACGGACACGCGATGCTGTCAGTGACACTGGAAGGAGCAGGGAGACACCCCAAAACTCACTTCCAGAAAGGGCATTTAAGCACGGGACAGGGCTTTGCTCCAAGGTCTGCAAGAGGTGGAATGGCTGGTGTTCACTCAGTCCTGGCACAAAGGAAGGGGAAGTTCTCTCCAACAGCTACTTGGTGTCAGGAACAGAGCGCTGAGCTGCTGCAGACCGCAGTGTCCCTACCTCAGTTAATGACAAGACTCCTGAAGGTGTCTAGGAGCTGAAGAAATCCCTTCTATTGCCAGCTAACAGAACTAAAAAAACCTGGAGCGCACTGGGAAGCAGCTCTCAAACAAAGTAACTCAGCTACGGCCACCGCGGAGCAGCAAATCTCTCCCTTTGCTCCCCTACCCTAGTTTTAGGGATTAAGGAAACACAGAAAACCTAGCCAGTGCCTTCAACAAAATTCCCTTCTCAGGGCATCTCTAACGCCTTCCCTTTGGCACCAGAAAATTGGGTTCATGCACACAGCACGCTGAGGGTTAAACGTGCCCCGGCCAGGACACACCTATAGAGATTTCACCCTCGGGAGTTTGGAACTGGAGGTCCACGGAAGGAGCGAAGGGCTGTGTCTGCGTGGCCAAGGGGAGGCCGTCATTAATTGCTCCAGAGCAGGACTGCAAACGGCCCCAGATAAACCAGGGAGACTTTGTACGGGCGTTGGGGAGGGAAGGAAACGGGGCAGAGCAACAGAAGGGACAGCGGTAAAGTCAGAACGGAACAGAAAGAGTTATCAGGACCACGCATGATTACACGCTGCTGGATTAGGATTTCCAATCCGTGCAGCCCCAACCACCTTTATTTGTAACCAGTACCTCATACTGCTGCAGCAACTGCACCATGGAGTCACCCACGAAGAGCACGTCGGGTTCCTTGTCTTTGCAGTCCGAGACAAATCTGTTGTGCTGTCAGGAGAAAGCAGCACCGTGTCAGCTCACACTCAGCTCATGGGGCAGGAAGGGCCGGAGCAGCTCCCCCTGCCTGCCTCCCGCACAGTTCTTTCCCATGTTAACCCATGAGCACCCCTCCCAGCTGCACCAACCCCAACAGGGACGAGCTCTTGGCTCCGAGAGCAGCATTTTGCCAGCTCTGGGCACTGCCCACACGCAGCCACAGGGAGCAGCCTCCGGCTATGCCGCCCTGGCTGCAGGAGGAAGCGCTGCAGCAAGAGGCTGGGGGTGCAGACGCTGCGGCTCTGCTCTTCTCAGCTCGGTGCCTGCTTTGTGAAGACACGGGTGGAGCAAAGCAGCGCTTTGCAGGCACAGAGCCTTGTTTTGTGCTTTGTTTAACAAACGGGTCAGGAATTTCTCTCTGTTAATGGGTGAAGCAGGGCTTTTTAAATGCTATTTCACACCATGGCACTCAGGTCAACGCTGCTAATTGCCTGGATTCACCCCTACAGGCAGGTCACAGCACAGCCCGCGTGTCCCCGGCCCCTCCCCGGGCAGCTCCTGTACCTGCGACATCCACCGGTCGTCCCCCTGGATGTCCTCGGCGGCGTGCGGGACGGCCGCTGGGTTGGAGTCCCCGTGGCTCATCCGGTTCCTGCGGAGAGAAGAGGGCAGGCGGGCGGCACTCAGGGCTGGGCCCGGGGAAATTAAATAAAGTAAAACAAAACCAAAACACCCAGGGCCCATTAGACGTGTACCGGGCGGTGTGTGCCCGCTTAACGGACAGCCTGTGCCCGTTTAACGGGTTAATTTCTAAATGACAAGGCCGGGCTGCGGGCAGGGCCGCCTGCAGGGCTGTGACGGGAGCCCCCGGTGCCACCTCGCGGCCGAGAACTGCCCCCGAGGACAAACCGGGGAGATTTTGGGGTCAAATCGCGGTGATTCGGGGCCGCCCAGCCCAGCCCGGCCCGCACGAGGCGGCGGCGGGCGCAGCGCCAGGCCGCGGGGCGAGGCGGGGCCCGGCCACCGGCACCCAGCGGCGCGACAAGGCCGGGGCGGCGCCCCCCGGGGCAGGGAGATTTGGGGCCGGGAGGGGCGTGGAGGGCAGGGGCCGGTCCCGATCCCGGTCCCGGCGCGGCGCCGCCCCGCACTCACGGCTCGCCCCGCGACTCCATGGCCGGGCGCCTCCCTCCTGCCTCGGCCCGGGCCCGCTCCGCGCCTGCGCCGCCGCCGCTTCCGCTTCCGCCTGGCAACCAACCCCGGCGGGGCCGCTTCCGGGCGCGCTGCCGGAAGTCCCGCCCCGCTCTTCTTAAAGGAGGGGGGGGAGGGAAGGGAAGCGGGGCGGCGGCGTGACGTCAGCGGGGCGGCGGTGACGTCACCGCGCTGCTTCCTGCGGCCCTGTCAGCGCGGGCGCGGAGCCGCGGGGGCCGCGCGGTTGTGGGAAGGGCCCCGCTGGGGGCCGGCCGCGCCTCACAGCAGGGCCCGCAACGCGCCCAGCGCCGCCTGAGGGGGCTCCGTGCTCCAACCGAGCCCTTCCGGGCCCAACCGGGGCCGCGCGGGGGTTCTGGGCCCCCCCGACCCCCCCAAACCCGCGCCGCGCGCTCCCGACGCCGCGCGGGGGCGCGCTGGGCACCCGGCCCCGCCCCTCCCCGCGAGGCCCCGCCCCTTCCTTCAAACCCCGCCCCTTTCCCCGTGGTGCCCCGCCCCTCACCCAATCACCTTCCTCCTCCTCCCTCCTCGCCCCGCCCCTCCGCGCGCTGCCGTCACCGCGCCCCGCCCCGCCCCGCGGGGTTGCCATGGCAGCCGCCCCCCCCCGCCTCCACCCCCCCCCGCTGAGCTCACGCGGTGCCGCAGCCCCGCGGGGGGGGGAGGGGGCGCGCTCCTCGCGACAAGATGGCGGCGGCGGCGGCTGCAGCGGCGGCGGCGGCGAGCGGCGCCCCGGGGGGGCCCCCCCCGCCCCCGGCCCCGCGCCTGCCCCCGGCCCCCGCCGCCCCCCCGGCCCCCGGGGCCCGCCCGCATCGGTTATTACGAGATCGAGCGCACCATCGGCAAGGGCAACTTCGCCGTCGTCAAGCTGGCCACGCACCTGGTGACCCGCGCCAAGGTGAGGCCCGGCCCCGGGGGGGGGCTGACAGGGCCCTGACAGGGCCTGGGCGCGGACACGGGGCGAGGGGCGAGGGCTGAGGGGCCGGGGACCGCCTCGGGGGGCTCAGGGCCCGGCTGTGCCCCCCCCCCCCGTGCCCGGGAATGGGGTGAATTCGTCGCATTTGTGCCCAAAAAGGGCTGTTTGTGGCTGTCCTGAGGCAGGTTTTGTCGCTGGGCCCCCCCCCACCGGCTGCTGGGCCTCCCCGCGCCCCCTGCTCCCAGCCCTGCTGGGTTCTCGTCACGGAGCCGGGCTGACCCCGCAGGAACGGGGCTGGCAGCAGCCTGGATGCTCGCTGGATCCCTGCTCCTATGGACCCCGGCTCGGCCCTTCACCCCCGGGCCGTCCCTGCTTGCAGCCTCTTCCACAGCCACGGCTTGGATGGTGTCAGCCCAAGGTTTGCAAAATGCCGAAGCAGAGCCTCGTTTCTGCCTTCGGATGGTTGGTTTGCCCGCAGGACGCACACTGAATTCTCTCTGGGAGCCGTCCTCAAGGTTGACAGGCCTGGAGTGAGCTCAACGCGCTGTGTGTGAGCGATGGGAGGGCTGAAACCGGGATTGTGCTGGGTGGGAAGGACGTGGCTGTGGGCAGCAGCTCGGCACTGCCTGCTCTGGAGGGGCTGCAGGCGGTGGGGCTGGAGGTGTCCTCGCTGCCTGCCATCGCTGAGCCCATTTGCTTCAGGATCTGGGCTTGTGAGGTTAGGGGGCAGGTACAGGTGTAAAACACCTTGGAAAGGGCAGATCTGTGTGGGAAATGGTCTTGAAACGGCCACTGGCAGCTTTGCTTTCATCCTGGCAATACCTTAACCAGTCCGGCTTAGTGGAAACGGCTTAGAGGAGAGCACAGACGCTGGGCAGTGCTCCCATGGGCGAGCTGGGGGAGCCCTCTGGGCGTTACACACAGCTGGGGCACGACTGAGTGTGCTGGCAGCTCCTGCCAGGGGTGTGCTCTGCAGCGTGGACGACCCAGGCACCAAACCCCCAGATCCCCACAGAGCTGGCCCCGTGGCACATTGCCCCGGAGGAGAGCTGGGCTCAGCACGGCCCCTGCTCGCTGCCCGTGCTGCTCTGCCCTGCAAGGAATCCCAGCACCAGTGGCCGTGTTGATTTTAAAAAGGCCCTACCCTGGCTTTTTAGGTTATGGTGGAGATAACAATTAATGGCTTGGGTTCGTTGCTGCTCGTTAATGGCAAAGGTGTTCTCCTGGTGGGGTCTGGGGCCTGTTTTCCTTTCCGATGGACATTCAGCAGGGCGAGCGGACTTTGATGTGACATCTGCAGATAACAGCTTGGCTTCGCTTCCCTCTTACCCTTCAAAAAAGAAGGCAGAGTGCTGCGGTGGCTGTCCCAGTATCAAAGGCCTGGGCTCCCCGTGCCGCTCGGAGGCTGAAGGGCTGCGTTTATTTACAGAGAGGAGGAGGAGAGCGTGTGCCGGGCGCGCCTGGCGCTGCTGCTGGGGCACGTCGTGCTGACACAGGGCATTGCAGCCCAGCTGCAGGTGGGTCAGCAGCGCTGGGGACACTGCCGAGAGGGAACGCTCCTCGTCCTAGAGGGCAGGAGGCCTGTGTGCGTGACTGGCCCTGCTGGAAGTAAGGAAATAGAAAGGGAAGGTTGGCAGTTCGGGTGGGAACCGAGCTGGAGATCTCCATCCAGTCCTTGGCCATGCGAAGCTGGAGCCCTGTGCCCTGTACGGCTCCCTGACGGGGATCCATCCACCCGCAGGTATCCCGCTGCATCTCCCTGCTTCTGCCCCTTTGTCCCTTCTGACGTTTCACCAGAAACCCTGCTGATTTGGGTTCTAAGACCTGGAATCGCAGCTCTGTGCCCCGCTCTGCACAAGAGCTGCTGGACGCGTGTTAACGGGGGGAGCAGGTGCCTCCCGACCCCTCTCCGTGGTGTTGCGCTGCAGTCTTCAGGAGCTGCTGCCCTGCTTTGGTTTTTAAGTGTTTGTTTTAACCCAACTTGTTTTTAACTTTAAGCTGTGTTTTTTTTTTAACGTATTTTTAAGTTTCTGGGAGATTTAAGCAGCAGCCGGGTCATGGGCAAAGCTGGAACCATTTGGGCTGGTTCTGCGCCGTGGCCTCGTGTGTCAGGAGCTACCTGCAGCTGCTGCACGGGGTCACACCGACACCACGGCCCTTCTGCACGGCCAGCACCAGCTGCTGGAGCTGAAATTAAGCTGATTTCTTTTGCTGGTGTAAGGAGCTGAGCCCTCCCTGGGGAATCGGAGGCCTCTCTGCTGCGACTGGCAGAGGGTGCTGCCGCGGGAGGCCGGCTGTGCTTCCTGAGGCTCCTGTTGGGAGCTGGGGTTCACGGCCAAAATCTTGCTCTGAGTTCGTGGAGGAAGGCACCGGGACACGTGGAGCTGGGCCGAGGCTAGGCGGAGCTGCTGCAGTGGGGATAAGGGGCACTATTTATTGAGCCCCACGGAGGCATCAACTATCAGCTGCGAGCCGAAGAAGCGGCATCACACGTTTCATTCAGGCGGCTTCCCTGCTGTAGGGAATCACGTGTGGTTACCCAGAGCTGAAGGCTGGAGAGCAGGGCTCCTCCCAAGGAGCAGCAGCAAATCCTGCAGGGGAACGGGCCTGCGGAACCCCCACCATCCTGCGGATGCCCTGCGAAGGCTCCGTGGGGGCTGGATGAGGGTGTGGAGAGCCTTTGGGTTGGGAGGGGGAATCCTGTTGGAAGGAAACGGGGGCACAGCAGCACGCTGCGGGGAGGGCAGGCTGCTTGGTGCTGGGTCCTGGCACGGACAGGCAGCGGCTGCAGTGCTGGGACGTTGCTGTGGGGCTGCCCCCACAGCACAGGGGAAGGTTTTGAGGTGAAATTCTGCCTGGCCCAAGGGATTGCTGCGTGGCTCCTGCTTCCCGTGGGAGCTGTGCTGCTCCTTGCGGGGCTCTTTCCTAGGAGCCCTGACCCCAAGTCCCTGCAGCTGAGGCTGAGCCTCGCCCTCTGCTCAACGGCCATCAAAGGGGCTCCAGAAAAAGGGAATCCTGGGGCTGGTTTCAGCCCAGTTCCCAAATAGCCCGGGCACACGAACCCACACGCAGCAACTCCCACCCCAGCAGCCCGGAGGTGTGAGTGCAAGGTTTGTGTCTGCGCCCCTTCGATGGAGCGCGTGCCGGTGTCGTGCTGTTAGCACTCAGCAGCTCTGCCTTCGATTTCTTAAACGACCTGATGCAATTACAGCGCATTAATTACCCGGGCTTCAAGATCACTTAGAAGAAAAGGAGCCTCCGTAGTGTGACTGCGGGGCTGGGCCGGAGGCGCAGGAGGGCTGTCGGTGCCGGGGGAAAGCGCCCGGCGCGACGCTGATGGGGATAAAGGAGAGCGCGGGGCTCAGGCAGCAGATTAAAGTATTGCAAATAAAATCTGGCTTTGGAGGCCGTGAATGTCTGCTGCCTTTCAGCAAACAGATGGATGCTTCGTGGCTCCTTCCAAGAACTTCTAAAATATGGTTGGTGCCATGTGAAGCAGGCTTGATGGAATGGACCCGGTGAAATGCTTTCAGGGCTGAGAAAGCGTGCGTGGATCTCTGCAAAAAGGCACATTTCCTTCAGGCTCTTCCTTCCCTCCCAGCTCGTGCTCACGTTGGCCACCTCCTTTCCGGCGTGTCCTTGCTGTGCAGAGGATGCAGGAGCAGAGGCAGCCGTGAGGTGCACGCATCTGCTCCCTTTCCGGGTGTCTCGCTCGAGCCCAGGGGCTTCTCTCTCGCCATGGGCAGGTGAGTTGGAGCTGCTAAGGCTTCCCCTACAAGCTAATTGTGGCGTTTAACGACATCTAAGGCTTTTTAATGGACTTTGCAGGAATCAGCTGATGGGCTGTGTGTAGCCGTGTGAGCCCGAGCAGGTAACGTGCTGGGCTGCGCTGGGGATCCTCGCTTGTAGCCGGTTGCCACCTGTGGGATGAAAGGAGCCAGGCTGTTCGGCGTGGTGCTGCTTGGAGCTGTGTTTGGGGTGGCCCTGGCCAGGCAAAGTGATGGCTTGTGAGGGGGAGCAGGAATTTGGGGGCCACTAGGGTTGTCTTTGGGGTCTTCTCTGGGTCCTGTTGTATGGCACGTGAGGAACCTGGGTGGGCAAAGCCTCTCAGCAGCAGGGTGAGTTCCTCCCGAGGCGTCTGTCCCTGCTTTCCCTTAGCTGGCAGTGCTGACCTCGGGATCAGGAGGCTCTGATCCCTCCCCTTGCCCATACTGAGCTGTGCAGGGGAATAATTAGCGCTAGAGAAAAGCGTTCGCCTTCAGCCGCTCGCTGCGAGTGCCCAGCCACATCTCTGGGCTTCAGACGTGTCTGTGTGAGCTCAGCAGCACCGTCGGGAGCTGCAGATAAGGAGCACCACTCTTTGTACTTGCTCTGCTCTCTCCAGAAACGCTTGTAGGAAATCCTTGAGCTGTAATCTCCGAGTGGCTCTGCCAAGGTCAGCGGCTGGCCTGGAGCGCGGGCGGCAGATCCTACCCGGGGCGTCCTGCAGGGCTGCAGCCCCCTGTGCTCACCCTCACGTGCCACATCCCCCCAGGACCTGCAGCAGGGTGCTCCTGCAGCACGAAGCCCGGCTGCGTTCCTGCCCCTCGCAGCGTGATGCTTACGGGCTGCGCAGCAGCGGGGTGTTTCCGAGCAGGATCTCATCGGAAACCACCAGGAACCATCCTGATCCACGCTGGGCACAGGGGGTTTAATACCTGGCGTCACCTGAGCTGCTCAGGGGAGCGTCAGGTTAAAAGGAAGCTTCCCTTCCTGCCGAGCTCGGGGCTGCTGCAGGAGAAGGAAACCTCGGTGCTGCCGGCCGTGGGGCTCGCTGCCGTGTGGGCGGTCGGTGCCCGCTGCCCTGGCAGAGGTGCAGGGGATGTGCGCTTCCCACAGCGGCTGAGTTATATGGGGAAAGCTTTGCTTAGTCAGAACACAATATTAATATTTTTTCAGCCAAGTCGGGCCTGGGATTACACAGTAAAAAGGCGAGCGCAGGCTGACTGTGGGTATTTTCCCACTCAGCCGGCGCTCCTGCCATTTGAGTCATTTGCGAGCTGTGTGGGCCTTCGTCTCCGCTCCCCGCTGTCGCTGTGGGGCTGCAGGTCCCGGGTTGCTGCAGCAGGCAGAGCTGGAGCCGTGTTGCTATCATATTGGCCGTGGGGATGGTTGGGTGCAGAGGTTGGCCCTCTGTGTGTGAGCTGCGATGGGTCAGGAGCTGTACGGGGGGCGTGGGGCTGTGCCACCTCTTCTCTCGGGCACGCCGGCCTCCAACGCAGCCAGGAGCAGCAGCCCCGGCACTTGCAGCCTCAGTTCCTGGGGCAGAGAAGCTGCCCTGGGTGGTGGGGAGGTGGCAGTGAGAGCCAGGGGTTGGCATTAGGGATTAGGAGGGAGCTCTGCTCATCTGGGTCACGCTTCAGCGAAGCATCTGGCTCGCTTTTTAATGGCTGCAGCGAACTGGAATGTTTTATGAACTCCAAACAGTCATTCAGATTGTTTACCTTTGCTCGATAATTGTTCCTAAATAACAGAGTGCAGTTGGAGGGCTGCTCTGCAGGCCGGTGCACGGCTTCGCTGTTTGATTCTGGGACTCGTGAGCAGCCCACGGGGCTGCAGCGGCACCAAATCCTTTCTGATGGCACGCCGTGAATTTGTTCACTCTTCCCTTTTGGAAAGGTGTGTGGAGGGGAGGGGAGGGGAGATCTCTGCGTTCCCGTGGTTCAGGCTCACGGCTGAGCTCAGGGGCTGCGTGGCACCAGCGAGACCGTGAGGAGCAGTCCCCCAGCAGGGCAGCGGGCTCGGAGCTGCGCACGGTGCAGCTGTTGGGAGGCTGCCCCTGGCACCGAGCAGGGAATGAAAAGGTTGGAGGTGTTCAGTTACAGGCCCTGCTCTGGCCAGGGCAGCGGCAGAAGCGATGCAGCACCCACCACGGGGCTCCTCGGGGCCGCGGCTCCCTCATAGATATCGTGGGGTGGAAGCAGGGCCCGCTGCACGGCACCACAGGGTGGGAACCGGGCTGATGTGGGCGCACGTCCCACGGGGCTGCCCTGTGGGGGGTGACCAAAGGAGCTTCGGTCCGGTGTCAGGTGTGCAGAGCACAGGTATTGGAGAGAGGAACAAAGGGAACAGCTTTAGAAATGCAACGAGGGCCAGAATACTGCGTAAAACTTGCTCATTCCTGCTTGCTTCATGTTGAATTCATCCTTAAGGCGAGCAGCTGAAGCAGCCTTTCAGCTGAGGCTCGGTGTTTCACTGCTCTGCTTCTCCTTCCCTTTCTGAGTCCCGCAGCACTGAGGTGCCCCGAGCTGTCTCGCCGCAGGTACCATCCTTTCCTTGCCTGAAACGCCACGGAGCCATCCCAGAGACGCACACCTCGCTGGAGGAGCCCTCGCAGCAGCTGTTTGGAGGAGCCGCCCGGCTCTGCCTGCCCGCAGTGGCTCCTGCTGCACCGCGGAGGGCCCGGCGCTCGGCAGGGAAGCGCGGCTTCCTGGCGCATTTGCATCGCAAACCCTAAGTCAGCAGTTTGGGGTTTTGTACGGTAGGGTGCCCCGGCTTGTTTGAGTGAGTCAGAATTCAAATAGTCACCCAAGCAAACGTGCTTGTCCAAACAAGAGGCGCTCAGCACAGGCACCCAGGCAGGCTGTGTGAAAGCGAGCTGCGTACCGCCGAGGTAAACAGCCGAGCGCTTTTGTTCTGCCACATGGAGGTCTTGAAACTTCGACGCCCGGCGTGTTGGTCCTGGTGATCAGGCTGGGGGAATGTGGTTTGGGCCAGGGGGATGTACTTTCCTTCCTGGGTACCGAACCAGCAGCTGCTCTCTGGACAGCCCGAGGTGGCTGAGTGTGCTCCCTGCCCGTCAGCGCGAGGCTCAGCTGGGATCCGAGCTGGTGGTGGCAAAACTGGGCCTGAATGCGCAGTTTATTAGAGAAGGAAGATCATCTCCCAATTAAAAGAGTAATTAAGATGGCTTTTTCTTTTTTGTTAAGAGTCTTTTCATGCTAAAGGTGTTTTGAGATCTCGAATTAGCTCCCAACGTGTTTGTTCGGCTCCTTTGGCTGCAGCTGGCTGTGTGCAGAGCGGGGTACGGGCGGCTGCGCAAGATGTGCTGTTAGCAGCGCTCATACCTGGCTTTGTCTTCAGCCTCCTTTAAAAACCTGCAGTGCTAATTCCTAGCTCGAGCAGGAACAATTTATGATGTGTGACTTCAGTGAGTCACCTGATACGGAGTCGGAGGCAGCTGTCAACCACAGCGACTTGAACGCGCTCCAGAAACGCCGTGCGCGGCGCTGGGAAACACGCGGCTGGCGCTGCCCGGGGCTGCGAGCAGGGCCTGGGAGCCCCCCGCAGCCCCTGGGGGAGAAGCAGCGGTGCCCCAGCTCTGCTCTGGTGCTCCAGCTCTGCTCTGCCTCCTTCCATGGTTGAGCTGTGGCCTCTCACCCGTGTCCCCACCGTGCCCTGGTGGAGAGGCCGTCCACCGCCCGCTGCGGTGCTGAGCGCCCCTTCTGGGTGTCGTTACCCAGCCAGCAGCTCCCCGGGGACAGAAGGCGGTGCAGGGCGCTGCTTTGGCTTTGGGTAAGGGTTGTGTTTGTTTCGGGCCCCTCTGTCCTTGGGCTCCTGCGTTTGCTGCTGGCTGTCGGCGCTCCCTGTGGCAGCAGACGCGGCACGGGGCCGGGCACCCAAGCCACGTGCCTCCGCGGCTCCCTCCCGGCCCTCGCAAGAACCCGGGGTCAGGTTCTGGTGGAAGATCACACAGCTGCCGGGAGGCCCGAAGGAGAGCTGCAGCCTGCCCCGAAACCAGCTCCTGCCGAGGTCCTGGCTGCTCCCGGTGGAGGCTTGGTGCTGGCCACGGGGATCTGCAGCGAGGCGCTCGCTGCTGCCTCACGGAGCAGAATTTGGGAGCAGCGCAGAGCTTCCTCCACAGGTCTCCTGGTGTTAATGTGAGCACTTGCAACCACCAGGATGGCTTCAGACGTCAGCGGTTGGTTTTCTAGGAGGCAGCCAGCTGCCAGCTTTTGAGTAACTTCTGAGAAGCTGCCTGATGTAAGGGCGGGCCGGGCTGTTGGCGTGGGCACAAGGCAGCCCTTGAGTCACTCCCTCGGTGATGGATGCTCGCCGGTGCCCGTGGAGTCAGCCTGCCTGCCTGCCTGCCTGCCTGCCTGCCTCCGCACCTCGGGAGGTTCCTGGGGTCTGGGGCTGCTGGTGGATCGCAGGAGGCATTGCACAAGGGGCAGAGGCCAGGACCTCACTTCAGGAAGAACAACAGCCAAGGGTCTTTGCAGCAGGCAGCACGAAGGACGGGGCAGCAGCCGTGGCAGCGTGTCCTGTGGGAGCAGCTGTGGAGGAGGCTGCCGGACAGGGGCAGTTCCCTGCGCTGCTTTGCAATGGGCTTTGTCTTCTAAAACCACCAGCCAGAGAGATCTGATAACTGCGTGGAGGTGTTACGGTGCTTCTCCAGTGAGCTTCATTCAGCAGGTACTGGTTTCCCTCTCAGTCACCTCTGTCCTTCCTCCCCTCCTTTGGTGGCAGAAGCACTAACCCTGAATGATTTCCACACCGCCACAACTTACTCAGGGGCTCAAAGCTGGCCTGCCCTTAGGCACTGCCTCATTTTTTGATCTTCCTTTGAAGGAGTCAAGATTCCCCGTGTGGTGTCCGACTTGCTTCTGCTTCAAAGCACTCGAGCAGCAGTGGTTGCGTTTTGCAGAGATTTGGTGTCAAGCACAGGTGTTAAAAGTAGCAAAATTTTGTGTGCTGAGTGTGCTCTGAGGTGAGCTCAGCGTGAGGGGGGGGCTCCAGCCTTACAGACAGGCGAGGAGAACTGCAGGGCAGCTCAGCAAGGATGACTTCCAAGGCCAGGGAATGATTTCTTTTCAGTTAGGCTCCTCTGCTCTCTAATATATTACGTTTTTTCACATATAGTGGAGCCATCGGCTTGAAAAACGTGGGGAGGGAAAGCTTGTGTGTGGTTCAGAAAGCTCCTAAACCCCTCTGCTTTTATTGCATTCTGTGTTACCTTCGTTTCCTCCCTGGTAAAGGAGGTGGAAGGCAATGTGCTGGAGACGTCCCTCCTCCTGCCAGGTGAAGGATGCTGGAGGCCAGCCTGCAGATCATGTCCTCACGGGGGTAGCCTGGGGGCCGCTGCCTTTCCCCAAACTTCACGGAGACCTGAATGCTCCCAAATTTTGTCAGCCGCTCTAACAGGCTCCTGGAGTTTGTGGAGCTGCTCAGGGTTAGAAACTTGCTTTGCAGATAGGAGAAGAGCTGTCACTGCCAGCGATTGATCTGCAGGAGCTGACTTGACCAAATGTTATGAGCCCAGCAACAAAGCCGGGGAATCGGCTCTGCCAGCAAAGCCATCCCAGAAGGGTTAGGAACCCGAAGGGCCCTGCAGTCCCCTTTTTGAGCAGGGATGTTCAGGTCGTGCAGATGAAGCCTCCTGCAGCTGGCTGGCAATGGGCTCTTCCTGCGGCGAGGTGCCAGCGGGGCCACGTGCGGGGAAGGAGCCGTGCTTCACCCGCTGTTGGCTTCACGCAGCCCCATCTCACCTGCACCTCTGCTGCTGGGACACCTTGTAAATCACCTCGCCTGGGGAAAGGAGATGAAACGGTGAAAACGTAGCTGGGAATTCAGTCTGAACAGTGGTTCCTCGAGGTTCCTCTCCTTGATTGAAGTAAGACGAACTCGTGGTGTTTCTGAGCCTTGACCTGTGCTGGGACAGCAGGGCCAAGAGCTGAAGCTTTGCAGCCTGTCTGTGATCTCCAAAAACACCCGGTGGAAGCACAGAGAGCTTCGGGAGGCAGCAGCAGGAGCAGAACCTCTCCGCCTGTTCCATGCAGATCTGCAGTTGGGGGTGAGGTGTTGGTGCTGCAGAGAGCTTTAAGTGATGGTGCTGCAGGCACACAAAGCTTCATCCTACTGCACACGTTTTGGCTTAAATCTTAAAGCTTCACAAAGAGGACGGCGCTTCTCAATAAACCTGTTCTTTCTCATTTGTTTATTGGCAAAAAGAGGATTAAAGCTGCCTTTTAATACTTTCCTTTCCCAGGTCTCTAAGCAGAATGCAGTTGTGTGGCTTGCCTACCAGGGGAAAAGCTGAACTCCTGCTGCTCTTGGACAGCCCCTTCCTCAGCTCCCTGCTCAGGGGAAGAGCAGATCGGTGCAGGGGCAGATGGGTGTGCTCGTGGGGTCTGTGTGCAGGACGCTGGCTGCCCCCAGGTCAGCAGAGGCGAGTGGAAGGGAGGTGGGAAACCCTGCTCAGGTGGGGAGCAGGGACGAGCCTCCTTGGGGCAGCCAGGACTCCATCTCCTGAGAGCGCCCGAACGGCTCCCCACGGGCTAAGGAGGGAGGGGATGCTCTGCTCATGTCGGGACGGGGGTGCTGTGTAGGAAGGAACGTAAGATTGGTATCATCAAAGGCGGAGAGCAAGAGGGAACATGATTCTGCAGCCTGGTGATGAGGGAACTCCCCTGGGAGGGGATAGGCATCGGTTTCCATCTGTGCTGCAGGGACTGTTTATGTATTTGGTGTTGAGAACTGCTGCATGCAGCACGGCTACAGCACGGCCCCGTGAGCAGCCCAGGAGCTGCTGAGCAGTAATTTGGGCGGGCTGGGGGAGATAACTGCATTTTGCTGCCATCTCTTCTGCCCGGCGTTTTTAGGAAGGGGACCTGGGATCTTCACAGGGGCCCGCAAGCAGCCGGGTTCCAGTAGCTGGGTGCGTTAACACACCCCACTGCCAGTGTCCACAGCCACAGGAGCTCTGCCAGGCCTTGGCAAGTGCGGGCTGTTAGTTTGATCCCCTTCAGATGAGTGCTGTAAAGATAACCGGGGGTTAGATAACTGCCCGGGCTTCTGCAGGGAGCTGTCGGGAGCCGCGAGCCGACAAAGGAGCAGTTGTGTGGAGATCTCGGGATTAAGAAACTTCTTTTCACTTCTGACTCCACTTCAGTATTCAAATTGCTTAATGAGAGAGAGAGTATGAAAAACGAGCAGGGTAGGAAGCAGGGTTTCCAGTAAACCTTAAACCACAAGAGGTTTGTCATTATCTTGGGGGTGGGGGGAACCCTGTTGTCTATTTACTAGAAAGGAACCAAGCAGGCGATGCTCGGCTCGCGCACACGGCGCCTCCTGACTTCTCAGGCACGGGGTTGGGAAAGGTGGAAACAGAAAAGCCGCTTGCTCCCCGGAGAGGGGCACGAAACCGACTGCTGGCCGTCGGGAACAGAAGCTGGGAGGGTGGTGGTGCACCAAACAAGCCTGGTCCTGCAGCACTTTGCTTAGATAAAAGATAGAGAGCGTTCAGCAGCAACCTGCAGGGGCTGCGGAGCACGGGGCAACGCGGAGAGCTCCTGGGCTGGTCGGGGCGCACAGCGGGACCCCGCGGGGTCGAGGCTGAGCTCCTGCTGGGGCTTCGTGGCAGGGCAGTGCTCACGGTGGTGGACACCAGCAGGCGTTTTGGTGAGGTGCACCTTCTCTGGAGGCACTGCTGCTTCACTAGAAGCCATCAGCTCATGCAACAAGCGAAGGGTCTGAGCTTTATATAACCAAATCCGTCGGCTCTAAGGCTTTTCAGAAACAAATTTTGTGCCTGCGCTCGAGGCTAATTACAGCACCGTGTCTGCTGGCGTTCGGTAGTGAATCAGAATATCTTCGGATCTATCCATCTGCTCTTTGTTGCGTTACTTTGCAGCGGGCATGAACGCAGGCCAGGAGGGGTTTTAGGAGGGTGTGTGGCGTGGGAGAGACTCCAGCGTGCCTCCTGTTTGGGTGAGCTCGCCGCCTGGCTCCCTGCAGAGCCGGCTCCGAGGCAGCGATCTGCTCGTGTGCTGGGACTTCGGAGAGCATAAAACGTTGTCGGCCCATAAAATCCAGCTGGAATGGGTAACTTAAAAAGTCTTTACGTAACCCCCTTTACATAAGCCCCTTTGTTAATTAGTAATTTACTTAAACAGCCGCTGAATAAACATCGCTGCGTGTCTGCTCTTCCTGAGTGTGCTGCAGCAGCCCGGCAAGGCCTGAGCGCAACGCAGAGCTCGGGAGCTGCCGCCTGGCCTGCATCGCTTCGTTTCTGCTCCTTGGATCGAGAGCTGCAGGGCTCCAGCAAGCACTGCGCCTCTGAGACGGGGAGTTCCTTGGTGTGAAGACACGTGCGAGTTCAGCGCCGGGATGTGCGTGGCCGTGGGTGCAGGAAGGATGGGACGGAGCCCAAATCCAGCCCCAGGTCCCAGCCCCTGCGCGGTGCCTGCCCTGCGCCGACCCTCGGGGTGGTTTGGGTCTGGCCTCGTGCTCTCTGTGACTGTCCCCTGGTGTTTGTGCCGTGGCTGATGGAGCGCTGGGTGCCTTCATCCTCCTGTCCCCACACCTCTGTGCTGCTGTGCAGCCGAGGCAGGGATGAGTAATGCAGGGAGGAACGTTCCCCTAACCTTGGTGCTGGATGCGTCGATCGAGCGCTTTAATCCCCACGTTTCCCATTTCATCGGGATGACTCTACATTCCTGTCAAGTGATTCATTTCATTAACATAAGTTTTCTACCAACCAAAATCTCTCTTCAGACCCTCGGAGCAAGCGGGCCCTTGAGCACAACCCCGTACTTTGTGGCTGAGCTGTGCCATTTCCCCAGCGCAGCGGGGCGGGCGGGCAGGTCGGCGTGTGGCGCTGCCCCCTTTGTCCGCTCGGTTCCCTCACATTCCATTTAAGTGACGTTGGAAATGTTTTTTCTTTCTTCCCCAGAGGGACCAAGCAGAGCTGTTTACTCTCAGCTAGCCGGCTTCCCAAGGGTTCTCCAGTCCCGGAAGGCTGGGGGAGAGAAGGGTGGCCAGAGAGACCGGGGTGAGGAGCAGTGATGTTTGGTTTAAGCCCATCAGGTGCTCTGCCATCACCACGCTCCTCTTGGTTTTCCTTCTGCAGCTTTTCCCTCAGCTCTTCGGCCTTTCGTGGGCTGTGCCAGAGCTCTGTCCTAAAGCTGCTGGTGCTGGAGCCCCTGCACCAGCGGTGGGAACGTGACTGGGGTATCCCAGGGGGGCCACAGGAGGATAACTCCAGGCTGTGCCTTGCTCCTGTTTTTTCTGTGCTCTGTGGATGAGCTGATCCCGAACCATCAGCTGGAAAACAACTTCAGCAAGGCGGTGTTCAAATATCCCGTGCCCCTCGGCCATTTGGAGCTTCCCAGTCTGCGCCAGGCGTTGTGTGTGCGGCAGGGCTGCTGGGCCACATTGCTCCTGATGCTAATCCCAGAGCTGTACTCACCTGCGGTGGGGTGCAAATCCCTTCCTTTAACTCTTCCTAATGTGATTTTTAAGCCCGGAGCCTTGCCAAGCCTTTGGTCCTGCTGGCCCAGCAGCTCTCCCCTTGCAGCTCCCGGTGTGTGCCGGGGCAGTGCAGCCGGCTGCTCCGTGCTCAGGTTCGGTGTGCTCCGGCCTCCGAGCCCCGTGGCTGTTTGGCACCACGTTCCCCTTCCCGTTCCCAGATCCTCGAAGCCTTGGCTTGTAAGGAACGCGTTTTTGCAGAGCCCCGCTGATGGGAATGAGCTTCCCTCTGTGGGCTCGTGGTTCCTCGAGGAGGTGCACGTCCTGCCCGCGGCCCCTGCAGCTCTCTCAGATGCCACTGGTAGGTACTCTCGCAGACTCTGCCACATTTCACAACCAGGGAAAAGTTCTCCTTTCCCCAGGGGCAGCTGTTGCGTTTAAAGCATTCTCGATAGCTACTGGAATAGAAACCTCCGTCTGGTTTTGTACCTGTTTTATAGGAATTCAGGGGAACGTGGCTGAAGATGGTTCCTCAGCTTCCCTCACTTTCTCTCCCGAAGCGTTGCCAGCCCTGCAGTTGGCCAATAAGCCTTTGCTCCTCTGTGTTTAAAGAGAGAAAACGGTGCTCAGCCTCACCGGACAGGGGCTTTATTTTCTTGCTGGTACAGTTTAAGTTAATAGAAATCTCATTTATCTGCTTCTAGTAACGGCTGTCCCCGGAGAGCAAGGTCATCGCAAACCGTACAAATGAAAGAACAGAGGAGATGGGAAATGGGATCTGCAATTCCTGCAGGCTCGCTCATCTTGCACCCTCCGTGTGTCAGGGGACCCGCGTTGACGTCAGGGTGCCTTACATAAGGATCCAGAACGTGATAGCCTCTGAGCTGGGGTGGCTCTTGTCAGGTTCCTGTGCATTGGGTTCAGTGTGCGCTCAGCAGGAGCTGCACGGCGCCTCTGCACTGCTCCCTGCAGCTGCGTGGAGGGTGCTGGTGCTGGGAGCCATTCCTCTTAGGGCTGTGGATCCCTCTTGGCTTTAACAGAGGGTTACCTGAGAGCCCGGCAGCGCCTGGCCCTGCACACACACCCCGAGTGCTGCCCACGCTGCTCGGTGCTCGCGTCCCGGGCAGCAGCAGTCGGCTGCTCTTGACATTTCTGTAGTGGTCTTGTGATACTCCAGGTTTAGAAAGCAAGCAGCTTGTTTTACTGGCCGTGCCATTCGATACCCGTACAGTATGAGCTCCGAGCTTAAATCCCCTCCGAGTACAGTACAAGTGGGACAAGTGCTCTCAAGCAGCAGGGCTGGAGGGCCAGGCAGGGTGTGCAAAGCCCGGTCCTGATACAGGTGCAGGAGGCTCGCTCCAGGACAGGGGTCGTGCCCACGAGCCAGGACCCTGGCGATGCTTGTGAAAGAACCACTGCAAAGCTCGTGTCTGTGCTCCTAATCTGCTTCTGCTTTGCTCTTGTGCAGGAACACGGAAAAACTGCTTTAAGTGTCAGAGTGATGGATGTGGGACCCGAGCAGCACTGACCTAGATAGGAAGAGCCGTTATCCACCGAAGATGTCGGCAAGCTCCAGCTCAGTCAGCTGCCTGCAGCTCCCCCAGTTTGTGCAAAGGAAAGCTAGCTGCTTGTTGTTGGAGGGCTCTGCCTCATCCTGGCCCTGTCCCAGCATCTGTGTAGCTGCCCTCCAGGCTCAATTTATAGCTAGCATCATTTGGGCAATAAAAAAGAGCTTGTATGCCCCAAACCCCCTTCGCTCAGTGTGCTGTGCTGTCTGAAATTGCCCTTAGGACAGATTTTACCTGCAGACATCTTCTGGCTGTGGCTGGGACATCTCCTCTGTACCCCTGCCCCGCCAGAGCAATAGCAGTGACCCCTGCTTGGGGTCCTGCGAAGGGCTGGACATCTTTTGGGGGGTGGCATGTAGCAGGAGGGTTGCAGGAGACTTTGTTGCCTCACAGCTGCAGTGCAAAAGCCGTTTGCTGCCTTTCTCTGGCCCTCGGCACGATGTGTAAATGTGAGGCTGAACCCCCAAAACAGCTCTTCCTGCTGGCTGCTCGGGGAGAAATTTCATTTTTCTCTTGGCCTCCGCAGCATCACAGGCTGTTGGAGTCCCTTGTGAGAGGGCCGTGCAGGCTGTGCTCCGTGCGGTGGTCGCTGCTTGCACGAGGCAGCAGGACGGGCTGGGATCTCTGCTGGAGCGAGGTCGTGGTCATGGGGATCTGCTCCATATATAGGCCTCTGCCGTGCTGCCATTCTCAGTTCCTTCAGAAAAATCTTATAAGGAAAATCAAATCCTGACTTGGCAGCCTGTCTGTCTAATCTTGGGTGAATGCAGATGTGCATCTTGGACCAATTTACTCCTGGTTGTGTTTAGGGCTACCAGAGCGCCTGTTTATTCCCACATATGGAGCATGGTTTCAGAAGGTAATTTAAACAAATGGAGTGCCACTTCCAATTTTTCAGGCTTCCAGTTTAGGAGCCAAAACTGTTCTCCCGGCTCCAGCTTGCCCACCCTGGCTGTATCAGTTCCCACATGGGCTGCCAAGTTCGCAGAGAGCCTCCTGCAGCCCCCTTCCCCTGCTGCTGAGGCGCAGCCCCCCCGGCCCCGAGCTGCCTGCGCTTTGCTCGGGGGCTGCAGGTAGGGGACCCGGCACCATGGCCCTGCTGAACGAGCTGCCTTTGGCTGTGGAGCTGGAGGTTATACAAGCTTCTAGCTGTCCTTCGTGCCTTGTCATGGTTAAAGTTTGGTTTGAAATGGCAGTTGAGGTGTGTGAGTGTGAAATGCCATCACCTGCAGGGGTTGTTCTGCAGGGTGAAGTTTGGCGCTGCTGGTTAGCGCCAGCGTTGTCACACCGAGGGTGATTTCCTAGCACTGCCCTTCAGGAAGGCCACTTCGATAACAGCAAATGAGCATTGTCTGTGTGATGTGTTGGGAATTTGTGGGAAACGTCTGCCTCTGAGCTCTGGGAGCACACACAGTCACCCTGCCTGCGTGGGTCCTGTGCGTTCCAGCAAGGGGTCGATGACTTACAAATATTTGACTGGAAGAGGTTGATGGTTTTTCTTCCGAATGCTGAGCTGAACACGATGAGAGAGAAGCAAACCTTGCCTGTAATAAAACGATCAAGCCCCACGCTTGATTTCCTGGTGGAAGTGATGGGGAGCCCCCCGAGGAGCGGGAGCAGGGGAGCAGCACAAAGCTGCACGGGGCAGGCTGGGGAAGGAGCAAGGCTCTGCAGGTTGTATTGCCAGAGCCTTTTGGGGTCCTATTTAGGGTCCATCTCCTATTGCCTGAGGGGATGCTCAGAAGGACAGGTACGAAGGCAGAAGTGCTGATGCCGTGATTCCAGTTGGAGCTGTTAATGGTGTGTAAGCAACAGGAAATAACGTGAAAGGGGAAAACTGCCCCATTGCTGGAATATCACACGTGGAAGGGAGCGCTGCCTGCTTTGCAGAAACACCGGCTCACCTCCCCGAAGATGCCCAGACACTTGTTAGACACGCACAGGGATTGTCAGCCCGCCTTGCCTGCCGTGCTGCTGTTGTGCTCCACGATGCCCAGAGCTGGGATGCCTTCCCCCTGCCCGTCCTGCCGCAGGAGAAGCTCAACTGCTGCAGATTCAGCCGTGAAGCTGTGTATCGCAGGCTTGTTTTAAGACCCCCGAATGGATCTGTAGATTGGCTTTATTTGTTTGCTTTTTGTTTTCTTGCAGTTTCTGCGAGTATGAAAGGGGCTTTGTCCTCCGCAGGGCCCTGCGTTTCGCGTGCACAAGGAGAGGCATTGAGCAAATTCCAGGCTGCGGCTTTGCTTCCACGTGCCCCTGCTGCATTTACCTGTATTTAGTGCCTGTCTCTGACTCAGTGTTTACTCTGCAGTATTTAAACATTCCCTAGAAATTAAATCTTTTAAGAACATTATTCTTCACACCGAGTGCTTGTGGAAGCCCAGTTGTGCAATGCCCACGCTCGTGTAGTGGCTGCTGCCTCACTCCCTCGGAGCGGGATTTACAGCGGCGAGGCAGCAGCTCCAGCGAGCGGTTCCGGCTCCGCAGCCTGCTTTCAAAATAGCAGTGTCTCCCTGCTCTAAAAATACTCTCTTGGCCCTTCTTTTAGCTTCCCGAGGTTGGGTGTCACGCTGGTTATTTGCCATGCCAGGGAGGGTGGCGGCGCTGGGGGCCGAAGTCCCTCGCTGCTGCAGGCCTCTCGCACTTCTCCAGCCGGAGCTGCTGGCTTGCTGGGACGGAGCGAGGTGTGCGATAAGTCCACGACATTCAAGACCAAAAAAAATTTGGTCTTTTCTACTTCAAGAGCAAATATCAACACAGGTCCTCGAGGAAGCTGGGCCTGTGGCAGCGCCGTGCCAGGGAGATGCTTCCCTCTGCCGCCTGGCACCGGCAGGGAGGAGTCCCCTGAGCTTCCACAGCCTCCTCTCGCTGCTGGGGGCTGCAGCCTGGCCGCCCTCCTGCACAGACCTTTCTGTGCCCTGCTTCCCCAGGAGGCCATTGCCGTGCCAGGTTTTGGCTTTGAAGTATGTGTTCAGCTCCTCGGCGCCTTATCTGTGGGTTTAAGCCACTTGTAGTGATAAGGGAATCAGATACTATTGTTGGAAATCGCTTCTCTGGGCCGTAACTCAGCTCCAGACCAAGTGGAAGGTAACTCTATAAAGGTGGTCTGTGCAGCTGTGGCTGTGAAAGGAGCTTTTGTCAAGCTCGCTGGTTAAACAAACTGAACTTTTCAGCTAATCTCCGTGTTCCCACCGAAAAATGTCCTTGAAACTTCCAGGGCAGAGGCAAGGTCCCGAAAGCTCCAAGAAGCAGGCGCTGTCTTCGGGCATCACCAGAGCTGGCAGGGGAAATAACCCCAAAGGTTTGGGAGAGCAAGCTGTGGGCTTGTCCCCTGCTGGAGCCACTGCCCTGGCAGCACAGGGTGAACCGAGGCGGCCCTGGGTGCTCCCTGCTGCCCGAGGGGCTGCGGCACGGGCAGGCTGCAGGCACGGCACCGGTCACAGCCGGGCAGGTGCTGGCTCCCCGTGAGGGCGAGGAAGGGGCTGTCGGGTGCCTGCGTTTATTTTTCTTGGTCGTCGAGGGTTAACGTCTTGAAGGCTGCATTCCTTAGTTTCACTTTTGGCTTCTCTTCCTAAAAATTTCCACTTCGTTTCATAACAGTTGCGGAGTGAGGGGTGGTGATGCCGCGGAACCTTTGCTCGCCGCGCTTGGAAACGTGCTGTGTGAGCGGCTGGGGTGCAGCGGGTCGGCCACCGCTGTTTTCAGGCCCGGGGGAGCCTGGAACAGATCCTGTTTACCAATAATTTCAGCACTCCCTGAACCGAGGGATTTGTAATTAAATTGAGGAGCAGAGATAGTAAATAGAGGCAGTGGTTTTGAGAAGAAAATCGCTTTCTACTGTTTCCTTGTGGAAGTTACAAACCTTGACATCTGCAGGATAACACCGTGCCCCACGGGTTGATCGCTTCTTCCAGTGCCCAGCCAAGCAGCCAGGTTTTGCAGGCACGCAGTGAGCTGCTGTTAGCCCTTCGGGGTCACCCGTCCTGATTGCCTCTAACCACTGCCTGCACCTCGTGGCTAGGAGAGGGCTGCTCCCAGAACGGGCACTGATATGGGAAGGAGAAGCTGCTTGGATTGAAGCAGATCCTGACTGGGCTGGCTGAGAGCAGGCTGATCCCGAGGGCGGGCACAGAGCCTCGCAGGGCAGTGGGATTTCATCAGACACGTGCACTGCCCGCAGCACTTCAAACACCGTCCTGGGCCTGGGCTCTCCAGATGCACAGGGTAGATGGCAGGTGTGGTGCTCAGCCGTAAGACAGTGCAGTTCACAAGACACCTTGTGACAGGGCCACTGCTTATTTGTTCCCATAGAAACTGCCATCTGATCACGGCAGGCTTATAACGGCTGCTGCTGCAAGTGCAGCCTCTAAAAATTTCTGAATGCATCACCCAGACCCGGCGTGTGCTTTGCTGTGCCCTGCGCTTTCCCATCCAAGCCTCGGTCCCCTCCTGCTCCAGGAGCACGTGTACACCTGATGCCTTTAATCACAAAGAAACGCAATGATATCACCTTTAGTGGGACGTTGGGTGTGCTGGATGAGGGAGAGGTGTTGATTTGCACACAGCATCTCTCACCCAGCCTGCAGAGCCCCGTACCTGGGTACGGAGGAGCCCGGCGGGGTTTGGAGCCAGGCTCTGGGTCGCGGGCGCGCTGCCGCGTGGCGCCCGGTGCCTCTCCAGTATTTACCTGCCGAGGGTCAGGTGCAGAGCCGTGGCTTGCTGATAGCTGACGGCTGCAGTGTGCTTGTGCATCGGGCCGGGCTGTTCTCAGGGCTGGTGCCGCAGGGTTTCTGCTTGCTCAGCAGCCTTTGTTTGTGCTGCCTGGGACAAGCTGGCAGCTGCTCGGACCAGCGGCTCGCCCTGGCCCTGGCGCGGTGTCCATGTGAGAAGTGAGCTGCAGGGTGCCTCGGCACGGAGCACAAGGCGGGTTACAGGGAGCAGAGCTAGCTGGGACCTCGTGAGAGGTGCCCAGAAGTCATTTTGCACAAGTTGTTCCTGGCTGGCAGTCGTGAAGATGGAGCGTCGTGTTGTAATTCCCTTTTCTGCCAGCACACGTTGTAGCCTTAGCTGTTGCTCTTGGTTTGTTCTGAAATCCCAGGTAGATTCACTTTGCTATTTAAAAAAAAAAAAGACCTAACATGGCTTGGGGAAACCCCCGAGCACGATGTCTGAGCCCAGAATGCCGTGTTCCCAAAGGCATCGGGACTGAACCACTGTCCGGCCTCCTGTGCCACCTCGCCTGCCTCTTTAGGATTTCTCTGGTAGCTTTGTGATCCCAGCATGACGCCCCGTGCTCCTGCAGCTCAGCCAGCTGGGAGCTATTACCCTGCGAGTATCGGTGCCCGTGGTGCAGCTCTGGGGTACCACACGGTGTGGCAGTGCCCGGGCACCTCCCCGGAGGTGTGCACGGCCGTCGGGCTGCGGCGGGGCCGAGGCTGAGGGATGGTGGTTCTGCGGAGTGACAGATTCCTCGGGAGGCTGTTGCTGTTTGCAGAAGGGAAGCCAAGACATCAGCGCTTAATATCTTCCAGCAGTCCTCCGCCTTAACCCTTAGGGAGCCTGAGGAAGCGACTCGAGAGCCTGCATGATGCCCTGCTGCGCGCCCCGGTACGGTGCTGGTTGTTTGCCCTGGCTGCAGCTCGTGGCACGCAGGGAGCAGAGCCCCTGGTGTTGCACGGGGACCTGGTGGTGAGTGCACATTGCCCTTGGCAGGGACAAGCAGCCAGCTACTCGCTGGGTGTTGGAGACTCGTGGCTGCACAGCGGGGCTCCCTGCTCGGTGTGTGATCCCCTCCGAGCTGGGCTGGGGCTGTCCTCTCGCTGGAGATCTGTGGAGCTGAGTGGAGAGCTTGGCGTTATACGTGCTGCTGAAAAGCATCCAAACCCAAATCTGCATCATGGTTCTTAACGTTGCACTCCACGCACACCATCCAAGAGCTCTTTACTTTTGAGCTTTTGCTTTCCAATAACCCAATTCACCTGCATTCAGCTCCGAGGCTCATTTTCAGCCTTTTACCTGAAATTTGCCATTTTGCCTTCTCATTTGTGCCTTCAGGTCGTCACCGAGTCAGAGCAAAATGGTGACCCAGGGTAATTCTCAGTAACTTTTAAAACCTGCTTGCTCCAACACCCTCTTGGTCCCTAAAATCCTGGAGGTGGAGGCTCCCCGTGGACGTTTGGGGCAGCTCTTTCCCAAAAAGCAGGGCAGGTGGCCGCGTCCTGCTCCGCGAGCAGCCGGCACAGCTCGGTGACGCAGCAGGCGGAGCGGTGGCCGGTGCCGTACGGCGTGCTTGATGCGGAGCCTGCTGTGACAGATTTCTTCCTGCATGCGACTACATTTCCAAAACTGTGCTGCTAAGCAACTCGGAGAGCCTAGCGGTGCTCTAACGTAGCGTCAGCGAGTAACAGGCCTCTGGTTTCCTCCAGCTCTGCTGGCTGCAGGCAAGAAACACGGTGATTACGGGGATCTTGCAAGCAGGTCTTGACCCTGGCTGCTGGAAGGGGCTGGTCCAGAAGCAAAAGGTCATGGCTTTAGTCCTAGGTGATGCGGCACGCTGCTGCCTACGGGTTTTGTTTTCCTGCTCCTTCCCCGGGGTTTTCAGGGAGATTCTGAGGCAGGGGCAAATGAAGGCAAGGAGGCTGTGCCAGCACGCGCTGCGAGCCGGTGCTTGGCCTCAGCACGGTGCCAGGCTGGCTCCTTCGGGGGGAATTCCTGCGAGTCCCGAGGTGCCAGCTCCTAGCAGCGAGCTCCTTTGGATGTTGCCAGAAAGGTGCTGTACAGCCTGCCGGGGGTGCGAGTGGCACTGCTTGGATGCTGTAAATGAGCTCACCGGAGCCTCCTCCCTCCCCTCTGCTGCCTTGGCCAACGGCACAGCTCTGGGAGGCCTGGAGGAGCCCTCCGAGGCCAGCACCAATGCGCCGGGTCTCACCTGGAGCAGTTTTGGAACAGACCTGGCTGGTGCCCAGCTGTAGTGCAGCACCCACGCTTCGTCAGGGTGTTTCAGGGTGTGAAATAAGGGGAATATCATGTACGTTTGAGGTCGCTAAAACCTTTGTTCGATACAAATGGCAGAATTAGGAGCCCTTCAGTCACAAACAGTCCTCAGAGCAGCTCCGGGTGGCTGCGGTGCTGAAGGACGCTGCCGGTCCTGTTGTGGCTGTGTGCTGGGGCTGAGCTCTGCTTGTGAAAGGCGTTTCAACTTTCTCCCTGGCGCTGGCTTTTCCTCCGATTCCTGCCCGCTCTGTCTCCAGGCAACCTGGCCTCCCGCAGGATCCGTGTCCCCGTGACGTCCTTGCTGCTCTCCCCCTCAGATGCTCAGCTTTTTCCGTCGCTGCTGAGGTGCAGAGCTGAGCGCATGCAGGCTGCTTTTTGTTTCCCCTCCTACGTGCAGAGCGATGTGCACTTCTCTACATGTGTGGGAAACGCAGCAGATAAAGACAAGAACATCCTGTGTTGTCATCTGATTTTTCCCAGGCCTTTCCCAGACCTCCTTCTCTTCTCCAAGCTGCCTGGGTACTCAGGGGGAGAAGGAAGGGTAAGGAACCGGCCCGAAATGGGGCCCTGGAGTCAGGGATAACCTGTCGGGAAGGTGGGCACGGCCTTCCTGTTCCTGTCTGCGTGTCACAGTGAGAGGATCTGAGCCTTGCCCACGGACTCGGGCGTGCTTGCTTGACCAGGATCTGCCTTTGCACCCTGCGTCCGACAGGTTAACCGGTTGAAATCAGTTGGAGCATACCTCCATCAGGTTCTGCGCTGGCTTAACCAAGCTCAGGCAAAAACTGGTTCTAATTAACAAGTGCAGGCTGTGCACGAAGTGCCAAGATTGCTTTTAATTTGCGTGGAAGCCGCAGAGGTGGCTCTACAGACTGTCAGGGCTGAGCCCTGGCGCTGTGCGTGGCTCAGGGCCCCTTCCCCTCTCCAGCAAGCCCATCACCTGCCTGGCTGCGTTCTGCACTGTGACCTTCACGTAGCTCTTACCTGAGCCCTGGTTCCTCGTGCCTAAGCTTTAATGCTGGTTCTTGGGTATTCTGCCTCTCTAGAGCAGCGAGGCAGCAGAGCTAAGCCCTGGAAGCAGGCGTTTTGAGTTTTCCAGGCCCGCCACCTGCGGCTGGACGCGTGGACGTGCCCACGTGTAGTAATACCGGCCTTGGGTGTGGGCTGGCGGTGGTGGGTGGAGGGTTTGTTTTCTTCCTCAGCTCGGAGAAAAAAGAAATTTCCCGTACCAGCTCTAATTCCTGGCTTTGCCTGGGCGAAGTTCTGCCTGCCATCTGTTAAGCACCAGAGCAGCTCCAAGGGCTTCCGAGCCAAACACAGATCGCTGGCACAGGCGCCAGGTGAGCCTTGGAGCTGGGGATTTTCCTCTCCTGTACCAAGGAGTGCCAACCAAGCGTGGCCCTCTCCTGCAGCTGAGGAAGAGAGGGCAGTGGTGTTTGGGGACAGGACACCGAGCATCTGCCCAGGACTTGGAGGGGGGAAAAAATCTGGAAAGGTTGCTGTTACAGGCTGCAGGGCTTAGAACTGCAGCACTTGGGGTTTGCAGAACATCTGCGTGTGCTGAGACGAGTCGTTCTTCTTACTGGTGTCCCCAGTTCTGTCCCCAGCTCCCGGACCGAGCTGTCGGCGTGAATGTTGGTTTTGTGCTGGGCATTGGCATCCCGGCCCTGCTCCCCCGGGACACGGAGAGGTCACAGCAGAGCGCAGCGTTCGCACAAGCAGGGCATTAAGGGCACAGCAGACCTGGGGGCTTTGGGCACGGTGGCTTTTTGCAGAACACCGTCGGTGTTTTCTTCACCTTGTGCAGACAACTGGCGGCATTGATGCTGACGAGGGATGTGGACAAGGTGATAGCTTCCTTCCTGAGCAAATGCAACTTCTCGGTGCGCATTTCGGTCCACAGCTTCCTGCTTTCAGTTGCCAGTGTTTGTGTTTATGCCACCTCCAAAAGCCACCGGTTTTGCTGCAAAATGGCCTCGTTTTATCTGCAGCATCGCCACGAGGTCGGTTCTGCTGGGTGCTAACTGCGAGCTGTGGGCGCCTCTTGCCTCTGAGCCTGTCAAGAGAAACTTCTGGTGCTTTGGTCACAAGCATGCTAGGGTCAAGCTGCATAGACTGGCAGTTAGAAGTGCATCTTTCTTTTTTTTTTGGATGCTTTCTTATGACTAAAATGCCCCAAATGACCTATTTGCATATCCAGAGATCGCTTCGAGTGACCCCGTAGAAGCAGACTTGTGCTGACAGCCTGCTCCTCACCTGGGACATCACCTGCGGTAGCCCGGAGTTCTTCTGTTGGACACAGCTTTGCATCCACGTGAAGGGTGAAGGGTTTTTACAGGCAGCCAGCATGCCTTTTGCTCTGTGTGTGTGCCTGCTGCCTTACTGGGTCTGCAGAGCTCCTCGGAGGCCAGCAGTGCCCTGGGGAGGTGCTGTGGGCTGGCACCAGGAGTTGGGCATCACAGCAAGAGCCGTGCCCTGGGCTGCCTGCCCTGCTGAGCCTGCTGCTGTCCCGCAGCACCCAGGCTTTTCTTGCACCTCCTGCGAGCCCGTTTGGTAGCCCACAGCCCCAGCTCGGTGGCAGCTTTGCCTGCTGTGCGCTGTGCCACGAAGGGCCGGCTGTGAGAGAGGAACCAAGCCACGTGGGCGGTGCACGTTCCCCAGCACATCTAGGGAACGTCTGAGGGCTTTCCAGGAGGAATTTGGAACAGGACTCCTCTGAACAATTCTAGGAAATGTTTTTCCTAAAAAAAAAAAAAAAAAAAAAAGCTTTATATTTTTTTTTTCAACGCAGTCAATTTGTCAGTGCCATCTGTTGGCTCGTTACCCAGAGGTGATCGATTGCTGACTTATGGGAACAATTAGCAGCATAAATATTCTTTTATAACTGTTACTGGTTAGATTGATCACAAGGTCACCGTATGCAATGAGCGCGTGGTTTTTCCTGAGTTTTAACTTAGGCCAGCATAGAAACAACTGAACTGAGCTAGAAGAGGTGGTTTCTCTCTGGAACAGTCCCCGATGCAGGCAAGGTGAGTTAGGTCCAGCTGCAGCCTCGACCTTTTTCCTTTGGTCACCACACTGAAGAACAAGGAAATGTCCTCTTCTTTCAGGGCTTCCTTCCAGTGCACACAGACCACTATTTCCTATCAGTTTTCCCTCTTACACTCTCCAGTAAGTTGTGTTCGTTCCCAGTAGGTGCTCCACGCAGCACTGGGCCTCTTCAATTGCGTTTCTGTCGTACTCTGACTGCAGCAGAGGACTCGTGCCACCTGGGGAGGTGCTGCCGTGGGCTCGCAGCCTGCCCCAGCTCTTCCTCCTGCTGGCTGTGTGCTGGGGCACCCCGCCTGGCCTGCCGCTGCTGCTGTGTCCTCCAGCGCCAGCCCGAATTTATCTTCCCTGCTGGCAGGACAGGATTGATTCAAGGAAGTGTGTATGAACATTAGCCACACTTTGCTAATAAACAGGATGTCTGTATGAATGTGCGTTCCTCCGAGCAGGCATTATTTCCTGTGCCAGGACTTGGGCATCTGTTCAGACGCTGACACTCGCTGTGCCCTGCTCGCTCCCCGCGCACCAGGCGCGTGCCGTTGGCCTGGGCTGTGTCAGAGGAGCAGCAGCAGGCCTCTGGGCTGCCCTGGGCTCTCGGCGTGATGAAGTCACCCAGAACAGGGCCCAGGTTTGGAGTCTTGTGTGTCACTTTTCGTCCTCCCAACTTCTCAAGTCTGTTTAAGGCTAACTTTTTGCTGGGATGCGGAGAACGACAGGTGCTTGGAGCAGAAGAGGTTGCTGGAGCTCATGGGGGACACCCAGGAGTGAACGTCTGTGAGCGTTTTGGGGTGCAGTGAAGCAGCTTGCAGTTTGGGTTTGAGATGCAGTTTCTGTCCCTCCTGAGTTCCCGTGGGAAGCAGGGAGCCGTGCAGGTGATGTTGGTGATACCAACGTGTGCTTTGGGGCTCCCAGAGCTCCAGCGCCTCTCCTGTTCTGAGCTGCCCGCCGTCGTGTCCCTGCTGATTGAAACTCCCACGGCTTTTCACCAGGCTTTTACCTGGCATGCACACACCTAGCACAGCTTGGGAATCCAAAAACACCGAGCAGTGTCCAGCACGAGTGCACCAGGAAAGGAGAAGGCTGGGAACGGGCTGGCCAGGCCGAGCCTTCAGGCTCCGACGGGCGAGACCTCCCCGCGGGCTTGCAGTCACCTCGAAGCATTCACCTCCTTTTTACAAACTGCTGTCGTTAGGAACTTAACTTTTCTTCAAACTACGAGCGTAAGTTTTAATTGGATCCAAGAAGAAAAAAAAAATGAAATGTTTAGAAATGGAGGGAACATTCTGTTAATTGGTAGCAGCATGTATGCTCCAGACTTGGCGTAGGTCCTGCTGCCTGTAAGCTTCATTAACTTTTGATAAAAGAATAGTTAATTTTTTCAGGCTGTTTTTTTATAGTTCTTCATTGTCTAAGAAATTAGATTATGGTTTTCTTTCACTTTTAATTGCAGCCTAACTTGTACTTTCTTTAATGATGTTTAGTCTTGCTCTCTCCCCTCTCTACTCCACGTGGTGCTTGCCGGGGTGAGGCAGTGCACTCGGGGTTGTTTCTGGGTGCTCCGTGAGAGCACAAAAACCTTCACGTGCTGCCAGCCGGGATCCCACTGGCCTCCCCTGCAAGGAGAGCTCTTCCTTGTAGGGTGCGTTCAGACGGGGTTTGTTTTCCCAGCAGCAGGAAAGCCCTCGCTCAGAGCAGGATTCACTGCGGCTGTGTCCCCACAGCCGGGTTTTCACGAAGCCAGGCTGGCTGGAGCGAGCGGAGCGCCGAAGGCAGGCTTCTCGTGGTGAAATCCTGAATCATCTTTCAAGGGAGCGGGAACACGAGCCAGCTGGGAGACGCAGAAATGGAGAAACCGACTCGGTCTGTTTTGGAAAGCCTTGAAGCCACTCCTTCCCCCTGGAAAAAAGGCGCTCCAGAACCTCTGCAACAAACCCACGGGAGCTGCTCCGGTGAGCCCCCAGCACTGAAACTCCCCGCGCTCTGCCTGCCGCGGGGCGCTCCGAGGGGATTTCCTACTTCCACCCTCGTGAGGAAGCTCTGAATTTCCTGAAACCGGAGCGCGAGGTGGTTTCCCCGGGCTCCTTCAGGAGACTTTTACCTTTTACATTCTCTCCGTCGCTGGAGGCACCTGAACTGAAGGAGCTCATCTCCAAAGACCTCCTCCAGAACCGCCAGCGCTCTCCTTACGGCTCCTGAGGCTGGATTTGGGTTTGCTCGAGGGCCGCCCATTTGATCCCGAAGTCGGAGCCTTTGTCAGGGGGCATCTTTGGGCTGGTGCCTGTGTTCCTGTGCCATGGACTCGGGCGTTTTGTGCCTCGTGGGGGTGGAGGCTGAAGACAGCACCCACACCAGGTGCCACGCGTGGCAGGCTGCTGTGCAGGATGGCAGCACGCATCTCTGCGCCCTGCGTTTTTGGGGAGAAAAGCAGAGAAATTCGGTTCTTCTGCTTTGCCTGGACTCACTGACAGCGTTACGTTCCGTCGAATGCTCCGCATTCCTTGAGCCTGGCCAGAAGTGTCAACTCGAGTCACACAACGAGGCTGGGGAATGAGATTCCCTTCGAGCAAATACGCAGCGGGGAAATGAGTAAGGAGCTTGGGAGCGCTCCGGACCTGAGGATTTTCAGCTAAATATTTGTGCCTGAGAATGACTCACGTCTCTGGGCAGACATCTTGGCTTCGCTCTTTGAGGAAGCTCTCACTTTTGTTTCTTTTCACATTACTGCTTTAAGCTTTACGAAAGCCCGCTTGGACGGGGGAAGTGCTTGGTGAGGAGCGTGCAGCGAGTGCTTTCCGAGCCCTGCGACTCCCTGCAGCTTTCCAGCCGTGGCGTGAGCCTTGTCCTTGAACGCCGCCTCGGCAGGGCTGTGCCGTGGGGGCCGGCTTCGCCGTCTCACCTTGGGTCTTGGCTCTCACCCTGCTCCTGCCAGCTCCTCCTAATGCCAGAGCTGGCCGCCGTACAGCTTCTGTCCGTGCTGGGGTGAGCACACTCCGTGACTTCGAGGCCGAATTATTCCCCTGCTCCGAGCGTTTCAAGGGGAAGAAACGGCCACCGGCACCTAGCGCCTCTCCGGGATCCTGCTGCCTTCTGCTTGCGTGCAGGGCAGTTACCCTCCTGGCAAAAAAAATGTTATAAAACATTTAATTTTCACGTGATTCAGGTTCTTCAGGACCTTTAAGGGAACGGATTTCCCCCTCCCCGCAGTGCCCTGCCTCTCTGAGCGCCCTTTGGCTTTGCTCTTGGGCTTTGTGGCACAGAAACATCCCAGGCTCTGCTGGCTGCCTGCAGGGCTGACACCAGCTGGCCCGAGGATGTGCGTGGGGCTCCTTCACCCGGCCCCTGCCATCATCCCGGGGCTGCAGGGCCTTGGTGCTGCGCTCCTGGGCCCCCGAGCTCATCCCTTGGTGCCCGGGCTTTCCCCTGCCACCAGCGCCCGTGGTGCTGCCAAAGGGCAGGGCTGTTCCTGGGGCTCTGGGCAGGCTCCAGGCGCGTGTGGTGCCGCTCCTGCAGGCTGGCCCGGTGTCACAGCCTGTGCGTGTGTCAGTGCCTGCAGACGGGGACGTTCCTGCTGCTGGAATCAAGGCTGGAAGCTCCTGGATCTCCTCTCCGTCCCTGCGCAGGGAGCAGCAGCGCGCGCTGCACCGCCCGTCGGGCACCGGCTGGGGTTTGGCAGCCTCCCCTCCTTCCCAGCACTGAGCACGTGCTCCAGGCACACCTCGTGCACGGCGTGCCCCTGGCCCAAGCCCTGTTCCCCATCCCCAGCCGCCGTCTGTGTGTGTTAGAGCCATTAGAGCCAGGCCTCTCTGCAGCCGGGCTCTGAGCTCGGGGCTGTGCCTCGGCAGCGTTCCTCCCCGCAGCGCTGCTTTGCATGCCCTTCCCCAGGCCTTTGCATGATCCTGCAGCCTTCCTTGACAGGAGCTGTGTAAATCACTTCGGGAAAGCAAGCAGGGGAAGGTGGAGGAGTGGCTCTTCTCCCAGGTGAAGCCCGGCCTCCCAACGAGGAAGCTTGCTGCTGGCTGCTAACGCAGCCCACGGAGCTGGAGCGAGGCCGGCGTGCCACGGCTCCCGTCTTGCACTGACGTCGGCTGGTGGGGAGGAAGGGATTTCATCCAAGGCTGACACGTGCTTTGAGAAGCAGCAGTGCAAATGTTTGCTGAGAGCAGCCTGCCCGCGGCGGCCCAGGCTCTGCAGCACCAGTTGGCTCCCAGGGCTTCCCCTGCCGCTGGGAGCAGCCTCCTGCCGGGGATGTCCCACGGGCTGGAGCTGCCTCTCCTCGCCCCTCCGCCAGGCCTCCTGGAAGAGATTCCTCTGCTCTTGGGCGACCCCTCACTTATTTCTAGGGCCCCGGGGTGCCCGTGAGCAGCGGGGAGCCTCCAGCCGAGGCGAGGGAGGAATTGGCCGGGGCTGGGACGTCCAGGAGAGCAGCCGACTGGAAGCACTTAGGCTTGTTTAACTGATCTCAGCGTAGTGTTAGAGAGCACTTCTGCTTTAACATTGTGCAAATAAATAGGATTGCTCGATGCTTGCCGTGCTGCTGTTTCTCAGCCCTGTCACAGCGAGGCACGGCGTGGCTGGTGCCAGAGGCTGCGCTCTGCTGCCTTTGCCCCTTCCCAGCCTTCGGTGCCTCCCGTCCCCACCTCCACAGCTTTGGGCAGATTCCTTCTGCCCTTTGCTCGAGGGGCTCCTGGGGTTGCGAGGTCTGGTTCCCAGTTCCACTTGCCTCCAAACCTCAGCCACTGGAAGCTGTTCCTGCGCTGTGAGGCTCGCTGGCAAGCTCCCAGCTGCTCCGTGCCCCTTCCCCATGCCGAGGAATTGCAGCTCTCAGGCTGCTGGGGCACGGCTTCAGTGGTAAGTTAACATGGCTGTGGCAAGGCTGAGCTGGCACGATCGAGGAGACTCGAATAAACTGAACAAATGCTTGGACTTGCTTGCAATATATCCACGAGTTTAGAAATAATTTGCTTTTCAGCACGGCATTGGGTGCCTCTGAGCAGGCTGTGCTGCGGTAATGGGCAACAGCTTAAATGTCCCGCAGCCTGCTGCAGCACTGCTGCCTTAATGAGGTGCCCACTGCAGAGAAAACACGCTGACAATTAGGAAACAAAGCTTCTTCCTGCCCAATTTATGGCAGGCTGTCTGGACTGGGTAGGCTGCTCGGAGATCCCAGGCTCTCTGGGGCACGGACTACATGCCCTGGTCAGAGCTTAGCACAGGCGGCTCTTACATGCACTATTTGTTTTTAAGAATGCTTTTCTAAATAAGTGACTGGGTAAATAACCTGGTTCTCTTTTTCCTTTCTGCTAGGTTGCTATCAAGATAATTGATAAGACGCAGCTGGATGAAGAGAATCTGAAGAAGATCTTCAGAGAGGTTCAGATCATGAAGATGCTTTGCCACCCACATATCATCAGGTTATATCAGGTAGGAGCTTTCTGGTGGCTTTTCCATCCCTGCACCCTGCAGCTGTGCTCCATGCAGCACTGTTCTGTAGAACTGCCCCTCCAGCCCTCAAGTCCTTTGTTTTCAAGGTCTCAAAGTGCTTCGATTGGAGGGGGGCAGGCAAAAAGCGTGGCTAATCCTTCTCTCTTTTGAGAGATCACACTTCCGCTGTGGGCTGGCCCCCTGCCATTTGTTTATGGCTATTGTGTGCTTTCCAGTTTCCCAGTTGAAACCGGATGTGGGCTCCCCTGCTCGATTTAAGGGACAGAGGGAGTCCATCCGCCTGCCCGACCGAAAGCGTGCTGCTCCCTTGCCCTCGCTCCCTGCGCAGCTGCCCTCTGGTTCTGAGGACTTGCTGGGCTGTTCTGGGCTCTCTTGGAAGGTGATCAACAGCAATGGTGCCGCTGCTGTTGCTGATTTTTTTGAAGTTGTTTGCAGACTTTTCACTTGTTTGGCGCTTTCACTCTGCAAACAACATCCGCAGAATCCACGCATGGTGCTCCTTACGCACGTTTTTGGTGGTGCCCCTCTGATTGCGTGGGCAAATAGAGCAGCAAGGAAGCTGCAACGAGCCAGAGGCGAGCAGAGTGATGGGGGCAAAGAAATAGAGGAGACCAACACCTTGGTGAAACGCTAAATGCTGCTTTGGAAGCTGCTGATGAAAGATTCCCTCCCTGAACCTTCCTGATTCAAGGGCTCACACAGTGACTGACAACCAACGGGTGATCGAGAGCTCTACCAGTTTCCCTCTGTTTACCATCCCCTTTCTGGAAGCTGTGGGACAAAGGCTCCTTCCCAGGGCCCTGCCTGGTGCCTGCAGGACTGCCACCCCGCTCAACGCAGCAACACAGCTGCCAGAGGGCTCACAGGCACGGAGCTGGAATGTGAAAACTGGAAATTCAGGGGGAAAGATGCTGGGGTTATTTCCTTCTGCAATGTGATCCTGACGTGTGCATGTGAAGGGAGAAGTTAAATAACCCACAATAGAAGCTGCCATTTCCTAGAATCAGCTCTTGTTGGTTCAAGACCAGGCTGCTCCTGATCTGGGCTTGATAGACGTAAGCACAGTTACAGGAGGTATTTTGACTCCAAAGAGTTAAAGTGGAGTTGACGTGGGAGAGGTTAATGTTTACCTGTTCTGGCCAAACAGCCAAAAGTGAGATGCCTACTCCAGAATTCCGACATTTTAAGGTACTTAGGGAATGCTTCTTTGCAAACTGCTTCCTTTGTGCTTTTTTTTTCAAAAAATAACAAATAACAACATTGCAATCTCTTTTGTTCTATCTAAAGCTTTTGATATGATACCGAACAAGTGACAGAAGTGGCTTGGCTTTGCTAAGTTGAGAAGAGAGTCCCTGCTGTGCATCAGATTTCATTTGGGTGCTCTTTAAGGGTACTTTCTGTGGCACTTTGTTTTTTAAATAAAAACTCCTGAAACCTGGAGTTGGGAATTCAAAGCCTGTCCCAGTTTTTCATCAGGAATCCGAGTTTAAGAACCATGTTTCCTTGAACTTACAGCACTTGAAAAGTGTAAGTGAAAAAGGAGAAAAAGGAAATAATGGTCATAAGAGATTCTGCTTGTCTCTCTGTTGAGATAATTGCCCGTCCCAGCTAAAAGGCAAACTTTCACTTGTCTTTGAAACGCGCCCTGACAAAAGCCCAAACAAACCCCAATGTTTTCCTGCTTGTGCAAACAGCATTCACCTGTTGTGCCCCGTACCGGAGGCTCAAGGCCCTGGTAGTGAAGCAATGTGATGTTTTCCCCCTGACAAAGCTGTGAAGCTCGTTAAATAAACAACACAGAGCTTCGAAAAACGCTGCCAGCATGTGCTTGCCCGCAGGCAGATCTTGTAATCCGCTCACAGAGCAGCCCTCGGAGCCACCCTTGGAACGTGGGGCCCAGTGGCTGACGATGGGCATTATGAGCTGCTTTTTGTCTAGCACATAGTGCCCTGCAGTGTGCTTTTTTTCCCAGTTCCAGGTGCTGATAGGGATCGTTTTGGACCCCTGGGGTCCTTCTGGGCTGCAGGTGCCCCGAGTGCTGGCAGGGCTGCGCTCACCAGCTACTGGATGCCCTCGAGCCCTGAGCTGGGCCCTGCTGCCCTTCTCTGTTCCTCTGTCTGCCCGGTGCCTCTCCTCCTCTCCTTGGGACGTGGCAGGGCTGTGGGGCTCATCACTTAGGTGGTCCCTTTTGAAGCTCAGCCCTTGGCTCTCTCCAGTTTCTCTCCAGCTTGGCTCTGCCCCCAGTGCCCTCCCCAGGTCTCCTCCGAGCCCTTCGCTCCCTCCTCCTCCCTGTTCTCCCTGCCCGTCTGGAAGGAAGAATAAAAAAATTCCATTAGTTTGCCTCACGCAAAAAGGAGCAGTCTCCTTATCTGTCACTTTTCTGTCCTTGTGTCCAGGTTATGGAGACGGAGAGGATGATTTATCTAGTGACGGAGTACGCTAGCGGAGGGGAAATATTTGGTAAGTACATTTATTGCATTCTTCAATCAGATAATGTACTTGGTTACCTACAGTAAACTGAAAATAGCTGCCACGCTCTCTTGTTTCAGTTGAGAGATGCCCTTCAGGCTGAGAACTTTCCATTGACAAGAGGGGTAAAGAAATAAATGATACCTGATGGAAAAATAACTCCCATAACCTCCGTTTCTTCTTCGGGTTTCATTGACAGTTGGTGCTGCTCCTCTTTTGTGCTGACTTTGGGATTAAATTTTAGAAAACGTGATGCTGAGCGCTTTGCTTCACAGCAAGTCCTCTGAAACTTCTCGGCTACAGCTCGAATGCTGGCGTGCGTTCGCTTTCAAAAAAAAGGCCGTCCTGCAGTTCTGTAGTATTTCATTCTCAAACCCGTGTATTTTCCTTTTGTCAATCTGATGTTATCTTAGCATATATTGGTCACATCCATTTTAAACTCCATTGTCTGCTAACGAGGTTTTGGCTGAGCTTTCTGACCACAGAAGCTAGTCCTTAAAGGAAAAGCAGAGTCTGTGCAGCACCACTGCACGAGGCTAAGGGTACCTTTGGAGATGGTCGTTGTGCTTCCTTCTCAGCATCGCCCGTGCTGCTCAGCTGCTGCTTCGGGAAGGGGCCAGCTGAAGGAAGAAGCGAGCAGTGGCCGATGCTTGGGAATTGTGGATTGCCTGGTTAAAACAACAAAACTGACTTAATCCAGCTGAGTTTTCCAGTTGTTTACTCAACCATTAATCTTGGTGCTGGATGCTGAGCAATTCCGAGGGCTTGTGAAACTCATCTTATGTTGTGCAGCAAGCCATAATTGCAGTAAAGTCATTTGAATGTTTATTAGACACTGCTGGTGGTTATGAGACTTCACTTGTGTGCGGATCGCTGCAGAAAAGCATGAATTCCTTTTTACTTTTTCTCCCTCTTTTGTTGAATTTGGCAGAGACAATTCATCTTTTTATAAATCCAGAACTATGTGCAAGCTCATATACAAACTTGGAATGAGTTCTCTTGGTTACAAAAATAGCCCTCTACATGATTTGAAGTGAAAATCTAATTGCTTTCTGAAATCTTTTATGCCGTAGTAAATTCAGCTCATTAGAATGGCTAATTTCCATTTTACTGCCCAGCATCTTATCCTCGCTCAGAGCAGGGAGCAGGTAGCTCACACACTGCCAGTTACTCCATAGCTGTGATGTTTTTCAGGTCCGTGGCCGGGAGGCTGTGCCCTCCCCGGGTGCTTTTTGCATTTCGGGTGCTGCGCGAGGCCTGGCGAGCCCTCAGAGCAGCGAGAGGAAAAACCAAGTTTCAGCTTTTTGTAATCAGGGTTTCCTGAGTAGCCATTAATACTTTGTTCTAGCAGAGGAAGCAATTTGCTGGGAGGAAGCAGCAACCCATTTTGGAAATGTTTCCTTGCTGTTGCTGGCACCCCCAGCACAGAAGGACCTCGCGTCCTCGTGGTGTCGGCAGAGATCGTGCTGCGGGCTGGCCTCGGACCCGCTCGTGCTCTGCTCTGGTGTTGCCTGCTGGATGGATGCTGGGGCTTGCTGCTTGCTGAGGATAACGTTTTGCTTGTGTTTCTTCTCCTCAGTACCTGGGCCTTGTCTGGGAGGCTGGCTGGGAATCGCTGGGCGGGCGTGCAGAGCAGTCACCAGTGCAGGGCCAAGTGGTGCCTTTTGGTGAGGGAGAGGGTTTTACTCCATGGTACAGTGACTTTTAACTCCGGTCAGCATCTCAGGCAGGCTTGGAGAGGCACTGTGTGCACAGCCTGAAGAGCGCCCAAGCTCAGCTCCTCCCTGTGTGGCCAACAAACCCAAACAACGTCCCCCGCACCCTCCTGGAGCATCCAAAACTTGCACCGGGGCAAGGGCACATGAGAAAAAACTTTGAT
The DNA here is from genome assembly GCF_009819795.1 of Aythya fuligula. Classification (NCBI taxonomy): domain Eukaryota; kingdom Metazoa; phylum Chordata; class Aves; order Anseriformes; family Anatidae; genus Aythya; species Aythya fuligula. The sequence goes on along the minus strand of NC_045580.1, from coordinate 6,532,943 downwards.
TTTCCTTGTGTTATCTACTGCTATTTCTGGCCACGGGGTGGTCCTCTGTATTAAACGTGCTTGTGCTCAGTTGTTCATCTCTTTCTTGGTTGTCTTTCAATGTCTGCACGGGTGCTGAGCTGCAGGAGGGGCGTGCTGTGCGTGAGGGGCGCGCTGGCCACGGCTTTGTGCGTGTTGCACGCTGGCTGTAGGGCTGAGCGCCTCGTCTAACCCGAATTGCACCATTACAGCGCTGGGAGCTGCACGTTTCTTTGAGGCAAAGCTAAGTTATTTCCCTTTGAGGCTTTAAGAGCCTGTGGAAGGCTTAAGCTGTCCCTCGCAGCTGTAAATGTCACCTAGGCAGTAGCACGGGATGGAATTTGTAGCTGAAGGGACGGCAGTGCCTCTAACTGGCTGCTGGGGCTGGCTGCTTGCGTTTCGGGTCCCTCGTCGGTCTGAGCTTTGCAGGTTTCCTCGTTGAGCACCTGAGAGAGCTTCACGTGTTCTCCAGCTGAATTTCCAGTAGGAGGAAGGCCATGGCATGGCTGGTGGCTCCTTCGGTGGCCAGGCTGCGCCGTGGCTTTGATTCATCTGGTACTGGAAATGTTTTCGTAACTCACTGCTTGCATCGCAGGGCACGGGGATCAGGGAGAAGACTTGTTTTCGCCAGGGACTTAAGCAGCAAAATGTAAACTGTTATTTCTGTCCCTGTGCATGTTTTGCGTGTGGCCGGGCTGGGGATTTGGCACCACGAACAAATAAATGTCTCCTCCTAAACAGAGGATGCTCTTTGTGCCACATCTCTCGAGTGTCCTTCTTAGTGGAGGTCAAACAACAGCCTGAAAGTGTGTTTAGTTTTTAGCTGCTTACTACGAATACTGTAAATAATCTGCAGTCCCAAATAACTTGCAGACCAAAGCAGGGCTGTGTGGCTGCTCAGCAGAAGGGCGCAGGGCTTGGTGGGCGCTGGAAAGGGGAGGCTGCATCTGCCTCCCTGTGTCCTCCCGACAGCTTGGCAGAAGCTTTTTTGTGACCTGGGCAGACACCAAACAAAACAGCGCCGTTGTGGGAAGGTCGGACTGCTTCTGAGATGGCAAGGTCACCAATTACTCTGCAAATTCGACCTAATCCACCCCACAGGAGACACAAAGCCTAGGCGGCGTTTGCTTTCCAGACAGTAAGCAACTAAAAGCGCAGGGAGTCTGTCTAGGGGTTGGAAGTGGAATTTGTGTCCCAGCCCTGTCTCTTAGTCCAAAAGCATGCTTTCTGCACCATCACCTTTAACTTTTCTTTTAATGCAGGGTAGTATCAGGCTCTTCATGTGAGCCAGGAGAACAACCGCTGGTTTTTAGGGATGTGAAATGAAATAATTTGTTGCTTATTCTATGGAAAGCACTCCGAGGAGCAACTCGGTGCACTCTCAGATCCAGAAGAGCAGGATGGCAGAAGCATTTGGTGCGCACAGGACCCAGCAGCAAGAATCTGCACTTCTGGAGGCGGCGTGCTGGGGGTCGGCGTGCTGGCAGCCCAGCTGGGCCATCGCTGGAGCCTCTCTGCAGGAGAGGTTTCTGCAGACTAAGCTCGCAACAGTTAATTTTGGCATACAGTTGCCCTGGGTGGTATGTGGAGCATTCTGTAGCTTCATTGTTCCTATCCTTCCTCTGGAGCTCGTGCAGAAATGTCAGCCTGCTCCAAGCGCTGCGCCTACGTGCGGGGCGCGGGGATGGGCCTTCGCTCCCCATCTCCTCGAGAAATGTGCAATTTCACGACTAACCTGGAAGTTTTTTTGCAGCCTGAGCACCACCACCAGAAGGGGAAGCAGCATTTTCTGCCCGAGCGTGTGCCTGAAGGCCGTGGGACCCAGCGGCCCCATCCCTTTCTGGGCTGTGCGGTGTGTCCGAGTGACCCAGTTTGTGTCCTTCTGTGCTTCTGGAGTGTTTTCAGTGTGTATTTGAGCCTGGGCTGGGTAAAAGAAGCTTCTGAGAGCCTCGTGGAAACGTGCCTGCTGCAGGAGCCGGATTTGATTTCTTGCCTGCAGGAGGAACTCTCTAAATGTTTTCAGAAACGTTGAGAGATTGGAACTTTGCACTTGGTTTAAGAGTGCTTGCTGCGTCCGCAGGCTGCGTTCCCAGATTCAAGAGCATTCAAAACGTGAATGACCTCGGCTCGTGCAGGAGCTGCTCTCTGCTCACCAGCAGCGATGCTCGTGTTGGAGCGGGCCCTTCTGAGGGAGAGGTGGATGGCCCTGGGAAGGGCTCAGTGAAACGCAGTGGGACTGGGTGAGATGATTCAGGACGGGATGAGATAATTCGGGACGGGATGAGATAATTCACTTGCTAGTAATAGCAGAATTTACTAAGGGCTACACTGGAATTGGTGTTGGGCGCCCTTCCCCAGCCTGGTTCAGATTTGCTCGTGGAGTAAGTTGATCCAGTGAACAAAAGGTAATTGGCAAGTTTTTGCCAAACACCCTTGCTGTGTTGCACAACTGCGTGGTGAGACGTGGAGGAGCAGGTTGCTGTTCAGTCAGAAGCAGGCAGACCTGCTTTCATGTCTCAGTAATTAGTATTTACTGCAAGTCAATTATGTCGCAGGTATTTTAATTAACGGGTGGCTGGGAAGAATACAGCCACCCGATGAGAAACCTTCAGAAGTGATTTATTTGTATTCTTTTCAAGAGCAGGTATCTTCATCGAGCCCTCCAGTTTAAATGGAGTTTGTGGGGTGAAACAGCTCCCTCCAGCCTGTCCCTGGCTGGAAGGTGTCTGAGGTCAGCAGTGACCTCTCTGAGGAGTAATGCTCCCTTGCGGAGGGCAGGAGATAATGCTGGGCATCCATTCCTTGCGTTCTGTCTTCAGTTTGCTCCGCGAGCATCGTTGCCCTGGGTCAGTGGCTGTGGCCTGGCTTGGGGAAGCTCTTCCCAAGTTTCTCCAGCTCCTGGTCCCACGTGGGGCCGGGGCGTGTGGTTGCTGCGGGCTCCAGAGCACTTCACGGGTTTCTCCTGTTCCTTTTGTAGCCTTGACTTCAACTTCATGAACTCACAACCACTGTGCAGAGCATATCTTCTATCACACCATAACAGTCTTACCCAGATTTGCTTACAGGGTAGAGAGATATTAAGGAAGGGCAATAATTTTTTCCTAACTAACTGCCAATTCCTTCGGCTTTTACACTTCTGGTAGTGTTTGCTTGCCTCTTGTGATGAGGCTCGAGGTGTTTTCGCTTCCTTTCTCTGCCTTGTTTTACTGCCTGGCTCCTCCCTGGTTACCTAACTGACCGGGCAGATGATGAGTGGCTGTTGCAAGCCTGCTGCTTTCATGTTGTAAGTGCATTGATTGAAGTCTGCTTGCTGTTGGATACCTCCCTGCGTGATCTCTGGGTCAGCTGAGGCTCTTTCTGTCCCTGTTTGCAATGGTAGCTTCCAAAGGAAGCCTCTCTGGCCACAGGCCCTGCCTTGGAGTGAAAGCAGAATACTTCAGAGCACTCAGATTTCCTTACAGAAGTAAGCTCCAGTTTTATCCTAAAGCCTGTCGACTATTACAAATACATTTTTGCACCGAAACAGTAGGAAATACCCAGAAACTGGGCATACTTGCAGATATTTTGAGACACTTTTCTGTGTTGCATTGCAGAAATAAAATGTTAAAAAGTTCCTAAAGCTGCCTGGGGACTGAACTGCAGCGAAATAATGGGAGCCTGTGTGTGCGAGGGGTATTTAGGCTGGGTTTTGCCCTTGGTGCCCCCCGCGGGGTGTGACTAACCGCTGTCCTTCGCTCTGTCCCCCGCAGATCACCTGGTGGCCCACGGACGCATGGCGGAGAAGGAAGCCCGGAGAAAGTTCAAACAAATCGTGGCCGCTGTCAACTTCTGCCACTGTCGTAATATCGTTCACAGAGATCTCAAGGCAGAAAACCTCCTTCTGGATGCTAACCTTAACATCAAAATAGCAGGTGAGCTAAGGCTAGCGGTGTGGGAGGAAGGCAGCTGCTTTCAGAAGTTAATAAATGTAGGCATTGGCTGCTTCCAGGTATTCAGAAAGGAGGAAACGCAGTGCAGCTAAAGGAAGCTTTGGATTTCGGTGTGGCCTGCTGCCCAGAGCTGAAACTGGCAGGTTGTAGCCAGGAGATTTATATCTCCCTTCAAGTAGTGCAAAATAAAATCAAGGGAAAAAAAAAAAAAAACAGCACTGGTTTGGCTTCGTAGGCAAATATGCAGCTATAGATATTGCAGGGTCCCGATACACTGCGTCACGGGCAAGGCACATAGCAAAGAAATGAGCCTTGTTCTGAGTCCTGCTGCCACTTCAGGATTTCTTCGAAGCGGGTCAGACCAGGTGAGAGAAAGAGAAGGGAAAACTACAGACGACAGTTTTGGGGATAGAAGTGAAGGAGGAAAAGCAGTCTTGGAATAATTGCACTGTCTCACTCTGCCAGGGCAAGAGAAGAGCCCCAGTGCTTTCGGTGTTCTATTCATCGCAGGGGCAGAGGCTGAAGTTAGTAAAAAAAAAAAACAAAAAACAGGCCCTTTCAGTCTGTTCCCAGTGTTTTGCTGACCGACCACCTCCACCTGTCTGTGTTCCTCTTGTACATGAGGAACGAGCCTGGGCTGCTGAGCTCTGTGGTGTACCCAGACTTGATTTAGCTTTGTTGGATTATGCACTAACTGATTGAAACAAGAGGATTTAATACTGCCCTGGCCACCTCATTTCATGGGCTTTTGCTCTGGAACAGCCAATACCTACCATTTAATTCTGCTAGAGCCTAATGCATAGCAGAGTTTTTTGGAAAGCACTTTATCTCCTCCCCGTCTTAACAGCCTTCCCCGGAGAGCTTGTCAGCTTTTACAAGGGTTTGTAACGGGAATCAAAAAAGTGCCTGAGACTAACTTGCTGCACAACTCTTCAGTCTGAGAGCAATGTTAATACCGACGCGTTCACTTAAACTCTTTAGGAGCTCATATCCCAAGATGCACGTATTTATTTTCCTGAAAAGTCTTGTTTATATCTATCAGGAGGTTCCTCATCTTCCTTTTTGAACCTCAGATTTTAGCTTATGGAAACTTAAATCGTGGTATGGAGCACACACACAGTAATATCTCTCATGATTTTCCTTTATTACCTTATTTTGTGTTTATTTTCATCCTCGCTTCGTGAGGAAAGAATGGGAGGGAAGGGAAAGGAGCGAAGGATTTCTATGAACCTTCCTGTGCCCACTTGATAGCCCCGTCCTGCTTTGTTTCAGTGCAAGTCGCTAACCTGTGCTTTGCTGTTCTGGGAGCAGAAGCTGAGCAAGAGGCACGTCGCTGTTAAGTACTGGAGTGGTTTTATGATGTTCCCTATGTTTTAAGCAAAATCTGTGCTGCCTTGCACTGCGAGTTCCTTCCTTGGCCGGCTGACAGCCTGAGAGAGCACTTCCCAGGGCTGTGCTGTGTACAGTCACTGAAGAGAAACACACTGACAGCGTGCAGAAAATGGCTTGGTTTTGCCAGGCAGCAAGACTCATTTCCTACGTTGGATATTGCCTGCTGGGAGCCACTGTGCTGGGCAGGCAGAGGCAGGGCTCCTACCAGAGAGGTTGCACTGGAAGACTTTTTGGGCAGCACTTGCTGGTGTCTGTTCTGTGCAGGCAGATGCACTGACAATGTGAGGCCATCACATGTTCGAGGGGTACAATCGAAGCTGTGTGTGTGGAGGGGAGGGGTCCCAGCAAAGCGGAGAGAAGAAAAACTTGAAAACTAACCCAGGAAGAAACCGGGGTGCAGCTGGGTTTCTTAAAGAAACGTCCCCACGAGCACGCTGACAAGCTCACCGAATGTCTGCAGCTTGTGGAGGCTTTATCTAGGGGAGGTGGAAACTATTTTCCTTCCAAGGCTGTTCCCAGCACAGTCTCCAGAAGGTATTTCCCACCCTGGAGATGGTGGTGTTTTGCTTGGCAGGAGGCTGTAGCAGTGATTTGAAAAGTAGCCTGGAAAAGCTGATTTATGGTATAGGATTTTCCGAGTATTAAGTTGGGTCCCTATAACTCATCAATTACAACTTGACACCAGTTCTGCCATTGTTTCAGGAGAACAAAAAAAAAAAAAAGAAGCAATAGCAACTGATGGCTTTCACTCTGGACCTCCCAGGATAAGCACTGCAGGCGTGCACCAAGCCCTGTCAGACAGGGCGAAGGAGCAGCAGAACCTTCGCTGCCGAGCCTGTTGCACTGCCTCACTCCAACCTCCTCCCTAACGCTCTCAGTACGTCCCTAGCTTCCATCAGCTGAGCCCCGAGCCTGCCTTCTGAAGGCTCCGTCTGGCAAATCCTGGTCGCTTCTTTGCTGTCGAGTAGCAGGAATGCAGGGAGCCTGCAGGGAGCCAGCGTGTCACCTCCAACACCCAGAGCACAGCTGTGGGACCCGGGCCATGTGGTTCTGATACGGAGGTGTAAAATCTTGAGCAATCCACACAATTCCAGCAGCTGCTGGAGTTTTACCTTTCAGCTCGCCACCAGCGCAGACCTTCTAGCTCTTCTGTCGGTCTTCCTGACCTGCAGCTGCAGCTTTGCATTACTTGCTGTGAGTTCAGTAATTAACACTTGCAATTAGAAGTGGATTAGCGCTGCTATTTCCACTTGGTGCTAACTACAAGCGTGCTTTTTCTGTTGACCATAACCATACCATTTTCCCCTGAGCAGTCAGGTGTGAGTGCTGCTCCCCTGCCCCCATTTTTCCCCCGGATGCCTTTTCCCCACGTACCTTCTCGCAGCCTGACTCAGTGGCTGCTGGCACTGTGCTCACTCGTGCTCCCAGTCCGAGGGTTCAGCCAGGAGCTGGGATTATTGCTACACACGCAGGCCTTCCTGGGATATGATTTCAGGCAGGAATCCCATCTATGCATTGCTTTGCATTCATTTGCAAGAGCCTGCTCGCTCCTTCGCCTTCGGAGGGTAGAAGTCCCCGTTGCTCAGTCTCATGTCTGCTCCCTGAAGCTCTGCTCTAGCGAAGAATGAGGGACTGGCTGACTGGACCCACTTTTTTGTAGTGCAGACAGAGGGTTTTGAGGTATTTTCCCTATATGGTGGCATCACGGTTTTAGTTTGTCCTTCAAAAACTCCCCTTTCCCTTTGCATCTGTTTGTGGGATGGGACCTGGTTGCTCCCTGGTGAATTTACATGGCCTTCCTTGGGATGAGTTGTCATAGTATTTAAGAAAATGTATTTCAACCATGGGTTGTTTGGTTTTTTGTTTTTTGTTTTTTTTTTTTGCTTTATTTTTGTGTGTTTGTGTTGTTTGTTTTCTTTTCTGTTGCTTTGGAGTTTCAAATCCCCCCGTAGACTTGGTGGGCAAGGGGAGCTTTTCAAGCTTGCATCTGTGCAGTTCCCATCTCTAAATTCCAGAGCAGCAAAACACCGAGTCCCTGCCCATCCCGTCCCATCCCTGGGCAGCATGCGGGCAGCTCCAACGAGCTGCAGACCTGCCAGACCCCTTCCCATTTCTGTACAGCCACGGGCTTGGGAAGGCAACGTGCTGTGTTTGCTGCTTCAGCGATGCAGGTGGTTCCCAAAAGGCAGCGCACACGGCTGGGCGAGCTGCGCCGAGGTGCTTGGCTGAGTGCTGCAGCTCTTTGAAGGAGAAGAGCACAGTCCCCCAAAATCAGGTCACGGAAATCCTGCGAGGCAGCAGAGGTTGTGCACAGGAGTGGCTGCTCGGGGGCTTGGTGGGAAGCCAGCTGGGTTTGCTGGCTCGGGAGCTGGGGGGAAGCTCCGGGCACTGCTGCCGAGGGTTGGGGGGTTCTGTCCTAAAGCTGACGCCCGGTTCCCTTTCAGCAGGGTAACTGCAAATCTTCCAGGTCAAACTTGCAGTTTTACGTGGTCTAGGGAACCAAACCTTCGCTGGTGGCTGCAGGATGCGTGCTGAGCTCCTCGGCTCCTGAAGCACGGACAGACTGCAAGGAGAAATAGGCAGATAAAGCTAAGATGGACGTTTGAGATGAATGTATATTTCTTTCACGAAATAAGGGGAAAAAACTTGTGTTTTGCATGTCAAATAATTTTTGCCATTTGCATGCATGTGTTAAAATCTGCATTTTCAGTCGAATTCTCCTGGAGAGCTTTGGGATCTCGTGCTCCAGTGGCAGGTAGGCAGGGGCAGCTCCCGTTCCCCCAGATGTACTGCAGTTGATGACAGAGAAGGAGTTAAAATTATAATGAAGCTTGTCCTAAAAGTTTTACTTTCTGTAGCCACAGTATTTTTGCCATGAAGTTTTTTGGTTTAATGGGTTTGAATTTGCAAACTGAGTATTTCTGGCTGCTGTGAACAATGCCTTTGTGGCTGGGGGTCCCTGTCCACGTGCATCAGTGTCACTCACCTTCCTGCTGGCACAAGTCTAGCAGAAAAATAGGCAAAGCCGTTTGCTCCTGATAGGAACTGCTCCCAAGGACACCCTGTCATGGGACCTGGAACCCTCTCTCTCTCTCTCTGGGTTTGCTGTTGTTCAAATGAGTCAAAATCCTTTTATTTTATAAGCAAAAGCTCACTTCTCTTACATCCAGACATCTGTTCCTTTCCTCTTTCCAGTGCAGGTCTCAGCTGTATCCAGGGGCGGCAGGTTAATTAGCAGGGAATGCCATTAGTGCCCACGTAAGCTGATGGTTGACTGCCCACGAAGTTAAGACCTTTCTTTTAACTTCTCCTTCAGGATTTATTCTTTGCTGTGGGTGAAGGATTTGACTGGCTTTGTAGAGATGCCTACCACAACTGAAGATTTCGGTTCACGTATTTCTGGAAAATAAATTTAAAAAATGGCACGTGCTTTTTCCTCTTTCTGTGCGTTCTGTCTTTGCTGGCAGCTGCCCTGCTTCTACTGAAGTTGTGAAACTTGTCATCAGAGAGCTGAAGGTTGGAAATTAACACAAAGATTGTGTGTGGTCCCTCGAATATAAGTTGGAAACCTCATTCCAAACCCTTCACCCGACTTAGAGCGACCCTGGCTGGTCGGATTGCTATTTATTGACTCCAGCACAGAAATCACGTGTCTGAAACGTGGAGGACAAGCGTCAGATCTGTGTTCTCATAAGCCAAGTAGTGTAGTTAGAGGGTGTGGAGCAGGCCCGAGCTGGGGTATTTTGCAGCAGGTTGTTTAAATGGGGCGAGTTGTTGTGTGAAGTGGAGGAGCAGCTGTTGATATGTGGTTGTCCATCCTCTCCGTGTGGAGGAAAGAAATTTGCATGCTGTTCCAGGTGCCTCTTGTGCACTCCTATCCTTCTGGGGTCTGAATATCAGCTACCCCTTGTGGAATTGTGTGCGACTTCACCAGGCACAGCAAATTATTTCAGTACCATTTGTTGGTGACAGCTGAGGTGGATCACACGCCACTAACCAGTTCTCATTATTCTTTCAGATTTTGGATTCAGCAACATCTTCACACCTGGCCAGCTGCTTAAAACCTGGTGTGGGAGCCCTCCCTATGCCGCTCCAGAGCTCTTTGAAGGAAAGGAGTACGATGGGCCCAAGGTTGACATTTGGGTATGCAGCGAGCCTCTTTCTCTTTTACTTTGATTTTGGTTTTGCTCTCTTTGGCTTTGATTCTTGCCACCACAGCGGTGCTCAGCCTGCTGACGCTGCGTGGATCCGGGCACGCAGGCGCCGTGGTGGTGCGGGGCCACCTTGGGCAGGTTTGGGCTGCCAGCTGGTTTAGCCATTGGCTTCTGAGGCTTGGAAGAAAGTCTGAATTAAGCTTGAAGGAGAAATGAGGCTGGCCTGGGACTGAGATGCCACGAGGTCCTTTCCAAGGATTTGCTCCTTCTTGTTTTCTGTTTTATTTAAACAACGTTAACCGCTGTTAACCACAACCTCTCTCGGTCTCTCCCTCCGTTGCTGACGTGACCTTGGTTTTGGCTGCAGAGTCTCGGCGTGGTGCTGTACGTGCTGGTCTGCGGCGCTCTGCCCTTCGACGGGAGCACGCTGCAGAATCTGCGCGCCAGGGTGCTGAGCGGGAAGTTTCGCATTCCATTTTTCATGTCCACAGGTGAGGCACACACACTGCACAGCCTGCCAGCAGCGCCGAGCAGGGCTCTGGGCACATCTCTGCCCACAGACCCCTTGAAACACTTAAATTTCAATAAACCGTTTGATTTGTGTGTGGGGGGAGTGGTATGCCAGGAGCCTTATCTGCTGGAGAGCAGTTTGTAACAGGAGCTAAAATGAGTTCTGAATCTAGAATTTAGAAACCCAAATATTCTTACCTAAAAATAATCGGCTTTCTTGTATACATAATTGCAAACTATAGCAAAATGTTAGCAAAGATACACTTACTAAATTCTGGGAAATGTGAAAGCTAAAAATGGACTGGTGATGTAGGAATATGGAGGCTTTCACTCGATCTGCTGTAGACAAGAGGCTTTTTACAGCATTATGGCACATTAATTTCCAGCAATAGCCCCACCGCAAGTGAATGTCCACGTACTGTTTGTGCAAAAGCGTTCTGGATTACTTAAGTAATAAATCTTGTTTGTGAAAAGTGTGATTAATTCTCGGGTAAAACCAGCTTTGCTTAAGAGCAGCTCATATTTTATGGTACCTTTGAGTGGAAAATTCAATGGGGGTTAAAGGCCCGCTTTTCTGGCTCCAAGCTGAACCTCTCATCACACTTGGTGCTCCCAGCTTGGCTCGAGTGGTGGTGCCCCACACGGTTCTGGGAGAGGCGTGCCTGCAGTAAGCCCTAGGAGCACCGTGCTGGCAGCCTGAGCCGTGGCTGCTCTGCTTTGTTCTCCAACCCCAAAGAGCCAGTTGGGTCCCCTGGCCATGCCAGCAAGGCGGGCAGGGACAGGGTGACAGCGTGCCACCTAGGGGCGCTGGCAAACAGCACAAGGGCACCGTGGCCTGGCCAGCCTCCTCCCTAGCCTGGGGAAATCCTGCCTGAGATTTTGGAAGTGTGAGAGGGGCATACTGATTTACAGCTGTATTGGCAGGAAAGCTTTTCTCCAAAGGGAGTTTCAGATTGGTTTTGGAAGACCGTACAGCCACTGAAAATGTTCCTTGACTGAGGATGTGCTCACCCCTAGGAGCTGTGGTAGTGCTGGCAGCCAGTGCCACTGTTGCCCTTGGGAGCTTGAGAAGGGGAGATGCTCCTGTGTTGGCTGGCAGCAGCTGTTGAAGCATCTTGAGAGAGGCTTTCACTCCTGTGCCACCTGATTTAGAGCAGTGCTTAGCCAGAGGGCTGTGGGTATTCAGTGTCAAATGGAGCCCCATTAGCTTTGAGCTTCAGCCTTTGGTTCTGTCTGTAAGGGGCCATGGTCCTTGGCCCAGCAGTTTCCTGCAGGTAGCATCAAATGTCTGCAGCAGGCACGGGCGTGAAGTGCGGGAGGAGAAGCAGTATTTGTGTTGTGTATGACTTCCTGCAGAAAAGCTTGTGCTTTTGAAAGACAAACTTGGCCTTTTTTTTCCTTTTGCCCTAGCAGCACAAGGCTGTCGCCTGCGGAAGTTGTGCCCCTCGCTGTGAGTTACTCACAGCTCTGTTCTCTTGCAGAATGTGAACATCTGATCCGCCACATGCTGGTCTTGGACCCAAGTAAGCGGCTCTCAATGGAGCAGATCTGCAAACACAAGTGGATGAAGCTTGGAGAGGCTGATGCAGAGTTTGACAGGGTGAGAAGCTGAAGTGAGCTGGAATGGGGTTTGCTCAGTGCACGTAGCACTGCAAACAGGCTCTGGGCAAGTAGTGCCACAGAGTTGGCTTCAGCTGCTTGGGAACCCTCGTTCCAAGTGCCGGCGTGCCGCCTTTCTACTTTGTGTCCCCCTTGCCTTGCTTTCCACATCAGCCTTCAGCTCTGTGTGCTGTTATATTTTCTCCCCCCTTTGAATTACTGTGCCGTCAGCCTTCAGAGCTCACGCCAGCTCGCAGCCGGAGCCTGGTGAATCGGTGCTGTGGAGCATTATGACTCATCCCTGTGCCTTTGGGAGCGTAAGCACTGAGGGCTGCGTCTGTGCTCTTGCAGCTGATAGCAGAGTGTCAGCACCTGAAGACTGAGAGGCAGATGGAGCCGCTGAACGAGGATGTGCTGCTGGCGATGGCAGAAATGGGGCTGGACAAGGAGCGCACAGTTCAGGTAACACCACAGCTGGTAGTTCTGTGCTGCCTCTTCTGGTCGGAGAGCAAATGTCTGTGTTGTTTACCACGTCTGGTAACTGAGCAACTTCAGCGCAGCATGTAGCTTATTTTAGTGCTTGGCAGAAAGTGACTGACCCCTTTCTCCTTTTCTTTTAGTCCTTAAGAGCTGATGCTTACGATCACTACAGTGCAATCTACAGCTTGCTGTGCGACCGTCTGAAGAGACACAAGAACCTGCGCATCGCGCCGTCTCCAAGTATACCACGGACCATGACCTTCCCCACCTCTGCTAACATCCAGGTAGGTCCTGCTTGTATAACGTTCTTCCAGGCCTAGGCCAGTTGTCTAAACCTTACCTGCTGAACTTGAACTTCCTTGTAAGCATCCTCGTTCTGACAAGTCTCAAAATCTTCCTTGTCTGAGATCTTTTTGTATTCTCAGGGTGCCTTAATCTCCCTGTTCCCAAGTGGTTAGGTCTGTTCTTTGGTGTTAATCTAGTGGTGTTTGTAAAGGGGCTGTAAGAGATGCTAGCTTCATGACTTCTGATCTTGATCCCTCTGCCCAGCAGACAGAGCAGGCAGGCAATACCATGAGCATCAACGTGCCACAAGTCCAGCTCATCAACCCTGAAAACCAAATCGTGGAGGTGAGGTGCTCCCCTTGGTGACCCCTGCAAGTTCTTTTCCCAGGCTTGCACTGAAGCCTTTTGATTGATTGACCTTCACGTTATGTTTCAACATCTCCAATATTTTTTCTGCCCAGACTGACGGGACAATGAACTTGGACAGCGATGAAGGCGAAGAGCCATCACCTGAAGCTCTGGTCCGGTACCTCTCGATGAGAAGGCACACGGTTGGAGTAGCTGACCCACGGTTAGTACTGGCCTCTACCTCCTGGATGGAGGATTTAAGGCATTCTTCCTACTTGTAAACCCTTTCTTAGCCAGACTTTGGGGCTATATATTTATAGGTTTCCGTGATCTCTTATTAACAGTGAGTGCCCCTGTAGTAAGGGTTTATTCCTAGAATGTGACTTGGGTCCTTCTGAGAAGTCACAGATTTGTTTGTGTGTTACGCTGGCAGATCAGAGGTTACTGCCTTCAGGGATCTTTTAGGCTCTGTTGCATTAGAAGAGTTGATACCTCCTAGGTTGGCAATGGTCTCCAGTTACCAGGCTGAGAGACACGCTTCACAATATGCCCTTGGGTCCCAGACCTCAGCTTCACTCTAGCCAGACCAGGTGGTGATGAACGCATGGATCTGTCTGGCAGCTGGTATCAAACCTTTGGTTCTCTGCTCCTGCTGTGAGAGGTTTGGAGTTATTCCTGCAAACTCAGTTTTTGATAGATGGGGAAAGAAATTCAAGGTGTCTCTTCAGCAATAGCGTCTTTTTGAGTGCATGAAACATTAAAAATGTCCTAGTCCCATTGAACAACTTGGTTAGCATTTGAGCTGAGGATGAGATTCTTCCCTTCTTGCTGATTAGCTCTGTGTAAGCTTTTAGCTGTGTTGACTGTTGTGCAAGCCATTTTTTCACCTAAGCTGCACTGCTGTCACGTCCTAGCTGAAGTCTTTGTGATAAGTGCTTTCAAGGTTAATACAAAGAGCAAGTGCTGGAAAAAGCTCAACCTGGAGGGGGGAGAAAAAAAAAAAGGATAAATGAAAACTGAGAAGTGGCCTGGTCACTTTCTGTGACCACTTTCCAGTGAAGTAAAAAGCTTTTTTTGTGAGGGGAAGCTCAGCACGCTGAGCCCATGGGTGTTCCCTTTGCATCATTGCTAAGTCACCTGTCTGTGAATGTGATTGCACAGGACGGAAGTCATGGAAGATCTGCAGAAACTCCTGCCTGGCTTCCCTCGTGTCACTCCGCAGGCTCCGTTCCTGCAGGTGACCCCGAACGTGAACTTCATGCACAACGTGCTGCCCAGGCAGAACCTGCAGCCCACGGGTCAGCTGGAGTACAAGGTACTGCCCCCTGCGTGTGCTCCCTCCTGCAGTCTGTGCACCAGCTCAGTCTGGTTGTGATTTGTGCTCACCCTTGCTTTCTCACTCTATCTGCCAATTCCTTGGACTCCGTAAGCTTCACGAATTGCACTCTTGCTGCTGCTTGAGGTATGGTTCTAGTCAGTTACTTAAACTAGGAACGAAACGAGACAGGAATGTGAAATTGAATGGGCTGGAGAGAGATGGGGCTGCTCCCTGGCTTTGGAGCTGCAGGTGGCAGCCTGTATGGTAATAAAGAAGAGTGCTGGGAAGCAGGGAGTTACCCCCTGCTTCTCCACTGACACCGCTTCTCGCGGCCCCACTTCAGCTTGGAGATGCTGGTGACGATTTCTCCTTTCTCCTGAAGCCCAGAAGACTTTTCTCCTCTCGTGCTAACATCCCAGTCCTTGGCCTTAAGCCAGGGTTCTGGAAACACCTGGTGGTGGGTTGCTAACTGCGCTGTGTGTGCTTCCCAGGAGCAGTCCCTGCTGCAGCCCCCCACCCTGCAGCTGCTGAACGGCATGGGCCCTCTGGGGCGGAGAGCATCAGATGGCGGAGCTAACATCCAGCTGCACGCACAGCAACTGCTGAAACGGCCTCGAGGGCCATCTCCACTTGTCACTATGACGCCAGTAAGTAGCCACAGGAAAGAGCAGAACTGGTGGCGTGTTTAAAAATGCCTTCTCCTGGAGGCAGAGATAACAGCCTCCGGGTCACAGCAGAGCAAGCAGTAGCTCGGGCTGTGGCACTCTATGGAAGCACAGCCGTGGCAGTGCTCCCTTTGGCTCCCTTGGAAATCAGTGGGGTGCTCTGTCCCCGCATAGGAGAGTTTCTGTGGTGTCCTGCAGCCAGGAGCTGGGGTGATTTTGCTCGTTGGAATTGATGGAGGATTTGCGAACTTCTTTCTCCAGTTGTTTTTCTGCTCTTTTGCTGATAGAAAATGAAAATGTCAGTCTTGGGTGTTAGTGCACAATCTGTCTTCCTTGTTGCGTGCAGATCAATGAATTTTCCGGGTAGCACCAGAAGCAGCAGCCTTGCTCAGGCAGTGATGTGTGGGGAAAGGAAGGTGGGAAGGGGCTGCTGGCCGAGTGCCCTTGGTGCTGCCGAGGAGCTGGCACATCGTTCTCCAAAAGCCAGTTGGGGAAGGTCGGGTGGCTGCTGTGCGGATGGCAGCACGCTGGCTGCCTTCTGGAGCCCGTGGCTTCTCTTCTCTCCGCAGGCTGTCCCAGCTGTCACTCCTGTGGACGAGGAGAGCTCCGACGGGGAGCCAGATCAGGAAGCTGTGCAGAGGTAACCCCCAGTCTGCTAACATTTGCCCTTATTACCCTCGGAGAGGCTCGCCCTGTGGTGTTGTGCTGCTGAATTAAAACACGAGCAACCTCATTACAGGCAACAGCGTTGATTACAGCAAAGGCTTAACACTTCTCTTGTTCTTGTGGGTGTTGATTACTGTAGGCAATTACTCCTCTGATGCTACTAGGTGCTTACAAAACTGGATTTCCCCTGAAATTCTGTGAGCTATTTAAGCAGTATGTTCTCTAGAAACTCTGAAACTGCTAAATTCCTCTGCTTAGTGTGCACCAGCATGCAATCCACACTAACCTGCAAAATGAGTGCTAAGTGATTCACCCCTCCCTGCTGAGTGATGGAGGTAGGAAGGGCTCATCTGTGGCCTTGGGTGTAAATGCAGCTTTTGTATCAAGACGTGCAGTAAACATCCAACTCTGATGCCTTAAACAAAGTGAGCTTGCTGGAAATGTAGGTACCTCTGGGCTTCTAATTTTAGCTGTAGGCCTTAAAACAGTCTGCTCCAATAAGAGAAGGATTATTAGACATCAGGCTGGAAACTTCTATTCCTTGTCTGCTCCAGACACATACTGGGAAGTGGGTAGAATGTGCTTGTACTCTCTCCATCCATGAAAACACTAACCATGTCCTTGCTAACATTTTCTCAGTAGCTTTTGTGTAGTTCCTTCTGTCCTAACCAGCTGGTGCACTATGTGTTGGGTTTGGTTGTGGAGTGCTGCTGTTTCTTACCTCAACCTTGACAAGTTTTCTGGATTTCCCCAAGTTTGTACAGGCCGTCACCTCAAGTAAGACAACATTTTTTCAGGGGCTATGCCTGGGAGAAGGATTCAGATGAGGGGTTGGTTGCAGGCAGAGAAGCTCTGGGGTGGGTAGAGCTCATATCCCAGAGCCTTTACCAGCTCTTGTCATTTCAGTGCTTCAGAGCACGGGGATTTGAACAGTGGGTGTGTGCAGTGACGGATTGTGCAGAATGTGTGCTGATACTCCTTTTGCCTGCCAGAGCTCAGAAGGAAGTCAAGGCTGGTCCATGGGAGAGAACGTGCTTCCCAGCCCGCCTTGGAATTGCCGCAGCCCTGCAGCAGAGCACATCTTGTATTTTCTGCATAGCCTTATACTCTAGTTCCTTGCCATCCTCATCTCTGTGCTCACTCTCAGTGTTTTCCAGCCTCATGAGCTGCTGTTCATCGACTTGCCCCCGGCAACATGAGGACAGAAATAAGGCCAAGTCGTAGAGCTGAGCAGGTGAAGGGCACGCACCTCTGGATAGTGCAGCCTGGGGTCGGTTACCCTTCAGCTCTGCACCCTAACTGGGCACTGTCCTCCCCAGCAGGGCTCGGGAACAAAGATTCTCTGTGCTGGCAGCTGTACACAGATGTGCCACCTAAAAATTGCAACTTTTATCTCCACTGACAACATCTCACACAGTAGACAGTTCTGTTCAGTCTTGAATGTTCAGATCAGATAAATGAGCCTGATTCTTGGCAGGGTGGCACCTGGACATCTTACCTGGCCAGATTTTCTCATCTCCTATTCTAAGACCTCAGGTTTCAGTCTTGTTTCAGAACTTAGCTCAGTTGGAAAACTATCAGAACCCACATTTTATAGGGTGCGAGGCGCTGAGGTGTTCAGATCCCACGGAAGGGCAGTCTCCTGAGACCCACAGGTCACTCTGCTGTTCTCAGCAGTGCTGTCCGTAGTCCTCTCAGACCACACGTTCTTCCACCAGATGGCCCAGCAAAAGCCCCATCCAGGTTGTGTGTTAACTCGCTCTCCACCCCCTTATGTTGCAACCCGTAACTAGTCATCAGGGGAGAAGGGTAAATAGCAATAACATCGGGGAGGGATGCAAATATTTAGCTTCTCAGAACAGCGCTCTGAACACTCTGTGTGCAGCCACCAGCGAACAATTTTTGCCCTTCTTAATCTGACCTTGAAAGCAGCGTGTATTCTTTTCTCTGCTCCAGGGAACAGCCACATCTCCTTTGAGCTTTGGGAAACTTTCTTCCACCCGAAACACTGTTAGAGCTCATGATTGGATTGTTCCCTGGAGGTCTGAAATAAAATGATCTTAGCAAACCACAACTGTAAAGCTCTTTGGGAAACTTTCCCTGCCTGCATCAAATGATTCTTAAACAGCTAATGGCACAGACTTTGGCAAGTTACCACGACGCTAAGCGCTCCTCCTCCTGTTAACTTGCTGCCTTCTGCTTCCGTGGCGGCAGTAGCTGGCAGAGGCTGCTTTTGGAGGAGTCAACCTCTATGCTTTCTGTTCTTCTCTGCTTTGCAAGGTGAAGGTGCGGCTGCAAGGAAGCTCAGCAGGGTTGCAAACCGGCGAGGATCCCCTCTTGGTATCCCGCGTGTCACCGGCCCAGCGATCTTTGCCACAGTTAGCGCAGCTGCCGCGTTGCTCCTGGCTCAGCAGCAGGAGTAGCTGGGTTCAGAAGCGGGCGTTGATCCCGTCCCGCCTGGCCTTGAGCGGGCAGCGTGCTGCCCAGGCGCTCGGCAGAAGCCAGGGCACCCTGCGTGGGTGCTTCACCCCTTATCTTTCCTGGCCCCGTGCCCCCAGCTCTCCGAGCATCGTTGCCACCGGTCCCCACGAGCTCAGGCAGGCTGTCAGGGCTGCGCAGCGTTCCTCACACCCTCACCGAAGCGGGGGCTGTGGGATTTGCTCTGCGTGCTCCCCGCTCCTAGAGGGGCTGGAGAGGAGCTGCAGGGTGATCCTTCCAGAGCAGGGGGCACCTCAGCTTACCCTGCTGATTCCAGGCTCTGGTGCCAAGAGGCAAGCCCAGGGTTTTCACCGCGGGCTGTGGCCTGGAGAAGGAACTGTCGCTGCTCAGCTTCCCTCGCTGCTCTTCCCCTGCTCATCGCCGGGCGATTCCTGCTCCACGGGGAGCGGAGCAGGGCCTAGATGGCGCCCTGCGACCGGGCTGGGCACCAGGCCCCGCTCAGCCCTGCACTTTGTCATGCTCCTGAGGCAGCCTCTGCTCACCCTTAATCCCCGCTGGGGTGTCCCTTACGTGCCCTTCCCGAGCTGTGCTGAGCTGGCCTCGGCTGGAGCGCCGGGCGCAGGGTGTGACGGGTCAGGGCTGAAGTGCAAAGGGCGGCCTGCAAGGGGGTGCTGAGCGGCTGCTCTGCTCTGCGCCCCTTCTCCGGCCGTGTCTTGCGAGGTTTCTCCTGGTTTAGTCTCTTGGCTCCATGAACAGACTTCCCTGAGGCTCAGTAGGCAGGCCTGCTGGAGCGGAGTGAATCCACGCTGGCAGCAGCTGGTCATTTTGGTATTCCCAAAGGAATAACCAGCGTTCCCCTCGAGCATTCCCCTTTTCCTGCTGGGAAGGGCGAGCGGCTGCTCTCTCCCTCCGAGGCTGGCGTTAGCACACGAGCAGCTGAAGCTGCAGGTGTCCCCCGAGCCCTGCAGGCCTGGTGATCCCACAGGCACGGGCAGCGTGTCCACAACGTGCTTCTCCCCGGGCATCACGCAGCCCCCAGCCGGTCCCGAGCACTGCAGCAAGCGCTCTTCCTTCACGTTTACTCCGGATTATCTAACACTCCCTGTTTTTGGAGTATCATCACATCAGTCTCTTATAAAATGTGCTCCTGCTTGTTGCAGATACTTGGCAAATAGGTCAAAAAGGCACACTCTGGCAATGACCAACCCTACAGCTGAAATCCCTCCAGACTTGCAGAGGCAGCTAGGACAGCAGTCCTTCCGACCCCGGGCTTGGGCTCCACACCTGGTACCCGATCAGCACCGGTGAGTAATGGCACCGGCCGTTCGGGCAGCTTTGCGCCAGGAAACCTGCTCAGATGGCACCGGGAACGGAGCTCTGAGGACGTCCTGCTTGGCAGGGAGGGGCGAGGAGGAGGAAGAAGCACAAGGAGCAGGCCCCAGGGCAGGTGTCTGAGCACCCTGGGGACGTTGCAGTTCTGCACTGGCACGGGCTCCGTGCCCTGGATGCGGGCAGTGCCGGGGCAGGAATCAGCTGGCTCTGCCCCTCCAGCCCCGTGTTTGTGGCTGGAGATGACTTGCCAGGAGGGCTGCCATCGCTGAAGGGGATGGGAGTGAACTATTCATGGTAGAGGAGAGCTTTTCTCTGTCGTATTGGTAGGTGTCAAGTTAGCCGTAGGTAGCAGATGTTCCATGGAATATTTTGGAGTCAGATGCAGGGGTAGGACTGCACCAAAAATCATCCATGCCAGGGCTTAAAAACCTCACTGTTCTGCACCAGAGTTGTGTGTTTAGACTGCAAAGTCTCTTTGCAAAGCTCCTGGAGAGCCATTTTATTTCTGATCTGTAACCCCTGATGGGAATGATGGGGGGAAAAGAAGCTTGGGAGGGAAGAAAAATCACAATGGAAGGGAGGGAGCTGCTGCAGATTGTATCCTAACGCACTCAAAATGTTTGGGTGGGTCGTTCCTGGTGGAGAGGTGTTAATTTGACACAGAATACTTGGCACAGCAGCAAACCAGAGACACTAATGCCACAGAGGGAGCTTAAAACACGCATCTGAAGCTCTCGGTGCCAGCTGCAGTTTGCTGCCCGTTAGTCTCCCTGTCGAAAAAGCAAGTTGCCTACCAGGCTGGATTTGTGCTCACGCTAAATCCTTCAGCCAGCTCACACTGGAAGCTTGACAAAGCGCTTTTTATTGTAGCCAGATACCTGCTGAGCTGAGCACTGATGTAATCAGCAGGGACAGGTGAACTCTGAGCAGACTGAGGCAGTGTCAGTGCCACGCTGGAACTCCAGACAACCCAGATAAGCACCTCCGTGCACTGGAGTTACTCCCCCAGAGCTGCCTGGGGGATGGAAAAAGCGGGAGGTGGGGGGAAAGGTTTCTAGGGTCACAGAAAAGCTTGATAGGAAGAGAAGTGCAGCTTGCAAAACAAGCAGAATATGCTGTGTCCTACTTTAAGGATTGCTTCAAACCGTGAAGGTAAGCTGGGTCACTCACGCGTTGCAGGAACTGGTTTTTGTTTTGCTTTAACAAACTGCTGAAACGCGCTTACCCAGTCAATACGTTGGTATCACCTCTGCCTCCTGGCTTCGGAGGCCTGAGGCTGGTTGCATCACGAACAGGGTGGCATCTGTTCATTCCACCCTCGGTGTCGTAACGTGCCCTCGGCCTGCCTCCCGTTTCACCTGAGAAACACGGAAACTTCATCCGACCACGGCCCAAAGCGACTCCCCCAGCCGTGGCTGAGACACCCAGCCCAGAAACCATTAGCAGTCCTGTCCTCACAGAAATAGACCTTGGCTATTGAACAGCTGCTGGGGCTTATTTTAGCCCTTAACATATTTTAAGCCATCTTCTTTATACACAGCACCAGTTTTGGTCATGACGACTTAGGATCTGGAAGCAGAGTTGAAGTACAGTGGGCAGCGTTGATCTGCCTTGGCCGTGCGTGTTTGGGAACCCCGGTGTCACTTTTATCTGTAGCTTCTGCTTTCCCCTGCTACAACAAAAGATCAAACGGATTAGGATAATGGATGGGATAGCATCAAAAGGCGGTGGCACAGCTCTGTCCTTGGAACAAAGTCGTGTGTCATCTATAGAAAGCGAAGCACGTCCTGCTCAGCCAGGCCAAGTGACAGGAGCTGAGCCCAGCGTGCTGGCCCTGCTCCAGCATCGGTCACCTTCTGACGAGGGAAGCCTCTCCAGGAGAAATCCTCCTTCCTCTTGGAACAGGCTTCAGCCCAGAGCCAGGACTCACTCACAGCAGCTACAGCACTGCCCCGGCTGCGGTTGCACCCCCCGGATCGCAGCAGCCTGCAGGCAGATGGGTCTAGGGCCAGGACGTGTGAGTGCTGCAAGGGCCACGTCTCCCTGGCCTCACCCAGGGGCTTCAGTCAGAGCCCGTGCCTCTGAACACGGATGAGTTTTGTAGGTTGAATTTGCACAGGAGCCATTAGGGCAGGCGGAGGAACTCGCCTCTGTTTGTCAGAGGGCACATTTTTACACGTGTGGGAAGTTAGCCTTGTTAATGATAATACGAGTTTCACCTTGATAGGGCAGGAGCTTAGTGCTCGACTCTGATAAGGGGGAGCCCCAGCTGTGGAATAAATGAGCTCCCGAAAAAAATCCTATTCTGGCTCCCTCTTATGGCGAAGAAGAAATCTCACGGTGAAGAGAAGGCGTGTGTCGATTCTTGGCACCGCTGCCTTGATGCTGGCTGTGCCTGCCCTTCAAGGTGCCCGTGCTGACTGCACAGGGCCAAGCAACCAGGAGACTCTGCGAGTGAAGGGACAGCCGGGCTGATGCCTTAGGAAGACTTCACCCGCTGTGCAGAGCTTTATGGTCTTGCCCTCTTTCTGAATCCAGTGCACCTCTGAGCGTGGATGCCAGCCCCCTTCCTCCTTGGAGGCTGTGGGACACGTCAGGCTGGGAGCAGGAGAAACCCTTCTCCACGGGCCTCTTCTGTTGTCCACTAGCATCAGCAGTCCCTGAGAGGTAGTCAGGGCCCTCATGAGCTGGGAAGCTCCAGAAGTGACTACTGAAGAGGTGAATTTATGCGTTTAGGATGCTGAATAGCTTCTCTAAACTTTATCTGTCTGAGGGATGGATGTATTTGGGTAGACGAGATGCTGCCCAGCTCCGATCTGGCTGGTGGTTGAACCATGTCCAACCCTTAAGACACATTTACCTGCCCAGGCTCTGAGGACACTCGGTGATCCCGCTTCCCGTTCACGGTGGTGATAGCACATTATTTCTTAATCTAAAACATGATTTATTCTGGATGAGTGGGCAGGTAGAACTTGGCGTGGCTGGTGTAAATTAAATGTCTCTACCGGAGCTTGTTTTTTTTTTTTTAAATCTGGCATCACTAACCCACTTCCCCATGTGTTCAGTTCTATTTACAAGGACTCCAATACTCTGCACCTCCCCACTGAACGCTTCTCCCCGGTTCGGCGCTTCTCTGACGGTGCTGCCAGCATCCAGGCTTTCAAAGCCCACCTGGAGAAGATGGGCAATAACAGCAGCATCAAACAGCTTCAGCAGGTAAAAGAGGGGCGTGGAGGACCTCCAAAGAGCATCTCTGAGGGTTTCTTGTTGTCTCAGACTTCAGGAAGCTCAAGGTGAAGTCTTTACAGCTGGTGGCTGTGGACATGCAGCAGCCTTCCAGCTGAGGAGCTTTCTCCTCCCAAATGTCTGCTGCAACCTGTGAGCCCTGGGGGCTTCCACCCCATTCTTTCTGGGGGGAAGCAATGCAGGTGCTGTGCCCGTACGTGGGCTGTTCTGCCAGCCCTTGGGGTCCCATCAGCACTGCCAGATTGTGTCTGCTGCTCTCCCACGTTTCCTATGGCTGCAAAGTTTTGGGGCTGTTCCAGGACGTCTGGGCAAAGGGCAGTTCCTACTGCTTGAGCTTGGAGTACGTTGTATTGTATTCCCTCTGCAGCCAGTGTGTGTCTTATCAATGGCTTCAGTGGGATTTGGCACTGGGACAGGACTTTCACCTTGCAACCCAGTGGAAATATGAGATGCTCTTTTCACCTTTAAGTTATCATTATAAAAGCTTTATGCTTGCATTTTGGAGGGAACGTGCTTGCATTTTGAGGGTGCCAGTTTGATCTCGTGTGCAGTTTCTCTGTTATCTGAGGCTTGAGCTAGCCATGTTATTACACACCCGATTCTGTCAAATGGATCAGGTTTTTACTGGATTTTTCAGATAGGTAGACAACACGCTGCCTTGTTGCCATGCACAAAAAGTCACTTGGAGGCTCTGTTGCATTTGTTGCAGGAGTGTGAGCAGCTTCAGAAGATGTATGGGGGGCACATGGATGAGAGGACACTGGAGAAGACGCAGCAGCAGCACATGTTGTACCAGCAGGAGCAGCACCATCAGATTCTTCATCAGCAGATTCAGGTACTAGAGCCTGGAGCAGCCCTTCTGATGTCCTAGCTGGGCTTCCTGCACGGCTGCAGATAAATACGGAGCGGGTCCCTGTGGGATTGAGGGTAGGTGGCTCAGCTTGCTGGAGTAAGAAGCAAGCCTGAAGGAGTTCAGCAGCGATGTTTACTCAGCTGCTGTGGTAGCCAAAGCTGCAGTCAGGGATGGAGTGTTTGGAGAACATGGGTGTGTCCTACTCCACCAGTCTACGTTTCCTAAATGTATTGCTTGCTCCGTTATTGATCACAAACACTTCTCGTTTTCTGGTGCCTGGTTCAGGACTGTATCCGGCCACCTCAGCCGTCTCCACCCTTGCAAGCTCAATGTGAAAACCAGCCGGCTCTGCTCACTCACCAGCTTCAGAGGTAAAGAAATGGCTTTGGTAAAGCTCCAGGGGATAGGATTTACTCCACCTCATGCCCAGGGGTGAGCTAGCACACTTAGAGGCCAGGACCAGGCTGGAAGCGTGTAAAATTAGCATGGCAGAGCCAGTTCCCAGGTGAATGTGCTAGGTCCTTCTTGCTGCATTCTGTCTGAAGGACCTCTGGAAGTAGAGCAATGTGATTCAAAGGCACAGATCTGCTTTGAACAAATGATTGACAGCTCTGCCTTTTGACCAGCTTGAAAACATTCCCTTCAGTGAGCCAATTTCTATCGTGCTTTCTACTCGGAGCTGCTTCTGCGCTTCTCAGTCCTCTTCAGGCTATCAGTTAGGTAACAGTCCTTGTCTGCATCACCCGGCTTGTGGATGAGGCAGGCAGGATTCTGGGGAAGGAGAAAGGAAAGCTTTCTCACAGGCCGCAGTGACTCAGGAAGAGAGCTTGCAGTGTCCTTGTCCCTGGGGTTTTTGTTCTAGCCACTGGGTTATGCTCGCTACCTCTGTGACTTAGGCAAGTTAGGTGGCTTTCAAAATAGAAGGCAGGCTGCAGAGAGCTCGGGATCCCGAACACAGGCTTTATGGTGTTTATTTAAAACAACAGAGATGTAGCATTTGGCGTCAGTTCTCCCAGTTGAAAAGGCATCTTAATGAGGAGCAGGCATGCTGAAAAGGCACTTGTTTCCCTGCGTAGGTTACGGATTCAGCCATCCAGCCCGCCCCCGAACCACCCTAATAACCATCTCTTCAGGCAACCAAACAGTAGCCCACCTCCTGTGAGCAGCAGCGTGCTCCAGCCCCACGGTAAGCACCGACAGTTTCCTGAGCCATCTGCACGCCTCGGGGCGGGCCACTTGGCAGAAGCGTATGGTCCTCGCGCAGCGCCGGGGAAAACAGCGCGTGTGGGTGCTGGGGGCTGCGGGCCCTCTGCGCTCCAGCCCTTGCGGTTTGCTGATGATGTAAAAGATTCTCCATCTGGCAGCAAGGGGCTGGTGTTATCGAGAGCTCGCAAGGATCTGCCAGCTGGAATGTGTTGATACGTTTCTTGTCATGAGATCCTTACTTATCGCTCCTGGGGGTGGGGAGGCAGGGCTGATATTCCTGGCTTTATGCAAATCGCTGTCAGCTCCGCTTTGTTTCCCTTTCTGTGCGAGGGCCTCTAGCCCTGACTTTTGCCCCCTGGTGCAGCGATACAGGAGCGAGGAGCAGCTCTCCCCTCGCCACCTGCAGCCATGCTGGGGCTCTCGGCATTCCCCAGAGAGCAGCAGCTCCTCTCTCCCGAGCCTCACCGCAGGTGCTGAGTCTTTGTTCCTCGCAGGTGCAGCCTCCCAGTCCCAGTTCCAAGGGATGCCGTCCCACAACACAATCTTCCCGCAGTCTGGTAACTGTTCCCCCCCCCCAACCATGGGGCTGACGTGCCTGGGCCTGCAGCAGCAGTCGCAGCCTCAGCAGGTCACCATCCAAGTGCAGGAGCCCGGTGACATGGTCAGCAACAACCTCCTGCAAGGCGCCTCGGTGGCCGGCCAGGGCATGTCCTCCCACGCGCGGGGCATGGCCATCAGCCCCAGCGCCAACCAGATGCAGATGCAGCACCGTGCCAACCTGATGGCCTCCCTCACCTATGGCCACAGGCAGCTCTCCAAGCAGCTCAGCGCCGACAGCGCCGAGTCGCACAGGTGAGGCCACCACCGGGCACCCTGCGCGCCCGGCACCGCTCCCCGAGCTTTGGGGAGCTGTGGTGGGGATGGGTGCCAGGCAGAGCTGCCGTGCATCACGTGGAGATGGGGGTTCTGCAGCAGCTCCGGGCTGTGCTGCGCTTGTTCTGGGGATGAGGCTGGCTCCCTGCCACCAGCAGCAGCTCCTTTTTCAGGGTGGGGGCTCAGGGAGCAGCACGTGGGCGCAGCAGATCAAGGGGGCCCTGTGCGTGGCAGGACCACAGAAAACAGCCCCGTGTGCCTCGTTCAGCCGGAGCTGCCGCAGTACAGTCACTTGTTCTGTTGTCTTCCTTGCAGTCTGAACGTGAACAGGTATTCCCCTGCCAACTACGACCAGGTGCACTTACACCCCCACCTGTTCCCGGAGCAGCCTCGTGTTTCCCCCAGTAACTACAGCCCATCGGGAGGAGTTGGGTTTCCTCCGGCTCAGCAAGCTCTGAAAGTCCCGCAGCTCGACCAGTATCCCAATTTCCCTCAAAATGCACATCAGCAACAGCAGCACTACACCGCATCGGCACTACAGCAAGCACTGTTGTCCCCGACACCTCCCGACTACAGCCGACACCAGCAGGTACCGCACATCCTCCAGGGACTGCTTTCTCCCCGGCACTCGCTCACGGGGCACACGGACATGCGGCTGCCCCAGGCAGAATTTGCACAGCTCATCAAGCGGCGGCAGCAGCAGCAGCAGCAGCAGCAGCAGCAAGAATTTCAAGAGTTGTTCAGGCACATGAGTCAAGGGGATGCTGGCAACATGGGCACCAGCATGGGACAGAGCCTGTCGGAGCGTCAGTCCTTGTCTTTGCCTTACCAGAGTGCTGACACGTACCACGCGCAGAACAGCCCCCAGCACCTCCTAAAAATCAGGGCGCAAGAATGTATCCAGCAGGTCCCTGCGTCCGTGCCGCCACACGGATACGTACACCAGCCAGCCCTGTTCCACTCCGAGAGCATGGAGGAGGACTGCGCGTGCGAGGGCGCCAGGGACAGCTTTCCAGACAGTAAGAATTCAAACACATTGACCAAAGGTTGCCACGAGACCCCTCTGCTTGTAAATGCAGGAGGGCACGGGGACCCAGAATCTTTGCTAGGAACTGCTAATCACGCGCAGGAGCTGGGGACACATCAATACAGACATCAGCCCGCTGCTGGATTCAGTAGGAATAAGGTGCCCAGCAGAGGTAAGGCTGAGTGCTGCTCGTGTGGATGAAATGCTTTTCCGTGTTGGCCGCGTATTGCTGGTGTTTCTGCCAGAGAACACCATCCCTACCCAGTGCAGCAAGGCTTTCGTGACATATTTTGCATAGCACAGAATTACCTAGATTCTTTCTGGCTTCTGTGGCCATCGGTAGATTGCAGGCATAGTCTCTCTAATAAACAGCATTAAATAAGAAGGGAACTCGACCAGATTCTTCTCGTTGGAATTTGACCTACTTTGGCAGGCAGATAAAGGCCAGGTCTCAGGATACCAAAGAGATAGGTCTCCGAAGAGATGCTGTGATCTGCTGACTGCTGTGTTCGTGGTGATGTTCCCCACCCTGCGTAAACAAGTGCCCAGAAGTTCAGTTCCTTCTGGTTACTGGTACAGCTGGAGCTGCAGTGGGGTGCAGTCCTTCTGAGCAGACCCCTGAGCCCAGGCACTGCTCAAGCTTCCATAAACAAGCTCCCCAAGAGCTGTGATGAATGGCTTGCTGCTAGATGTGCCTTGCACCAACTGCTCCGGGCCGTCAGGAAGCAGCAAGGCTGGAGCTCGAGGGGATGGTGCCGAGGAAAGGGAGCTTAAACTTGCTGTTTGTGCGTGGAGACCTTTCCTCCTAGTTGGAAGCAGCTGTGCCCTTGCTCCTTGGTGGCTGCATTGGCAGCGATGCGCTGTAAGAGAAAACCTGGGCTGCAATCGCAGGCCTTCTCTGTAGGAAAAACAAAATCCTGCCCCTTAGCTCAAAGGGCTTTGAAGGGAGGCTTTCCAGGCCGAGCGGGGTGCATCGGCATTCACTGCAGGACTGAGTTGTGCTGGTCTGAAGCCATCAGCTCGCCCTTGGCACAGGGAGCCCTATTGCAGAGGAGCTGTGTCCTGGGCACAGGAGGCAGCGTTTTGTTTGGGGACACAGCATGGGTTTGTTGGGAAAGTACTGGGTTGGAACAGAGCGGCGCCGAGGGCAGCGCGGGCATGCCAAGCCCTCAGCCTGGGGGGGCGCACGGCTCTTCTGAAGCCTTCCCACATCGTGTTACCGGGGTGTTTTCTCTCAGACCTCGCTTTCCCTGCGGTGCTTGAAGCACAGAAGGGAGGAATCGCCCCAGGTTAAGCGGAGGGTGGAAGCTCGGCGGTGTGTTTTGGACCCAGTCTTGAGTTTACATCATGATGTTGTGGGACTGCAACGTGTGAAACGAGAGGGGCTGGGGAAGTCAGGGCTAAATCTCTGCCCCGGTACTGATGGTGCTAAAACGGGTTACACAAGGGAAAAGGACTTTAGACTACAAGACTTTGTAAATGAGTAAAAGCAAGTAAATGTTTACAAATAGTGTTGTGTAAGCACTTCTGACAGGGGCTGTTTGGAGGGCTCGTGTAGTAAACCATGCTCGGAGACGCAGCTTTGCGGAGCGCCTTCCTCCGGGCTCCCATAACCCACTTGGAATCCGGCCTGTGCTGCTTCGGCTCCCAACGGAGCGGGCATCCGAGCGGCCTGGGCACACTTACCTACACCGAAATCCTATAAATCTCCCTGTAAGCACCCATAACGGTGTCACCCACTGGTGTGTGCTGCAGCCGGGGGTTACCGAGTGCCGCGCACGGGTGCTGACGGGTGGGAGATGCTCGCCCCCCGCGTCGGCTGTAGGTGGTGGCTGGGATCGTGCCTGGTCACATCCTGAGGGCAGCTTCAACCCGATCTGCACCCAGGATGTGACCCGACTGTGGCTGAGCAGCTCTGCCAGGCCTGCTGAGCCTCCTGCCGTGGGAACCCTGCCTTCCCCCCAGCTGGCGGCGGTGGCCCTGCATGGTGCCAGCGTCACATGCTGCGGGGACACAAAGCCCGCCTGGCTGGGGGGCGAGGAGAAAAGGCTTTCTGGCTGCGGGCTCAGGCTGCTGGAATGGCAGCGGGGTGAGAAAAGGAGCCCGAATTTAGGGCTCCCCACCTCTGCTGCCTGAGCGGCCGTGTCCCCAGAGGTGCCGCTGCGCTGGGGACCGCCGGTGTGGGGCTGTCGTGGGTCGGGGCCCCGTTTGGGCACGGAGCCTGGCCGAGGGGCCTTCCCCAGTGCCCCCCCAGGGCTCGCTGCCGGGCCCAGCGTGGTTGATGCAGGAGCAGCAGCGGGCTGCTGGCGCCTGCCTGCCTGCACGGCCGTTCCCACAGTTGGAAGAGCGGCCCGAGCGGTGCGTGGGTGGCACGGCTCTGCCAGCTCGGTGTTACCTCATGTTTTCCTTCTTGTGTTTTCCGGGAAGGCTGAGCGTTAACCAGGCTTAACCCCCTGGTTGTGCAAAGGAGAGGAGGCCAGCTGCGTCCCTCCCTGGCTGCCGGACGTGGTGCTGGCAGCCCCGAGTGTCTGCGTGCAGGGAAGGGAAGGGACAGGAAGGGAAGGATGCTGGAGAGGGCGAGCTGGCGTGGCCGAGTGCCTGGGAGCAGCGCGGAGAGCCCGGGTGGCAGAGTACGGCTGTGACCAAGTCTGGTTGGGATTTTGGTAATTTTAGGGACGAGTCTCTGTGGAGAGAGCACTTCTCGCATCTCCCAGCCAGGAATTGTCGTGCAGGGATGGCTTCCTGCTGAGCAAGGCCCGTAAAACCCAGTGACTCTCTGGGAACCTACCTGCGGGGTGTCACTTCAGGGCAGCTCCCCAGTGCTCGCGGCCACGTCCGCATGTTTGTGCTCGGCAGGGCTCCTCACCAAGAGGGAGCTGTTTACATGCATCAGAGCCAACGATAGGCTCCTCCATACCTCAGGACTTTATTCAAAACATCATGTACTTGATGACGATAGGTTTTGCTTGATAGGAATGTAGCCTTTACCCTCGGTCATAAGAGCTTGCGGTGCAGATGGACTTTGCCAGGCAGAACACTCTTGTACTCCTACAGCCAGATTGTAGGAGGGCAGGGAGAAGTCATCTGATAAAAGCTAGTATCCTGGCAACTCTTCCAGCCAGATCTGTTGCATACAATTGCCAAGGGGCCCTGCTAGAACATCCTGTGTTGGAGACCCTTCTCCCTCTTCTCTTGTGTAATACGAGCAGCGCACGGAGCAGGGTGCAGGATGTGCTCGGGTCCAAGGGGGAGGCAGCTGGGGCACGCTGTGCGGCGGAGGGAGAGGCCTGCCTGCCTGCCTGCCACCTCGGGGAGATGCTGCCCCACGTGTGAGAGCAGCCAGCGATCCCTTCCACCTGGCGGGCAGCACACTGCTCTGCAGCACTGTTTGTTCGTGCCGTCAGGGCACAGACCCGCGGCCTCACAGCGTCACGTGTCACCGGGAGCTGCCAGTTCCTTGCAGTAACCTCTCCTTTTTCTGTCTTGTCTGGTTTTCAAGAGTCTATCGTAGGGAACTGCATGGACAGGAGCTCCCCCGGCCAAGCGATGCAGGTGCCTGACCACAACGGGCTGGGCTACCCGGCGCGACCCGCGGCCGGCGAGCACCCGCGGCCCAGGACCCTGCAGAGACATCACACCATCCAGAACAGCGACGACGCCTACGTAAGTCCGAAGAGGCCTGAGCCCAGCAGAGCCAGAGGCAGCGCAGAGGTCCCTCAATTTGTGCGGATTGTGGGCATGATAGCTTCACAGAGGAAGGACAGCCCCCTGCTCCGCGGGGCTGCTAAGAGTGAATTGCTGTTGAGAGGCCTCAGTCAGCACATCCGTGTGCTACTACTGAAAGTGTTTTAGCAGAGACCAGCATGGGAAGTACTGCTGTGCTCGTCTGATTTGCCCAGAGCTGGCTGCTCTAGTATGGCACCTCTTCTTTTTCCTCCGAGCTGTTCCTGGTGAAGCCATTTGGGCTGCCCCAGGCTTGGCTCTGGCTGCAGAGGATTGCAGAAGCCCCAAGCCCAGCTTTCAGTTCTGCAGAGCTGCTAAATGACCTGGCTGTTACAGCCCAGACCTTGACCAGGAACAAAGAGCAGCTGCTCAGCTTCCCATGTTTTGAATCTCTGAGAACAGTCATATTCACATCTTGGCGTGTTCCTTGCCACGGTTTCCTCCTGCTACGAGGCAGAAGGGCTCTCCCCTCATTACTCACATGCAGGAGCTCAGCCCCATCACCCCGTCCGCTCCCAGGTGTTGAGGTGGCATCAGCCACACCTCTGCTGTCCCCGATGTCTGCTTTTCCTTCTTCCCAGCAGCCATCACTGAAAGCTTGCAGGAGCTCCCTGGGCAGCCCGTAGGGGATAGCCGGGGGCGCAGCAGGTGGCTGGGTCTGCTCCCCCTTTGACCCGTGCACTGGTGTCTCCGCAGGTGCAGTTAGACAACTTGCCTGGAATGAGCTTAATGGCAGGAAAAGCACTCAGCTCTGCTCGGATGTCTGATGCCGTCCTCAGCCAGTCGTCGCTCATGGCCAGCCAGCAGCTGCGGGACAGGGAGAGCGAGGGTAAGGACGTGGGGGCAGCGATCTGGGTGGGCTTCCTGCAGAGGCTGTAACGCCGTAGTGCAAGCCCTGATGTTGGTCTTTGGTCTTACAGAATGCGGAGAGGGTTTGGAAGGTCAAGAGCATCCCAACCTAGGTGATGGCAACCAGCATCTAAACACCTCCTGTTACCCGTCGACATGTATTACGGACGTCCTACTGAGTTACAAGCACCCCGAGGTGCCCTTCGGGATGGAGCAGGCAGGGGTGTAACGAGGAGGGAGTGAGTATCTGCGCCCTCCAGCTTCATGCCCAGGCTCGCCTGTGTGGCAGCCCCAAAGTCGTGCTGGCCAGGCTGCCACGTGTGTCTCCTTCCCCGTGCCTTTGCTCCGCTGTTGGTGCAAGGCTGGAGAAGAGACAACGCTGAGCTTCTGCGCTCTGTGGCTGTCTGCTGTCCCCTCTGCCTGTCAGGGAAGGTGCCCTCCTGCAGGCCCTTGCTGTCACACGTTTGTGCCACGTTTTCCTGGCAGCGGCTCTGTCTGGGCATGGCCTGTGGGGCTGCACTGTGAACATGGCGAGGGGCTGTGGGAGCAGGATTGCCATCCTGTGCTATCCCCTAACGCCTCTCTGCTTTCTCTCTCTGTTGCAGGTTTTCTGTACAGCTTTGAAATGAAAAAGGTCCATTTTAAACCAACAGTATCTAGCAGCATTGCGCCAAATTGCCGTAGTATTTCTGACTAACTGGAATACCATGGCCCCTTTCCTCATAATCAGTTCATCCAGTGTGTTGTTCCTTTGGTTTCTTTAATTTTTTGCCATGTTTGCCTGTAACTCCAGCTATCACCGAAATAACCGGAGAACCCGAGTCCTACACGTCAGCGGAGGATTCACGGAGCCTGAGCACTGAGTCTGGTTTTGGAGGGCTTTTACTGCCCGGGCAGGGCCGCGGGGCTGCTCGGGTCCAGGAGCAGAGGGACCGCTGCCCCCCAGTGCCCCCCGGTGCCCCCCGGTGCCCCCCGGTGCCTCCCGGTGCCCCCCGGCGCACGGGGCAGGAGCAGGCGGGGATGGAAGCTGAGCTCAGCGCTGTGCTTGAGCCATCGCAGCCCCGGAGCCGTCCCCAGGAGGCCGAGCTGCCCTTCCCTCCCGAATCCTTTGCACTGGGGAGGGACCCGGCGGGCCCCCAGCCTGGGAGCGGGGGCAGAAGGAGGGGGCCCCGCACCTACCCCTGGTGCAATACGCTTCTCGTCTCATCTTCGTCTGCTTTTGTTCTTACTTCATTTTGTCATCGTGCTGAAAGGATCGCTTCTTCCCCCACCCTCCCCCTTTTTAACCTTTTCTTTTCAAATCCGCATACAACTTTGTTGTTGTTGTTTTGTTTGTTTTGTTTTTTTTCCTCCTGGCTTAATGTAGGGAAGACAGATTTTTTTTTTTCTTTGTTTTCTTAGCTTTTCCTCCTGATCATGTAGGAATTGTTTTTTGGTAAATGTTGTTTTATTATTATTGTTATTAATAAAAGGCAAAAGGAATTTCTGTTTGAGAGAAATTTTTAACTAGATTCTGTTCTATATGAATTGTGACTTGCACCTTTTGTTCAAAGTATTTTATTTCTTTTAATGACTTTGTAATTGTGACTGGTTTTCTCTCTCGTGCCAGTGGCGAAAGTGGTATTCTCCTTTATACAGTTCAGACATGCGTAGGTCTCTTCTTTGTCCTTTCCATCCTTTCCTTGACTGAGAGGAAGCAAACCCGGGGCTCGGGGAGCGCCTGGTGTCA
The DNA here is from genome assembly GCF_009819795.1 of Aythya fuligula. Classification (NCBI taxonomy): domain Eukaryota; kingdom Metazoa; phylum Chordata; class Aves; order Anseriformes; family Anatidae; genus Aythya; species Aythya fuligula. Next base: position 6,500,302 of record NC_045580.1, on the reverse strand, counting down.
TCATTGCCTTCGGGACTTCACGAGCTACAGCTGAAATTCCTCTTATTGACACTTTGGGAATCTTTTTTTTTTTTTAAAGAAAAAAAAAAAAAAAAAAGGAAAAATCGACCCAGCCCTCCTGAATTTGCACAGAAGGAAGTGTGAAACCAGCGTGGCAGAGGTTAATTTGCTATTGCTACCAAGGCCTCTTCCCACCCCCTCCCCACCCTGTCCCCAGGAAAATAATGCTGTAAACGGAGCTGCGGCCCAGAAAACCAGAAAGGAGGAAAAATCTCAGCTGCTGCCAAGCAGCATCTCCCCGGCCAGCGTTGCTGCTGGCACCCTCGAGCTGCTCGGGGCCGTGGCTGCCCTGCTGCATTTATTTCCCCAGCTGGTGAAGGGGGCCCTGAGCGGGCCGGGGGCGCAGGGAGCCGGGCAGGGCTCGCCGGGCTTCAGCGGGAAGACGCCAGGAAACACTGAAAGCCTTTCGCTCTGTACCTTTGGTTTGTTTTCCTTTTGTTTACATGACACTGTATTTCTGGGAGAGTTGACAGCCACCCTACAGTAAGCATCCAAAAAAAAAAAGCAGGGACTCGCTTAACCGTGCCATTTCGCAGTATCACACTTTTTTTTTTTATCATTGCTTTGTATTGTAGTAATCAATACGCGCAGTATATGTTGAATGTATATTAATATACTTTGCTATTATTTCTGTTTTTTGGAAATGTCAGAAGTATTTTTCTTCCTCATTTATGTTGGACTAAAAAAAAAAAAAAAAACCAACAACAAAAAAAAAAAACAACCCAAGTTTCGGTAAACCTTCAGTCCATTTTTTTTGTGGGTCACTTGCAACTAGTCGATTAGTTGGACAGTGGGATCATGACAAATAAAACCATGATGATGATCTTCCCCCGCTCTCTTGTTTGCCTTGTTGCTCAACGCCGGGGGGTGGAGGCGGGGGACGGCCGGGGGCTCTGGGGGCGCCGGGGGCGAAGGCTGGCGGGGTGGCACCGCTGTCCCCTCCTGCGGCCACGCTCGGGGCAGGCGTGGGGCGCACGTGGCCCCGTGCGGTGCCCCCGGGATTTCGGGGCTGCCTCGCTCCCAGCCTCGCCTGCGCCCTCCTGGTGGGGGTCGCGGGGGCCGTAGGGGTGCCGGGGCATGGCGGAGGCGCAGCCGCAGCCGGTGTTGGAGCTGTTTTCCTGAAATCCTTGGCTTATCTCCCTGCCCCCACTGCAGCGATAGGGCCTCCTGCGAAGGCGCCGAGCGGCGCTGCGCCCCGGCTGACTCATCCTGCGGATGATTCCTGCGCGCTGACGGCCACGGGGGCTTCGCTGCGGGGCCCTGCCCGGGGAGGGGGCTCCAGGAGCAGAGCTGGAGCCGGCAGCACCAACCCACACCGAGCCCAGAGCCCCCCGGCTGCGCTTCCCCAGCGCCCGCGGGCAGCCAGGCCCCCTCTGCAGCGCTTCCCTCCCTCGGGTGCCGTTCACCTCGGCTTCGCCAGCTCCTGGCCAGCAGCTTGTTGTGGTGCTGCCATCACTGCTGCTTTCTTTGCCCCCCAGTTGTGCCCCGAGGTGCCCGTCCTGATCCCCAGGCTGCCCCCAGACCCTACAGGGTGGGAGCGCTCCACCAGGATGCGGCGTTGGCCCCCTGCGCGTGCTGCACCCCGCTGCATCCCCCTGGGGGTCAAAGACGGTGCCAGGAGCCTCCTTCCCAAACCAGGCTTCCCCTGGGGCAAGGGGAAGCTGTGGGCAGGGGAGGGGAGCAGGGGGCAGTGGGGCTGCCAGGGCGCCACAGGGGATGGGGATGGGGACAGGGATGCGGTGCCCAACCACTGGGCTGGGTTTGGGGCTGCCCCAGAGCAGGGAGCATCGCTCCCCCGTGGGCAGCTCCCCCGTGGCATCGAGCAGCCCCTCCTGGTGCCCGGTGCTCCTCCTCAGCACTGTCTGGGGGCTGTGCCCTGCTCCGTGCCCAGGCCCCACCGGGCTCCTTCCCTTGGAGCTGTTGCTCTGGCTGCTGAGCAGCTGGGCACCAAGGAGGAATTTTGGGGTGGCTGTGCCGGGGTGCTGTGCCCGGGCTGGCTGCTTGCTCGGGGCTCAGCCTTTGCCTCACTTTGCCCCGGTGATGCTGGCACGGGCACGCAGCAGCCCCTGGGCACGGCTCCAGGCCCTCTGCACGGGGCCATGCTGGGAACCGGGGGGATGTGAGCAGCGGGGGGCTCGGGGAAGGAAGGGGAAGGGGCCCACAACAGCGGAGGAAGCGGGGCGAGGGGTTGGGGTTCAGCAGGCCAGATCCCTGCGGGTATAAACCTCGTCCCCGGGCTCCCGGCCAATCCCTGGGGGCTGCCGAGGGGCCCTGGTGGGGCCGGAGCAGCGGGCAGGAATCTGGGTCACCCGGAGCGTAAACAGGCTCCTTGGCCGGCGAGCCGCGTCCCGCGGGGAGCTCCTGTTTGCTCGGGGCCCTGCCAAGCCGGCGCTCCTTGGCGTGCTGGCCCGCGCCCGGGCTGTGCGCACGATCCTTGAACTCCACGCGCCACATCGCCCGCGCCGGGGAGTGATTTCTTGGGCTGCAGCGCTGGCTTATCTCCGGCGGGAGCAGCCCCTCCTGCATAAATAGCAGCCGCGGGGAAGCAGCGGGCTCACACGGGACGAGCAGCAGCAGAGCGGAGCCAGGAGAGCGCCGGTAAGAGCCCGCGCTGCCCCGGCACGGGATGCTCACACGGGCTGCCCCCAGCTCCGGGGCTGCTCCAGGACCCCCGGCTGGGGAATGGGGCCGGCGTCCTGCCCCGCAGCAGGAGGGGGCCACGAAGGGACTGTCCCATACCCAGCGGGGGCACCCTCAGGGTGTCTGCTGCTGGGTCGGGGGGCTCGGGTGCTGGGCTGGCTCTGCCGAGGGCTCCCCTCACCCAGCCGCCTTGCTCTGCCCCCAGGTTCTGCCCGAAGATGAAAGTCGTGGTGGTGACCCTCGCCCTGCTCTTCCTGACGGGTAGGTCCAAAGGGGGGCAGCGGGGACGGGGACGGGGACGGGGCAGCCGAGCCTGCTGCAAGTGCTGCGGGGAGCACCCGGCTTCCCAGCTCTGAGCCAAAACTCAGCCACGAGCTGCTGGTGGCCCCAGGAGCACCCCTGGGGCGGTGAGGGCTCAGCGGGTCCCAGGCACAGCAGCGGGGCTGGGTCTGCCCAGATCTCCTGGCCGCCTGTCCTGAGCACGCTGCCCGTCCCCGCAGGCACCCAGGCCCGCTACTTCTGGCAGCACGATGAGCCCCAGGCGCCCCTGGACCGCCTCAGGGACCTGGTGGACGTCTACCTGGAGACCGTGAAGGCCAGCGGCAAGGATGCCATCGCCCAGTTCGAGGCCTCTGCCGTGGGCAAACAGCTCGAGTAAGTGGGGAGAGGGGACGGTGGGGGGGTCCTGGCGGCCGTGTCCCCGCGCCCGGCGCCGTGCCTGACCTCGCCGTGCTCTCCCCAGCCTGAAGCTGGCCGACAACCTGGACACGCTGGGCGCCGCCGCCGCCAAGCTGCGGGAGGACATGGCCCCCTACTACAAGGAGGTGCGGGAGATGTGGCTGAAGGACACCGAGAGCCTGCGCGCCGAGCTGACCAAGGACCTGGAGGAGGTGAAGGAGAAGATCCGGCCCTTCCTGGACCAGTTCTCCGCCAAGTGGACGGAGGAGCTGGAGCAGTACCGCCAGCGCCTGGCACCCGTGGCCCAGGAGCTGAAGGAGCTCACCAAGCAGAAGGTGGAGCTGATGCAGCAGAAGCTGACCCCGGTGGCTGAGGAGGCGCGGGACCGCCTGCGTGGGCACGTGGAGGAGCTGCGCAAGAACCTGGCCCCCTACAGCGACGAGCTGAGGCAGAAGCTGAGCCAGAAGCTGGAGGAGATCCGGGAGAAGGGCATCCCCCAGGCCGCCGAGTACCAGGCCAAGGTGGTGGAGCAGCTCAGCAACTTGCGCGAGAAGATGACCCCCCTGGTGCAGGACTTCAAGGAGCGCCTCACCCCCTACGCCGAGAACCTCAAGACCCGCTTCATCTCCCTCCTGGACGAACTCCAGAAGACCGTGGCCTGAGCTGGCGTGACCAGGGACTGACCCCGTCCCCCCGTCCCGCTCCCGCAGTGCCCCCGCTCTGCCCGGCACCCGGGGTGGCCGAGGGGACCGGCTCCGGGGGCCCCGGGCCAGGCCAGCCCTGGGGAGCCCCCCCCCGGAGACCAACTCCTCGCACACCCCCTTCCCTCCCCGAACCGGAGTCTGTCTCAGCTTCGCCTCTCTTTTATCAAATAAACACGACTTAAGTTATTGGAGCTCACTCAGTCTTTGCAGTGGATGCTGGAGGGGGGCAACCTGCGGGGGGGGGATGTGTGGGTGCAGCGAGTGGCACCGGGCTCAGCCGCATCCCTCTGGCAAAGGGAGAGGGTCTGAGGTCTGGGGGGGCCTGGGGAAAGCAGGGAAGGAAGGTGGCAGGGTGGGTGCCCGGGGCTCTCCCTGCTGCCACCGCACACCTCTGAGCCCCTTGGGTGCTGCTCTCAACTCTGCCCAGGGCACAGCCCCAGCTCTGTGCCTGCCGCAGCCCCACGGCTCTCCCTGCTCCGAGGGCTCTGAGCTGGGCCAGCACAGGCTCTGTCACACCGAACACATAGAGAAGCATCTGCCAGGGTGGGCAGGCACGGTGGGGGCTGCTCTGGTGTTGGCTGAACCCCCCCCCAGCTTGCAGCCTCCGCATCTCCTCGGCACCCCAGACATGTGTGTGTGTGTTGGTGCAGCGCGGTGCTCGCCCGTGGCAGAGATGCACACCCCCAGCCCATGCCCTTCCTCTCCCATACTGCGCACTCCTCCTCGCCACCCCGTGCCCCCAGTGACCCCCGGCACAGCCATCCACCTCGCTTCAGCTCCACTTTATTACAAGAACCGCCACGGAGGGCACGCGTCGCTCCGTGGGGGACCCGCACCCGGCCGCCCCCCGCCAGCCCGCGGCGGGGCTACACGCCCGGCGTCAGCTTCCAGAACTCCGAGAGCTGCTCCTTCAGCCGGGCCAGCTGCTGCTTCACCACGTCGGCGTTGTCCGACAGCCATTTCCTGCAAGGGAACCGTGGTCAGAGCACGGCACCAGGGGCAGAGCACGGCACCGGGTGCGCACCGGTGGGCAGGGGGCAGGGGGCAGGGTGCCCGGCTGGTTTTGGGGTGTGGGGGCCACCTGGCTTGCTGAGCTGCCTCTGACTCCTGCACCGTGGTGAAGACCGACTTGACCACGTCGGTGGCTTGCTTGACGTACTCCTGCACTTTCCTCACCACCGTGTCCGTGTCATCGGGAGTGTCGGCCCCTGCGAGCACAAGCCCGGTGGGAGCGCTGCGTGCGCACCCCTGCGCCCCGCGTCCCCCGAGCTCCCTCCAACCCCTTCCTCCCGTCGCCCTTACGTGCTCCCACCGCCAGGACGGCCACGCAGACGAGCAGGAGCAGGACTGAGACCTTCATGGCTGGGGAGAGAGCAGAGCACGTGGCATGGGGTGGCGGGCGGGGGCTCCATCCCCAACCCCTTTTGCCCAGTGCCTGGCTCCTGGCCCAGCCCTGACGCTTGTCGGGGGCTTCCCCACTCACCTGGGCGCGCTGTGCCGGGGCTCTGCTCCGTGGGGGCAGCCCCAGCCTCCCACTTTATACCCTCCCCAACAGCCGCCTCCGAGGGTGCTTGCGCAAAGGTCAGCGGCGGAGTGGCCGCGGGGAGGGGGCGCGTTCCCAGGTTTGCTCTGGATGGGTTTTTCTCCCCCCCGTTTGGAGTTGAGAAATCCCCCAGCACCGGGGGCCAAGGCTGCAGGGGCTGGCTGGGGGCTGTGCATGTGCGTGTGCACACACGTGTGCGCGCAGCCACGCCGGGCTGAGGGTGGCCGTGGGGACAGGCCCGGGGCTGCCGTGGGCTCGCACGGCACAAGGGTGACATCCAGTGGCACCCGCTCCCGGCCTGGGACAACGCAGGGCTGCCTCTGCTCAGGGGGCCCTGACCCCGGGGGGCTGCTGGCAGTGCCCAGGCTGCGTCCCCAACCCCGGGCACCCTGAGGTGCTGAGGCTGGGAGCAGCGCAGGGCCTTGGCCGTGGTTCTCTGGACCCAAGCATCACCAGTGCCTGGCTGCTCCCTGCCCCTGCCACCCCTGTGCTGTGCCCCAGCACCACACATCTCCACCAGCCTCCACTCCGGCGTGCTGTCCCCCTCTCCCACAGCCTCCCCGTCCCAGGAGGGTCTCAGCCCCGTGTCCCCGTGCTGCCCCCAGCCCCTCGCTGGGTTTGCCCGCACGCCCTGGCAGCACTGGCCTTTGGCACCCAAGCAGAGGGCTGGCAGAGCCGCGGGTGCTATCAGCACACGTCAGGCCCTTCCACGTCGCGACCTTGCTAAAGTCCAAGCCCGGGGCCCGTGGCGCAGGCCTGCGTGGAAGCGATGAGGCTGCTCAGGGAGCATAAATAGCCGCCGGCACTGCCCGGCTCGGCAGGTCCTGCAGGAAGCAGCAGCACAGGGGAGCCTCTCCTGCACCGCTCAGGATGTCTCCGAAGGTGGCCGCCCTCTTCTTGGCGCTCCTCGCCATCGCGGGTGAGGCATCGCAGGGTCCATGGAGGGGTTGTGGGGCTGAGCACGGGGCTGTGCCTTGGGGAGGGGACCTGGCGTGATGGCCGGGGGGTCTCTGAGCGCGGCGGTGCCAGCGCTGACCCCGTGTCCGTGTCCCTGCAGGGACGCAGGCTGATGTCAGCGCGGACCAGGTGGCCACCGTGCTCTGGAAGTACTTCAGTGAGCTGGGCAGCAATGCCAAGGAGACCGTGGACCAGCTGCAGCAAGCCGAGATCACCAAGCAGATCAAGTGAGTGCAGGGGCTGCTGCAGCACAGGGGGCTGTGGGGCAGGGGAGGGCGCTGGGTGCTGGGTGCTGGGTGCTGGGCGCTGGGCACTGACCACCCGCTCTCCGCAGCACCCTGCTGCAGGGCAACCTGAAGAGCATGAACTCGTACACGGAGGAGCTGCAGCGGCGCCTGGTGCCCTTCGCCACGGAGCTGCAGGCGCGGCTGGCGCAGGACTCGCAGCGTCTGAAGGAGCAGATCCGCAGGGAGCTGGCCGAGCTGCAGGCCAAGCTGGCGCCCTACGCCGACGAGGTGCACCAGCAGATCGGCACCAACATCCGCGAGCTGCAGGCCAAGCTGAGCCCCTACGCCGAGGAGCTGCGCTCGCAGGTGGACCGGGGCACCGGGGAGCTGCGGCGGGCGCTGGAGCCCTACGCCGCCGAGCTGCGGGAGCGGCTGCAGGACAACGCGGGCAGCATCCAGGCCTCCCTCAGCCCCTACGCCCAGCGGCTGCAGCAGCAGATCGACAGCAGCGTGGAGACCCTGCGGGGGCAGCTGACGCCGCTGGCCGACGACCTGAAGGGGCAGGTGGCGCAGAGCGTGGAGGGGCTGCGCAAGGGGCTGAGCCCCTACGCCCAGGAGGTGCAGGACGGCCTCAACCGGCAGCTGGAGAGCCTCTCGCTGCAGATGGAGCGGGCGGCCGAGGAGCTGCGCGCCCGCCTGGCCACCAACCTGGAGGAGCTGCGCTCCCAGCTCAGCCCCCTGGCGCTGGAGCTGCAGCAGGCGCTGCAGAGCGACGCCGAGGGGCTGCAGCAGCGGCTGGCCCCGCTGGCCCAGCAGCTGGAGGAGCGCGTGGGGCAGACGGTGGAGGCTTTCCAGAGGCAGGCGGCCCCCGTCGGAGAGGCCTTCGGGCAGCAGCTGGTGCAGCGGCTGGAGGAGATGCGGCAGAAGCTGGAGTCGGGCACGGCGGGCGTGGAGGACCACCTGGACCTGCTGGAGAAGGAGGTGCGGGAGAAGGTGGCCACCTTCCTCAGCACCACAGAGCAGGCAGAGGAGTGAGCCCCCCCTCGCCCCTCCAGTAGCATTTGGGGCTTCTCCACGGGGTGGAAATAAACTGGCGCCTTGTGATGCACTCGATGTCTGTGTCCGTCCTTCCCCTGCTGTCCCGAAACCCCCGGGTGCTGCTCGGCCTCCCCTCTGGGTTTGGGGACAGAGGTGTGGCTGGGAGGGGGCCAGGGCAGGCTGTGGGTGCTGCGTGGGGGCCAGGAGCCTTTTAGCCAGGTGAGCACACCACATGGGGCTGGCTGCCCCCACAATGGGGCTGAGCCTGGGGTGTCACCGCGCCGCAGTGCCACGGTGGCTCAGTGGCACCTGGGCCCCCCCGGGGCTTTGGACAGGGAGGTGTGATGCCGAGCATCCCCGCTGCAGCAGGACCGGGGCACCCTGGGGCTCACAGTGGGGTCTCATCAGCACCCCCAGCTCCACCAGCAGAGCACCTCAGGGTGCTGGGGGCGACCTCTTGTTGCAGGGGGGATGTGGGCAGCAGAGGAGTCCCCCAGGGCCTCACCCCGCGTGCTGGACTTTGCCCGAGGTGCATGGAGACGCCGACGGGTGCGGGGCAGCCCCGGAGGTGCCTCTTGCAGCAGGTCTGCTCCTGCCCCTGTTTGCTGGGTTGCTCCAGAGCAAACACTCAAAGCCCGGAGTCAGCAGCTCGGCTGAGCGGCCGGGGGGAGCTGCACGGAGCAGCCCGTGCCTGGCTGGCAGCGGGGCTCTCCTGCCCCTCTGGGAGCAGCCGCTCTCCACGGGGACAAGACCCGGGCTGAGGACAGGGAGGTGTTTTTCACGGGGTGAAAATCTGGACAAGAAATGGGCGAACCCTGCCGGGGCTGGGGTGTCGTGGTCCCCAGGTGTGGCTGCAGCCAGTGCCCTTCTCCCATTCCCCTGTCCCAGTGAGCCCAGTGGGGTGTCCCGTGGCCCAGTGAGCCACCAGCAGCTCCCACAGGCAGCACCGCCAGGGGGACCCATGGCTGGGTGATCTGCAGCCAGTCCCAACGTCCTGCTGTGAGCAGCTGGCCTGTGGGCTGCTCCGCTAACCGCTGCCTTCCTCCTCCTCATCCTCGTCCTCCTCCACTGCCTTCCTCCTCTCCTCCTCTTTTTCCATTGCCTTCCTGCTCCTCCTCCTCTGCCTTCCTCCTCCTCCCCCTCCTCCTCCTCCACTACCTTCCTCTTCCTACTCTTCTGCCTTCCTCCTCCTCGTCCTCCTCCTCTTCCACTGCCTTTCTCCACTGCCTTCCTCCTCCTCCTCCTTCTCCTCTGCCTTCCTCTTCCTCCTCCACAGCCTTCCTCCAGTGCTTTCCTCCTCCTCCTCCTCCTCCTCCAGGCTGCTCTGCGGGGCCAGGAGGGAGCTGAGCCCAGCGGCCGTGCCTTCATTTATGGCCCTGGACGCCTCTGGGAGACACAAAAAAAATAAAATAATAATAATAATAAAAAAAAAATTAAAAAAAAAAAAAAGGGGGGGCCAGAAAAGTGGGCAGAAGAGGGGCAGAGAGCCCGGGGTGCCATTGATGGGGCCACGACGGGGGGCGTGGCTACACCTGGTGGGCGTGGCCACGCGGCCGCGCCCATTCACCCCCCAGCGCGCCGCCCCGCCCACCTCCCCGTTCCTCCCACCCCTTCCCCACGTGCCCCCGCCGTCACGTGGCGGCGGGCCGCGCCTGCGCGGTGCGGCGGGGCCGCGGCGCTCCACAAGATGTCGGCGCTGGGCGCGGTGGAGGCCGGGACCGGGAGCGAGACCGGGAGCGGGAGCGGCGGGGCCGCCCTGTTCCGCCCGCTGGGCGCCGAGGACGGCGAGCAGCGGCCGGCGGAGATCGAGTCTCTGTGCATGAAGTGCCACCGCAACGTGAGAGCACGGCGGGGGGCGGCGGCGGTGGTGGTGGTGGTGTGGGGTGGGGGCGGCGGGTCCCGGAGCCAGCCCCGCGCCTCACCGTGCCCCGCCGCAGGGCGTGACGCGGCTGCTGCTGACGCGGGTGCCGTTCTTCAGGGAGCTGATCGTCAGCTCCTTCAGCTGCACCGCCTGCGGATGGGCCGACGCCGAGATCCAGCCCGCGGGCAGCATCCAGGAGCGGGGGGTGCGCTACACGCTGGCGGTGGGGTCCCGGCAGGTGAGCGGAGGGGTCCCAAACCCCCCCCCCGGGGTGAGGGTGGGGGTGAGGGAGGTGTTTTTGGGGGGTGTTGTGGTGATGGGGATGTGCCCTGCAGGATATGAACAGGGAGGTGGTGAAGACTGACTGTGCCTCCGCGCGCATCCCCGAGCTGGACTTCGAGATCCCTGCCTTCTCGCAGAAAGGAGGTGGGTACGGGGCCTGCCCCCCCCCGCGCTGCCCCCCTCAGGGCCAGCAGCAGCACCAGGGTGCGCTGAGCGCTGCCCCTGCGCCTCTGTTCTCTCCCCTTCAAGTTCTGACCACCATCGAAGGCATCATCGACAGAGCCGTCATGGGCCTGGAGCAGGACCAGCCTGTCCGCAGGGTAAGGTGCTGTGCCAGAGGAATCTCTTCAGAGACTTGGTACACACTTACTTTGCTCCCCTACCTCCTGGCTCTCTGCCCGTCTAATCTGCAGTGTTACGGGCTCTGGTTTGTTCTGCTGACAGCGTTATCTTCAGCTCTGGGTTGCCCCCAGCATCGGTCTCAAACTTGTCTCCCTTTTCGCAGGCAACAGACAAAGAGGTGGCAAGTAAAATCGATGAGTTCATTGGTAAATTAAAGCAGCTGAAAGAAGTACATTCCCCTTTCACGTTTGTAAGTATGTGCAGAAGGGCAGACCTGTTCTGGTGGAAGCGTGGGCTGGCTTCCTAAGGCTTCCTTTGGCTCTTCTGCTGTAGATCATAGACGACCCTTCAGGGAACAGCTTTGTGGAGAACCCCTACGCGCCACAGAAGGATGAAGCTCTCGTGGTCACTCATTACAAGAGGACTCCCCAGCAGGCTGCCATGCTGGGGATTGAGGTAACGTGGAGGCGTTGTGCTCCCTTCCTGCCCAGCAGTGCCTTCCCCACTGCTGGTGGTCTGGTGGCAGCTTTCTGCATGTGCCACGTGGCCTGGGCACGCACTCGGGACTGATCTGTCCCTTGCTGCCTGTGAGACCTCAAATTAAAGAGCAGGTAGCAGTTAATGCTGTTTCTGGCCTCTCCTGTTGCAGGGAGAGGAGTTGGATGAGAAGCCAGCTGATTCTGTAGAGGATCTGAGGAACGAGGTGGGTGACTTTGCAATCTGATGGTGGCTGTGTCGAGGTGACTGTGGTGCGTGGGGCTGGCTGATGCTCCCCGACTGCCCTTTTCCTTCCTTTGATCTAGGTACTGCAGTTCAACACCAACTGCCCCGAGTGCAATGCCCCAGCTAACACAAACATGAAGCTGGTGCGTATCCTGTGGGTGACAGCCTGGGGTCAGGCTGGTGGCGTCTGCCGGGGGCTGTGCAAAGGCCAGGGTGAGGGTGGCTTTGTGTGCTGCCCTGGGCCTGTTCTGCTGCATCCATAAGGCATGAATAAATGATAGCTAGCAGAGGGCACAGGCCACTCTGAGATGGAATTGTTGAATTTTCCTTGACTGCCTGCTCCAGAAATCCCCCACTTCAAGGAGGTGATTATCATGGCCACAAACTGTGACTCCTGTGGGCACAGGACAAATGAGGTGAGCTGGTAAACCTCTGACCTGTTCTTTCTTCTTTTTGTGTGCTGGGGGGAGTTCTTGTATTCTTTCATGGCTGGATGCTTCTCAGACTCCCTGCCTGTGCTTCACACTGCTCAAAACACAGCAGTTTGGGCAAGCCAGGCAGGGAGGCTGGGCTCTCAGTCTGTTGCATGAGGTGCATTGCACTGGGCGTAGAACTGCCTTGGTTATGTGTGAGAGAGTTCTTTCTTGAAGAGCTGCATTTAGGGAGGGGGTCATCCAGCTCCAAACCTGCCCGGGTTCCCAAAGTGTATGGGGCTGTCCCTGCGTCTGCCTTTGCACTGCGAGCTCGGAAATACCAGAGCAGGCCCTCCGAGGGCATCATGGCCTGGTTTCCTTATAAATTATGGCCTGACCAGTATAAAAGTTGGGGCCGCTGACTGCTGGGTGTTGTAGGTGAAGTCTGGAGGAGCAATAGAACCCCAGGGCACCAGGATCACCCTTCGGATTACAGATCCTTCGGACATGACAAGAGACATCCTAAAGGTAAGGAGCCTTCGGCTACCTGCCCCCTCCCGCAGAGGGTGCCTGCTGGGCTGTCAGGACTCACGTGGGGTCCCTGTTACAGTCGGAGACGTGCAGCGTGGAGATTCCAGAGCTGGAGTTTGAGCTGGGAATGGGAGCACTGGGAGGGAAATTCACCACGTTGGAAGGGCTGCTGAAGGACATCAAAGACCTGGTAAGTGGGCCTGGGCTGCTGTCTAGCGGAGCTCTGCCAGAAGTGTTTGTATTCCTCTGCAGAGCAGTGCACTGCTCCTCTTGTGCTTCTTCCTCCCTTCCCAGCACGGCGTGTTGGTTGTGCTTGTGCTGAAGGGTCCTTCTCGCCACCCAGCAGAGCTCAGACCCCTCTGAATTAATTTTTGGCCTCTTGTGTGGTGAGGGCACTGTGGGACTGGGCTTCTCCTGCCCTGCATAAGTGCTGGGTCTGCTCTTCCAGGTGGAGAGAAACCCCTTCACCCTTGGTGACAGCTCTACTCCAAGCAAAAAAGAAAAGCTGCAGGAGTTTGTTGGCAGACTGCAGGAGGTAAGTGTCCTGAACTCCCAAACTGCGGTGTGGTTTTGGCTTTGTCACTGCAGTGAATGGGGTGTGTTTAACTGAACTCCAGGGTGAGTGCCACAGAACCTCCTTGAGCTGTCCCACACTTGTGCTGCTGTGCCCTCACGTGTTTGTCAAGCAGCTGCTGCTAACTAAGGCAGATGTTCAGTGAAAAGATGTGTGCTGTGGGTCTGTTGGCACCACAAGTGCCTTAACGTATTGGTGTTCTCTCTTCCTGCAGATAATAGAGGGAAAGACCAAGGCCCACTTCATAATGGATGATCCAGCAGGCAACAGCTACCTTCAGGTACAGCGGTGTGCACTCAACCATCCTGACGTGTTCTGAATGGCTTGGGAGTATTATTTTTTTTTTCCCTTGTTTTTTGGCTGTTATGGTTTTTGGGGGGGCTTGTGTAACAAGGGGGAGTACCCAAGGAAGGAAGGCACTTCCGAAGGAAGGAAGACTGCTGGTAAATTGGGGGGAGGGATGGTGGCAGTGGTGTCTGTGTTTGGGATTAGGGGCTGGGGATTTTGGAATTCTGGAATTTGGGTTTGTCTGGGGCCTGATGGGCAACTGGTGCTTGGCGCAGGGGCTGGGTTTGTCTGGTGGGGAGCTCCTCAGCCCCTGGCAGGAGGGGACGGAGGCTCAGGAGCCTTCTCTCTGCCCCGCAGAACGTGTACGCCCCGGAAGAGGATCCGGAGCTGCAGGTGGAGCGCTACGAGCGCACCTTCGAGCAGAACGAGGAGCTGGGCATCAACGACATGCGCACCGAGGGCTACGAGGCGGCCGCCGACCGATAGCGGCGGGGCCCAGCCCCCCTCCCGCAGCACCAGGACTCGCTGCTCACCGGGGCTGTGCCGGCAGTGCCACGCTGGGGTGGGTGGGGGGGTGATTTTGGGGTAGATTCGGCTGTTTTTGGGGTTTGTTCCAATAAAGCACCTGCGGGTAGCACCCTGCGCTCGGCTCCTCGTGGCGGGGTGGGAGGCCACGCCCCCTTTCCAGAGTGACCACGCCCCCTTTCCAGAGTGACCACGCCCACCCACAGACACACAACAGTGATCACGCCCACTCCGCATAGACCACGCCTCCTTCCTAATAACCACGCCCACTCACCGGCACTTAACACACGCAGTGGCCACGCCCACATATTCACTAGCCACGCCCCCTCGCTCGTTAACCACGCCCCCTCCGCCGCGCCGTGTCCCTCGGCGGCCGCCGTCCTTCCTCCTTCCCCCCGGTTGCGGCCCGGCCATGGCGGCGCGGGGCCTGCCGAAGGCCCAGTACCTGCAGCGCTACCTCAGCGGCCCCCCCGCCGCCCAGCCCCGCCGCCGCCGCAGGAAGAAGCCGCCGGGCGCCGCCAGGACCGGGTGAGTGCGGGGCCGAGGCCTCCTCCCCCCCCCAACGCCTCAGAACCGGGCTCGGTGCTTCCCCTTCCCCCCCCCCCATCCCTCACAGCCGGGACCGGGCCCGGTCCGCAGCCGCTGACGGAGGCCCCGGGCCCGCCCGCAGGATGCGGATCGTGGATGACGACGTGAGCTGGAGCAGCCTGGCCGGCGGGGAGCAGCAGCAGCAGGACGAGGAGGAGGAGGAGGAGGGCGACCTGCCCGTGGTGAGCGCCCCGGGGGGGCACGGAGCCGTCAGGGGTGGGAGCACAGCAGGATTAGGGCTTTAATTCCATAACTAGGGCTTTAATTCCGAATTCTGTAGGGAACAGAATTGCCTGCACTGGGAGAGAGCTCCAGGAGTGCCTGGTCCAGCCTCTGAGCGGACACAGCAAGCCCTCCCCTAGGCCATATCACCGAGCTCTACCCCTAAACGTCTTTTAAAGAGCCCCAGGGATGGTGGCGACCTCTCCCCTGGGCAGCCCATCCCAGTGCCTTGCGACCCTCTCAGCAGCCCTGCAGGAAGGCAGCTGATGCGCTGCTTCTTACCCACAGTCACACCTAATTGCTTCTTTTGCAGAGTTTAAGCCCATTTCTGGTTCTTTTTTTCTTTTTCCTCTTACAACTTGCATTGTTGACTCTAGCGTTTCATCCTTAGGTGGCAGAGTTCATCGATGAGCGTCCCAGTGAAGTAAAGCTCATGGAGGAGTTCCGAACAAATGCGAAATGGAAGCTTTTAGGAGGTGAGGCTAGGCCTTCCTGGCACTGCTCCCTGAATGCTTTGCTGTTCTTAAACAATAAAACAGTGAGGTAAAAATAGTGCTATCTCACAAAAAATCTTGCAGTGCTAAAGAGATCACAGTGTGGAGAGCCTTACTCTAGTAACTTACTGATGTTTTTTCTTTAGACCAGAACGAAGACTCGCAGAGTTCAGATATCTCAGTACCTGCCAAACCTACTGCAAGGTCTGTATTTCCAGCCACAAATTCTTCTTAGTTAATCCTTTTTTTTATTTGTTTTGGTCATTCTCTGTCTCATTCTGCAGTTTCAAAGTCTGCTGCAGCGTAAAAAGTAGCACACATGGGGATACTTTTTCCACTGCTGAATCCCCTCTGGATGGGGGAGAAAAGCTGTCAGCTGGCGCCTTGTTCAGGTTCCTGCAAGATGTGCAAGCAGCCACCCTGCAATCCCTTGTTAACAGATAAATCTGGGTGGTGACTGGCTGCAGACCTGGAGCACAGTGAGGGTGGCGGCGTTGCAATGTGCCCCTCTTCTGAACGCAGCTGGGGGATGTTCTGTGATCAGAGCCCAGGCTCAGGGACAACCCAGTGGGGCATTTTGTCGTGGGGAGGTGATTGTAGGAGGGCACAAAATGGGCAAATGGGTTTTGTAGTTTGAGTGTTCCGAGGGTTCCTGTAGACCGTAAAGTGATGCTAACAGAGGTTTGCTGTGATCTAAGTCGTCTTGGAAGGTTTCTTGGATCTGTTTTCATAAGCCTGTGGCTGAGTTATGTTGGTTGCTGTTATTCTATCCTCCTGGTAGCTTTACAGGCTCCATTTTTGTTTCTGTTTCCAGTCTGGAGACAGCAAAGCAAAACAAACTAATTCTCATTTGAAACTTCCCTCCTCCTCCTAGGCGGCAGCGCCACGACTCCCCAGACAACTCACCACCAAGGCAACTGCGGCACGACTCCCCGGATCTGTCCCCTCCCAGGCGAGAGAGAAACAATTCCCCCAGCCTCTTACCTCCCCGGCAGCAGCGCCACGACTCCCCGGATCTCTCTCCGCCGAGACGGAAACGCCACGACTCCCCAGATCTCTCCCCACCACGACAGAAACGCCACGACTCTCCGGATCTCTCTCCTCCGAGGTGGAAGCGCCACGACTCTCCAGACCCATCAGCTCCCAAGCGACAGCGCCACGACTCCCCAGATCTCTCTCCTCCCAGGCGACAGCGCCACGACTCCCCAGATCTTTCTCCACCAAGACGGAAGCGCCACGACTCTCCAGATTCATCACCTCCGAGACGGAAACGCCACGACTCTCCAGATCTCTCTCCACCAAGGCGGAAACGCCACGACTCCCCAGATCTCTCTCCTCCCAGGCGACAGCGCCACGACTCCCCAGATCTCTCCCCGCCGAGACGGAAGCGCCATGACTCCCCAGATGTCTCTCCAAAGAGAGTCAGTTCAGCAATGGGAAAAAAGGGCTGCAAAACAACGGAGAAGTCACAGTCGGGGGGGATGCCGCGTCAGAAGCGGCAGGCTACTCCAGATCTGTCCCCTCCACGGAGGAGGAGAGATGATTCTGACCCAGATTCATCACCACGTCGGCAAAAGAGGTCTGGGTCACCTGGTCAGAAAAAGCCGAGTAGAACAAAAGGTGAGCCTGGAAGAGTTGTTGTTCTGTCGTTGCTGGCTGCCTGGTCTGTGGGGGTGTTTGCATGGTTCTGGGGGTGAGCAGTGTGGGATTAGCAGTCTGTCAGCAAGGAATGGTAGCGGGCAGTTTGCTGCCTCTGGTTAAACTAGTTCCTGTAATCCTACTAGTTATTAGCTTGAGCAGAGTTAACCTACAGGTTAGCTGGGTGAGGCTTAACTTGTCTGAAAGGAAAGCTTAAACCTTGTTTCTGAGCAATGCACGTTCAGAAGGAATAGAATTTAAAGGCTGATGCCATGTGTTTGTCTTTCCCTGCAGCTTGTCGCTTCTCAAGGTATTGATTTTTTCAGTGAGTTACCTCGTGCATCACCACCTTCAAATGTTCTGTGGTTCTCATACGTGTCTGTGTTACAGGTGCTTCCCCAGACACGAGGAAGCCTAGGCACGTGCCCTCGCCTCAGAGGTGCTCGAGGCATGACTCTGAGTCCCCACCTCCCCGGAGGGCCGCCCGGAACGCCTCTGATGCAGACCTTTCCCCACCGCGGAAGGATCGCAGGTCAGGCCTAGTGATTCCCCTAAGCACAGTCCTCTGCAACAGAATCAAAGCACGTTTTCTGACTCTGATTTCTCTCTTCTGTGAAGGACTCTGCCCACTGGGAAGGATCAGCAGAGCTCGAGGAGTCCCACTGACCTCTCGCCGCATCACCACCGTGACTCTAAGGGATCTCCCAAGAAGGTGAGGGTTTTGTCTTTCCATCTGAGCTCTAGATCACTTCCTTCTGATAGAAAACTTGAAGTCCAATGGCTTACAGACTGCACCTCATCTGTGCAGCTGTGCTGGACTGTCAACTCTCAATGAGATGAGGTGTGAGAGACATAAGGGGACTCTATCTCAGTGCACTGTTTTTTTTTTTGGAGGGCTGTGGCAGCTGCTCCCAGAGTGGCTTTGTAACCTGGCATTCTTTTCTGGTATTTCTCTTGATTTTGGGCCATCCCCTCATTATGCCTCTGGGTTACTGGGCAGCTCTCAGCCAGCAGCAAGTGTGATTCTTGTTTGATTCCCAGGCAAACACGATGATGTCGGGCGTCAAAGCTGGCTTGGTGTCAGCTGATGTGCTGCGGAGGGAGCAGCAAGAGCTCAAGAAGCGTGAGAGAAGTAACAGGCGCCTGGAAGGTAGGGGTCTAAAGCCACTGGTGAGCAGCAGCTTGCTTTATTTTTCTCCGCTTTCTGCTGGTTCTTAATGCTGTGTCAGGCCCTGTCTTGAGTGCTGGTTGTTGGAGAGCAACCCTGTGGAGCAGAATCTAGACATGCTGATGGATTCCTGTGGGTAGGGCCAGTGGGCCTCTGAAAAAAACAAAACAAAACACTTCAAATGGT
Organism: Aythya fuligula; assembly: GCF_009819795.1. NCBI lineage: Eukaryota > Metazoa > Chordata > Aves > Anseriformes > Anatidae > Aythya > Aythya fuligula. The sequence continues at coordinate 6,482,620 of NC_045580.1, read as the reverse complement.
GATTTCAAAGCAATGCTAGTGAAATAGTCGGGGAGGTGAGAGGCTTTTACTCTGTCTGCCCCAGCTTCACGTCCTAATTGGAAGAAGTGAACCAGTGTTCAAAGAGCTCGTGGGGTGAGTGTGGCTATGTGGGGCAGCAGCTAATTTGCCTGTTACCCGTAGGTAAGCTCTTTCAGAGGCTAGAACATGTAAAAGGAAAATATGCAGAGATGAGTTCCGGTTAGTCACTGAATTGTCTAGAGACTGTGAAGTATTCCAAAATGAGTGACTTGGGGCATCTGTCACCTTCAGAGGAATCTCGGCACACTGAAACCGTCTTCCGAGACAAGTCAGGCCGCAAGAGGGACCTTGCCCAGGAACGACTTGAGCAGAAGCAGAAAGATGAAGCCAAGGCCGAGAGAGATGAACAATACGCCAGATGGGGCAAAGGGTAAGGGGCTTTCTGTGGTCGTTGGGTCTTGCATCACAGCTCCACTCCCTGCTTTTTTGTCTGGTTTTGGTACCACCAAAGGTACCGCTTATAGTGCTACCTCTCACAGGGTCAGGGGCTGAAGGTTAGTAATGTTTTGAGTTTGAGCCTGGGACATACATACGTACTCCAATATGTCTTAGAAACCCCTTGAATTATCCCGTCCATTGCTGCACGTGCTTTGGGAATGCTGCACACAGTGGAAGTTCAGGACTGTGGTCAGTGCTGCAACTCACAGTAAAGGACTCTGTGGTTTCAGGATAAAGCTTTGTTTCTGTTTGTTTTCAGGCTAGCACAGGGGAGGCAACAGCAGCAGAATGTGGAAGATGCAATAAAGGAGATGCAGAAGCCACTGGCCCGTTACATTGATGATCAGGATCTGGATCGAATGCTGCGAGAACAAGAGAGAGAAGGAGACCCCATGGCTGACTTCATCAAAAAAAGGAAGGCCAAGGAGAACAAAGAAAAGAAAGGTATGGGTATTAAGCTACGCTGGTGTGGGTTTTAAGGCCCAAGGAGCATAGAAATGCAGCTGCTGTTTAATTAATAGCATAACATTGCTTCATGGCAGCTTAGTCCTTGTCTGGAGTTAGTGACACAGCAATATTTGCTATTAGTGGCTTGTTACTAGTAACTGTTACTGCTATTTGTTAGTTTAGAGAGTGTATCCAGTGACTTATGCAGTCAGCATACTTCAGTTTGATTAAGGGAGTGCTGCGAGTTTCCACTGTGAGCTCCACAGAAGGCAGGAGAGGCAGTCTGTGCGTTAGGTCTGTGTAGCTTTGAGGTTGATGTGATCACAGGATTGCACTGTGGTAGTAAATGGTTGTATTGTTCTTTCTGTCTCCAGAAAAACCTCGGTACAACGGACCAGCACCTCCACTCAACAGATTCAACATATGGCCGGGGCATCGCTGGGATGGTGTGGACAGGTATATATGTGTTCCTGAGACACTGATGTCGTAGATTAGCAGTAAAACTAAAAGAGCTTTTACTTCAAAGAGCTTACAGGGGATGAGATTTAGCACATGCAACCTTTACATTGCCAACAGTTATGAATGGGTGCTAAGTACATCCTTGCCTGGGACAGAAAGGAGCAAGGCTCTGATCGGATCAGGTCCTTCAAGGCCTGTAGTGGCTCTGATGAGGCACCAGGGAACATCCTGTGCTGTGTGTTGGCACCGTGCTGCATCTGTTGGCTGACAGCAACGTTTCAGATAGCTTCTGGAACGTGAACACGGGGCAGCAGGCAGAGAGAGCCCCCCTCAGCCTCAGGATGTAGTCGCTGAACTCTCATCAAAGGCACTAGCTGCTGTTAACCGCAGATCAAGGTGGGAACTCAGCTGGAGACGGCAAAGCAGAAGTAGTGAAAAACTTGTGATGTCTCTTAAAAAAAACGTTGTTGCTTTAGCAAAATCTCCTGTACTGCAGCCCACACTCTTGGTATCGCTTTGTAGGTCCAACGGATTTGAGCAGCAGCGTTTTGCCAGGATAGCCAACAAGAAGGCGGTTCAGGAGCTTGCGTACAAGTGGAGCGTTGAGGACATGTAGGCAGAAGAAACAACCACGCAGAACAGCACCTCTGGACTAGAGGTCCACCTCCTGCTGCTGCCGGGGCCGTGAGTAGTGGCTCCTTCTGCCTGGACCAAGCGCTGCCCTCAGCGTGTCCCAGCGGGCCGTCCGCCAAGAGGCAAGGCTGCGTTTAGAGGAGCTGCTGAGAGGATTTCCAGCCAGCCAGAGCGGACTGGTGCGGGGAGCTGCAGCGGCTGAGTGTGCTGGAGAGGTGCAGTGGCTGCTGCCTGCTGCTGCTCTCTGGCGCTCCCTCGTGAGGTGCTGCAGGCACAGACTCCTGGCCCGTGTATTTCTCGTCTAACAAGCTGTAGAAACTATGCTAAATTGTTTTATGCCAAATGCTTTGCCCTCTGAAGGTGGTTTACAGATCTTCAGGTGTCTTAAATCTCAGGGTTTTTCATGGTGAAACTATGCTGAGAACCTGGTCGCTGGAGAGTTAACCTCATCCAGTAGGTCAGTCTGTTCCAGAGTTCTTCCAGAGAGCATCTGTGCCCTAAAACCCAGTACTGTGAGCTGATTTGCCTCTGGGCTCGTGTCAGATCTGCCCCCATGTCCTGGCTAGCGAGCCCAGAGGGCTTGTGTTCAGTTCTGTGCAGCTCTTGTGCCCTCTAGCTCACGGAGTCAATGGGCTTGCAGTGAAATTAGTAAAGCAGAGCTGCTCCTTGTCCTGCTGGAGTTGTGCCAGGCGGGTCGGTCTGCGGCAGGAAGCTGCTTGCTGTGTGTCTGTTGCTCTGGCTCTACCCTGGAAGAGGCAGAAGGAACAACACGCAATGTTATACTTGAAGGCAAAATCTTCAGGAGCTCCAGCAGCTCCTCGGGGGTCGATTTCTTGTGGAAATAAACATGCAGAGGCTGCTTAAACTCTTTCCCCTGACCATTATTTTCTTCGGAGTAGCTAATGGTCATGGATTAGCCCCCCCAGATGTCTCTCTGGACAGTGCTGCTTGGCACTTCCTTAACGCTGCTGCCTGGGGGCTCACTCCGGCGCGGAACGTAACCCCTCTCTGGTGACCAGAGTTGTCGGGCTCGGAGCTGGAGGCCAGGCAGAGTGTTTCACTCAATCCCTGCTTGCGAGAAAGCACTTCTGGAAATAAATACAGTTGTTCTTGTTTACATCCCAGAGAGCATGTATTAACTGCAGCCAGCAGTTTCCATGGAGATGCCTTGTCTTCAATAGTGATCAGGGGCCAGTCATCAGCATTGCTCTTTGCAGCGATTCGCGAGCAGTAGGAGGGCTGTGGGTGAGAAGATAATGACAAAGTTTTCTCTGGAGTGTGTGAGCCTTGAGACTGTCTTCCCTGTTTTTCATTCCCAGTTATGTTTCTAGCCATCCTGAAATCTGTATGTACACTTGTAAATAACAGCTTTCTGTTTTTTTTTTTTACTCGATTTTTGTGTGCTGTTTTTTTTCCGAGGCAAGGGCGAGGCGGGTAAATAATTGTCAGCCTTCTGGTAAAAGGATTGCATGTAATTTCCTCTGCTGCCATCACAGCCCGTGGCTTGCTCGGCCAAACAAATTGTACTTTGCTAACACCTTTTTCTGAGTCTGTTGGTAACTATCCAGCTGAAAGTGGGAACTTACTGGGCCGTAGCTGTGCTGACAGTCCTGCTGGTATTTATGGGGCAGTCGGAAAGCCTCGCTGCGTTCGTTGGGCACAGGTACCCTCCATCCCTGCTTCCAAGCACATAAACCACAGCCTTCTATTCACAGCCAGCGACTGGGGTCGGGAGAGGAATGGAGAATGAGGCACCATCCTGTGGGAGTGAGTTGTGGTTTCTACCGTAATAGCTAAACCGAGGGAAACAGCCCCGAGCAGGGCTCATTTTTTGTGGACACAAAGGCGATGTAAAAGCACGCTCGGCTTGTGCAGGCCCCGCTGTACCCTGTCAGGCAGGAAAGTAGTTTGGGAGTGCGAGGCACTAGTGTGAGGCAGCAGTAATGGCTCAGTGCTGCAGAGCTGCTTGCTGCAGCATATTGAAAACCTGCTCTTCAGTCACGCACAGGTTCTGCTTGTACTTCTCCCTTCACCACCAAGGTCCTGGTTTATTCCTGTAACCAGGAGGAGCTGCGGCCTTGAAGAACAGAGTTAATTTTAACACACTCATTTTTGCTCTCACGTAACAGTGCTTCTGGAGATGTCTTTTCTTGTGTTCTTTCTTTTTTTTTTTTTTTTTTTCTTTACATTGTATTACTGAATTCACCTTAGAATTGTTGCTGTGTTTAGATGCTTGTACTTTCTTGTCCGCCCTGCCTGGGTGGCAGCGTGCTGCTTCCTTCCAGAGGAGCAGCAGCCCACATGCAGCTGGCTAGCTAGCACCAAAGTAGGGAATATAAGTTGCTGTTCAGGAAGGCAGAGCCAGCTTAGTGCTGGTACTAATACAGTGCTTTTTTTGCACCTGTAAACAGCATAAACTTCTGCAACTTATTTCGAAGGCTTCAGTTTTAAAATTTTAAATGGAAGTACGTGTTTATTACTACCACGGGGACCTTAGAGCAGAGCTCATTACGGTACTGAATTTATGTAATACATCTATTACAATTTTATTACCAGGCACTTTCTTGCTGAGATAGATCTCTGTGAAGTAACAGGGTATAGGAGAGCTCAGATGATGCAATTTAACCATTAAAATGAATCCTTTTCTATCGTTGCCTGGATGCAAATTGGCAAATGCTGTGGTGGCTGATGTGGATGCAGCTGGACTAATAACAACTGGGACCTGAACTGGTCCTGCAGCTGGGGAAGGGACAGGAGAGCCGCCTCTGCCCAGCTGCTGAGCAGCCTGGGAGCACCACCGGACTGAAAAAGCCTCGAGTTGTGCTGCTGAAAAGCTGCAGGGACCTGGCCTGGGAGGCTTCTGTCACATCAACCCTTGGCTTAGTGCTCGGTGAAGACCGGGATGTGAAGGACCAGAGGCAGCGGTGGCGCTGGCAGGATGATGTGGTGCACACCTTTTGCTTCGGCAGCAAGAGGAGGAAAGCTGAAGGTCTTCACGCCCTGAGAGATGGCAGGAGAGGGGTGAGGATGGGCTGTGCCTCCCCTCCCGGGGCTGGCCAGGCCGTGCTAGCCGGCAGAGGGTGCTGCCAGCCCGGGGAAGGGAGCCTGGGGCACGGGGAGCTGCTCCCTGGAGCATGGAGTGGGGCCGGACCCTGGTCCCCTGGCTCCTTAGGCTGGGCTCTGCCTTTGCAAGAGGCTTTGTGCCTTGCTGGGCCGTGTCCTGCTTTCACACAGCTCTCCTGTCCCCGACCTGGCTCTGCCTGAGTGCTTTTGGCAGCAGAGAAATTGGAAATTGCTCCGGGCTCCTCGGGGATGAGAGGGGCGGTGGAGATGGAAGGAGCCTTCGTTCCCGTTCCTGGAAGGGCAGCAGCCCGGCTTGGCACCTACCAGCAACTTTGATTAGCTTTGACCAAAAAAAAAATGAATATTAAAATCTTAATTTAATTTAAAACACTGTCATTCACAGTCGTGGCAAACACCAAGCAGAGTAATTATTATGCAAATTAGGCAGATAGAAAAATGATTAATAATTGCACAAATTAAAAATTATTGTAAACATCCTGTGACGAGTGATAAGTCTGCGAGGAGCGTGTGCGCAGGAGGCAGCGTTGTTCAGCCGGCTCCTGCATCCTGATTTTCTCATTAGCGGGATTTAATTAGCAAACTCTGCTGAGGAGCCGAGCGGGGTTTGGGGGGAGGTCGAGGGCCGGTGCCTGCGCTCAGGTGAGGGGGGAGCGTGGCTGGGACAGGGACTGAACTCCCAGCTCCTGGCTTCAAGCCCCTTCTCTGCCACTTCCCCAGGGATCTGCACTCCTTTGGGGTGCCCCTGCTCCTGCTGGCCCTGGGTGCTGCTGCTGGGGGTGTCCCCAGCCCCTGCCCATCAGCTCCTTTCTCTGCCCTCCCCGTCCCTCTGTCCCGTGGCAGGAGCAGGCTTCACCCCTGAGCAGCCCCCAAACGGGCAGTTGCTAATTACTGGTGGAGCTTGCTCCCTCGAAGAATTAATGAGCTTATTTGTCTGGCGTTTTGCTGCTAATTGCATAACATTATTTTTTCCCCCTGTTCGACTGTTTTACTTTTATACTTTTGACAGTGAGCACGATAATAATAATAATAGGCTTACACTGGCTAATAGGCTTACGTGGTGCATTATTCATGTCAAGGACAAGCAATTAAGCTTGGCCTCACACATAATAATTAGATTTTTGTTGATGAGCTCATCAGTAATGCGTTTAGTTCAGATTAAGAGCTTAATTCCTGGTGGGTGACACCAGCTGCCCCCCACGACCCCTGCCCAGTTGCAGGGGATGGGTGGCGTGGGACAGCCTGGGACAGCCCTGCCTCTGTCCTCCTGCACCTCCACGGCTGCTGCTGCTGGGGATTGCTTAGGGAAAAACCCTGCTGGGGACCCAGAGGCTGGTGGGGCTCCCAGAGGCCGTGTGCCCCCCCTGGGCTCCTGCTCCCAGTCCCTGCCCGCCCTGGTGTCCCGTCCTCGCCTCCAAATTCCTCGCCTGGCTCCGCTGAGCAGGTTCCAGCCTCCAGCAGGAGGTGGGATGGGGGCACTGAGCTCTCCTCCTGCTCCCCACCAGGGTTTTGGGTGGGTGACTGGGGGAGGAGGGTGCTGGGGCCATCTGGGAGCAGCTAACGAGCTCCTCCGCAGCTAACGAGCCCTGGGTGCCCTGCTGCAGCTCTCCAGGCCGGGGCACCCCCACTGCTGCCTCCGTGCGTGCCCCAGGGCAGGCATCCATCAGAGAGTCTGACGGAGGGAAATGGGGCTTCTCCTGGCCACCAGGCTCTCTTTTTTTTTTTTTTTTTTGGTTTTAAATAGCTTCAATAAAGCAGGTTCAGGCAAATGACACGTTATTGTAACCGCTTCCTGCTGAGATCTCCTATTATTTTTTAATTAAAAAGAGCCCAAGATTTGTCATTGAAATTTTTTTCCATTAAAAAAAAAAAAAAAAAAGTGGCTCCACAGCCTCCTCCAGTGCCTGGGGTGCAGGGGAAGGGCAGGGGAGGGCACCGTGGGGGGGTTCACCCCAAGCCCCCCACTTTGGGCTGCACAGTGCCCCCTTCCCCAGGCAGGCAGCGGGGCCGGGAGCGAAAAACCACCCAGCCTGACAGGTGATTGTATATGCATATGTGCGCTTTTCCTAATTATGGAATAATTAGGGACATGCCGAGATAAAAATTACTAATAATATTTACTCTAGACTCTTACTTTTTTTAAATAACCTCTCTCTCCTGCTCGTTCTCCGAGTCTTGGTGGAAATAACTTTGCAGATCCCAGTTAATGAATATTTGTAAATGCAAGAGCGTTCAGCGCGGGAATATCCAGAGGGCATCCTCTCTCTTCCTCCTAATTTTTTTCACACGATATTTAATATTTATGGTTCCATATCCTCGTGAATAAAAGGAGCCACCCGCAAACCCCGAGGAGCTTAGAGGCTGGGGATATTTATGGCGCTTCCTCTTTTCCTTTTCAATTACAAAGACACCTCACATAATTAAGTGCTAATAACCTTGTTAATCTAAAATTGATACTCTTTCTCCTGGCCATCTCTTAATAGAATTAAAAACAGATTAATAATCAACGGGAGGCGACACCGCACGCAATTAAGGCAGAGGGGTGGGGAGCAAGGATGGGGCGCGTGTTCCCAAACTCAGTCGCGCTGCCCAGGGGAGCTGGGCTGGTGTTTACTGGTGTCACTGGTGTCACTGGGCAGGGCTGGGACACGGACACGCCCGGCACGGAGATGGGTTTTCCCTCGTTCTCTTTACACAGTTTAAATTTTTAAGACAAACAGCCGTGCAACACCGGCTCCTAATGAAACTGTTTTATGTTAATTAATTATGTATCGAGGCTCATTCTCATGCGCAGCCCGGCTCCGCTTCCCCTCTGCCGAGCCTTTGATCTGTCAAAGGCTAAACGGGAGATAAATAATCAAATTAAAAAGCAGCCTGGATGGAAATAAACACATTTAAGGCACGTTATCTGGCGGTTAGAGCAAAGCACCGAGTAACGGGGCTCGGGGTCGGGTCCGCTTGGGTTGCCTCAGTTTCCCCAGGGACACCAAGCCCCGCTGCCTCCCTGCGAGGTGAGGGGCTGCAGGGAGGGCTGCCTGCCCGGGGAAAGCCTGGAGAAGGAGGCCCGGGAGGGTGTTGGTGCCTGATGCTGATGAGACATTCAAAGCCCGCAGTGCTGCTTCTTTCCAGGCTGCGGAACGGCTCCCGGCAGATCCGGGCTGCTAGCGGTACGCGCCCGTGGTAGCCGGGATGTCAGCGGTGGACGCGATTTTGGGACAATTTACTACAATCTCGGACAATTTGTTACACCTAAGCGGAGGCAGATGTGCATCCATATTCATGTGGGAGGAACTTCAGAAATTGCAACTTGCTCAGCCAAAGCAGCCCGGCCGCGCAGCCCTCCGGCCGCCAGCGGGGCTCATCCTGCCCAGCACCACGGGGCAGCAGGAGCAGGAGGCTGGCCCGTGGGGGCCACTGCTGGTCCCTCTCCTCCTGCCAGGGGCTTTTTGGATGGATCTGGCCCCGAGCAGCATCCTCGGTGCGTGTGAGCGTATCCACAGCCCTCGGGTCCGAGCTGGTGTGGCGCTGCGACCCCACTGTGCCTCTGGTGGGAAACGCCCTGCACCAGGACTTAATTGTGGAGTGCTTTATGGCTGTAATAAACCCACAATGTTCGAGGCTGCACGTAATTACCAGCTAATAGATTTCTCGTCGAAGGGCTCATGGCAGAACGGGGGCACTGGGGGTGAGGTGGGCGCTCGGTGGTGCCCAGCAGGGGCTGTCCCGAGGGGGGTGGCCAGCAGGGTGCTGCGGGGAGGTTGGGGGGTGGGCTCCAGCGGGAGGGAAGCCCCCCATGGGGAGGGGATTCATGGCACTTGGCTGCCTCTGGAGCTGCAGCTGCGTTGTGCTGGGCACAGCCAAGCAGTGCCCCTGCCTCTGCCTTGCTCCTCGTGCGCTCGCCGTGCTGCCAGCAGGCGCTGTGCCCGGGGGTCACCCCCTTGGTAGGTCAGGGGTTTATGAGCACACCTTGATGCTGGTATCAGCGTTTCTGGGCACATTGGGGCCAGCCTCACCCCGCAGAGCACTGCCCTGCCTCGCAGCCCCCTGGTGCCCTCGCCAAGCCAGGCGGGTGCCAACCCCGCTGAGGCCACCTCGCCCCGCTGCCGGAGGCAAAGCCGAGCACGGCGCAATCAAAGGCAGCACGTCGAGACGGCTCCTCCCTTCCAGGCTTGCTCCGGGCCCTGTCTTTGGGCTTCTGAAGACTTGTCTCCGGCTCGTCAGTTCTCGTTAAGCTGCACATCAGAGCCCCAGCTGCCAAGGAGCGTGGAGGGATGGTGCCGGCTGCCAGGGCGGTGAGCGGGGCAGGAGCACCCCAAGGCCATGGGCACCAAGCAGGGAGCTTGGAGCTGGGGGAGCAGCCCTGGGACAGCACTGGGCACCCAGAGGGCATCTTGCCTTTGGCCTGCATGGCCCAAGCAAGGAGGTCTCTTCTCCACGAGGAAGGCAAAGCCCAGGGAAGACAGCAATGGAGCTGCGAGAGGAAGGTGGGAGATGGCTCCTGGACGAGGGAACTCCTGTTTGCAGCAAAACCAGCACAGAAAGAAGGAAAAGCTCTCTATAAAATGCACACGAGGCTATCACACCAGAGTTTTATTTGCCCCGCAAAGGTCCTTGCTGCTTCTCCTGTCACCGAGAGCGAGCTTCCCTGCTCTGATCCACCCTGGCTCAGCATCTCTTAGCGAGCTAATCAGGTCAATGCATTTTTAACATGGCATAGGAAATCTTTATGTTTTTTGTCAGACTCATTCTTCTCCCCGGTCTCTCTGCAGGGGGGCTGAATTATTTAATGCTGAATATTAAGCAGAGATGTTTTCCCTTTGCTGGGCTGCTGACTGTGCACTTTAGGTCTGGAAAGATTGGCAGATGGTTGTTCTCCGAGGTGGGCGGAGGGGGAACCCATAATACAGAGCAAATTACCCACTTACAGCCAGATTTACAGAATAACTAAGATCCCACTTAAAGGCGTCTAAATAAATAGGCCAGATTTGCTGAAGTGCTGAGCACCCAGTGGCTCCGACGAGATACACCCAGCACTAAACACTCACAAACTCCCCACAAAGGCAGAGCGTTTCCGTTTCTTTGTGCGCGCCACGAAAATCTGCTGAAGTTGGAGCATTTATTTCCATCCCTGGAGAACGGCTGGGGGAGCAGAGCCGGGGAGACGTGGGGAGGGGGGAGCTGGCGGCGGCGCCGGAACCAGCACCATGAAAACAACTCCTTTTTGCATTTCTGGCTGCTGCAAGATGCCTGGGGAGAGCCTGGCTGGGACGGTGCCGAGGCACAAGCTGGCTGTGCCGTAACCATGCCGTGCCGTAACCCTGCTGTGCCATAACCCACGGCGCTGGCCAGGTGCTAGCACTGCAGATGCAGCATCCCTGCAGCTGGGTGCATCACCACCCGGCCCCACTGCACCCCCTGCTTGTGGTGCAGAAGGTGCTCGCCCCGTTTGGGCCGGGTGATGCATGCACAGCACCTGGGTTACACACGGACGGCGCCGGCGCAGCGGGCAGGGGTCAGCCCCTGGTTGTGGGACAGCAAACACGTGCTGGGGGGTGCGGGTCGCGGGCGGCGATTATCACCTGACAGGTGAATAAACACAAAGGGCTGGTTTGTGTATCGGGGTTTATCTTTTCCATTAATGGCTTTCTAAATTGGCGGCAGTGGAGCAAAAAAACCCAATTTGAACTCAGAGCATGCATGATTACTATTGTAATAACCTTGGCTAATAAGAATATGATGTGGTGTTAGGCTGGGAAAGAAAACACATTTCTCATTAGCTTTTTGATTAATTACTCCACATAATTTCCTAGGGGGACATGCCTGGGACTGATTGCCTTTGCTTTTGACGCGTGGAAGTGGTTTACCTTAACTTAATAATTTTCTCGGTGACATTTTAATGGCAGTCCTCAATTAATCTCCTGTTGGCTGGAGGCAGGGCCCCTGCCATGGGCGCAGGGCAGGCCCTCGTGCTCCCTGGCATGACATGGCACGACATGTCACGACATGGCACGGCCTCTCCTGCAGCTGGGGCTGGGCTCATTGGGGCCACACGGGGCCTCGAGTGCCGCTGCAATTCCCAGCACTGCCGGGGGAGCACGAGGAGGAAGCGGGCTGATCGCTTGGCCAGGCAGGGACGCTGGGCTTTGAGTAGGATCTTAGCGCTGGAGCAGACTAATAATTAATTAGCAATGCTGATTAAAGGATTAAGGAGAGCGGGATGAACAGAGCCGGGTTGTTTTGGGGAGGTTACCTTGCAGCTGGTAACCTCAGAAGGTGGTGAGGCTGCAGAAGGTTTTCTTGCGGCGGGGAGATGCACGGCACCATTGCCACCACGTTGCATGCAGACGAAGCTGGAGCTCACTGCCATGGGGCCAGATTCAGCACCCCCATGCCCCATGGGTGGGAACGGGCTGCCCCCTTTACCCGCAGCAAGCAGCCCTGCAGGGAGCAGGTTCGCAGCTCCCAAGGAGGTGGTCTCACCCCTGGAACCTCTGGGTTCGTGCGCCCTGTGCCAACGCCAGTGGCTGCCACGTGCTCGCTGCCATCGTGCCGCTCGCCTGCTCGAAGGGCTTTTCAGCTGGCAGAGGCATCGTGGTTTTGTTTTTAAGTACCTGCGAGTGTGACAGTCGTACAACCGCTTCCTCGCCTCGCGAGCGCTGCCAGGAATCCAGCTGTTCGAAGGCATATGTTTACATGGCTTGGAAGCAACCAATTTCCTTCCTTGCATTATAATATAAATATTTTACAGGAGCTAAAATATTCAAAGATTGTTTGATGTTGCCACATGGAGCGGTATCAAATGAGGGCTGGAAGGAGGGGAAAAAAATGAGAGGGGAGCAAACAGAGATTCATTTGTTTCTGTTGCTGAAAATTGAATTATGCTCCGCATTTCTGCATCATAAAATTACCCAGAACATTGATCTCTGCTTATTGTTTCAGGAAGAGATGCTCGGGTTGTGCCTCCGCAGCACAATCACTGCTGGGTTTGCAAAAAGTGTGTGGGGGACGTCCCGTGGCGGGGATGCTGCCTGGCTGCTGGCCGTGCCATGCGTGGTGGTGGCCACGGTCCCCAAATCCCACACCAGGACGTGTCCCGTGCCTGAGCACCAGGCCGGGGACATCCACGTGCGGCCACGTTCCCCTCTGTATGGCACAAACCAAAGTGGCCCCTGGCAGGTGGCACCTCCTGCCGAGGCATCGCCGGAGCCAGCAGCTTTTATACCGTAATTAAAACATTGGCAGGTCCACACGAATTTCCACTAAATAAAATGTCAGGGTAATTCCGTGCCTCGCCCTGCTACCGTGACATTTCTGTGGGCATTGTCTGAGAGCTAATTGCATGCTGCTGGGAGCTGCTTTCCCCCGATCTTATTGGGCTTTGCTGTTACTTTGGTGCTGCTCAGGACCTTTATCCCACTGTTCGCCTCTGCCCGGGCCTGGGGGCTCACAACAGAAATAAAAACAGGGCCTGGCGCTTGCTGTGAGCCTCGGAAGAGGCTTTCTAGCATGACGTCTGCATCCAGAGCAAGCTGTTTTCCCAGCAAAAGGGCAGAGATGTGGAGGAGAGCCTGAAAGTGGAAAATCCTCCTCCTTTGCTCCAGCCCTGGTGGAGCCGTGCAGCGTCCCCAGCGCAGCTCTGGGCAGCAGAGGGGGGAACCACCACCGTGGGCACCCCTGGAGCTGTTTGGTGGCTCAGCACCAGAGGGATTTGCTCTGATGGTGGGGCAGGAAGGACACAGCCCTCCCGCTGAGCACGGGGGAGAGAGGCAGGGACCAGGAGAGGCCGTGCTGGGGCTGCAGGATGCGAGTTGCTCACCAATGTAGTCCTGCAAGTGGCTGTCCAGAGAGGCGGGTGATGAGCAGCCTGCTAAAACCAGGAGGTGGGAGAAGCCCTCGCTGCATGGTGGTGGGACCTGGGGGGCTGGGGCCACGCATTGCCCCTCGGTACGCCCACAGTGCTGGCCGGGCTGCGGGGAGCGTGAGCGATGTGATATTTATGTTTCCGTCTAAAAGCCTGGATCAAAGCAGACACTTTAATCTATTCAACAACAACTCAAGGATTAAAAAGTTGCAGGCAAATCACGGCCCTAAATTGGTAATATATTTTTGCTTGTCAGTTGACAAATCATTCTGTAAATCCGCTCTGCAGCTTCCTGAGGTCCCCGTACCAGGGAGAGCTGTGCCAGCAGCTCCCGTGCGCAGCCGCGGGGGGACACACGGGAGGAGCACGGTTTTCCCACTGGTACCACTTCTACTTGCTTGGTTATGAAGCAGAGTGTCAGGGCACGTTTATATGTTCTCTTTTTCTCAAACCATTCTCTCCATCGCTCGTGTGTTGCTCCTCCTTGCCATGAAACCTGCCCAGGGGCCGTCCTGCCGGCCGCACGCCGGGGATGCTGCTGTTGCTTCTCAGCACCGCCCTGCCTCGCTGTGACTTTTATTTACCAGAATGTTTATTTTTCAAACAAAGTAATTGCTAATTAATTGGCAAAGAGCTTTATTTGTAATCCCTCGGCTCACAGGAGGGAAATCCGGCCATTTTTGTGGGCGCACACATGTACGGCTGTGGCGAGCGCTTTATGACTGCACCATCTGGCTGACTGGAAATAATTAGCAGGTGTCCAGTTTGGGGAGCAGGTAATTGCCGACGGACAGATCTAGATATTTCTGCATATGTTCGTGGAAGTCACAGCCTGTCTGGGCGGACGGCGGAGGGGCAGCAGTGTTTGCAGTGAGGAAATGAGGCAGAAAGGGAGGCTGGGCGAGGGCTGGCCCTGGCGGTGGGTGCCGGCGGGCGGTGGGGTGGGCGCTGCAGGGGATGGTTCAGCTGCAGCCTGCTTTATTCCCCACCCGGAGGGAATGCTGCTTTGCTCAGTGCTAGCATTTGAGCTGGATTTAGGGCTCGGTGCGGTAAAGCTGCTGTTATCTCAGAAGGCCCATTTGGATAACACGGTGGCTTGGTGCTAAAACCTCTGCCCGCTCGGCCACCCTGCCTGCAGCAAACGGCTCTGCCTGGCAGCACGTGGGTGTCCCCGGCTTCATCCTGCCCCAGCCCAGCACGGGGACACAGCAAGCCCCAAATCCAGCCATGGGGCCTTGCCAGGCTGCCTGGGAGCAGGGATGAGCAGGGAGGAGGCGCCTGATGCAAAGGGGTTTCTCCGCGCTGGCTTCTTTTTGTTAGGATTCTTCTTTTCTCTCTCTCTTCTGGCCAGTGCCAGGCAAGTTGATGAATTATCCCAATATATATTCTGTCTGGAAAGAAAACACATATCATATATATCTTTGACAAGTTATTATTCTTCCTTATCAGAATATGTGTGCATCCAGCAACGCTATAACTCACCCTTTGCGGCGCTTGTGGAACGAGACAGGCGGAGTCCTGAAATCTCCTGCGTTCCTCGGCACGGCCCTGGCAAGTGCTGAATTAACTGCGGGGCACGTGTGCTTGGCAGCGGGGGAGAGCCCTTGCTCTCGTGCTTCCCCTCGCTCTGCTCAGACTCGCACAGTTTAGGGGTGCTGGGGGCTGGGGGGCCGGGCAGGGGGCTGTGGCGCAGCTGGCTGCGAACCGCGGGGCTCAGGCAGGATGCGACATTAGCACGTCGAGTTAATTCCGCGCCTGCCTCACCTCCAGCTGATTGCTGCAAATTAAATTTCACGGCAATGAGCCGGAGGAGCTAGCGTGCGGCGTGGTGAGGGGGGAAGAGGGCTGGGTGGCGAGGCTGCCTGCAGCGAGCCCTTGCCAGAAGAGCCTCGGTGCGCACGTAGGGTACCCAGCTGTGCCCAACGGGGCTGCAGCCAGCTGGGCCTTGCCCGGGGTTCCTCGTTGTGCAGCCCCCAGCCTGTGCTGGCTGAACTCTGCAGGGCTGATTGAGCTTGCACAGCGCTGCCACAGCTGGGGAGCATGGGGGGAGCGTGGCCACACGGCCAGAGGCTGCCCCGATGCTGTGCTGGGTCTGCCTGTGCCAGGAAACAGAGGTCTGTAGGGGCTCCTCGGCTCCAGAGCAGCGTCCCCGGGAGAGGAGCGGCGAGGTCTGATGGAAATTGGTGCACAGGCGAGTGAGCAAACTGTTATGATTTTTTTTTTTTTTCTCCCCGTAATGACAGCCCCGGACTCTGAAATGAAGCCCAGCGGGGGACAGCTCTGCCCGGACCAGAGGGAGGGAGCGATGCAACATCGCGCTGCCGTGCCGCACTGACGCCATGGGGATGGCAGCACCGACACCGCACACCTTGCCCCAGTTTAGCCCTGCTCACCCCATCCTCAGGGGTCAGCCCAGGCTCAGGGGTGCCTGCGAGCACAAGCTGGCAACCATCCCTGCACAGGGAGCGGCAGCATCCCTGCAATGTGCTCCGTGCTCTGATGTGTGCCTCAAAGTGGCTCTCGCCAAAGGCTGGTCCCCAGGAGACAGCGAGCGAAGGCTCCTCCTGTGCCCAGCATCCCGAGCAGGCTCAGGCAGCTGCAGTAAGCGGGGATCCTTCCCCCTGTGCTGCGATGGCAGGAGTTTGGGGACCCACAGCCAGCTGCTCCTTCCTTCAGCAGCACCACAGAGCCTTCCCCTGCCCCAGGGAATAAAACGCCTGCTGAAGGAGCTCAAGGATCCTGCATCCCTGTGTTGAGGGTCAGGGTCTGTCCCTTTGCCAAAAACCTTTTTTTCCTTTGTTCTCCTGGGGTGTGGATACTCACTGCAGCATCACGATGCTCGGGGCACAGGATGGGTACCCCTGGGGGCAGCTGGTGCCCAGGGCCTGGCCATGCTGTGGTGGCTTCAAAGCTCATCCCGTGAGGATTACAGCTCCTCCATCTCCACTGGTTTGAGACACGGCCTAATAGGAGTCTTATAACAAAAGTTGCTAAGCAGCTCTGACATGATTTACTAATAGACTGAATGTGCTGTAACTGAGATGGAAATTAATTTAGTGATTAGGAGATTAATATATATGGAGTAGAGCATATCCTGGCTTTTAAAGGCCAGAAGCAACTCTTAGGGTGGGAAACTCCAGCGATTCCTACCAGAAAGGTGCTAGCCCTGGGGATCTGAACGCATCCTTCCAAAACACGTCCTTGAGAGGCTGGGGGTGCAGGGTCCCAGCTGCGCAGGCTCTGCCCTGCTGCGGGTCTGACGCCGCATTTTGGGATGAGGGGGCAGGAGGGGGAGCTCTGCATCATTTTCCATTGCATACCGTATCCTTCCCAACACATTTGCTCTCATTGTTTTGGTTTTGCAGCCACCTAAGCCTGATATTTGGGGGAAAAAAGCACCAAACAACCTGCCCTCCCCCAGCCCAACCCGTGTGAATTTAGGGCAGAGGCAGCACTGGGACTGCATAACTGAAGGGAAGCACACAGGGTTTGGAGCCTGCCCCTTTTTATTTTTGTTGATTCTTTTTAACAGCAGCTGTGCATCCATATTTATTGAGGGGAAGAGAAGAAAAACTGACTGTAATCCCAGGAAAGCAGAACATCTTGTAATTATCTCAGAAGCTTGGCTAGCACAGGCAAACACAGGCTCCCGCGAGTGGATGCTGACCACGAGTGCTGCTCTAATTTCCCAGATCTGGGTCATTAGGGAGGGCAAACAGGATGGATCTGATGTTGAACATGCTCTGAACATTAGTGGGATAAAAGGAGCCGACGGACAATTGTCTCTCCTCCTGGAAGGAGCGGGCAGGCAGCCGATAGCTGCCATCTGAGGGGCACCAAGGTGCCCACGTGTGGCTGCCCCACGGAACGAGCACATTCCTGCATGGCTGGCAGCAACGGGTGGTGCTGGGCTCTGCTGTGGGGATGGGAGCCAGCAGCACAGGCAGAACCAGCACCTGCAGCCCCAGGAAACGTGGCCATTTGCCACCTGCCTGGGGACTGCATGGGCACTGGTGATCACACAGGGGCACAGCACCCAAAGCGCTGCCCGAGCCAGGGGTGCCTCTGCCCCTCCAGCAGAGGGAAGAGTGGCACTGCCAGGTGGCAAAACGCGAGCTCTTAGAGATGCCGATAAGATTTCTGAGAGAGGGCAGGACTGCAAGATGAAGAGCGTGCGTACGCGTTTCTTTTCCCTTCTTATTCTTTTCCTAGCCTATCTCCGGCGCAGCCTTGCAAGAAGAAAAGCTTGTGGGCATCTGTGCTCCACTTCTCCCTTCCCCAGGGCTCTATCAATATGCAGGGCCCGTTACCTCGATAAAGGGCCTGTGCTGCCTTTGTACCGTCAAGGTTACCGCAGCGCCGCGCTCTGCAGAGCGTCCCAGCCTCACCATGGCACCGGCTGCTCCGACACCATGCAGGAGGTGCCACCGTGTGCCACCAAGCACTCGTGGCTTTCTGCCAGCAGTGGTGGGCATGGCAGGGTGCTGCGGGGCTCCAGGGGCTGCTCACCCACCCGCATGCAAGTTTTCCAGCAGCAAGCCCGACGTCCTGCTCTCAGGAGAGGGCTTGGGCACGTGGAAACGGGAAGGCAGACCTGTTGGTGCAACAGCGTCGGCACACACACACAGACTGCCAGACACACCTGCTCCTGACGCTGTAATGAAGGCAAATATTTAGAGAATGGCAGAGTCCAAATTGCTCAGCATTTCAGTCGGAATCAACAGCCTTTCGAAGGCTGGGATTAATTTAAAGGAATTTACTAGTGGAGTTTGTGGCAGATAAAACAGTTTGCTTATTTCACACTTGTATGGCCACCTGCTACGAACTGTTTGTTCAGTTTCAAATTCTTTAATTAAAATCAACATAAAGCAGATTGAAAACATCCCAAGAAGGGGATGCTTGATTTGCTGGAGGATATTGCAGAAGACCTGCCAAAGCACTGAAAAGACGCTTCTCCCTTCCGAAGCGCCCGCGTGCCCTGGGTGCGTGGCTGGGCGCTGGGCGCTGCAGGGGGCCCCGGCCCTCAGCCCTGTGTCCCTGCAGGGAGCTCGGGGGTCTCAGCTCCTCACCCCTCGCTGCCCAGGCAGGATTTATCTGTGCCTGTATTTCTTCTCCTCGAAGCCCTTCTGGGCGAGGCGAGCCCGGCGCAGCCCCGCGCTCCCCGTGCGGCTAGGTGCACCGCGGCGAGGCGCGGCAGCCCCTTTGTGGAGCTGATTAGAGGCCTCCTCCAACAAACATCAAAGCTTCAATTAACACGGGCCGCTTGCAACCCTCTTGCAGAACTCAGATAAGAATAGAATTTTCCCTTGGAAAATGGATTTGTATTTAGCTGCATGTGCTGTGCAGTAAATGACCTGCTCTGTACAGTGGCAGAGAGGGTCCGGGGACAATTAGGGTGCTCATTGGGAACCGGTTATCTGAAGGAAACAGGCATGCTGCTATTTAGCTGTCTAATATCCCAATGGGAGGGGAAGCAAAATTAAAAACTGTCTCTCTTTTCAGAGCCATTTGAATCTGAAGGAGGATTCCTTTTTTATTTGGTGGCTTTTCACTTGAAGGGTTTTTTTCTCTCTGATTCCCTTATTTGTGTGTGTGGCCGTTCGCAGCAGAGAAGAATGGAGAGGGGAAGGAGGGCTGGCCAGGCAAGGGGCGGTCGTGCTGCCTGTGCCACTGGCTCCTGCATGTCCCCATGGGTGCTGGGCACTGGGATGGAAGGACAGTGGGACAGCAGGACAGCAGGACAGCAGGACAGCTGCCCTCCTTGGCCCCACTCCCTCAGGCATGTGCAGGCTGCTGCACAACAGCCTCTCAGCCGAGGCTGCGGGATGCTCAGAGCCACCGAACCTCTCCATGTATTCAGCAAAGCGCCAGCCTCTCCAATGCAGGCGAAACAATAACAAATACACAGTGCAGAAAGTTAATATGTAGACAGACGAGCGTTTTAATAACGGGAAAGGTTAAAAAAAAAACCCTCTCAGCCTCCGCGCGGGCTCCTGCCAGCTCGCGTTCCTGAGAGTCTGGGAGACCCAGAGTACCATGACTGTATTGATTCAATTATTCTCTACAATGTAATACTCTGCATTTGTGTGATAGCAACAAACAGAGTTGAAAGACATACAAAAATAAATGATCTGAAAGTTAATATGGCTGAATGAGCAGCTCTGAATAAGAGGAGAGAGAGCTTTGGTTTTACATTGTAAAATCAATAGCGTGCAGAACAATGTCCTAACTTTCTCCAGGGACCTGGAGAAGACCCGCCTGAATCGATCACTATGCAAATTAATTGAATTCATGAAATCCACATAGCTGGGTAATTGATGCTTCTTATAATTACCTCCGAGTTATGAGCTTTTAGGGGATTTCATTGATTCTTGCGCAGAGAGGCAGAGGGCAGGGGAAGACGAGGGCAGCACGTGCTGGTGGGGGCTGCATCCTGCGGGCATCTCCTGAGGTTCTCCATCCACGCACCCCGCTTCGGGAGAGGGCAGTTTTGGGTTAAGGGAAGAAAAACAAATTGTTTCAGCCTGATATTTTTCTTGCCGGACCATGCAGGCCCTGACTGATGGACCAGAACAAAGGTGACAAAGCTGCGGCCGCTATCAGAGGTTTCCTGTTTAAACAGTCGTGAGCACTGGGATTATTGCTTTCACCGGAGGAGAAGGAACACAACGCAGCCAAGCTGAAAGCAAAGGCAGTAAATCAGCAATGAACATAATGCTTTTGTCAGAGACATGCTTGTCATGCCCCAAAGCAGGACCAGAGCCGTACATCCCCCAAGCACTGCCCCTCGGCCAGCCCCGCTCCCCTGGGGCAGCAGTGCCAGCTCTGGCCACGGTCGGTCACCAGCCCAGGTGCCCCTCCGGGAGCCGAGAGGAGGAGCAGGGAGGTGCAGGGTCAGCCAGCAGCTGAGCAGCGTTGGGTGGGTGATGAGAGGCTTTGTTCCTTGTTTTGGTCCGAATGATGGGCACGTGGGTGCTCATGGCCGGGCTGGGCGCCTAGCTGGCTCCTTGGCACTCATCTAGAAAGGCTTTTAGGGAGGATGTTCAGCCTTCAGCCTCCTCTCTGCCTTCTGCTCCGGTGCTGCAGGGCTCCTCTGCAGGGAGCGGGACCCCCAGGGGGTGTGGGTCAGCCCCAGCACCCTGGGGCTTTGCTAAGGGGTGCCTGAACTTGTGCACGCTCTTGCTGCTGCACAGCAGCCCGTGGGGACACGGAGGTGACAGTGGGTGGCGTGCCACAGGTGTGCGAGGTGGGGCTGGCCGTGCCAGGCTGTTAGCCCGGCTGACAGATCGTGTAAGTGAGCAGGTTTTGTCAAAAGGGATAATAGGCTTACATAGCACATTATTTAAGAAAAAGGGACAGGCAATTGAGCTCTGCAGACTAATTAGATTAAGTTGATGAGCTCATCAGTAATGTGTGTAATTAAGATCGGGAGCTAATTGTGGGCTGTTTGCTGCCCTACATTAACCGAGTTGTCCCTTGCAAAGCGTGGCGTGGTTGGGTTGGTTGGAAAGCAGCTGGGCTCCCTGGGCTGGGCTCCTTCCAGAGCCCTGCAGGGGACCTGCAGCTGTCCCCAAAGCTGCAGCAGAGGCCGTGGGCGAAGGGTTGGAGGTGGCAGAGCACCGGGACCCCCTTCCCAGCATTGTCACCTGGTTGTGGTGTGGTCTTCTTCTTGTTCTGCCTCACCATCACTTGTTATGAAGGAAGAAATAGTGCTGCCTCTCTGCACAGGCTGATTTAGTGTATATGGGCGAGGCCACCCTCTGCACTCCAAGATTTTCTGTGTCTCACCAATTATTTTTAAACCTAATTCTAAAATATCTCTGCTCCAGTGAGTAAGGAGGAAAATGAACCTCTCTCCAAAGTAACAGAAACTTAGGCTTTGTGTTCAAATCGATTTCTGCCATTTTCTGGAGCCGTACCTCCCCAGCCTCACCCCAGTGGCTGATCAGCAGCTGCGGCCCCACCTGAGCTTCCCTGTAAAAGAGCACATTGCTTGTGCCCCAAGAGGCAATAATCTGGATTTGTTGTTAATTTTACTTATTTAACATAAACACTGTGTGGCACAGCAGATTTAACATCCTCCCTGGTTGCCCTTACTTTTCCCAACGCTGCCTGGCTCACTCCCCAGCTCCATCTCAACTCCTCCAAAAAGACAGGGGGTGGTAGCGAGTTCTGCTCTGCCTCTCCTGGCTGGTCCACCTGCAACCAGCTCCCATCAAGCACATTTTCAGGGCTTTGGGCACAGGTTTTGCCTCCCTGGATGGCACAGCAGCACCGAGCCCAGGCACCGTGGGGAATCTGGAGGCGACCGGCAGGTAGGGACAGCCGGGGTGGGATGCAAGGGGATTTGCACACAGTGGGAAGAATAAAAAGTGAGCAAGATGGGACGGATGAAAAGTAACAAAACAAAAATAAAAAGAGGAAAAAGTAAGCCCAAGTTTTGAAGGAACTGCAGAAATTGCTTGTTCTAGAGAAATAGAGTGTGATGATGGTTAAGATTTATCAATACAGATATAGTGCTTAACAAGACAGACAATTCTCCCTGTGTCGTGGTAGCTGGAGTGCTGGTGCAGCCTCTTTACAGCTTTTATCCTTGCTCTCTCGTATTTCATATCTGATCTTTTTTCTTCTCTCCTGCATCAACGTCTCCTCTCTGGTTCCCTCTCTTTATTTTCCTGCACTGCTTCTTTTTTCTTCCCTTATCTCATCTCCCTAACCCTCCTGTTCTCTCTTCACTAAATTGGTTCTCTGCAGAACCACACGCTCTCGGCTCCGCTCTGGGGCCCTTTGCCCAGCTCTCCTGCACCCTGTGCACGGGCACTTTTGGGGAAGGGGCTCGCTGGCGGTGCTGTGCCCGTGCCCATCCTGGTGCTGTGCTCCCCGTGCCACTTGTTTGCTCACAGTGTCCAAGATTACCCGAACCACTTCCCCATCCTCTCCTGAGCTTGTTCTCCCCTGATGTGCCCTGTCCATCTCTGCATTTTGCTTTTTGCTTCCTTTCTCAGGGCCCTCTTGGCTGTGGGCTGTCTGATAAAACCTGTGGCCTCGTCTCTTGGGGATGGCCCGTTGTGTGCAGCCAGAGGGCAGGCAAAATTTTCAATCAGTAGCACCCTGGGACAAATGTCCCCATAGGGAAATGACATATAAAATGTTTATTACGCGCTGGCTGTCATGGATGTGGGGCTCCCAGGTCCCTGCTAGGAACAGGCTCCTGAGCCCTGCCTGAGCTGCCCCTGCCATAACCCTTAAAAGCAAGGATTTAGGGACGTTACCTCAAAATAATGGCAGGGAAATTTAACACTTTGATCTTTTCCATGGGGGCCTTTTGTTAGAGCCTGTAAGGTGACTGGGGAGGACAGAACAGCAGAGCAAACCTCTGAGGGCTTCCCAGGTGTATGAAAATATGAGCAGCCTGCAGCTCTGCGGCTTCTCTCTCTGCAGCCACTTCTGGGGTACCCCGGCACACCTTCACAGGCTGCCGTTCCTTCCCCTTTGTGCCACGGAGTGGCTGTTGGTTTTAATATTTTTTATCTTTTATTTTTTAATCTTTTTTATCTTTTTTTTTTTTTAATTTTATTTTTTAATTTTATTTTTATCTTGTATTTTTTTAATTTTATTTTTTTAAATTTTATTTTTAATTTATTTTTTTTTAAACTTTTTTTTTCCCCTGTTTATTTCACCCGCCGCCCTCTGACCCCCGCTGGGTGCGGGTGGCGGTGGCCGAGCCCGGGGCTGTCCCCACGGCGCGGCCGGGAGGTGGCACTGCTGCACCGGCACCGCACCGCACAGCCCCATACAGCCCCGTACGGCATCTCACAGCCCTGTACAGCCCCATACAGCCCTGAACAGCATCTCACAGCCCCATACAGCACCTCACAGCACCTCACAGCACTGCCCGGCCCCGCTGCCAGCACCATCCTGCGCCCCCAGCCCCGCTCCCTGTTCCTTCCCGGGGACCCCCGGTATGTTTTGGGGCTGTGCGCCCTCAGCCAGCCCTGCTGACACCTTTTGTCCCTTTGGAGATCAGGTCTCAGGGCATCATCCCCTGTGCCAGATCCCCACCGCCCCCAGCACGGTGTGAGCACCCTTGGGAGCCCGACAGTGGCACCCCTGGGGGGCCCAGCAGCGCGGCTGGCTCCGGGGGCTGCTCGTGGTGCCCAGCCTCTATGGGAGAAGGGCAGAACCCCAAATCCCCTGGTTCCCAAGGGGCATGCTCACAATATAGAGGTCTTCAAACAAGAGAGATTTTTCTCTCGTGGTTTTTCTATTTTTTTAAAGCTCTTTTGAAGGGGATAGTTTGGAGTAAGGAAGAGTTTAGACAGATCTGATTCCCCTATCTCAGACAAACACGCTCTCCTCTCCCCGACTGCAAATCAACAGGACATGTTCAAGGGAAAGATCATCGCGAAAGAAATGGATTTTCCCCCTACTGCTTTGCCATTTTTGCTTGTATTTCTGAAAGCTGGAGTGATGGGTTGTGAACTTTAAGGAGCGATTTCTATTCTTCTCTCTCGTCTGACATGTGGGCAGAGGGACTGCGAACCGGAGTAACGAGACAGGACTTAAACACCTCGGGGGAGCGAGCCGAGGCCGAGACACCTCCTCCTGCCTCTGAAAGCTGCCTTTACTTCCCCGTCCTGCAGCAGGAACTTTTGTCCTGGGCGAGAGCAGTGGGCTCCTCCGCGGGGCGCTCGGTGCGGGGAGGCAAGCGCAGCTGCAGCGCAGGTTTCATCTGCTAATTGCAGGGAGCAATAAACACACAGCAATCCAAGTAATATAATGGCGGCGTTTAATTAATACTGAATGACTCTGGAGCTCATATGGATTTATACATTAGATCCCCATTAACGTGAGGTATTCTGATTGCACAGCATCCCGGCAGCGAATGCAGCAGTGAGCACGGGCTGCGGCGGGTGCGTGGCTCTGCCTGTGTCCCTCGTGTGATATATGGGGATGGGAGCTGGGAGGTGCCATGCATGGGGCATGTTGGAGACAGCATCCTGGCACCCACATCACCGTGTCTGTGCATGGCCCATGCTCACCTCTCTCTGGGTCTGATGCAGTTTTTGACAGCTGTAGGTGATGTACAACACCGTAGATGCGTTTCCAGCACCGAGTCCCCAGGAAGGATGCGTGGTTGCACTTTCTGCCTAAGCCTGTGGTGCCCTGCAGGCAGATGTGGGCTGGCAGGGCAGCCTGGGTGGGTGGCATGCAGGTACCTGGCTGCCCACGCAGCGATGGAACAGCACCAGGAGCAGCTCAGCACCACCAGCGAGCGCTCAGCAGCGCTGCGCTTGCTGCAGGCAGCCCTCAGAGAGATGGCAGCGAGGGAATGCGATAGGTCTCAGGGTGAGAAGGCAGGAAAACAATAAAAGAAAGCTCTGCATCTCTCTTCCTGCCTAGAAAGCAGCACGGTTCGCAGACAAAACAAACTGAAGCATGTGAAAACTTAAACTGCGTGGAGGAGGGAGCTGCAGGCGGTGTGTGGGCAGGGAGGTGGGGAGGCGGGGGGTGAAGCGGGGCTCGTTGTGCCAGGCGGTGCTGCACGGGGTCATGGCCTGACGGGGGGCCCTGCTGTGCCCCCACCACGCAGGACAGAAGCTTTTCTGCAGGGTGTGTTTGCACAGAGTGAGGGGCTGCAAGCAGCACCGGGAGAGCAGCGAGGTTTGGAGACACTGGGCTGGTGACCACCGACTGCTAATGAAAGTGGGCAGAAATAAGGGAATCTCACCCTGCTTGTGGGCAAGATGAGGGTCTCCTGTTCTGCAGGGTCTTTAAGCCAAGAGGGCTCAGCCTCGAGTGCTCACCTGGCCCCTTGCTCTCCATCCCCGAGCGCTGTGGGCAGTGGCAGGGAGGGCACAGCTGAGGGTCGAGCAGGAGCGAAGTCCTTCGCAGGAGAGACGTGGAGAAACGGAGGCTCCCGAAGTTTCAGAGCTCCGCCTGAACCAAGCTCTCTGCACAGAAATAAAGCAATCCCCCACCCCAGCCCTTCAGTCTTTTGAGTTTTGTATTAAACACTCATTATACCTTTGGTGTGACAAATGATTGAAAAGTGTAATTTGAAAGCTAAGCTCCCCATCACACTCTTCCCTATTGTTTATTTGCCAGCTCTGAATGGGTTGACTGCCAAGTAAAGTAATCAGAAGGTAATAGCCTGATATCGGATGAATCCCCAGAGCTGCCAGCAAGCTGGAAAACTACAATCTTGGTGCCGCCTGCAGTATTCATGCACTGAAAATAATTGTGTAAAACAGTGTAGCTGGGCTCAAACTTGGGCTGACATTTTGCATTGTAAGATTTGCGTTCAGCTCGGTCTGATGTGGTTATTAGTAACTTGCTTGGGGGCAAGACAGCCAAAAGTGTCTCGTGGAGCGATGTTGTGATTCATTTGCCCATGTAGGTAAGACAGCAGCCTCCCAAACCAAAGTGCATATCTTTATCGTCGTCCCCTCCCTCCCTCCATCCCTTTTTGCTTCCCCCTTCTTGCCGCGATCCTTGCAAAGCGCTGATTTTATTGAGTGTGGCAAGTGGCAGTTCATTAAAAAGTGGGAGCAGATGGGGAAGGGATTGTAGAAGAAGATTAATGATGCACACCGACAACTAAATAGGCCCAGGTTTCGGAGTAAACACAATCACGCCGGCTTCCTGGGAGCGGGTAATCCTCCCCTGTCAGCTCCGTTCTAGTTAGCCGCCCGCGGAGGCGCTCGGGATTGCTAACGAGAGGGACGGGCGCTGCTGCCCCCCGGGACCCCGGCTGCGGTCACGGTGCTGGTGGGGGGCACGGAGGGCAAGGGGTGGGACGAGGCTGAGGGTGCAGAGAGAGTCGTGCAGCTCTCATCCGTGCCGAGAGCATCAACCCGAAGGCTCCCACCAGGGTGGTTTCTTCTGCTGGCTCTGCTCAGCCCTGCCCGGAGCATCAGGCTGGGCTCTGCACGTGGCTGCTGGCTGCGAGGGCTCCCGGTTCTGCAGGATGATCAAGGATCATGGCACGGGGTCGGGCAGGGGACGGGCGGCACCGTGCTGCTGACGGGCAGGTGCCGCTTGGTTTGGCAAACAGAGACGTCAGGCCTGACACGGAGGAGCCCGGCTGCTCATTAAGCACGCTAAATTTCTGTCAGAAGCCTCTTTTCCCTGCCGTGACAAAGTTCACCTTTCCCTACCTGCTTTGCTTGTCTCGGACTCGTGGTCTCTTTTCAGTTTTTTTGACAGTCCTGACCTATCCACGAGGCTCTGCTTCCTCGCTAATAGAAAGGCCATACACCAGTGAGCATCTGTGCCGCTTGATTTAAATACAGGGTACATTTGTCTTTCAGCAGGACGGCTGGTTCCTGCCAGCGTCCCCTCAGGAGGACAAGCCTTTCATTATTGATGTGACTGTAATTTTGCTGCAATTTACAGAAAAGTGCCCGACACCTTGGTTCAGTGGTGGCGGGGAGGGGAACGAGACGGGGCTCATGCGCTCTGTGTGTGGATCGTCATGGGGTGCTGCCGCCCATGCTGACATCCAGGGTGCAGCCCCCGTCCCCTTGCAGCCACCCCGTGGGTGTCCCAGCAGTGGGATGTGATGTCTTTGCCCCATGGGGAGCTGCCACCACCGTGGTCCCCAGCCCAGCCACCGCCACATGGCATGCGGGATGCTAGTGGGGCGGGTCGCTGCCCAGCACAGCCACCACAAGGGGTATAAATAATTTAATAATGGGATGTTTGAAATTATATCATCCTAAATAATATAATAAACCCTAATTTACTCACATTTATCTCCTGGAGTTTTTTTCTGAAAGCAGTAATCTTGCATCTTCTGCGGTGATGGATTAGCAGGAAGGAAACTCCGCTGGGGAATAAAAACCCACATCGTGTAGTTTTTGACATGTTATTATTCAGTTTTATCTCGGGTTGCTCATTCCTGGCCCATTACTCATGTTCACAGGGATTTTTCTCCCCCTTATTTATTTATTTTCGCTGTGACCAGAAGCAAGGATGCTAACCAGTCCTCCCTTCTTGATGTGGAGGAGTGGCAGGGATGGCGTGGCGGGGGCTGCCTGTGGGCACCCGCGTTTGGGGACGCGCTGCGGGGTCGGGGATGGTGCCACCCGCTCCCTGCCAGCTGGGAGGGAAGGGACGTGGCTTAATCAATCCATGAGTCTGCAACTGGTTTAATCAACAGAATAGATTAAAACTGTGATGTCTGGTTATTTTCAAGGCCCTTAATAAAAGAAAAGCAGAGCCCCTCGGTGGGGACGGGGCGGTTCGGGAGGTGGGCGGCTGGGAGGGGCTGGGTGATGCTTCGGGCGGCGGGGGCACTGTGATGCTCCTTCCCCTTCCGACGCTCTGTGCCGAGCGGCTGCAGTCATTAACTCTGAGAACGTGGGAGTCCTCCGTTGGTAGCTTTAATTATTGCTAAAACTCTGTCTTTATTGCTTATTAGCAGTTATGCATGGCGGTACCCAGGATGCAATGCCCCGTAGTTTTTCCCTCGGAGGGAAGGATTTGTGGCTGCATTGCTTAAAGTCACAAAGAGGTTATTAAATAACTGCAAATTACATGAGTAACGCCTGGGATGGTGGTTCTCTTATTTATTACCACTGCTTTGTTTACTCCCAGGCTTCAAAGAAAATTTGAAAATGCGGAGAGCAGCCAGGGCCCTGCGCTCGTGGGGCAGGGAGCGTGCGGTGCGCCGGGCACAGAGCCTGGCCGAGCCCCCGTGCCCCCTTCCCCTCGGGGAAAAGCACAGGCAGAAAGCCCTGTAGGTGTGTGGATGAGCCCAGCAGCGTTGTGTTTATTTACAATTCCATTTACACGCCTCTTGCAGGTATGTGCTGCGGGCTGGGAGGTGCACAGCTCCCAGTAGGGAGGGGCTGGCCGGGCACCAAACCCTGGAAAGGTTCCAGAATGCAATAACAATAATAAAAACACCAAGCTCATCTGATTGCACGAGGCAGGGCTGTTTTAATTCCTGCTCTAGTGACGCAAGCCTAATAGCAGCCGCAGTCCTGACACCGCAGGCAATGTCCCAGGGGCTCTGCTGGGCTCCGGCGCTTCTCCTGCTGCCAAACAAGCGCTCGTGTTCTCATCAATGCGCTTGGTGGAGAAAACAAAGCTCCCCTCTAGCACCGAGTTAGCAGGGCTCAGGCTGAGGATCTGCATAAGGAGAGACTGGTGGAGGGGGAAAACCCACGGCCAAGTCACAGCAGCCTGCCTCGCCTGTCCCACGCTGCTGCTGGGCTCCCAGCGCCGCTGCCCCGGCCGGCCCCAGCACCCTCAGCAGCTGTCAGGTTTGCTGCATCTAAACTTTACACCCTGAGCACAATTAGCCAGACAACAAACCCGGTGTTTGACTATCCCTGTCTAAATTTGCTTAGCTCAAGCTGGAATCTGCAGTAAGTAAACGATTTGCTGTTTATATTCAGCACTAATGAAGAGGCAGCGAGCGCTGCCCATTAATAACGTAGAAGATGATGGTGTTTGCAGAGGGCCTGTATACAACATGTCATACTTACCGGGGAGCGCCCGACCAGCTATTGATTTCCCAATAAGCACAGGCCTTTCGGTTGCATCTGCATTTGTTTGCTTCCAACGGGGAATTGCCTGTGCTCGGGAGGGCAGCGCGCAGCAGCTGCTGGAGGCTGGCGCAGCCCCAGGACGTGCCGGTGCCTACCGGTGACCCTGCACGTGATGGGGAGCCAGGGGCTGCCCCGCAGCTCAGAGCTGATGGGGTTTTTAGGGGGAATTGCAGTTCCAGCAGCTTCTGGAAGTGAGAACTGGAGGGGATGTGTGTGAGGCAGGCAGACCTGCTGCTGCCTGGCGGCTCTGCACCCGCTGCCCCAGAGCTCCGGTGCTGGGGGTCACCTCCCCACATCCCCGCCACCTGCCCTTGCAGGGAGCGCAAGGAAATGGTGTTTATTTGCAAATACGGATGTTATTGAGCCAAATGAGAGAGATTATTAGGGGCTCGTGGAGTTGTCAGCAAATGCTGTTTAATTAGAGCTCAGACATAACACTCATCATTACCCCGTAGCTCTGCTCTGATCTCAGGCTCCGTACCCCCAGGCTTCCCCAGCTACAATGAGCGCGGCGAAGCCGGCTCTCTCCCCAGCTCCCTCATCAAATACCTGCTCAAGACTCTCAAGGTTAGCGCGATGGGGGTCAGCCGTGTTTAAACGTTGATTACAGAGTCGGCAGGAGCTGCTAAGATTTCTAATTAAGATTAAAGAATGCACACAGCTTATAAATGGTTCTCAGGAATGTATAATTTGATTAGCTTGTTTTCTTGCATCTCTTTCATCCCCAAGTTGGTGGAGATGGCCCCGTCCTGGGGGCTCCCCCGTTGTACTCCAGCTCCCCGCAGCGCTGGGCTCTCCGCCTCCGGAGGTGACACCGGAGAGCCCCGTCCCCACCCGTCCTCCCCTGCCACGGAGCCTGGGTCAGGCTGGCTCTGCAAAACCTCCTGGAGATGTCCTGCAGCAGCCAGGGAGGACAGGCGCAGAGGGACCAGCACACTACACCAAATCTTCCCCGAGCATCTCTGCTTTGCAGTCCTGGAGTGCAAGGGGAAGGCTGGCCCGGCCAAGCTGCTCGGCGGCGCCTGCGTACGTGGAGGCGTGGGAGCAGAGCCTGCCTGTTGTCAGCCGGGTGGGAAATGCGGTGTTTTGCTTCTGCAGAATTTATTTACACAACTTCGTGCTTATTTATTTTATTTAAATGTCACTCGGGGAGGGAAGAGGCATCAGAGCTTGGCTGGTTTGTGCTGTGACAGCCACGGGCTTGAGCAAAGCCGTCACAAGCCTCTCTCGTTGGCGCTGTTGCTGGAGGACACGGAGCTGTGCTCGCAGGCAGCTCCCAGGCAGCTGGAGCCTCCCCGGCTGCTCCCCATGCCCCTGCTGAGTGCTCCTGCTCTGAGAAGGGATGCCCCATCCCAGGGCTTCAGGGGTTGGGGGTGTGGGGGTGCCTGGTCCCAATGAGCTGAGGAATGCAGAGCCGGTGGTGTCGGTGCGTTTTTGGGGTGGTTGCTCCTGACTCCTGCATAGGAAGAGGGCGATGGTGGGGAAGGGAGGTGGGTGGCCTCCAAGAGGACGCTGTGCTGTCCCGCTTTGGAGAAAAAGAAGGGCAGATGAGCAAGAGAGGGCGTGTGTGCAGGCAGCCCCTGGCCTGCTGATGGAGATGGAGCTTGGGATCGATCCTGCACTCCCTTTGGGGCTGGTCATTGGCTGTGAAGTGTTGGCTAGAGAAACCTCCTAGGAAATCTTGCTTTCCTAGAGGTCCCCTTGTGGGGAAGGCCCCCTCAGTGGTGGTCCCCAGCCCCCTACACGCCCGGCACAAACCAGCAGCTCGGTGCCAAGAGCTCCAAGCCTGGCCTGGCCAGAGCGGGCACGGAGAGCCGGCGAAGCGCTCGGTGCCGTACCTGCGTGGGGGGACAGCTGTGCATCAATATTTATTCAAAACTCCCAGGAAACCTGGATGAAGTGTAATTATCTCAGCTCGATCAACTTGGATTAGCATAACTTCAAGTCACCCATCAGACTGGGGTTTGATTTCTGGGATCAAAGCTGCTCGCAGTAGCCGCTGATGAATCGGGTACAGGGGAGGCAGGAGAAGAAAGCCACATGCGCCTCTGCTTTGATATCCCAATTGTTGCCGAGTTAACTTTCTCCTCTCAAACTTCTCTTTCCCCTCCCAGCCTGCAGGAACCAGGGCAGTTTCCACTGGTGGTCCCTGTGGCCGAGTGGAAGCGCGCAGAAAGGCAGCTCAATTGTCCCAAACATTAATCCCTGCAAAAGGAAGGGAGCAAGTGGTCACACCTTCCATCTGATGGCTTTGGTGCGGTGGTGCTGTTTATTTTTGGAGGGCTGGGGCTGCTCCTGGGGCGAATGAGAGCCCACGGCACTGCTGGCACATCCCCAACACGTCCCTGGTGTGGGCAGTAAGCGCGGGCTCTGCGTCCTCGCTGCCACGCAGCATCCCTCCCCACAGACATCTAACCCCCACCTCCACTCCCCTTAATTAAGAACTAAATATAGATCTTAATTAAGGCACTGATGAATTTAATTTAGAGTGGCATTACTGCCTTAACTTCCAGAGCTCGACGCCTTGTTTGTATAATGTATAATATAAGCTAAATGAGTGCTTACTTGTTACCACCATAAATAATTCCCTTGCAAATCCCTTCAGATACGTCTCCGACACTAATCCATCTCCTCCTACGGAATATTCATGGGCACCGGTCCCTTTTCTTCCTACCTCACAGATTTTAATACAAAACCTCCAAGCAGCCTGCGAATGTCCCCCCTCTAAAATCCTCAGACCTGGGGAGGGAGAGGTGTGAGGGGCAGCAGAGCGGGGCTGGCGAGGCTGCAGCTTGGATTAACTCCACGGTTGTGGGTTCAGCCTGGCAGTCCCCCAAAGCAGCCTTGGCTGTGGATGTGCAGAGAAATCTCTCTTGCTCTGCCTCTCCTGGCCACCGTGCACTGAGACGGATGAGGGGAGCTGCATGACCCTGCCAGGCAGAGGCTTGGAGGGGCTCTGGGACGCCCCAACTTGTGTTCCTGGGGCTGGGCTCCAGATGAGTAGCCAGCAGAGCACAATTTGCCTGCCCCCAACCCACACCTGGTGTGCTGGTCCCGGTCAAAGGGCACCCACAAGGCGCTGGATGGGATGTGAGGATGTTGTGGGGCTGCGCAGAGCCCTGCTCCAAGCGCCACAGCCTCGCTGGGCAGGGAGAGGTGGCTTAACAGCATCTGAGAAGAGCCATCTCCTCCCTCCCAGTCAAAAAAAGGAGGAGCAAAACGAAGATTAAGAGAGCACAGCAGCGAGATGCTCTGCTGGCGTGTTCAGACAAGAGGGAAAGGGTGAGTCTCTGCTGCCTGCAGTCCCCTCTGCCACCCACCAGCCAGGCTGGGACACAGCCGAGGTCCAACAGGAGGGTGCTACGCAGCAGAGAAACCTCAGATGGGGACCACAGAGGCTGTTTGATCTGGCTAGGATAAAATCCCAGAAATCCCCTGCAGCAGAAGCAGGTTCAGCTGGCTGCGGCACGTGGAGCAGGAGCAGGGGGGCAGTGCCACGAGGGCGGCTGGGCAGGGGGCACTGCACAGGTACCTGGCTTAGGGCTCAGCGGGAAGGCTGGATAGTCAGGAATCAGCTTCTGCCTTTGATTAAGTGACACCCAACAATCAATTTCCTCTGCGGAGCAAGTGCAGGAGAACAGCGCTCGGGAAGATAAAAAATAAAGCCTACATTTGCTCTGCACTCAGCCATGAGCAGCGTTTTTGTCTTGCGTGCTCAAAGGATTTTTTTTTCAAAGCCCCGCTTTTATTCCTGACAGATATAGCAACATAATCAATTGATTTTCTGATACAGCCTAAGCCTGGGGGCGAGCCGGGAGGGGCGGGCTGCCTGCACTGCCGCCCCGCACCTCGGCTGCATCCTGATGCCTCCGCAGGAGGGTTTCTGGGCACGGCGGCTCTGTCTCTTCTGCCTGACACTCACGGAGATAGGTGCAGCGTGGAAGTCGCACACGGCCTCCCAGCACCCTGAATAATTATCCCGTTTACACCAGCAAAGCTTGACGGCTGCTGCCGGGGGGCAGCTCCCTCCCCGGCGGCCCTGGCTGGGCTGTGAGGAGGTTTCTCTCTTCCTTCCATGTCCTTAAAGATGAAAGAAAGGAAACAGAACCAGGGCATTTTGGCCTGAACGTCTTTATGAAGCTGGAGGGGCTGAATAATGGATGAGAGCACGGTGTGGCTGCCCGGGAGGCTGGTGCCCATGCGGGAGAGCAAGGCTGGGGCGCTGCACTGCTCTCTGTTTCTGCCATTTCAACCACAAAGCTCTCAAGGACACAAATCCCTCCTTTGCCACTTCCTCGCCATGTGCCTGGGTCCATGGCCAAGCTCTGGCACTGCTGCCCGGGGCCAGCAGGGGCTGTGAGCCTGGGCTGCCCTTGGGGGGGGCCACAAGTGGCCCATGTGCGCCCTGCGCATCTGCTGCGCATCCCCTGCCGGTGCTTTTCTCACGCCTCCACCACCACGTGTCACAACATTTCATAACAAATTTAGCTGTCGCTCCATGTTTTATTAGTATAAGTGCCTTAAAAACAGATCAGAGATTCAACTAATTTACTCATTAGTAAAAGGAAATTAGCCGTTTGCGATCTCTCCTAATAAAATTAGCCGGGCGACAGATGCTTTGTTGCCGTCTTGATCGGGTCACCACGCTGCTGGCATCCAAAGGCAGCCCTGGTGCTGAGCTTTTGGGAGAGACTCCACGGGGCAGCCAGGCACGTCTCCTGCTGCGGCTGCTGCCTCTCCTGCCCTTGGGATGCCCCGGCAGTGGGCGGATGAGTGCCTAATGCACCGGGAACAAAGTTGTTTGGGGCTCCATAAGGGGGTCCGTGGGCGGCTTTGCAAGCCTGGTGCTGCTGGGCATGGTACAAAGCTAATTAGCTGCCTTTGTGGCTGCTCTGCCAAGGCAGCCAGCTCCCCAGCTGCGAGCAGGAGCCGTCCCATCCTGTCCCCATTGCCTCACGCAGGCTGGTCGGGCTCACAACGTGGCTGCGAGGCGGCACAGAGCAGGGCTCGCACTCTTCCCCGGGAAGGGAGACGATGGAGGGGCCGTGATTGAGCTATTCAGCGGTTCACGGGGCTGACAAGGAGTGATCAGGCTTTTTGTGATTTTTTTTTGCTTGTGTACCTCGTCCTGTAGCAGGGACAAAAGAGCTTGGTGAAATGCAAGGGCTGCCCATTGAAAAGCCGGGCGAAGCTGGTGCTCAGCAGGCAGTCGTCTTCTCCGGGCTCTCTGCACGGGCCCCAGAAATGGTCTGGGCACGTCCCCTGGCAAAGAAAAGGCAGCCAGGCGGAGCTGGAGAAAAGACAAAAGCCAGAGCAATGCCATCGCCCTGCTAATCACCGCTCCTGTCCCCCGCCGAGCTCTCAGCTCTTGCCCTATTCACCGCGCTCTCAGCATTTTCCCTATTCACCCTGGCAATGATGTGACCTGCGGTGCCGGAGATGACAGCAGATTAACCCCGTGCTTCAGGCAGGGGGACGTCCATCCCTGGCTGGGGTGAGGACACTTTTCTCCCCAGCCTGCAGGCAGAGCCCTGCGAGCTGCTCTGCCCTCCTGGGCTGGTGGGTGCAGGTGGGTGCTGGGCTCGGCGCACGCGCTGCTCCCCTCCCTGCCCGTCTGCTCCATTTTCCTGCTCTGTACTGTCCCGGTACAAATCATTTGCTCAGATAACAGATGACGTGTTTATCCCAAGGGATACAAGTCTGAATATTAGGATGTCAAAACTGGCTGCATTTGCAATACGTTACTGTCAAATGGAAAATAAAAAGGGAGTTTCGGTTATTTAATTTGGTACGAGTGCAGGAGAGCGCAGGCAGAGGAGGCTGCAGCTGCTTTCCTGCCTCCTGCGGGGCTCGGGTCCGGACCTTGTCTTCTTCCACCCCGGGCGAGCCCTGCTGGCGTGCAGCCACTTCTTCCTCCCCGAGGAAGGCGAGGGCACGAGCCCGAGGAATTGCTGCTGGGAGGTGGCGCGTTGCTGCGCTGCCTCTCCTCCCCAGCTCAAACTCTCTCTTTAAACTTGGAGAAGCAGCCTCGTCTGCGGGCAGGTCGCATGGGGCACATGGCAGCTCATTCATCCATGCCAGGAAAATTTGTACTTTAAAAAAAAAAATGTTTTAAAAAGGCTTTTTGAAGACAAACATCCCGGTTCCTTGGGGAAGGCTCCGAGCTTGCAGAATACCAATTAAAAATATAAAAGTACTTTTACAAAAAATCTATAAAGCCAAGCCCTCAGATCAGGAGGAGGGGGTGTGAGTGGGTGGGTGGGGGGGGGGCGATGGCACTTTGTGTCATTTGGCAAAAACAAGTTGAGGAGAGGGAGGAGGGGCAGCGGAGCGATGTAGCACGGGTACCAGAGCAGCGTGTGCTGGAAATCAAAGGCGGGTTGTTTATCCGGGTGCCTCAGCCTCGGGCTTGCAGCAGAGTGGCACATCTCTCCCGGACTGCAGAGCAGGGAGTGCAGGGGAGCTGCCCCTCTGACAGAAATCATTACTTGGGGAGGAGAGAAAGGGAGCACCACGCAATTACAGCTCGCCGTGGTGGTTAATGTGTAAAACGTGCTCCCAGCCTCTGCGGAGGGCTGGTCGATGAACCAGCACGGCCCTCGCAGGCTGCCTGCGGGCACTGAGCCCACCAAGGGCTCTGCTCTTGTGGGGAGCAAGGGAAAAGGGCAAAGCACCAAGCCTGAAGGGACTGGGAGACAACAGGAGCATGGGCGCTGCGTGGCCCCGGGGGTGCAGGGAGAGCTCCCCTGGGGGCAGGCAGCCGGAGGGGCACGGTCCCTGCAGTTCTGCACCATTTCCCCAAAATACAGGGTGGATGAGACGTGGAGAGGGAGGAAGGAGAGCTGCAGGGGCTGGAGATGAAAACGGTGCCTCTCCGTGTGAAGGCTCCGAGCGTGTAAAATCAGCTATCTCCCCTTCCCAGCTGCTCCCGTGCCGCCTCCTCCCTGCCCAAGGATGTTTCTCCCTGCTTCTAACGTGGCCACGGGGCTGCTGCTCTGCCTTGTGCTGATCCAGGGATCAACAGGCTTGGCATGTACTTAGAGGCATTTTAGGCAGGGAGTGTTGGCCCCTCTGAGAAATCCCTGGCACCGCTGGCAGGGCTGGTGCCTGCCTCGGTCACCTTCCAGCCACGGGGCAGTCAGTGTCCTCCTGTCACTTGGGACACGAAGAGTGACAGCCCGCCAGCAGCAGGGACCGCAGCCCTCGTGCTGATGCTAAGATAATGCACTGGGTAATAGTTTTCGACATATTTCATTGAAATATAACAAAATATTTGCATAGCATTATTAGATAAATGGGAGCTGACTGGAGGCAGAGCTCATTTGGAAATCCGATATGAAAATTCATTTAAAATGAAAGAATATGGAAGCTTAAGTTTATGGTAATGGACTGATGGCAGGGAGTAGCTAATGACTCCCAACAAACACATCTCAGCCACGATATCTCCTTCCCCTGCGTGGCTGCTGCCCTCCGCACGCTCCTGCGTTCGCTGGCTCCTGTGCAGATGATAGGAGCGCCTGATGCTGCTGCTGTTAACAAAACCCTGACTTTTAGGGGTGAAATGGCTGTCAGATCTGAGCCAGCCCGGGATGGAGAAGGGCAGAGCCAGCAGGGCACAGGGACGAGGCAGCTGGGCACGGGAAGGGATTTAGCTCGGGTTTAATTCCCATCTCCCGATGCTAAAGCAGATTGAAATGAAGCGACTGAAAAGCTGCAGATGAGAGGTGGGGAAATTAATAATGTCGTAGTAATGGTAGTAATGAGTGGCTGTGCATGTGCTAATTAGTTTGGAGCCCTCGCTCCAACTTCATCGCGGTCCGCGTGCCAGTTTAATCAGCTCGTCGCGAGCCGAGCGGCGGCGAGAAGCTCTCAGGTGAGCTTGGGCTCTGCTGCCCACCTGAGCTGAGTTCTGCTCATTAACGACCAAGGGCTTCAGCAGGAGCTGCAAGGATAATTGGGCAGATTGAGAGCCTTGAAATAGAGGTAGGCTGCCTCCCCCAGCCCTTGGGCTGCAGGATTCAGGCCAGGTGGGGCCTTCTCGTGCTGCTGGCACGAGGAAGAGCTGCTCTTACAGAATCACAGAATTTCTAGGTTGGAAGAGACCTCAAGATCGAGTCCAACCTCTGACCTAACACTAACAGTCC
Organism: Aythya fuligula; assembly: GCF_009819795.1. Lineage (NCBI taxonomy): Eukaryota > Metazoa > Chordata > Aves > Anseriformes > Anatidae > Aythya > Aythya fuligula. The sequence continues at coordinate 6,445,937 of NC_045580.1, read as the reverse complement.
CCACTAAACCATATCCCTAAGCTCTACATCTAAACGTCTTTTGAAGACTTCCAGGGATGGTGACTCCACCACTTCCCTGGGCAGCCTGTTCCAGTGCCTCACAACCCTTTCAGTAAAGAAGTTCTTCCTAACATCTAACCTAAAACTCCCCTGGCTCAACTTAAGCCCATTCCCCCTCGTCCTGTCACCAGGCACGTGGGAGAACAGGCCAACCCCCACCTCGCTACAGCCTCCCTTGAGGTACCTATAGAGAGCGATAAGGTCACCCCTGAGCCTCCTCTTCTCCAGGCTGAACAAGCCCAGCTCCCTCAGCCGCTCCTCGTAGGACTTGTTCTCCAGGCCCCTCACCAGCTTCGTCGCCCTTCTCTGCACCCGCTCAAGCACCTCGATGTCCTTCTTGTAGCGAGGGGCCCAAATGTGAGGGCTCCCTTTCTCCGTGCTGCAAAGGGTCTGTGAGTCCCAAGTTGTGAAGCACTCTGTGCTGTATCCTCACTTCTAAATGGCTTCAGGTGCCAGGGCAGTGAGTCAGCTGCTGCCTGCCTTGGTGGTTTGAGCTGTGGGGAGCTGTGCTGGTGTCTCTGCTGCCTGGAGGGATGTGCTCCTGTCCCCTGGCAGAGCTTTTCCCTGTGAATCCTCTGCAGCCCTTCAGTGGCACACATCAACCCCTGCGCCCTGGCTGGTCGCTGGGACGAGGGCGAGCAACGTGGTGCTGAGAAACCTCCCCAGCCCACAGCAAAACAGGCAGATGGGCTCCGCGAGAGGTTTCCAGGGAGTGCTGGAAGGAAAAAGAAGGGTTGTGTTGTGTGGGACCAAAGACAATGTAAAAAAGGTCTCTGTAGCCACCTGTGACACAGATAAAGGCACGCATTGAATTTCTGGCTTTCAACATTTTAGCAAAGTTTCTCCTTTTAAGTTCCTGGTAGGTGTGGGAGGTGAAGCAGTGTGGGAGGGAAGATGGAAGGAAGAGCAGATGAAAAAGAGGATAAAACATGACACGCAAATAGGCAACTGCACCCCCCCCCTTTGTGTCTTTTCAGTCCTTTGCCCTTCATTTGTCACAAAGGTTCGGAGGAAGCCTTGTCTTTGGGGTGTTGGGCGGGATGCTGGGTGCTGAGTCACAGGCGGCCTTTGGGAAGATGTTGGCCAATCCTCCAGGTCCTCACACCAAAATGGGCTGCTGGGGGGGTGTGTAGCTAAAGGAAGAATGAGGGGGCAGAGATGTTGCACCCTGGTGAGGGGGCCCTGGTGGCCCTGGGGGCAAGGTGGTTGTGGAAGGGCAGCTTCTTCCCCACCTCTAGGCCAGGGCTTTTGGCGTGCTGAGGACAGGCTAGCAGAGGGTTAAGCTAATTTAATTCCCTTTCTCATTGTACAAAAACAAAGGCAGTCTATCTTCAAATTACATAAAGAGTCTGCAAGCAGCCTTCATTTAGAGCTTTCTTCAGAAACCGGCTGCCCGTGGACTTCTACAGGCAGTCGATACTTTAATCTTGATATTTCACTAACAAAAATGCTTCTCAGAAGGCTAAAAAAAGAAAGCTGCTACTCGCAACGTAGAAAGGTAGAGATTTCTCTGCACAAAATCACGCATGAGAATAGCAGGGAGAAAACTTCCCGGCCAGCAGTGTAATAGCGGGCTCCCTCGCCCGCCTCTCGATGCGTTCCTATTAGTATTCGGCGCTGGTGCGAGAGCCACTTAGGCCTAAAGACAGCCTCGCACAGACACAATTGAAATGTTTTTATAAATGACCAGCAGAGTTTGAGTGACATGCCCTTCTTAAGCTAAATAAAATTAAAGATAAACCTTCTAAAAAATACATGAGCTAAACATCCCTTCTGCGCTGCATTATGCAAATGCTCCTGCCCCTTGCTGCGGCAATTAGCTGCCTCCCTCAAGGTGCTCGGTGGCTCGGGGGTGGCAGGACGAGAGACCCGGCCCCTCGTCTGTGCACCCCTTCCCCTTTTCCTCCTCCTCCTCCCTGGGGACTGCAAATGAGCTGCTGGATTGGAGCGTTGCTGGGGTATGAGGAGGTGCCTCATTGCTGTAGTTGGATGAAAATATTGGCTGCTTGTGGAAGCTGGTGTTTGGGTGAAGTTCTTAAATGTTCTGCTGTAAATGTTTGCTTGGTTCTGCTGTAAATATTTGCTTGGTTTTGGTGAAAATAAGTGGTGTGGTTGGGGTGTCTCAGCTCACCCTGTCCTTGCTTCAGTGGGGCTGGGAACGGGGTGGGACACCCGTAATTTGTGCTGCTGCTCTGAGGGGATGCTGGTGCTGGGCTGCTGGGCAGCAGCCCCTGCCTGCCTCCCCCAAACCACCGCCCTGCTCGCTAGTCAATGGGCTGCTGCGAGTGTTTCTGCTGTGGCTTCATGTCTAATTGCCTCTGTCCTTGTTAACATGTTCTCCCCTTCTTTGTGTTCCCCCTAATGAGTAACTCCTACTTGATGTACAAGATGTAAGTATACAAGTTATTAATCTTCCACCAAAGCAATTACATCAGCACGAAATTCCTCTCTGACGGTGCGCTTGTTCTGCTATTGCCCCCTTATCAGGTTAGCAATTTCGAATCTGCATTAAGTGTTCAGAAATCAATTTTCAGCTTATTTTGTGCTACAAAATTTGCCATGCCTGAATCTGTGGTACTAATTGAACAAGAGCAATTGATGTTTTAGTAGTAATTAAAGATGGTAATTATTACCAAATCTCCCCATGGCCCCATGTGCTTGCTTTGGACTTGTCAAAACCAGAGGCAGGCAGAATCAATCTTAATAAAGTTGGTACTTTAAAGCGTCTTCCTGGCGATGGTTTCCCAGAAGGTTGGTGATAGAGGAAGATGGGGACAAATTATGAAGCCTTGTAGAACGCAGGGACACTCATGGATGTTTCCTAATCTTAAGAAGTCTTTAACCAAAATGAAAACTTCTCATTGCTGCTTAATGGAGGAATCCCTGTACAGGTGGTTTGGAGATCACAGGGGCGAGGTCTTGTGTGTGGGCAGCCTGGCTTGTCCTCTCGCCAACAGCCTGGAAGGACCCATGCATTTGTCCCTATCTTTTGTGCGATTTATGGTGCTGCTCGACAGCCTTTCCAAACCTCGGGGAGCTGTGCTGAGTGGCAAGATGCTGACCCATCTATTACCACCTAATTTAGGGACGTTTTTGCCCTCTGATGCCAGACCCGAGTGCCTGCTGCCATCCCTGACAGCCTGACGGGTGGGTGGGCATGCAGCTCATGGAGCAGCATCACCCAGCCCTGGCCTCTGGGCCTGAGGAGGAAGAGGAAAAACACTGGGCAGCATCCCGTGGCGTCTTGCAGGGCCCCAGCAGGCTGCTGGCTGCAGGCATTTATTTCCCGGGCTCTCTGGTTCCTGTTGCTCTGCAAGGCAAATCCGCCGTCTCTGGTGAGATGGCTTCTGACTGATATTTATACAAGCAAAAGCAGGATCAGGCCTGCCGAATCGCAGCCTGCCTGTCCCCATGGAAACAGATGTGGGATGCTGCAGAGCAGATCTCGCAGCTCGAACTCTGCGCGTCGGCCCTCGTCCCCGGCCCCTCGCAGAAGAGCCCTCCAGCAGGAGGGGGGAGCCAGCCCTGATGTATCCATTTTGTCTTTGGAGAGCGAGCCCCTTCTCTTTCGGGGGAAAAAATGGAAATGTAATCAGATCAGCTTGTATAGTGCAAATAGAAAATCAGTTTTAATAAAGCCAGAAGAAATGCAAAGCAGCCGCTTGTGATGGAAATGGTGTTAAGTAGACACCTCTTTAAGAAAAAAGCAGCTCCGGGGATGTTGATCGGGGAGGCGATCAGCCTTGGGCTCGCTCCTGCAGCTTGCCAAGAGGCAGAACCAGCAGCCCTGGCAGGCAGGAATGGCTTCGAGGGTCGGTTTGTGTGTGGTGAGGTGGGGCAGGGCCCCAAAGGCACCCACAGACCCGCGGGGTGCCCAGGAGGCTCCCCCTCTGCAGCCCCTCTGCCTGGGGAGCGGCTGCTGGCTCCGCTCGCTCCGAGGCGCTGCGGTTCTTAATTATAGCTCTGAGGAGGCACTTTGGCTTTATTGCTTCCATTTATTACACGCAGACCAGTGTCTGTTTTCTGAAGCAGCTATCTGGTCAAATCGTGGTTGATAAGCAATGCTGGCCTGTCTTTTTAAGACAGCCAAAATTTATCACTTTTTACTTATTTATTTATTTTGCAAGGCTGTGGCGGTGGCATGTATTTTTCTTCAAGTGACATTTTGCAAAAGGCTTTATTTTCCCATTCAGCCCTAGGGAAAAAAAAATGAAGGAGCAAGCCAGCTCTGTAATAAAATCCCCATGGAGGTAAAGGAGGTACCTTGGTGCTCAGTTGCAGTGGTGCACTGGCTGCTGGACCGCTCAGGTGGCGGAGCAGTTGTCCACCACAATTTATTTTTTAAATTGGGTGCTGAGTGCTACCGGGCTTTCTGGGCAGTGGTAGCACTAAGCTGGGACTTCTCTGCACCCTGCTGCTGGTCAATGTGTGCTGGGAGCAGCGTGGGGTCAAGGAGTGAAGTAGTTGGAACAAGGATGGGGTTTGGGAGAGGCTTGCAAGGCTGTGCCTAGCAGTATGTGAGTCTTTAAATCTCTCCCCTTCCTTGCAGGCACAGCTCCACTTATAGTAAAAATTGTCCCTGCAAATGAAACAAAACAAGAAGGAATTTAATGCGTGAAACTGTTATTAGAGCCCTGAGGGACAGGCTCCCTTAAAGCTTCCTTTAATGAGATTACAGGTGTGATGCTCTTTACGTCTGTTACGCTGTGCCAAATGGGTTTCAAGCCTGCTTGGTGCCAGCCAGCTGTGACTTCTGCAGAGCCACCATGGGTAAGGTGAGCGGGGACACCCAGACCCCAGTGAGTGTCCCCAGCTCCCCAGGAGGGCAGGGGCCCTGCTGTCTGTGCAGGCTGTGCTCCCTGCCCCGAGGACAGGCTCTCCCTTACCCGGCTGCACGGAGCAGCAGCTCCACGTTGCTGCACTTGGATGGTGCCCTCGATTCTGCAAGGGCTGTTAGCGAGGTGTCCCGTGGGACTGCACCCAGGCACCCGCTGGTCCAGCTCTGAAACAAGCTCTGGGTGCAGAGCCCAGGGCAGCATCCCCAATTTGTCTCCAGCCATAGGTATCCTTGCACTGCTCCTTGCCTGGGGTGGTGCTGGGGAGCAGGGTGAGCCCCAGCCCATGCTGTAGGGAAGCACAATTCCCAATTACCATGGGAACAAACAGGCTAAACTCCCCAGCACTGCTTTTCTCCTCTGTTTCCACCCTCCAATGGGTGGAAGATGCTCCATGGATAATAAAGGGCAGCGTTTCCCCTTTGATATCAATCCTTGACTCAAAGGAAAGAGCCAGACGTTTGGAAGGGAGAAAGGAATTGAAAGGCACACAAAGCAAAAGGCACGATCTATAATTGGCCAGCTGTAATTTCATAATTCATCTCGGTGAAACACAATGAAATTGAAAGAGTTTAGATTCTGAAGTGTAATGATCATCAATTAAATTCTGCTGGGGCTGAGCTTCCTTCTCATTTGAATTTTATTTTATTATTATTATTTCTCTGTGATTGCAGGAGGATGAAAACAAAAGCTGCTTCTGGTAGAGGTTGCTGTGGCGGGGCTGGTGGGGAAGCAGTTGGGGAGAATTAGAGGCAGCAATTACTGCTGGGTGACAGAGAAAACCGAGGGAAAGGAGGTTTTTCCTCTGCCTTGCACCAGTCTTAGGCAGGGGAATCCATCATTCTGAGTCTAATCAGCTAATGCTGATAAACTGCCAGCAATAACTGACAATTGAACTGTGGGTTTTGGGCTGGGAGTTCATTCATTTTGAAAGTGCCATAACTAACCCATTAAAAACAGAAAAGCAGAAAAGAAAAGCCCTGGCCCCTGCCTGGGTCCCCTAATGAAGGCTGCTGTTTATTCTTTTAAGCGTGGATGATGATGTGTTTAGCAGCTATTGATGCTGGAGGTTTAGCCGAGGCTGGAAAAGCTGCTGGATGTGTAGAAGGAAGGCGTTGGTGTTTATCCCTGGTGTTTATCCCTGGCAGCCTTGGCCCTGGGTGCTGGTCCTGCCCCAAATCCCAGGGGAGCTGGGCTTGGCTGGCAGGGGGCACGGGGACGGGGTCCAGGCAGGGCAGGGCTGGAGCTCACAGAGTCACATCTCACAGGATCAGGCTCTGAAAATATGGAGCTGGATAGTACATAGCAGTGTCTGTGACAGTCCCCTCAGGGAATTACCTCCCATCGATTGGATCGCTTATTGTCTCCGTGTTAAATTACTGATGCAAATAGGCTTATGCTTGCTCTTCCTGCAAGCTGCTTTTTAAATGGTGAAGCCTCGCTTAGGAGCGCAGTTCGGTGTACGTTCACTTCTGTTTCTGTGGTTAAATACACATTGACAAACGCCACCGTCGTGCAGTGCTCTGGATAAATGCAGCCTTGGCACGATGCAAGCTGAAGCAGGGCGGCAGTGGCTTCCCCTCTCAGACCTCTCTAAGGCAGGCAATGCCTGAGGTTGACCGGGGGGAATATGCAGAGAGTGGTTTGACACCAGGACAGCAAGTCACACAGACTGCTCTTTGCAGGAACTGCACACGGGCTGAGGAAGCGAGGGGCACGTGGCAGCTGCCTGGGCTAATTCATTGCCCTGAGACCAGGGTCACCTCCCCAGCCACGTGGCCCCTCCGTCTGCCCCAGGGAGCTCGGCTTTTACCAAAGCCTCCATCACAGTTCGAAGCTCTGTGGACAGAGGTATCCAGATTTATATACACGTGGGACCTAGATAGCCAGCTTCCCTTAATATAAAAGGGGTCGCTTCTCCAGTAAATCACAGCTGCTGGAGTTGTGCATCCCGTGATACTGGGAATGGGGGAGTTCCCCAGGGGCTTTTTGTTTAGCAGGGGAGATTCCTCACCAAAACACCCCATTGGAGTTGCAGTTTCCAGGTGCTGAGAACCCTTTTTACTAAATTCCTCTGCTTAATTACCCTTGCTGTAAAAGCGTGCACCTGATGCCTGGTCTGCATTTGTCTGGCTTTCACTTCCAGCAACTGAGTTTTTTACACCTTTGTTGTTAGACTGAAGAGCCCTCTACTATCAATTTTTTTGTTCTCTGTGTAGGTATTTAAAGGCTTTGATCAAGTCACCTCATCACCTCCTCTTTGTTAATCTGGAAAGACTGAACTCCTTGAGACTTTTGCAATAAGGCAGGAATTGTGCCTCCGCGTCCCTCGGCTGCTTTGAAAATCCCAGCCAGAGAGTCTAAGGTTGGGCACCTGAAAACGAGAGGGTATTTAGAGAACTCACCCCATTACGTCTTTGTGCTCCTCTCCCCCTTTTGGCACCGGGCTTTGAGATGAGAGGGCTTGTGCTAGTGACGGTTGGAAAGCTTCTGTTCATTTTCTCTCCTTTTTTCTCCTGTGATGGATGGTAACTCCTCAGAAATGGCTTTCCCAGGGAAGCACCGGCTCTTTTGAGTGTTCCCCCCTGGCTGCACTCTGCCCTGTGCCCGTGTGCCTGCCCCCCTGTGCCTGGGGGAGATGGGGAACTGCTGCTTTCTGCTCACTTCTCCTTTGCTGCTTGGCCTCTGCAGGCAGGGTGAGTGCTGTGTTTGCAAACCTTGTGCTCTGCTATTTTCCTCCCCCTTGGTGGTGGTAGAAGAAAATATTGTCTGTCTTTGGGGAGGTGGGAGCAGCAGCATATGCGAGTTATTTTCCTGGAGAGCTGGAAATGACTGCGTGTTCATCTTAGAAAGCTTTCATGGATCAGTCAAGGAGGGCTCGCTTTAATCTAGACCCAGCAGACCCTTCTGCACAACATATTTAGGAGGTTGCACAAGTTAGCTCCAGGAAAGCCTCCTGGGAGCCCACTAAAGCCTATCATCAAAGATGCTTAGTCTTTGCAGGAAACATTGTGCGAAGACTAAATGATCCAGAAAGGGCGTCTCACCTCAAAGGGGTCTGCTTGCCAGCCCTGCTCTGAATTTCAAATTCCTCCGTGTGCTGTGGCCCAGCTCGGTCCCTAAAGGACCAAAGTGCAAGCTGCTCGCTGATGGTTTTCAGGACCGGGCTTACCTGGGCACGTAGCTCCGATGTCCCCAGCGTGCCGCGTCCCTGGCACTGGGCACGGCAGCGTGCTGCCTTCCAGCAGAAGAGAAAACCACTTGTGCCTGACAATTCCCCTTCCTGCCCCTGAACCCCACGCCCTGGAGAAGGCATTGCATGGGTGAGGGTGCTCAGGGATGCTTTGGGGTGGCTGTGCCCCACGGGGGGCTGGCGGAGCCCATCTGGGTGCTGCTCCCTCGATGCTGACTGCTTCCGAAGTGTGGTGCTGGCAGGGGAGGAAGGCTTCCCCCCCCCGGCTGCCCCGCTGTAATGACTTGTCAGGAACGTGAGGATGGACGGGGCGCACCAGGCCCTGATGAGATGATACAGCAAAGATTCCATTTCATCTCGAATTTGACATTAAACTTTAATAGTCTCAAGGACAAGAAGCCAAGAGATATCAGATGTAATGAGATAAAGCAAAGTTTCTCTGACAGCAAATTTGATCACAAATGGGCTCTGAGATTGCTTCTTTGATATAAATGAAACATAATTCATCTTCCAGTGCCTTGAATGGGCTGTGAGGCCATGTATAATAACAGTGTCGCCATTGCCTAGCTCTGACAAGTGCCTGCATGGCACAAGGGGACAGGGCCCCGAGACCCTGCTGCTCTCCTCCGTGCCCCGGAGGGGACCCCGAGGCAGGAGCGTGCTGCCAAGAGCTGGCGAGCAGCTTGCAAGGAGCCGTGCTGCTCCTGTGCACTGCTCTGTGCTCTGGTCTTGGGGGCTGATGGAGGGGGAGAGCACTGCAGGGCTGTGCTGCTGTCCCAGGGATCGCTGGCACCCAGCCCCAGCTGGCACCGAGCTGCTGAGCCCCAGCCTTGCCTGTGCAGGGATCTGTGGTTTTAGGTTTTGCAGTGGAAAGCAGAATGTGGATGGTCCCAGCAGAAGTGCCTGAGGGTCAGTGGGACAGGGAGCAGTGCTGGCAAAAAGTCTCGTTCCTGCTTGCTCAGGATGCTGCAGCCAAAACTGGAGGTCATGAAGCTGTGGTGCTGCTGAGGGGTTTGCTCCTCGTGTGGCTGTGCTGCTTTGCCCAGGTGATGACTTCCCTCCTGCACCAGGACGTTGGCATTTGCAGGTAAAGCGTAAGGAAGCAAGCAACATTTCTCCGTGGCTGCAGTAACTCCTGGGCTCTGGGATTTTTTGTTTTGCTCCTGATTGTGCAAAGCCAACAGGCAAAGCCTTGGCTCACGTGTGTTCACACGAAGGGTTTCCAGCTGCCTGCACACACTCAGAGGCTGCTGTGCCTCGCCTGCCCAACCAGCAAGGGAAGGTGCAGCTCCTGCTTTGGAGGACCCCATCCTGTGACCATCGTTAAGGCATAACGAGGAATGACACAAATCAAGCTCTATCTGAGCTGCCCAGAGATGGAAATAAGTTCACATAGCAGGTTCATTGAACAATTGTGAATAACAAAGCTATTTGCTAAAACCTATCTGATTGCAGTTAGCTGAGCAAAGAAAAGGGCCAAATTAATTGGGTAAATCATTTCTGACAAAGAGTCAGCCAGGCTCTGGTTGTGAAGATTAATTAGTTGGGGTTTGAAGAGATTGAAAAGAGTTGAAAGATGGCCAAATGCTATCAATTAGTCATTTGGAAAGTAGCACCAGCAAGGAGGGCATGGCACCTGGCTCTGTGGAGCGCGGGGACTTGGTGCTCGGGCCAGGAGGGCGGCAGCCTGTTGTTGGAAAACCCAACGATGATCCCAAATCCTGCGCTGTTTGTTTGGGCCAAGCCATACCCTAGGCTCAGCAGGGCTTGGGAACAGCGTGAGCCTTGGCAGCTGTTGCAGGAAGGGCTGAGGAGCGGGGTCTGAGGCTGGGAAGGGGAGCAGGGAGCCACAAGCACTGTGCACAGAGGCTGAGGGTACCAGCTGGAGCGTAAATGCAATGGCAAAGCAGGTGGGATATGAGTTTACTGGGTGCTTTAAAGCCCTCTTTGTGAGAATCAACACGTCCCTGGGTGGCAGAGGAGAGGTCTCGTACCAGCAGAGAGCATTTGTCTCGATGGCAACTTGCTCTGAGGAGCTGCTCTGCCTGTGCCCAGCGCCCCGGCACTGCTGCGAGCGCTGCTCTGCTCGTCTCCAGCAGCCCGGAGGAAGACCTTGGGGCTGACAGTGCTGACACTGTAATTATAATGGATTCATTTTGCACCATTTCCTGATCTTGTTATTATCTTTGTCATCAGAATTAATTTAGCTCTGTGTTTTTCCTTCCCCTCTCCCTTCCCCTTTCTCATTACAAGTGTCTTGGTGAGGATGTGACAGCCCCGTAATGGGCAGCGTGGCAGGTGAGACGTGGAGGTGATCTCCAGTGGCGTGACCTTTCCTGCTGCCTCGGCGGTGCTGCTGAGCTGTGGGGCCGTGCTCCTGGCCCCACCGTGACACCGGGAGCCTCCTCCTGCCCCCCAGCACAGGGGCATCCCCCACTACATCCCTGCTCATGGAGAGGTCACGGTGGCAGTGAAATTTTCCCTTTTCCCATGGCTGTGCCGGGCTGGTTTCCAGGGTCTCTCTGTATTTTGCCTACAGGTGTCTCTCTTGAGCAGCTCTGGGGTGCTCTGAATCGGGCTATAAGTATCGCACCGAGGGGGGGGTTGCCCCTGATGCAGCCCCCCCTGCACACATCTGGAGGCAAGCACCATCAGTGTGCTGGGTGGCACAGAGGCGTCCTGCCACGAGTGCAGCATTGGCTACGTTTTCTTAATCAGCATGACGAACTTGATTTATTTGTTAATTAGCAGACATGCATGAGATTACGTGTGGTTTGGGTACAGTTTAAGCTGAGGGTTCCCTTTGGGGGGCTGTGGGGAAGGCAGAGGTGTTGGGACAGCTGGGCACAGTCCCATTTGTGTGGGACATGCGGGTGTGTGGAGGCAGAAGATGAGAAATTCGGCTGTGAACCTCTGCTTGGTGTTTCCCCAGGTGTCCCCTGGCCCAGTCCTTCCTCTCCACACTGACTGGAGATGTGGGTGCCTTGCAGACCAGCAGTGCACTTAGCTGAGCAGTGCTCTCTGCTTGCCTTGGAAGAGGTTTGGTTTGCCCGTGGCCTTGCGCTTGGCGCAGGCTTCTTGTTGTGATTGCGGATCTGTTAATTGTCTGTGGGGAAACGAACAGGAGGTTTTTGCATGATAAAGAAGCCTGAAAATCAAGGATGACAGCTGCTTCATTTCCTATTTTTTTTTTTAAAAATTATTATCATTAAATTGCTTCTAGTGGCCTGTAATATTTTCGTACAGTCGCAATTACAGCTCTTGGAGGATTAAACTGCGTGCACACACACAACCTGCTAACTTAGTCTAAAGGGCAGCATTGAAGCTCCCCAGTGCAAAGAGAACCAATGCTTCTACCTCACCCCATTTAGCCTAATGAGGCCAGCACAGTGTAAAACCAGAACGCACACGAGCAGGCTTTGATTGTAGGGAACAGGGGTTTGGATAGAAGCAACCCTGGGCTCGGGACCGGCTGGCAGCAGCGCCGAGGCTCCCTGTGAGCATTTGGGTCCCGTGCTGTTGTGCTCCCATTTGTTAGCCTGCCGGCTGTGCTTGCAGGAAGAAGGAGATTGGGATGGTTCTGTGCTTTATAATGCTCTTTTTTTTTTTTTTTTTAATGACAAAAATGACATTCGCTGTTCCCAGATACGTAGCTTAACCGTGCTCCTGCTGTGATTCCCCAGCATCTGCTGGGAGGATGGGGCAGCGCATCCAGCGTGCTCTCCTCGTGCTTTCCCTTCCTGGCTCTGGAAAATAGCACTTGTGTTTTCCAGTGATGCTGTGCGGTGAGAGATTTTTCATTCCCTTCGCCCCCCCCATGTGTTGCATTGTACTAAAACGCAATGGGCTGAGTGCAGGCTGTTGATGGGGTCCTTCCTGCCTGAAACTCCTGGTGAATATGAAAAGTCGAATTGATTCCCTCTAATAAATGAAGCAGTTGGATGTCTCATTTGTAACTTGACATCCACGCCGGCGCTTCAGCTGCTGCTTCTCACCCCTGGCTGGGAGATGCACTTATTAAGATGGCATTCTGCAAAGTTATTGCCATTTACCGGGAGCCAATCTATCTGCAATTCGCTTTGGGTCGGGAAGGAGCTGCTGGTGGGGGCAGAGAGAGCTGGGGGTGGGAGAGAGGTCTGGAAGGGCTTTTGGATGTCTCCTTTCTGCCGATAGATCACTGTCTTGTTCATCGTCTGCTGCTGAAGGAGATCATTTGCTAACCTGGCGGGGACTCCGGGTGCACTTTGTGCAGGCTGGGAGTGGCTGCGGTGAGCTGTGTGTGCGCCAGCCTCTGCCTGGGCTGTGTGGGGCTGGCCATGACTTAGCGAGGGACACCTTGGTGCAAAGCTCTGTGCTGACCCGCCTGCTGCGGGGCAATCTGTTGGGCATTCCCTCGGTGCCCAGCTCTGATCCCCACAAAGCTGATGGAGGTCAAAAATACTGCCTTTTGTAGAGGAGCGGGAAACGTGGTGGGGACCCTCCTCCTGGGCTGGGCAGCACCTTGTTCTGTGAGGTCTTCGGTGATGGAAACAGTTTTGCCCGCTTCCCCTCCCCTCTGCTTTTCTGTTGTGGCTCCTCTGCAGGATTAAAAACAATCACGATAAATCAGAAACCCTCCCTTGGTCTCGGCAAGATGCTGAGAACCAGGAATAAGAGTTTATCCATCCTAAATAATAATGCACTGGAGTTGCCAGCTCCCTGCTGGCTCGATTTGCATGATGCTAAAAATCAATGACCCAGGTGACTCTTTGATGCACAGAGAAGAGAGTCCAAAGGACTCAGTGCTGGACTATCCAGGGACACGCACGATGCTAGAAGCTATTAACAGTGAGGACATTGTCATGGGCTAAACATGCCCTGGATTTCACACCAATCTAACAAAGGGAGTTAGTTGCTGTGAGTGCAGAGCCTGGGCTGATTAAATCTTTGTTTAAGAGCTCCAGAGCTCCATTACCTACATCAGGAGGGAGTTAATTAAATAAGGAAGGTGGGAGGTGGCAGCTGATGTGGCCAGGGGTATCTCCACGGAGGCGCAGCTCGGGCACGGTGCGAGGCTCCGCTCGCACGTTTGCTCTCTGGACACTGTGCCAGACAAGAGCAAGCCTTCAAACCCTGTCTGGTCACGTCAGGGCTGGTGCTTCTCAGGGAGGGGGTGACGTGCAGGATTTCAGTGCCACTGTCTCTTCTGCAGCCCCTGATACTCCTTTCCTTCACTCTGGGTTTCCCTGGAAATTAGTTTTTCCAGGAGTTTGGGTGCTCCTGGGTCCGTCAGCACCATCCTGCATCAGTCGGCTTGGTGAGAGCAGAGCGGTGCCTGCCCTGGGGATTTGTGGCTGCCCCTCCTGTTGGTTCCTGCAGTTATTCCCCAAACTGTCTCGGTGCAGATGAGGTGTGAGCACTAAGGTCCTTCTGTGCAGGGAGGGTTTGGGTACTGGCACCGGTGCCTTTGCCGTCGCTGCCAAGCACTCGTGGAGGAGCACAATTCCACCTGGCTCCACGTTTGAGGAGCGCAGTGGGGATGAGCTGATGGCAAATCAGCAGAATCCCCCTCCAACTCCAGTAAAACAGGCTTCTCTCCAGGATCCCTATTTGTTATTTGGGTATCAGGTTGGCCATAATCTGTTTCCATTTTCATTACGCGTGTCCCTGTCAGGAGCCAGAGGCTCGGTGGCAGGCTCCCCGCTGCTTCCATTTGACTGCATGAGGCAGTAGATGAGATTCCTGCCTGCTGCATGGAAGATCCCCAGTGATAGGAGCTAGATACGCGAGAGGGACCGGGGGGAATATTTCTGCCTTTATTTATTGGAGTGGAAGACATCGCACGCTATTGTACTAAGATGCATAATGTCTCTCTGCTCTCACACTTGCTCTCTTCTGATGACTTGTAACAAATCACACAAAGGGTGTTGCCACGAGGAGGGATGGTTGCACCCAGCAGTACTGCGTGGAGCATCCCTGCTGGTGGAGCTGGGTGCAGGTTTGGGCTCTGCATCCCCAGGCGATGCTCCTGCACGTGTCCAAACCAGCACCGGCTCCTTCCATGGGTGTGTGCTTGGTGAGCTGATGTCGGGGAGGAAGACGAGATGCAGCAGGCATGAAATATCACGCAGCACAGCGTAACATTGCTCGCTCGACATCGCAGAGCCTGGAACCTGTTGGTCCCTCTGGTAGCACTGAGCCTGCTCGGATTTGGCAGTGAATCTCAGGCTTCAGCAGAGCATGGTGGATGCTAGGAACAAACGTGTCAGTATTTCATTGCCTGCCTGACACCGTCCTGCGCTGCCCTTCCTGGAAGGAGACAGATGTACTGGCTGTATTTACTGATGGGGAAACGGGGAGAGTGCTGGTGCCTTCCCAAAGCCACCCTCGATCACAGGAGGTGCTGCATCAGCTGCTGCATGTGGAGTCCGTGATGTGCTGTGGATAACATCTTGATGTGCCTGCTCGGTGCCTCTTGGCTGAGCTCTCCTCCTCCTGCCAAACACAGCCCCCACGTGTGGCACCAGCGAGCAGCCCCCATCCACGCAGCCTGGGCGCTGCTGGCTCCGGGTGCCGGGGATGCTAAAGCAAATCTAATGAAATATGCAAGAAAGTGGTGCAAATAATTTTAATCTGTCAGCGCTGGAGACAGCAAAAGGTGAAAATAATGAAAGAAGCCCAGATGATGTGTGACATCCCGGCTATATCAGCTGGAACAGACACTTCATTAAAGTGCTGCAGTCCCCGGCCAGGCACGGGAAGGGGAGATGTCAGTTAATGATCTCTTACTCGTGGCACATTGGAGCAGCAGGGCCAAAAACCTCCTCTCCTGGGAGGAGCTGGGGAGCTGGTGAAATAAGTGGGAAAAGCAGCACGTAGAAGTTCACGGCAGTGCTGGAGAGAGGCGCTCAGCGGGGACGAGGGGCTGTGCACCCACTGGTGGCATCGAGGCTGTGTGCCTGCCAAGGGCTTGTGAGATCCTGAAAAAAAACGACAACAAAAAATAGGGTTCTTTTGGTCCTGATGGGACTGCTAATTTTTTGCTCTGTGCTCAGAGCAAGACAGCCTCAGTCCGTCCTGCGGGAGGCCTGGCAGCTTGGATGCTTTAAGGGGACTGCTAATCTGGTTTGTATAAAATACTGTTGGCTCCTGTCATTAAATGTCTCCTGTTCCTACTGAGGTCAAGTGTGGTCCTCCCATCCATTTCAATGAGAGAAGGGCAGGCCATAAAACATGCTTTATGAGCATTAGCTAATGAATCCCTCCCACGAGGCACGTGTTAGTGAGGTGGCTGGGAATATTTCTTTTTATCCTTCTTGAATAGATTTCCTTGGTGTTCTGTGGGGTTTTACTGCAGAGCAGTGGTGTTTTTTCCATAGGGGCTGGCAGTGTGTGGACCCATCCTGCACGCTTGCACACGCTGCCTCTGGGCCTGCCACGGAGAGTTTGCTTGTGAATAACCTGTGGATAACTCGATGAATACCGAAATCAGCAGCCAGAGAGCCGCCTGGCTCGCAGGCGCCCGTTATTAATGCACAGACTCCCCCCGAATTGTCGGCTTACTCCAGCTCCATCTCTGGGAGTGAGTCCCATTTGAATGTTAATACCTCTAAGATGAAACCTGGCTGATTAAATTTTAGACTTGCAAATGGATTTGGTAAATAGATGTTAGGAAAGGCGGGACAGAGACTGCCTGCCTTGATAGCAGATACAGTAAATAGCAGCACTTTGTGATTAGGTGAGAGATTCACTCTCGGAAAATGGGAGTCTCGAGGGGCTGTTTTCTGGTGAGAAATCCTTTAAGTAAATAAATTTATGGCAGTTTTTCTTTTCTCAAACAACAAAAAAATCCCATGGCTGTTTCTTCCAGGTTGTGTGCAGAAGGCTTAATGGAAATAAATAAGCAGAAAGGCTGCCAGAGCCCTGCTTGGCCCTGTGTCTGCTGGGTGCCTTGGGCAGGCGGCTGGGTGCTGGCATCCCAGCCCCACTGGGGGCAGCAGGAGGAGGAGGATGGGTGATTTGCTCCCCTCTTTGCTCTCCTTCAATGCCTGAGGGCAAGGAGGTTTGGGTGGGCATTGCCTCTGAGATCAGCACCTGGCTCTGCTGTGGGTGCTGAACCAGATGGGGCAGCACCCTGCAAATGCTGCTGCAGTGATTAGGTAGAAAAATCAGGTGCACAGGGATGGGAGATGCCTCACTGGCTGCTGGAAAGGGCTTGGGCTTGGGTTGCTCCTCTTTGCAGATGGGAAAGGCAAGGAGCAGGGAAGTGGCCTTGCAGAGAGCGTGTCTCAGTCTGGAAGAGAAATCCTCCCCAGCAGCAGCCTCCAGCCCCAGTTGTGGCTGGGGATGTATTAGTCCTGCTTAGTGTGCAGGTTTATTTTATTTTCCCCGTGAAAAAGAAAGCCTATATTTGAAATACCTTTAAAAATGCAGATAGTAGGGCAAACCACATTGACCTGTGTGTATAATATAAAAAAAGATTTTAATAACAGCAGTTGTATTCATTCTTATCTGGAGCAGTATGAAATATTAAGAAGAAAGAGAAGAGGAGAAATAAGTGTTGAAGCTGGAGTCTGGATTTAGCACATATTAAGCCATTTGTCTTGAGCTCCCCTGCTGAGCTCAACTGTACGGGGCTGCTCGAGCCCTCAAGTCTTGAGAGGAAGCCAGTGCAGACAGACGATGCCCGAGGAGGAAGGAAGGGCAGCTCGGCTCCCCGCAGCAGGCAGGTGCTTTCCTGCGAGCTGGTTCCCTCTGTGTGGGGCTGTGCTGGAGCTGGGCAGGGCACGCTGCAGGGGCTGGCCCCTCCAGGCAGCTCCCTTGCTTTGCAGGGGCTGCTCTCCCCCCATCTCCCAGAGCAGCTCTTTTTTCCTGTTGTGTTTGAGCCCTGAGAGCGAGCTCAGGCTCTCAGCCGGGGCAGCCTCTGCAGGGCAGGATGGCTCCAACTGCTGGGAGAAAGAGGGGAGCGGGCACTTGTGTCTCCATCTCTGCCTTCGTCTGTTGGAAGCTGCTTCAGAGCATCTCACTGGGATATGGCAGAGCCTTCCCTGGACTGCTGCCATTCCCAGCATGGGCTGGCTTCCTGAATCCATGGCCAGAGCAGCCCCGGGTGAGGGTGGTGTGGGGCTGGGTCCTCTGCTTTGGGTGACCAAGTGCGAAGGCAGGACCTCATTATGGTGGTGCCAGGGATTTGTTACCATCAGTCAAGAATTATGCTTTCTATTTACCTGTCTGAAATTTCCATTACTTTTCTTGTTCCGTATATTGAAACATACATCATCTGTTCATTAAAGCATAATCTCCAAATTATACCGGCTCCGAGCAAACAAGGTTACACTGGCTGCTTGCATTAGAATGGATCAATAGCGTGCTGTGCCTGCTGCTGCTATTTTGGAGGAAGCGGTGCTAAATCCTCATTTACTTGACCCAGGCTGCACGAGGCAAGCTGAGGGATGCCCTGCATGTGGGAGGGGATAGCCGCTGGATTTTCATTCAGCAGGTGAAGCAAAACCAAGTTGTGAGACAGCTGGTCTGGCTGGCACGGGGCTGGGGGCACGTGGAGCACTTGAACATCACTCGATGTGCGGGGGGAGTTGTGTGGACAGACAAACTGAGAGGCAGGGAGGTGAAGAGCATGTTTTTTACAGGGTCTGTGCGGTGTTTCTGGAAGCTTTCCATACTTGAGATGGTCTCAGATGTGACATAATTCCCTGGAGGAAATGAATCAGTAGAAATACTCTTTGAAGTGGTAAGCTTAAATAAAAAAGTCAGGTTTAGGTTATCTTGCACATCCTGTTGTTTGTGCAGGTGGTAACGGGTGGGTGCTAAGAGCTTTGCTGCTTAGGATCCTACCTGGGAAGGCTGGGGAGATGGGAGGGAAGTTACCTAAAATGAACTAATGAAATCCCACTGGAGATTTCTAATCCTTCCCTTCATCTCCTTCAAAACGAAGCGCTTGATTTTTCTCCTGGAAGGAGAGGCCCATGGTTGAGAAGTCAAGTTCTTCGGGGCCACGGAGGCTCCTTTCCCTCTAGGAACCAGAGCAACCTGTGCTGTACTGGTCCCATCCGTGCATGCCCCGCAGCCTGGGATGGCCACGTGCCAGGCTCAGCGCTCCACGCTGCACACCAGCAGGAGCACAGCAGGCATTATCATTGAGAGGCATTGCTGCAGTACCCTGACCACTATCCTCATGGGCACAGTAGCTGGTTTTGATTTGACAGCATTCATGGGAAAGTATTTTAAATAATACATGAAGTTTCCGTGCAGTTCAAGGCTTGTGTGCGCGTTTAACAGCAGCTGCGAAGTGTTATCATCTGATAAACATGCTTGTTATATATTATGTATATAGCATCCAGATTCATAGGGAGGTTTCTCTGGTCATACAGCTGGGCTGTTTGCCGTGCATATGGATTAGGTTATGTTACTGCCAGTGTTTACAACAGGGATGCTAAGCTCTACTTGCCTCCGCTCAAAACAGCATTGCGATGTAATGGAGAGCCTAATCACTACATCTAATTACCGAGAAGGGGAAATCGATACAGAAGATTTCTGAGAGTCTTAAAATACCCTAAATTCCCTGCTCTCATGGTGCTGCTTGATAGTTTCAGTGGGAACGTGGGAGTTTTTCCTGGGATTTCTTGGTAGCTGTGCAGAGCTCCCTGCCCAGCTCACTTATTTTGCACTGGGGATATCAGAACAATTTAACTTAAATTCTTCTGGTTGGCTCAGGCCACAAGAACCAGAGGGTGGCAGGGCTCTGCCTTCCTGGGCACGGCTCTCTGGGTGTGCTGGGGATGCTGCAGGAGCCCCACAGAGAGCTCTCGTGCTGGGAGAAGGGACCGTGGTGTGTTCCAAAGGCCCTGATAAACTTCAGGCAGATGGAAAAAAAACTGAACTAATTAAAGATAAACAAATGAGTTTGTCCATTTTCAAAGGTGATATGTATTCTGCAAACCATGCCTCCTGGCTTCAGGTGAGGGATGTGGTGGTTTTTGGTGGAGAGATCGTGGCGAGGAGCACGAGCTGTCAGCCTGTGCTTCCTTCCACTGCTACGGGGGGAGAACTATGGGCTGTGATGGGGTCAGGGCCCACGGTCCTTGGACCACCAGCCCGTGGAGCACCAGCTTTGGCTGCCTGGGCCTGGCCCACGGGCAGTGGCAGCGTTGGGATGCCCACCCGGTGGCAGGGCTGTGGACAAAAAGGAGGAAGCTGCGGCTTTGTTTTCCTCTCTGGCTCTTCAGAAGACAGGAGCAAACATTTCCTACACCAGGCGCTGAATGTTCAGGGCTCAGATTTAATCTCATGTTCATTCACATGCTGATGAGGTCCTTGCTTCCCGTGCCAGGCCCTGTTTGTTGTTGGAGCTTCCCCAACCCTTCCTCAGCCCTCCTGGGAGAGCAGCCTTAGTACAGGCTGGGATTTGGGTACCCCCTGGGCACCTCTCAGGGTGCCAGCCCCGAGCAGGAGCTGCTCTGAGGCAGTCACTGAGCACCTCTGGGTTCAAAGGGGGCCTGGGCTCTCGGGCAGCCTCAGCCCTGGCTGCTCCAAGCGCCTCCTTCCCGCTGGGCTCTCCCCCCTTCCTGAGTGACTGGTTGACAAAATAAATCTGTGGGAGAAGGAGGCATGTCTGATCCACTGTCATCTTCCCCAAATGCTCCTGATGCGTTTTCTTTCCTCATTACACGCGATATGTCAAGTCCTCACCTGTGGGAGTGCGGCTCGACATCTCTGCTGCGTGCCGGCCTCCCGAAACGCCTCCCTCTCCCCCAGCAGCTGTTGGACAGGGTCCCTGCCATGTCCTCGTGGAGGTGATGGCACAGGGGAGCTGCCAAGCACCTTCCTGGGTGTCTCAGGGTGTCCCTACCTCCTGGCCCTGCTGCTTTTTGGGGTGGTTTCCACCTGTGGCCTCCTCCCCTCTGCCCCACAGCCCCCATGGGGAGGATGAGACCCCTCCATCTGGTGTGGCGGTGCCTTCAGCTTGCTCGCTCTCTGAGGCTCTGTTCCTCAAGGCCGGGCACCCCCTGTGCTTGATCCTGAGCAGGGAGCAAGCCCCAGCACCTACAGGCATGTGGGCAGGAGCTGCTGGCTGAAAGGCTGAAGGAAAGGCTGAAGGAAAGGCTGAAACACCTCGGTGTGAGGCTTCTGCTTTTGCCTTCTGCAGTTGTGTGCTGCGGAGCCGCGAGCTGAGACCTCCTGTTGGGAAAGAGTCAGGGCTCGGGGAAGGGCGGCGGAGCTGATTCACCTCCAGCACGTCTTTGTGGAGGAGAAGGAGCAATTAGCAGTCTGATAGCAAGATTAATAGCAGATGCTCATAATTAACTCACTATGCATGTAAGCAGCTATTGTCTCCATTTTATCCTGCGTAGATTGATATTCAGGAGTGACTCATTATATAGACAGAACCTATTTTGCCTGCAGAGCGCAGCCACCAGAATGGAAATTGCAATTAGAGCTGGCTCTGTCCCTGCCAAAAGATTTCAGAGGAGAATGCGCTGGGGTGGGACAGGCGCCGCTCGCCTCCTGGAGCGCTGCCGCAGTGGGCTGGCTTCAGCCCTGGCCGGGGCAGCTGGCTGCAGTGGTGTTTGCAGGTCTGAGAGGTGTTGTCCCCACGCTCTGCTCCTGTGCTGCTTCCAGGTGGCAGCTGGAAAGCAGCAGGAGCTGTGCGGTGTGGGACGGGTGCTTCCCCGCACCCCGGGTTCATCGCTGCAGAGCTGCTGCTGCTGGGCTGCCCCAGCCTGGTTTTGAGGAGAAGAATTGAAAAATGCTTGGCGAAATTGGAGAGTGGCCAAAAGCTGCGGAGAGGAACAGGACAAAGTAAGGTCAAATGCAGCAGCTCTCCCCAGCTCAAGCAGTGTTGCTTCTTGCCTGTAAATGCTGTCCGCCCAGTCCTTCCTCGCTGACGTGACCAAACCCTTTTGGCACTTCTGCACCTGATCGTATCCTATCTTAGTGCAACCCAGGACTGTACTGGCTACATCTGCCCTCCCTCCTGGAGCTGGGAGCAGTCCTTGCACAACTCGACAGCCTGCATGCTGACCCCAGCTGCTGGATGTATCACCCCAAAATACGGGGAGCAGCAGCAAAGCATGGGCAGTTGGAGTGTGCATGTACACTTCAGTGATGTCTGCTCATGCCTACTGAACTGCAGGGACTTGGACCCGGCTGCTGTGGATATCCCTGTAATTGCCTGTGTCAATTTGGTTTCTTGGAACAGCTTCTCTAAGGATGACCCTCTCTGGAGGGAGAGAGAGAGAGAGGCGTGAAGCTGCTGCTGTGCTCTATCTCTTTTTCCCTGCTCGCCATCACCTCTTAAAAGCCCTTCACTCAAGATTGAGTCAGGAAAGGCTTATTCATGTAACCCAATAATGTATTTTCACACTGCAGAGACACAGGCTGCTGAGGCCAGCAGCAGCACTGGCCCCTTGGCATGCCCATACACCCTACAAGTGCTGTGCGTGCCCCTACAGGCAGCCAGCTTCTGCGAGGACCTTTGCAGAGCAAGGGCAGTTTTGTTTCTGCCTGTGGTCCTGGCCCAGTGCAGGCACGGTCTGTAGGGTTGATAGCAGGTTGCATTCCTCAGTACCTAGCACCACTGATTCAGGAGACTCCCTGTAAGCTGAGCTGTGAAGCCGAGGCACCAAAGCAAAGTTATTCTGGTCCTGTGCTTCCCGTGCACCGCAGCAGTCCTATCAGATATGTCTCCTCGTGCAACAATGTGCCATGCTTCATTAGTTATGCATAACCTGGATTAAAGGAGCGATACTGTACTGCTGGAGGAACCTCGGCGCTCCTGCCTAATGAGTGTCTGCACCAGCGTGATAGGGTGAAAACCAGAGCAGTGAAAAGGAGCTAAATAATGGTGGTGCGCTCCACAATAAAGGCGAGGAAGGAGAACCCCTGTAGACTTCGTGGGAAGGGAGTGATAAATGTTATGTAAATAGATTCACCTATAAAACACAGGCACTCAGGAGGGAAATACAGTGTGTCTGTGCCCAATTTTGGGGAGGAAGGCAGAGAAGAGCCTTGGGTGGGATGTTCTTTGCTCTCCTCGCTCAAACTGGGACAGTCCCAGCTGTGTTGTGCTGCTGCAGTCGAGCCTGGTGACTTCTTGGTGTGTTCTTAAAGCTCCAGATTAATACCTGCTAAACTGGAAGGGAGCCTTTGTTAAGGAACAGTTGGGAGAGTGCCTCTAGAGATTCACAACAGACCAAAAGCCAGCCAAAAAAACCTAAAATGTGGTGGTTTGGAACCCCTCCAATGCCATGCTGGGACAATAGTTTCCACGTTTTCTCCTCTTTGTTGAATTTATTTCTTTGCTCTCACTTGTTAAGCAGCAGGATTAACCAGAATCGGCATGGAAGGGGAACTCTCTATAGAAAACATAAGAATAATTACAAAAAATGCAGCCCAAGTACCTCCATTATAGCCTTGGCTGGTGTGAGCGAATGTAATGGGGTGACCTCCTGTACCCTGCAGGAGGCTGCTCCAGCCAAGTCTGCAGCTCTGGTGCACCAAGGCACCTGTTAAAGCATCCATTAAACGAGATGACAACACACTGATAGAAAAAAAAAAAAAGAAGTCAAATTACTGGTTGTTTATTTCTTTGCTCGCCTGGCCTCACTGGTGGATGTCAAACCAACTGCTAAAGGCTGCTCCCGTGGGAGTGCTACCTGCAGCCCCCGTAGAGCATCGTGTAGGACACGCAGCTGGGTTTGTGCTCTGCACATGTGGGAATATCACTTCTGTGCCCTTCTGCCCCCTTGCTCCTGGCCAGGGCTCTGTGGTAGCTGAGGGCCCTGACTTGTGGTGGCTGCGCCCTTCTTGCACCTCTGGGTGCTGCGCAGCTCTGCCTGCATGCGGCTCTGCACTGCAGTTTAGCAAAGAATTTAAGTACATGTTTAACTTTTCTAAACCCATGTTTAATATATTTCCAATTAACCAAGGCACTTGAAAATGTGCTGGAATTTAAGCATGCGGTTAATTGCGTTACAGAACTAGCAGCATTGTCAGGTCCAGGTACATACCTAATGATGCTGGATGGATCTGGGAGAGCAGTTGTCCTTCGTCTCACTATGAATCATGCGGGCTTCATTAACTGCCCACACAGCCTGAATGGAGAGGGCCACTTCTGCTGCAAAAACCTTTGCAGGGAAATAGTTTTATTGCTGCTCAGATTGCCGTGACTTGGCTTATGGATGAGAATAGTGGTTGTGTTTCCGTGGGCAAGGAGCGGGCGCTTGTTTTATGGGTGTGGGACACTTTGCAAAGGCAGGTTTGGGATTTTAAGGGTTCAGTTTGGATTGTGTTCTCCCTTCAAACCCATGCCTAGGGAAAGGGATGGTGGGGCAAAGGAAAATGCCCAGACCCCACGCTGGGGCCCTGCTGTACCACACCGGGGAGGAGGGAGGTGGGAAATGCAGGGCTGGCTGCTCCTGCAGGCAGAGGATGCGATCCTCCCCCCGGAGCACACACTGGTGGCTCTCCTTTCAGAGCAGCCCCCTGCTGCACCGTGCACAAAGAGGCAGCAATCAGTGCCCCGGGGGCTGGATGCAAATGCAGAGTGCTGGGACCTGCGAGCAGCAGGGGAAGGCGTGCGGATGAGAGGGAGGCAGCAGGACCCAAGGCAAAGCAAAAGACGGAATTACGCAGCGCCGCCTGCTAACAAATTATCCCATTTGCGTAATCCTTGCACCCCGAGCAGGCTTGCTTTCTGATCTCCTCTGAAACTCCAGAGATAATCAAACATTTTTGGCTAATATCATATGCACGCCTAATTAGACAGCCACGATTACCATCTGGGCTCGGTGCGCTCATGCACGCCGCAGACCCAGGCAGGGGCATTGCTGTGGGGGCTGCTCGGGGGCAGCCCTGGCACTGCCACCGCCTCCAGCATGTCCCCAGGGAACTGTGCTCTGCTATCCTGCTGCCAGAGGGGCTTCTCGCTGTGGATGGACCTGGCAGGCTGGAGCTGCCCTTGGCAGGGCTGGGAGCAGGTACGAGTCCCAGGGTGGTTTCCTTTGAGGTGCTCAGGGTGGGTGCAGCAGCACTGCCCTTGGACTCTGCCACTGCCATGCCCCTTGAGCTGTGTGGTCTTGGACATGCTATGGGGACGTGGCTCATGGCTTCAGCTCCTTCCTCTTCCTCCCTCTCCTCTGCTTCACCCTTGGAGAGGTTTCCAGTGCCAGCCCAGTGGTCGCAGCCTCGGCAGGGCACCGTGTTGGGTGGGCAGCAGGCTGTGCTCCCCGGGGAGGAGGCTGGGAGCAGTCCACGGCTGCTCATTTACACAAACCACAGCCCCAGCGAGGGCTGAGGGTGCCGGGCTGGCAGGGGGGGAGCGCGCTCCTCTGAGCCTCCAGCTCTTCGCTCCCACATCTCCCTGGCTCGCATTGCCTACTAACAGACCGCAAAGGCGCAGGCATATGGTAATGCATATTTAACTGGTATTTACATTCAACATTGTCTCTCTGTAGCACTGCTTCCCTTCCCAAACACTCGGATTCCTCCAGGCTTGCAGCTGGGGAGGCACCGCGGGGTGGTGGTGCCCTTGGCTGGGCTGGGAGAGGCGGTGCGGGGGTCTCTGTGGCCCAGCGCTGCTCCTGCTCAGCAGTGCCCTTCGTTAGTGCAAAATGAGCTCGTTGGGGCAGCTTCCTTGGCAAGGAGCTGAAATGCAGTGGCTTGCTTGTTCCCGGCATGCTCCCATCTGGGCTGCTGCTCCTAGACCAGGGGCTCAGACAGCTCGGTGCAGATAAGGGAAACCTTCTACAAAGCTACTTTTCAGAGGGAAAAATGACTTTTGTTTTCAGAAGTGGTCCGTGGGAAGGTTCTGCACAGAGCCAGAGCTTGCACCATGGGCATGATGCTCCCACCAGCCAGGCTTTCCTCCTGGCTCACACCCATCTCTACTCTTGGGGGATCAAATCCCAAGGGAAGTGCCTCTGTCAGGGCTGGACATGGCGAGGTGTCTCCTGGAAACTCTTTCTGATTATTAAGAAATGCAAAAACCAATTAGGAGCGGAGGAGAACTGTTAAGGCAAAAAAAAAAAAAAAGCTCCTGTTCCAATTGACTCCGCTTCTTAATCTCAGTGCTCAGGAGCTATCGTTATTCCAAACATACAGGCATAATAATTAAACATAATTACTTGTAGGTTCTGGGCTGGTGACTATCTATACCTAACGCTCCTAATGAAATTTCTATTAAGAAATACACCGACTGTTTAATAAATAATAACAATGCTGCGCTGTCGAGCCATTCAGAAGGGGCACAAAGAGGTTGAGGACCCCAACAGGGCTGGCGTGGTGGCGTTCCTGGGCTGCTGCCCTGTCCCCCTGTCTGTAACAGACCCTTCAGGGCACGGCGAGCAGTGTCCCCACAGCTCCTGCCCCCTGCATGATGAGCAGGGTCCCCGTGGCCGTGTCCCTGTCCTCCCCCAAAGGCTCTGCCCTGGCCCCGGGCTGCCCGTGCAGCGCTTCTGCACAAGGTGCCTCGGGGCTTTTAATGTCTCTGTATAAATGTTAAAAAGCAAATGATTATTTTAGTAACGAGAGCGTCACTGGAGCTCCAGAGAGAGAAATCACCTGTTTAGCACGGAACCCTTTCCTTGAGAATTAATCCTAATTTAGGATCCAATTATAAACATCGAGGGTGATATAATGGCCTGAAACATTAGTCAAGGCAAATTCCATAATTGATGACTGTTAATATGAAACAGTTTGAAAATGAGGACGCATTTTGTTTTTAAATTTTACCTCCTCCCCCTCCTCTGAGGAATCTGCCAGCTTCTGGAGCAGAGCACTTCAAGAGAACAAAGACCCTTTGAAAGCTCCTTTTTTCCCCCACTTTCAATGCTTATCTGAAAGGACATCTTTTTCCCCTTAGTTGCTGTAATCATAAAAGCACAGGTGACAAACTGCTTCATACCAGGCACCATCAATTTGAAGTCAGGTTTTTTATATATTATATATATATATACACGCACACGCACGTATATACACACACACACACACAGAAGGCGGCAGCAGCATTCAGAATTGGTGCCGGGGGATGATTCCTATCGGATCACCGGGGAAAAGGGAAGCCAACAAACTTGACGTGACAACTCTTATCACGGGCTCTCCCTCTGCTGCGGGTGCCGTGCTGCTGGCTCAGGCAGCTGGGGGCAGCTCGGCTGGCGGAGGGTGTTCGGCTTTTATCCGGGGGCTGCTGTGATCCTCTTAGCAGTGCCAGGGCCGGGGGGTTGGAGGGACACGTTATTACTCCTCGGCCGCCAGCAATGCTTTGCAATGGCACCGTAGGCGAGTTTTTCTGGGCTTGTAAATACTTTCATCTCCGTGCTGCGCTTTCTGTTACTGCAGGAAGGGAAGATAACTTTTAGTGTTATGGCTCAAAGTTGCCCCGGCATAATGTCAGCGGGCAGCTGATGGAAATGGCTGTGTGCTTTCATTAGCGATATGCTGATTTTTCACCCGCCCCGGGTTGCTCCAGGACAGCTAACAGGCTGTGGTGCAGCTGCAGCAGGCGTTTGTTTGGCCTGGGGAGCTGAACGTCCCCTCGGTCCATTATTACACATAGATGAGGGCTGCAAAATCCAGTTTGTGCCATTGCTCGGAGCTCCGCGTACGTGCCCGTTGTGGACGTGTCAGCCTGTAGCTGAGGCAAAATATCTGCAAAAGACATTTTGTTCACAGAGCTGGATGACAGATCCACAGGTTTAAAGGAAAGGGGCAATGTGTGTGCGCCCAGAGACTGCAATCCAGCCGCATAAATTCCTTCCCTCCAACGACTGTGAATAATAAACGGGTTCATAAAGATCAGACTGCGCCCAGAAGCTGGGATCTGTCCCTCTCACGGTGCCAGCATCCCCGGGAGAGGCCTCGGGACGTGGGACATGGGATGTGGGACACTTGCCCCCGCTGCACCCCGGGGCCGTGCGGGATCGGCTGTGGCTGCGTTTCCAAGGTGACTATCGCCTCCGCCAGTCTTTGAACTCGGAGGTGATTTCTTGTCTCTGAACACAACAGCAGGTCCGCGAGCACTTCCCAACACAGCGCCGAGATGGCTCTGCTGCCCGGGATGCTTTTCTAAGTCTGATCAACAAAGTGTTTTGGTCAGATAAGAGTGACTCGGGTTGTCACGCGCTTAAATAAATAAATATGTCTTTCTATAACAAACCTGCTCAGCAGCATTGAAAAAGCTCTTTTTTTTTTTTCCTTTTTTTTTTTTTTTCTTTTCTTCCCTGCTCTGTGTTTTTCTTCTCCAGCTGAGCCCTGGCTGGGCAGAGGTGAAATAGCAGTGAAATCAAAGCCCCTCGGCGAGCTGGGGGCCTGGGAAGCAATATGGGGGGCTCCAGACAGTGATGGATGGATCGGGAAGGCCGTGGGCTTCCTTCATGGACTTCCTTGCACTGTCGAATTTAATGATCTGCAGCCTCGGAGGTGCCACGGGGCATGGGGGAGCCAGTGTGGGGCAGGGGCTGTGGGGCCAAGGCTCTGCTTCCCCTTGCTGTGATGCTCAAGCACTCATCTCTGTCACGGGTTTTTATCTGTAATCATTTCAGAATGACAGAAAGCGGAGGGGAAGGAAAATCCGAGGCAGTTGAGAGTTGCCCTTAGAGGATAACTTCATTGTTGCAAGCTTTAAAACATGAGCACCAGAATCTGCTCCTAATTCGGTGCCGAGCAAACACCCGCCCCATGCAGCGTTTCGCAGCTTTGGCCCTAAAAAATGGGCACACGGCTCAGCAAGCAGAAGGATGCATGGCTGGCCGGGTATATTGGCTATATCCAAACCACCTCCGTGGCCCTCGCTTCTTTGCACTGCTATTCCACATCCACACAGCCGCTGCTCCTTTCCCCAGCGGGGCTGTTGCAGCTGGGAGCCCGACCCCGTGCAGGGGTGATGCGGGGCTGCCTCCCCCCCAGCTGCAGCGGGGCAAGGTGAACCCACACAGCGTTTAACTTGGCTTCTTTGTGGGTTTCTGTGTGGCTGGGTTGATAGTGATGCACTGTTCCTAGCGAGGTGGAGCCTTCCTGGAAGGGAATGGGGGCTAACACAGGCGGCTCGCAGCAGCCTCTGACAAGGTGGCTGTCTGTCTTTGTGCCACGACAGCTCCTTGAATTCTTGTAATTTATCTGTATGTCTCTGCACGTCTGTCTGTCTAGATTTCTGTAGCTCACTTATTCCCAGGGCAGATGAATGTTCGCAGTGGATGTCTGCCGGTGCCATCAGTCTCCTGCCTCTAGCAGGCTGTTGGATGCCTCTCCCCAAACCCATCGCGAGGGAGCAGCTCCTCCTGCCTTGGCAGACCCCAGGGAGCCGTGTTGGGTGAGGAGGGGCTGGGGAGACGCCGTCCTGCGGCCCCCTGTGTCCTCTGCTGCCAAACCTCCTTCCTGGAGGTTAATTCAGTCTTAATCTCGGGCTCAGCGAGTCACAGGTCGGCACTCCTCTGTGAGGGAGGACAAGATAATCTGCTTATCTCCGAGTCCATCACACTGTCACAGCCCTTTCTGCCTGAGGAGAATTAGTGCAACACTATTAGGGATTACGTCCCCCACCACCAACCCTGACCTCCCGTAAATCTCTCAAGCTTCCGTGCCCGAGTGATGTGCTGTGGGAAAGTCGTGCCAAATGCTAATAGCACTGCATCGTAAATCCCTCCTCCTGCACTTAAAAGCCCGTAATTTCTGCTCCACCCCAGGCTGCAGCGTGTGCCTGGTGGTGGTGTTTGTCAATAGGGGCTGTGGGGGTGGAGGAGGCGAGCAGGGGACCCGCCTGTGTCCCCGCTGTGCTGCTGGGGCAGTGGCCGCCCCTCGCTTCTGTGTTCATCGCAGGGGAGACGACTCCCTCCATCCCACCGAGAGCAGAGGTGGTTCCCATCTGTGCCTGGCTTTGGGGATGCCCAAATCTGCTCGCTGCTGGTTTGCAGCATTTCCCTGTGGGATGTGAGGTGCAGCCTGGCTTTGCGTGGCACACAAACCTCCAGACCTGAGGCCGCTGTGCTTTGTGCTGCGCGGCGCGGGAGCGCACAGAGCAGCTTTTGGCTCAGGGCCTGAGATTTCAGGAACTTCCGATAATTCAGGGAGGCATCCAGACGTACCCAAACACCCAAGGCACCAGCCAGCACCGCGCTGCAGATCTGCAGTTTAATCTTTGTACTTCAGGTGCTTCCAGCTTCAGCAGAATGCGTGCTGAAGGAAACTGCTTTCCGTGAGGATGCCTGGAAAAAACAACTTAATAAATGAAGCCGTGGGCAGGGAAGGGCCTTGCTTGCTTATTAATTGCTAGAAGAGGTGTCACTGACCAGAGCATCCTGGTGGCGGGGAGGCAAGGCAGGGCTGTGTGGGGGCAGGAGAAGCGTCCCTGGCTGCAGGGAAGCGCTGCAGCACGGCACAGCGATCGCGGCACACGTCAAAGTTTCTCCTTCTCCCTCGGTGACATCCCTTTGTAAGCAGGTTTCAAAGACGGCTCTCTCCCTTCCCCTTCTTTAGGAAGGTTTATATAAAACTTTAATTATAGTAGCACTGTTTAAAAGGGATCATTACACCTCATGAACAAACAGCAGTCAAAAGTGCTACACAACTCCGCGGTGAAATATCAGGGTGACAAAATACTCACGGTGCTATCTGCAGTGTGTCAGTTCGTTCAGTGCTGTATAACACCTCAATTTGTAAGGAAGATCGCGTGCCATGCCCTATGATAAATGTTTAAATGAGGCGTTCAGACGAGTCAGATGTTGAGGAAGGAACCGATTTATCCTTCTGCAGAAAAACATCCCTGGCACACCTGCTAATAACCTGCAGATGACAAAACCCCTTTCTGAGTGAGCAGCGCTCGGCTCTGCAGCAGCAGCGCGGGGCAGCGGAGGGGATAGGGGAGATCTGAATGCAGGCACCTGTGCTAGACTCTAATTTCTGATTCAGGATGGCAAATGAGTGCTTTCAGGGTCTGGCTTTCAGCGGGTTCTCCCCCAGGTTTTGCCCCACCTGCATCCCGTGCCGTGCTCAGCCGCAGGGCTGGGACCCTGGAGCAGCGAAGCCGGGAGGAGCCGCCTGGCTGCTGCCCAGTGCTTTTATCTGCGGAGCTGTAGTTGCTTAGCAAAGGGTGATTTTGCACATGAGGAGGCTCAGGACGAGGAGGAATGACTCGCCAAGGTGACCGTGGGAGCCGCTCCTGCCTCTCCTGCTGCGAGCCCTGCCCAGCCCCGCAGGACACCCACTCCTACGGGCACAGCGGCTTGGAACTGCGGGCGGCGTTGGAGGACAGCGTGGCAAATAATTGCTGAGCGCAGGGGAATCCATCTCCAGCATTAGGGGTGGATGTGGAGTGCCGTAAAGCAAAGAACCAATATAACAGTCTACATAACACCATTAGTCTGGGAGCGAGGCATTTGATATAGAACAAGAGATGGCATGAGCCAACAGGTCTCTACTTTATTTTTTCCTTGCATTTAATACAATGTTCTGGATGCCGCTTTCTATGCTCCATGTGTTTTATTGTTTTGCTCACCCTGAAAGAGGAACTGCTGGAGGTTTGATAAATGGATCGAAATGTTTGGCTGGCTGTCGCCGTGCTTTCCCTGTGCTGTCTGAGTGAGCAGATCGTGTCCCTGAGCTGGGGAGACCCAGGGTGGGGTCCCTGGGTGTTTGTGGAGCAGGGTGGGAGATGGCAGAGTGCGGGGGAACAGCAGGGAGCACGTGGGGGCCGAGTGGCAGGGACACCCCGGATAAAGGTGGGGGCATCAGCCCCTTCCACCCCTCCTGCCCAGGGCTCCCACCAAGCTCTGACTGCGCTGCACAGTGCTCAGCCGGCTAGGCAAATGCTGGCTGGGATGGCTCTGGAGCCTGTCCTGATGTCCCTGGTGGAGAGTTAATTCAATTAATGATTTTGCAGATGAAAGGGAGCTGAAGGAGTGCGGGGGGGACCTGGGGAGGGGAGAGTGGAGCCAGAACGGGTAGCAGAAAGCATCCCCAGCAGCATCTGCTTCCCCGGAAGCAGCGCAGAGCTCTGATTATCATCCTTTGATGTTCGTGGCCAAGCCTGGATCCGTCCAAGTTCCATCAGCTCCATCTCCCCATTAGCGCCGTGCCCCTGCCGTCGCCGTCTGACGGGCTCTGATGAAAGGAGTGGTGCTGAGACTGGGGTGGCCCCCGCCTCCTCGCCAGGACTGCTGCCTGGCGTGGTGGGGGGACGTGGGGAGGGGGCTCCCGGCCCCCAGGTCCTCGCTCTCGGCTGGGATTTCAGGTGTCACCGCGATGCAGAGGAAGGGGGACGCTTGGAGAAGTGGCTGAGCAAACCCCGTACGAGCGAGCTGGGGAAGGAGCTACCAACCGAGAAAGCAATTTTGAAAGACAAATGTAATCTGTGGATCTGAATATCCACAAGTGAAATAGGAGGAAAGATAAAAGGAGCAAAAAGTCGGGGAATCCAAGCAGCGCCGGTTGTACTTCAAAGGGGAAGGGAGCTGGCTTATAGATTTACTGCCAGTTGTGGTTGTGCCTGCACAGAGGAGAGCCAGCATGGGAGAGAGCTAGGGACGCGAAGGAAAGGGAATTTTAAAAGCAGAATTTCAGACGTGTGTTTCCCCCTGGGTGAAATTACACAGAGAAAGATTCTGGCAAAATACGAAAGGGACCGAGATGAAAGCGCAGCCCAGAATATACATTGCAAATGACATCTGTCCGGGAGGGACAGGGCTCGCTCAGAAGCAGGATGCCTGCAGTCTGGGGGTCCAACACCCCCAGATTTTGTGGAGGCTGGGGGGCAGAATGGGTATTACCTACACACAGGTACTGCAAAAGAGCTGATAACTCCCGTTAGACCCCTCAGCTCCGCTCAGTGCTTTGATTCAAGAGCTATTGATTAGAGCTGGGCAAGCCACACAAAAATGAGCCGGGGATACTCATTTGAATCTGCAAGTGTAAGAGGATTTGCAGGGCTGAGAGCTGGAGCGGGCTGAAACCACACGATGCTTCTCAAGGGAGCTCTCCCGTGCAGGCACACCCAGCACCTTGCTGTGGGGCTGTGCTTGGCCACCTGGGGAACAAATGTCCCATGTCCCCAACCCAGTGCACCCAACTGGGTCTGCAAGGGGACCCCGCTGGTTTCCACCAGCTTCACGGCACAGAAAGCATCGTTACAGGGCAAAAAGGGAGAAGAGAGGTGGTGGATGTGGCCCAGGCAGAGTGGGTGTGGGTGCTGTAGGGGCGTGTGGTGCTCGGGGTGGAGGGGGTCTGGACCAGCGCTGGTCCCTATCAGGATGCTTGTGCATGGCACGGGCTGCCCGGGTGTGCTCCCCGTGGCGAGGGGAGATCTGTGCACACAAAAGCCAGGAGAGGGTGGAGAATGAAAACAAAGGGAACCCAGCAGCTTCAGAAAGGTTGCTTTTGCTTGCGGCTTAAAGCGCCGGGCAATAATAATCAAGATTTATCGCTTGGCAATCACCATGGCAACGTCAAAACACCAGTGGGAGAGATGCGCTCCTGCTCAGCCGGGGGGGCGGCAGCTCGGGTGCTGCAGTGCCTCCCCTTCTGGTCCTCAACCCAGAAGAAGGCAGAGGCTGAGCAGAACCTCGGGAAGGAAAGCTGGATTTGAATTGTGAAGGAAGGCACAATTCCAGCCTCCCAGCTGCTCTTTGAGTCCCGTTTGGCCATCGGGCCTTGCCGCAGAAATGTTAGAGGCAGGATGAGAGCTGAGTGCAAACAGAAGAAATGCCAGATTTGTGCACCGGCTTAACACAGCGGTGTCTGCAGCTCCCAGCAGTGCAGGAAAATCCTGGGGTGGTCCCAGCACGCAGGGCAGCCCGGCAGCAGACTGCTGGTCACGTCTCTCCTACCATCAGTGCTGAGCTTTGGTAGATATGCTTTTGATAACCCAGCTGCATTTGTTTCGCATGCAGCAACTCCCTGCTAAGTGGACACAGAAGCGTGGAGCTGAGCGAGGCTCAGGGAGGTGAGGTCTGGTCACCATCACCCTGCTCCTTTCCCCCAGGTCCCCAGGGCTGAGCTGCTCCCTTCCCAGCTCCAGTCCAGACCCACGATTGCTGCCCCAGGGCTGGACACACGGAGGGCTCAGGGGCGTTCGTGCCAGATATTAAGACCCAAGTCCCCTCTCGCTTCTGTTGCTGTTTGTGAACTGAAGCCAGCGCCCTGACTCCTGATTTACGCTGCCATAGCACGGAAAGCAAGCCCGGCCCTTTGTGTGTCTATATTGCCGTTTGGGGTGGTGGGGACAGATGCTCTTGCTGGAGGGAGTATATCTGTTGTGACTTGGTGATGAGAGCTACGGCGAGGAATTACAGCCTTGTATTTCAGTGGTGTGTACAGGAGAGCCGTCAGAAGCAGGCAAACCTCTCAATCCATTTATCAAAGAGCTTTGCAGTTCAAGGTAGAGAGAGAGCATGAAAAGAGCAGAGAGGCGATCAGTTGCTAAAGCTTTTTAAATAAATAAGGAGATGGGGAAGGGGGTAGGAAGACAGAAGGAGAATTGTTCTTATGATTTACAGAGCTTGAGGGTAAGGGATGAAAGGGGAAATCTTCTGCGGGGTACATCATAAACCTGTGGCACGAGCCGCTTCAGGGCTGGAAGCGTTGGAGCTGCATTTTCCAGTGGGAAAGTTTAAAAACGACATCTCTCTAGGACATGCCTGCTCACAGTAATTGCCGCCGTGCAGGCGGAGCAGTTTGCCTCTGCCTCTTGTGCTGGCCAGGGTGAGATTTTGAGAGGGCCTCTGTCAGGAGAGGCACGGCCAGCCTGGGGGACACGGCTCCCCCTCTGTCACCGTCCCCTTCCCAGCTCCTCCGCACACGGGGGCCCCTCAAAAAGTGGAGGAGAAGAGGCTCCTCTTATGGGAGGTGTTTGTCTTGCTGCATCTGTGGGCTTACAGAAAGGTGAGAATGGGGAGGGTGCTTCTAATGCCACGGTAAGGAAGCAGCACCTGCCTCTGGGCAGCAGGGTGAGGCTTCGTCCCCGGGGAGGAGGAACTGGGGACCGCCAGCTCCTCTCCTGCAGATCCAGTGCCAGGCTGCAGGGGCTGAACCAGCCTGTGGAGTTAGTAAAACCCTTTATTTTACATTTGATATCTTGTTCAGATCAATATGGATTCCTTGAGCAATTCGGGGGCTTGTAGTCTCCTGATTAGCTGTCCCCTTATCCAGTTAGATTTTTCTTATCTGGAGGAATTGTTGTTCCGAGGTACATCTACGGCTGCAACATGACCTTACAGGCAAGGGTACGATAACGCGGCGCTGGGAGTGATACAGTGCAGCGGGCCCGGAGAAATACGGCTCCCGGTGCTGATTGCCTGCGCTGCCCACCCTCCCGCCAGCCCCTCTGCATTATCTCCCTGTAAATTGTTTATGAAAGCTTTTGTTGCCTTCCCAAGGTGAGACGGGGCAATCCGGAAGGCAAATATATAAATCTAAACCGCTTAAAGGCCCCCGCAGCCACGGGGAGGAGGAGGAGGGATTGTTTACTGCGGCTGCTTGCATATTTTAGTGGCCTGCAGTCTCCCTCCAGTATCTGTTTGTCTGATGCACTTTGATGGGAGTTTATATTAACCGGTGTGGCTCGTAAGTCTATTTACAGCCCCGGCATCTTTGGTGAATTTGTGTGAGATGCTCCAGCCTGAGATTAGTCAAATTGGAAATAAATTGCTTGTTAAATAAAAAACCTCTACAGATGTGACAGTGATGAATGAGGGAGGCGAAGGGGATGCAGAGAGGTTGCTCCTTTCTTGAGACGCCAACGAAAATCTTGGCTTTGCTGAGACAAACTTGGTGGGCTGCGTGGACCCGCACCCCTCTCGCCTTCCCGACCTCGGGCCCCAGCCAGGGAGCGGCTGGGTTGGAGCACAGCACCCCAGGGCCAGGAGCTGTCCTGGCTCTGCAAAAGGATGAGCTGGGGCACGGGGTTCTCCTCGGTGCTGTCGGTGCCGGGGGGATCGGCCCCAGGGCCAGGATGCTCACTCCCAGCCCAGGGATGTTCGCCTGTGCTGCTGCTGGGGCAAAAACGCGTGGTTTTGGGTCATCAGTGGCTGTGTCTGCTGGGGCTTGGTTCCCTCCCTGCTCCCTCCTTCTTGGTGGGCTCTCTTGTTTCTCCTAATTAGTTCATGGAAGCAAATACAGGCCTGACAATAAAGGATAGATTTGTTGGGTCAGGCACGATACCAGTCCCTCAAATGCCATCTGACACTGGCACAGGCTGTACTCTGAAAACAAACAGCTCTATTAAATTCAGTGCATGCGTGAGCTGCTCTGGAGAGGCTGTCTCCATGGAGCACCTATCTGCTCCTCCTCTTTGTCTTCACTGGAAAAATAAGAGCGGCATGTTTTTGTGTTTTTTTTTTTTTTTTTTTTCTTTTCTTTTTTTTTCTGTGGGATATCCAACTCCAACTTATTTTGCCCTTTTGTAAAAATCATATGGAGATGCATCTGTGCGGCTTTAAATTGAGAAGCCAGCCCCAGAGACAAGGTGCACTGCTAAAAGCAGCCAGTGACCGAAGCCAGGCAACTGTGTTTTTTTTCCCCCGACACCTGGTCGATTATCTCACTGGGAAGGACCAGCGCTGCGAAGTGCTTGAGGGCTGAATTTGGCAAACAGCTTTGGCCAAGAAGGTGTGGAGGAAAAATTTATGAAAAAGGCCAAACAATTCAGAATTTCCAGAATAAATGTGACCACCTTTTGGTCCTGATGCCATCCCTGCACCTGGAAGGCACGGATGAGGATGCTCCTGGGTGTGAGGGCTCGGGACTGCTGAGTGGTTGCACTGGGGCACCCCATGGGAAGGGGCTGCAGGGTGGGGGCTGTGTATCCCACACACCCACCCCACACCGCCCTGGCTCTGCTGTGTGAGGTGGGCAGCTCGCCCACCCCATGCTGCGGCACGTCTCAGCACCCTGGCTGCGAGGGGCTGCGTCCCTGGAAGCACCCAGAAAAGTCACTCGTGGTCATAGCTTCTTATTCGCCTCTCGCTTCCCATTGTGTGTAAATTGCCCGGAGAATCTGGAGAGTATTGATTTTATTTCTGTGCTGCTTTAGGCCTTTTTCCAGGCGGTGAGCAGTGATTTCCCAGCCTGGACTCGGTCACGGCTCCGTGCTGACAAACGGCTGCAGGGCTGCGCGGGGCTGGCGTGCCACCGCCGAGCATCCTCGGCTGCCCGTGGAGGAAGGCACTGCTGCTGCAGAGCCATGAGGGGGAGCTCAGATCATTGCAGTTCTGCAGGGCCTGCACAACCAGCAGCCACCGGGAGCTGCTGGCGTTTTGTTTTGCTGAGGGAAGGCGGCATAGCAGGCACTCCAGGAGAGCCCTTGTTCACCTCTCACAGGTGTTCCCTTCTGTGTCGGGACCGCATGATTCGGGTTCCGAAGTCTATGTCCCTAAATAAATATCCCTAAATCTATGTTCCTAAATCCCTAAAGCACCCACAGCATCACCGTGTGTGTGCTTGGTGTGGTGGCGGGCTGGTGCCCACTGCAGCATCCTCACCCTCGCCTCTACCTCCTGCCTCCTGGGCAAGGTTGTCCCCTGCACGTTGCAGAGAATATTTCTCAGTGCTTGCTGATGCCCTGCAGTGGTGCGGATGCTGAGGTGTGCACCACCATGAGCACCTGCAAGGGGACAGGGCTTGGGGTCAGCAGTGGGGTGATGGAGGCAGGAAGCTCTTGGGGCTTCCCCCCAGGGACACAGGAAGGTCCCCTGCCTTGCAGGGAGTCTGGAACTTCTTTCTCCCTTGTCTCTGCTGGCCAGGCTCAGGCTTGTAGCAGAAAGAGCAGTAAATACTTGTGCTTCTCTGTAGGACAGTTTTATGGAAAAAAGGTAAATTCCTTCCTATGTCTGCAATTATTTTATTATGCAGCACTAATGAAAAATACACTTGAACGTCTAAAAAAGGGCCTATGGTAAAGAGTTACTTAATGGAATAAATCACTTTAAATTAAGCAATTATCCCCTTGATTTTTTTTTCTTTAAAACACCAGCTGGCTAAAGGTGCTTCAGTTGCGTGTTTAATAACAGCAGTGTGAATGGTGCAGCACAGGGCAGCGGCGTGCTGCTGGCAGAGGTCTGACTGCAGAGCTGTGCGGGGGCATGGAAAATGCCTCCTCCTTTCCTTCTGCACCTGATTCCGGAGCTGGGATTGAAACTGTTTAGGAGGCTGGGGAGAGCTTGCAGGGGGTACAGGAGGTACAGCCCCGTTACTTGGGGGCACTGGAGAGAAAAGATGGAGGAGTACCCGGTGAGTAAATCATGCGTTTTAGCAGCGGAGGCAGAAATGATGGGATCAAATGAGGGAGACAGCGTGGCTCCGCTGCGCTGCCCCTGGAGAAGGGCGCTGCTCCGAGAAAGATGACCGGAGCTACCCGATGAGACACCTGTCAAATGCAGTTTCCCAAGCCAGCCTTTACCTAAAGGATGAACACGATTTGCATCAGAAGCCTTTGGAGCTCGTTCAGCTGCTTTCCCGAGGCAGAGCAAACCTTCCCTTCCAGCCCGCTGCTGCCACTGCAGCCGTGGTTCGCGTGCCGCTGGCAGCAGCGGCTCGGAGGCAGCGTGGCCGCAGCAGATCCTCATCCTGCGGTGATGCCAGGCGGCTGCTGTGAGCGGGGAAAGGAGGTGATAAATAAACAGCTGAGCTCTCCGAGGCAGAAATCAGGCTGTGAGTTGGGCTAAGGTTATCTTGTGGTTTATAAATATTAAGGGGCTCACCGCGGGGCATGGGAGGAGCCCTGCAGTGGGTGTCCCCGTGCTGGGCGCGTGGGACCCCTCCTGGCTGCTTCCAGCCTGGGGTCATGGCACTGCAGCCACCCAACCTGGGGTAGCTGGGGCACAAAGTGCTCCCTGCAGGGTCAGCCCAAGGGCTGCAAGTGCTCGTGCTGGGCCCCAGTGCCACCGCCAGGCCTGAAAGGATGGGTGGCTGTGCTGAGCCTCGGCTGTGCTTGCGTCAGGAGGGTGTGATAAGGACTGGCACACACACACCTATCAGCTTGCTGGTCTGCTGAGTGCTCCTGGGCCCTTCACACTCTCTGCTCCCAGCTCCCCGGTTGCATAAGAGATCTGGCTTTATATAGAAAAACCTAATAGTTTTTGCAACTTTCTGAGCAGCTCCTGCGTGGTCGCGTTTGCCTCTCTCTCGTCTCACACAGCTGGTCGTACCGTGGGGCTGGAACCATTTTTTGTTCTTGTTGTCCCCAGCCAACCCAGGGGCGTGCCGTGCTGCTCTCATCTGCAGGGTGGCTGATGGCCACTGGCATTTAGCCACCTCATTCCCATTCAGGACCTCACTCCATGCCTATCAACCTGGTTTCCCCATCCCCGTGCCACTGGCATCCCCTCCCCGTCCCAGCCCTGCCACCAGCACAGGCAGCAGCAGAGCAGCACCCAGCCTCATCCCCCCGATGGTTCCACCCTTCCCTGGCTTATTTGTTAAATATCCTGTAATTAAATAGAAATAAAAGGCTCCTACAGATTAGTGGGTAATTATACTTAATAGGAACAAAATGAATATTCCTGGTTAACCATTTGAGTTTGGGAAGCAGGTGGCACGTAACCCCGTGTTTACCTAAAGGACAGCGCGGTAATTAACCACGTGCTGCCTGGTTAATCTGAGCCCTGCCCAGCGAGGCTGCACGAGAGGCAGCTCCGTGCCAGGATGGTGCTGGGCTGGCTCCTGCCTCGTGGTGGATGGATGGGCAGCCTCATTTCTCTGTCAGCAAGCAGCAGGGCACGTACAGTCCTGCAGGCCGGCAGGGTCTGGAGGGAGAAGCTCGTCAGCTCTAATCGCTGCCCGCATTGTTCAAGAGCAAAAGAACTTGCAGAGCTTAGAAGTTCTTGTTGCGAGCTCTCCGACACCTTATTAAACACCTCGGCTCTGCTCTGACAAGCACTGCAGCAGCTGCTGAGAGCCGTGAGGCCGCCGAAGGTCAGCCTGCCCGAGATGGGTGTCTGTCCATCACGCTACGCTCCCCGGGGTGGCTGCTTCCTTCCCCGTGCGGCTGGGGCAGAGCCCAGCACCCTGACGGGGCTGGAGCAGGATGCGTGGAGCAGGCTGGGCTGCCAAGCACCGCTGCTTTTGTTATTTATTAGTTCTTTCCTTCCTGCTGCTGCCCCGAGCCTCCAGGATGGATGCAATCATACAGCTCCTTAATCAGGGCCATGGCCCAGCGCTGCGCACGGTGCTGCCCCGGGGAGACGTGTATGAGCAGGTCCCCTCATTGTACGGGGTTGTGGTGCTTATTTCAAGGTGATTTCCCAGTGTGTTTTCAGGTGGTATTTTCATTTCTTTTTCTTTCTTTTCTTTTTTTTTTTCTTTCTTTATTTTTTTTAATGGAGGAGAATCCCTCTCCCCTCGGGAGGTGTTTTCTGCTTGTTAATCTTCCTGCCCGGCTGCAGGTGTGTGTAGATACACCCACACAGGCACGCAGCCTTGTGATCTTTTTCTATCCCTCCTCTTTGCTTTCAGGATCAGGAGCAAACAAATCTCATTCCTCTTTGAGAATTAAGCCACGACGCAGCTCTTAAACCATGCCCAGTCCTTTCAAAAGCTGGTGGAAACTTTAAACAGAAAGTGCTTCCAAGGCTGTTGAGAGTCGTGCAGCGTGGCTCTGCCAGGTGAACCGTGCTCGGGCACAAGCTGTGCTGCTGACGTCCGTTCCCCGTTGAGCTGTGCCATGCTGTGTGAGCTTTCTCCTTGTCACTGGGGCTGGGGCCAGCTGGTGACCCCTCGTCGTGCTGCATCATGCCTTGGGGAGGCACCAAAATCAGCCACAGCCACGTGCTGCTCGCTCTGCGTCCGTGCCGCGTGCCTTGGGATGGACACAGCTCTTCTGAGCACACCGTGAAAGACTCATTGTAGGGTTAAGGTGCTGTAGGCCCAATTAACACGAGACCCACAGATCATTCCCAAGGGCCATCACAACCTCATTTTGCTACGGTAAATACAGCTGGCATTACCTATTCTGGAAATGCATGCGGCTAGTCAATTGAAAAAGGCGGCTGCTGATGGCAGCATGACAAGCAATATCCATAACTGCTTGTAATCTTGCGCAGGCATTCAATTGCTCCAATCCAGCTCCATTGAAGATGAAGAGGCTCCTATTATCTTGAGATCCTTCTGCCACCGATATTGCAAACTGATGCTGACACGCGGCCCGGGCACGCTTAGAGCACCGGGCTTATTAAAATACGCGTTCTGTCGTCCCTGGCGATACGGTGAGACCGGGGGAGAGAAATGGCTGTAACACGGGTGGGAAGTGACAAGATTAATGGGCCTCCCACCCAAGGCAGGGTGAGGAAGGGAGCAGTTCCCTCTGCTGCCCTGGGTATTGCAGGTTTGGGTGCTCACCCCCGGGGTGGCAGGGACCGGCTGCCTGCGGGAGCAGGGGATGCTCTCACACGGAGCAGCAGGACCGGAGTGCACGGGCGCAGCCCTGGGAGGAGGGCTCTCCTTGCAGGCACCTGGAAAAGATTTATTGCTGCTCTTTGAAGCCCGTTTGAATGCAGGCTCTGTGATGTGTTCAAATAATATTAATAAATACAACAGCAGCCACAGGGAGAACTTGGTATTTACTGTAAATTCAACATCTAAACAGAGACATCATTTTGTCTTCTACAGTTTAACACCATTCATAATTTTGTATTTTAACAGATGTCCCCTAGGGCCCTGAGATGCCTTCTTTATTTTAGGCTATTCCCAATTACCTGCTGTGCCTCTTAAGAGCTGGCTCCTGGTTAAACACACACACAACTAACTTGTCTGAAACACCAGAGGCTGTGAGGACGCAGTGTCAGCTCCCTCAGCCCTGTCCCCCGGTATCCTTAGACCTTTGCAGCCCAGCTCGCTGGTGCCTGCCCCTGGGCCCGTGCTGCCAGCCCATCCTGCCTGCTGTATAATTTATCACAAGGCAGTTGCCGCACAGCCTTTCTTCTCCTTTGAGGGGCTTGGCAAAACATCGCTCCCTCTCCGGCTGCCAAATCCCTCTGTGTCCTTTTGGGTTTAATCGGGGAGAATTTTCTCTGTTCTCTCGCAGCCAGAACCCCCTCTGGTGCTGCCACCTCTGGTCCCCTGCTGCGGACTGGCCTGAGCAGATCTTCTGCCTCGCAGGGCTTCCCCTGCTTTCTTCTAGCTCTTAATCCCTCCTCTCTTCTCTTCTTTTAATACAAGTCGTCTGGAGGCTGCCCTGTTTCCACACTGGCCCCTGCCTCCTAGCAGGGAGAGGGGAGGATGCTGTGGGCACCGACACTGCTGGGCAGGTTGCTCGTGGCCTGGGGACAGCCTGCAGGTTTAGCAGGGACATAGTGTGCCCCGGGGATGCTGGAGCAAGGCTGGAGGCTTCGTTCTTGATGTGCTCATTGCTGGTGGCGTGAAGGACCCGGTAAGGTGTCCAGATGAGGGGCTGTGCCCTGCGCCCTGCTCTGAACCTCAGCACCTTGGTGCTGGGCAAACAACCTGCACCTGAGGCAAGCATCACCAGTGCCTTTCCCTGTTCTAGTCCCAGTGAAATTTGGGAGCTGGGGAAATGCCATTAAGTGGTGTGATGAGGAGGGGTCAGCAGCGCAGACCCTGCGGTGCCAGACAATGGGCTTATCACCGCCGGCTGGGCGTACGGAGGGATCGGCTGGTATCGCTCCAATTTACACGGGATTTGTTTCCCTCTGGGTACTTAGCGCGTGGATCTGGGCGATATCAGACACAGAGCTCTGCACGGTGAATAGGCTTACCCTCTCCCAGCCACCTCGCCGAGGTGCAGGGGTTGCTGGGGTGAGCAATTAGGATTACTGGGGTGTGGGATAGGGCTGGGAGCTCCCTGGTGCTGGCGATGCGTGGGGTGCACACAGCCCAGCAGTGTGCCTGCCTCAGTGGGGCTGGGGGCACGGTTTTGGGGTATCTGTGCATCGCCTGCAACTGTTCAGAAAAAAATGTTGGTGAAAAATTCACCTAGCCAGGAATGCTCAAAACACGTCGGGCTCCCCAAGAGATGTCTGAATCATTCTTTTAGGGTGCATTTACGCCTGGAGTAAGGCTTGCTTGGTGTGAAGTGCTGTGAGCGTCTGCCTGCTGTCCACACCCTGTGGATGCTCCGTGCTGCTCCTTGCTTCTAATCTGCTGCCCTCATGGGGGCTTCTGCTAAGAAATGTGGTTTCTGGAACATTCATGAGATAGCAGACAGGGTTTCAGGAAAGAAAACAGGCTAAAAATTGGAGCA
The DNA here is from genome assembly GCF_009819795.1 of Aythya fuligula. Taxonomy (NCBI): domain Eukaryota; kingdom Metazoa; phylum Chordata; class Aves; order Anseriformes; family Anatidae; genus Aythya; species Aythya fuligula. Next base: position 6,403,675 of record NC_045580.1, on the reverse strand, counting down.
CGGGTCTTGTGAAGTCGCTTGTCTGGGAGGCAGATGCCTTGCAGCGGGTGCAAGCAGCTGGCCGGGGCTCCCCAGTGCGTGCGCACAGAAGGCCGGGCTTCCGAGAGGCTCCTGGTTTGATTTTCTTCTCCTTAATAGTTCTGAAATTAGAAGCTTTTGATGAAGATGGATTTTTTTTTTTTTTCAATTCACGAGGACTTTTTCATGCGAAAATACAAATCTTGTCATAGTGAGGGATGGGAAATATCAGAATAACAAAAATGTTTCCAAGTGATTAAGGCGAAAAGCTTGGACTGGTCCAGTCCAGCAGAGAACAAAGTGGAGAGGTGCGGGCTGGGGCGCTCGGGGACGCTGCTTTTCCCTGCACCTGGAGCTGCTGCGGTGTCCCCATTTGTTCCTGAACTGCTAGGGCTGGATTTATCGGGGTCTCTGCCATTACCGGATTTCCTGGAAAATTAATTAGTGTCCTCGCGATGGGAAGCTGCTGCTGGCGGGCAGAAGGCGTGTCCCAGGGGAGCTGTTGGAGCAGCGGGCGCACAGAGCCAAGCATGCCACTGCTTGATGTCGGCCACGAGGGCTTCTGACCCTTCAGCCTCCCGAAATCTTGCAGGCGAGTGAGCCTCCTCTCGAGGCTCTCTGTCCTACAGCCCTGTTTGTGTTGCTCTGCCACTGGTGATATTGGGCGAAGCTGGGTCCGGGCTCAGCGCCTGCCTCTGCTGGCGGGGAGGGGGCTCCTGCACCCCCAGCCCCCCAGGCCTGCCTATGTTTAACGGGAGGTTGAGCCACGTAATGAATTTAGATTTAATTTGCAAGTGAAAAAGATCGTTTTCTTTTGTAGCTTACACTGCAGCCCAAATGTCTAAGCTTCTAGGGTTTAAGTCTAATTAACTGCATTTCACAGCTTATTTAAAGAAAAGAATGGAGGCATTAAAATTGTAAAATCTAATTTTTAAGTAAATCTTTCAGCACAAAATTAATGTCGCAGTCTCCCAGTCGTCTTGGCAATATATCTCTTGTCTTCAAATTTCAAAATGAGCTTTTGCAAACATGAAATTATTCATTAGACCGTCTGGTAAAAGGATAAATAAGTGTCTTTTCACATCCAAGATCTCCCGTTTTTCTATTTAGCACAAGATTGGCTTACTCAGCCTAACGACGAGCGGCTGCAGGCCCCGCGGCGCAGCAGGTGAGGGGGGGAGGCGCAGGGCCCCCCCTTGGGTGAAGGATGCAGGAGCTGCACCTCGGGGTGCTGGGCTGCCTCTCCTCCTCCAGCCGTGTCCAGAAAGGGCCCGAGCCCTCTGCCTTAGGGAGCTCCCGGCATCTCCCACTGACATCTGTGGGAAAACTTGGGGGTTTTAAGGTCCTTTATAAAGTTTTAAAAAGAACGGTGAAAAATAAGCCCCAGAAAATTCTTTTTGTAGTCACGTTTCATGAACCTCTTGAGAAAAAGTGAAAAAATCAGTTTTTTTTTTTTTTTTTTTTTTTTTTTGGTGAAGTTTCTTTGTTTTCCCTTTAATAATCCCTTAGCCAATCCAAGCCTTTGGCGTGCAGCCACCGCAGAAGGGCTGTCTGAGCGCAATTAGGAAGGGCTGAGCAGCAGAAGTTGCCCCAAATCTCCTCTTGCCTGGAGCCCAGCCCGGTTCTGCCAGGTGAGGAGCTCTGCGTGCCGCAGGACACTGCCTGCTAAGGGGATGGAGGAGCCACCGAGCTCCCCGACCCTCTCTGCCTGTTCTCCTGAGTCTGTCAGGCAAAGAGGGCTCGTTTATGCCCTCATTAAAAAGGAATAGCTTTCATGGAAGCAAAAAATATTATTTTAATAACTCCATTTTTATATCTCTTTTAAAAATCCCCAGTAATTCGTCTTTTGCTTGATTAAAGTCAAATAATTCGCTGTAGGAGTGACACGTTTAGTGCTAATTGCACCATTACTTCCGTGCGTGGCTTCTGAACCCGATGTGTTGACCTTGAGCAGGCGCTGACCCCTGGCAGCAGGATTGGTGCCTCCTGCCTTTCTTTTGGGGCGCTCATCTAAACTGGGGAGCTCTCCACGTGCCCCATTCAGGATGTCCACACGTGCACATTGGGCACACAGCCGGGCACAAGCACCAGCGTGGGGAGCGGCGGCGTTTGCTCGGCTGCCTGCGCACACCCCGCATCAGGCAGGGATTTCAGGCTTTGTTTCCCAACAAAGCAAAGCCTACCCGAAATATTGACAGGCAGTTCAACCGTAAAGCAGAAACAGCCCAGGAGTGTTTCAGCTTGTATGAAACGCTTTGTTCAACCCCAAGCAAAGCCCGATGCGGGCGAGCCGAGCACCTTGGAGGGACTTGCGTGAGGAATCAAAGAGCGTGTCTAACTGGAAAGCTGTGTGGAGCCGTTCCCGGCCCTATCGTGCAGCAGAAGACAAGTCCTGCCCATGCTGCCCTGCCCTGAAGTGCAGCAGCTCTGGCCTTTCCCTGGAGGAGGAGGATCAAAGCCTTCCCCAAAGCTCCGTTGCTCCTGGGCGAGCACAGCGCCGTCTCCTTGGCTTTGTTTTGGGCCCCTCCCCAGCTTCTGTTCAAGATCTGGGGTTTATTTACTTTACAAAACCCCGTAATTATTTTGTAAAGATCTAATTTCACGGTTGCAGTGCCTCTTCCCAAGCTAGGTCAGGCACTAATCCTCGCTCAAACCCCGGGTGCTGGAGGATGGCCGGATTCATTATCGGCTGACTGATCTCCCCCCCGACCCGAGGAGAAAGGCAGGAGGCACCGCTCAAGTTTGCAGGGAGAGGCAGATCTGCCAGCCACATCTGACGCTGCGGGGATGCTCTGCTACAAAAAAGCCCGTTAATTAACAGTGGGAGGCAGAACGCAGGAGAGGAGTAATTAACAGTTAGGGACGTATAGAAAAATGATGCTCATTAGCGCACCCCACGATCCCTGTGGGGCGGGAGGTAGAGGAGCGAGGGGTCTGGGCATGGCCAAGCCTGGAGAGGGCTCTGGGTGCTGCGGGTTTGGGGTCCCGTCCCCTTTGGGTCGCTGCTCGCCTTGATGCGTGCATGGGAAAATCTGGGCCAAAACTTTGTGGGAAGCTGGGTTTAAATAAGAGCAGCCCACCTGCAGCTGCGTGGTGTCCTCTGCAATAAGAGAAGGGGCCGGGGATGTGCTGGGGATCCCAGCGGGCTGCGGTGGCCGTGCCTGCTGCAGGTGGAGCCGGTGAGGATGCAGCTCCTGCTTGCCCCTGGTTTCCCATCCTCCTGGAAGCAGGCAGCACCCACCAGCGGATGCTGTGACGGAGATTTTGATAGGATAATTGGGTAACTTATGTCTAAACCTTTTGAAAAGCCCATTTAGAGCTCTAGATTATCGCCTGGTAATTGAATAAATTAGATTTGTAAGAACAACTTCTGCAGCGAGTGCGTCCCCCCCGCTCGCTGCACTGACAGCCTCGTCTTCCTGCCTCGTGCTGAGGAGACAGCCCGGAGCTGCCTCCTGGACTCCGAGGGCTTTCAAGGAAAATAACAAACCACGCCAGGCTGCTGGCAGCCCCGTGTCTCTGTAGGGCCATGCAGTCCTGGTGGATGGGGCGGGAGAGTGGCTGCGCACCCCAAAACCAGGACGGGCAGTGGGCAGGCACAGCGGGTGGTAGCTGGAGGTGAAGCTTTCCCGAAGGCCCTTCCAACATAGGGGGAAAAAAAAAAAAAGAAAAAAAGAAAAACAATCCTGAAACAAAATTACCAGAAAATGACTTTGACTAAGTGGTACATTTCATTTTAATTTTAATTTTGCACAATATCATATGAATGAAAAATGAAGGACGGCCGAAATCTAATTTCGTATTGGAGAACTGAAGTGTGCTGAGCGCGGTGCTCATCCCGCACAGCTGCCCACGGGCGGCAGCGGTCCTGAGCCTGATGTCTTTGGGGATTTGTGCTCCTGGGGGTGCTCCTTTCCTCTTGGGAAGGCTGTAGGGTGGGTGCTGGCAGAATTGGGGGCTCCATGGGGCATTGCCCCAAGGCAAGGGGGTCTGGGCTGACCCGAATATGAGACAACTGATTTTTTTTGTAGGGGCTAAGCCAGAGGCACCCCGTGGCACGCTGCTTTGGTCAAGCTCTGCCTCCAAGCGGGGCAGAATCCTGTCGGGATGGGGAAGGGAGCAGGAGTGGTGCTGCTCGGTCCTTGTCTCGTGGCGTTGCTATTTTTTGAGTAATTCTGAATTACAATGTGTTCCTGTGGGCTCTCCTGTACTCCTGACAATCACACTCTGTGCTAAATCAGTCCGTGGCAATCAATGCTTTTCTAATGAATTCTGAATTCCTAATGTCAGGACATTGCATTGCCTGTTTATTTTCTCTCTGCCCTTGTCTTATTCCTCCGCATTATTCCTGTAAGCTGCATAAAATACATTAGATATATATATTTTTTCCCTTTCTCCCCTCTGCAGACCTCATTGGAAAAGTTAATGGTGTGTTTCTGGAGTAATTAGAATGATTTAAATGGCCTAGTAACAAAGTTCTTCCGCAGAAGCAGCCACTTCTCACCCTCTGTGTCTGTCATATCTGTGCTGGAAGAACAAGTGGAGAAAGAAAGCAATAGGAAATGGAGGGGAACAGCCCCCCAGTGAGGAGATCTGGGCTGGGACTGTGTGGGAATTCATTATTGGTGGCAGGCAGTTCCGCAGGGTCTGCATGTACACCCAGCAATCGATTACAACAAGCACAGGGCTGCAACCCCTCTGTGACTGATCCCAAACCTGGTGCCCAGACAGCACGAGTGCCCAGACAGGGTGCCCAGAAAGCACAAAGAGGAGCCTGTCCATGGCTCCACATCAGTATTTTGGCCCTTGGTGATGCCCAAACAGCACAAGAAGGAGCCCATCCATGGCTCCACATCTGTATTTTGGCCCTCAGCAATGGGCTCGCCATGGCAACCTCTCCCCTGGTCCAGCATCGTGGTGCTGGCCGTGGATGCTGCTCCAAGCACAGGAAGGAGCAGCCAACGCCGCACATTTTGGGGCAGTTTGAGTCCCGGTGGTGGCCAGCACTCAGACAGCACCACCCCGATGCCAGGCCTGCCCCGTGTCCCACAGACCTGCGTGGAGATGCTGAGATGGAGCCTGGCCTTGGAGTCTCGTGTTCCCAACAGAGCCTTGGAAATTAAGAATCAATCCGATTATTCAAGCCCATAAACAACATCATAAAAATAACATCAATTTGCACAGAAAGGCGCTGCATTAATGTGCTGAAATAATGATGCACTTTTACAACATAAATTTACAATCAATCTTGCTTTTAACACCGTGAAACAACAGTTGGAGGAGGATCAATCCTTAGCCTGAATTAGATGGCTTGAGTCAGAGATGCTTCGGGGGTTATTTTTGGAAGCTTTTAACAACAGCTCTAGCAGGGCTCTTGCTAACAAATTCGTCGGGTCTGCGTGTGACAGGCATACCCAGGAGCACCCAGGAAATGGGCTCTAATTTTAGGCCACGCAGGAGGTCTTAGCAAAGCCTGTCTGTGCGCTTTGCTCTCCCTCTACGCATCGGTGGGGAATAATATGTGATGTTGGAAGCGAAATAAGCAGACATATGTAGCTACAGCAAACAGGCTGAGCTGCTGGCTGGCAACCCGTCCAAGTGCAGGTTCACTCCTAGAGATTTTCGGCACCATCTGGGGGCATCAGATGAAGGCAGGACCAGGACAGAGCGCGTCCTCTCAGAGCTGCCCCAGCCTGGGAACCATATGTCCTGGGGAAGGGCAATTGCCCAGATAAAACCAGATAACTGCAACTCCCAGCCCCAGCCGTGCCAAGAAACTCCTCTCTCCTGCTTTCCGTTCCCCTCTGTGCTGGAAAAAATTCACTGTGGGAGCATGCAGCCTCTCCGGGGTCACTCTGGCTTTGTTACTGCCAGAGAGAGCAGCTTGCTTCCAAGCTCAGTGCTGCACTGATTTAATTTTTCAAAGTGTCTCCAAATCTGCTGTCTGCGGCGCAGGGCCAGGGTGAGGTGTGCTCGGGCTGGGGCAGTGCCCGGGGTCCAGGCAGGGCCCTTCCCAAGCCGTGACCCCCCAGGGAAGGAGGCAGCTGTGGGAGTTATCCATTAGGGACAAACCCTTTTGGTAAAGGTGCTTCTTTGCGCCTTGCTTTGCTCTAAGATAGCCAGGCTGGCACAAGGTTGGCTACTGGGTGCTTGCAGGGGAGGCGATTGCTGCCAGCTTGGTGCCACGGGGTGTGGGATTTCTCAGCGGGCACCCTGTGGGGACACTGCCAGCTGTGCTGGCAGCTCTGTGCATGCAGCCACTGGTCCTGGTGTCCTTCTGAAAGCACCTTGCATCCAGCGAGGGAGCCTGAGTCCTCTGCGTCGCCACCGCCCCTTCCAGGAAAGGCTCAGCCCTTGTTTACTCCGCTGTCCCCAGGCCCTTTCATGACCGCTTTTTAGCTTGCAGAATTTCTATTTTTATTTTTTTTTTCCTGTAAACGGGCACCAAAATGAAATCTATGCTTATGGAAAGATTGATTAGTTAACCAACTCAATTATATCTTTAGCCGAGAGCTATATTAAGTAATGCAGCAAAATTATTGCTCTGTGCAGATCCATTTTGTTAAACAGCTGCTCGCAGGACCCAGGAAGGAGAAGATGGAGGTTGGAAATGCTTTTACAGTCCTGGAGACAAAGGGACAGGAGGCAGCGCTGCCGCAGGTAGCTCCGGGGAGGACGGAGCAGCAGAAGGGGCAGCTTTTTGCGTTTTGCTTCCTTGCTGCTGCCATTAGCATTTGTTTTCCTTGGCATGGGCTTTTCCTTCCTTCGTCTCGTCCCGCTTTCTGCCGCTTCCTCGTGCCCACTCCTGGGGAAGGCACAGGTGGGGAGGATTTGCAATGCACAGGGAAAATTACAGTAATAATGCTGAGAGCTGGTGCAGCGGATTATCTCTGCAGCAGTCTGTGCGCACAGAGCCATCCCCGGCTCGCCCGTGGGGCTGCCCAGGAGTCACCATCACCCTCCAGCACCTTTCTGCCCACCCTGATGGGGCTGGGACGGACCTGGCGTTCAGAGTTTGCTGACAAGGGTGGGATATTTAGGCTCGTGCTCCCTCCCTGCTGGATAAACCTCCCCAAAGCTGGGGTCCCCACCGGCAGGGTGGGCGTGAGGCCACATGGGCTGAGCATGGCACCGCCGGCTGCCTCGGCCCCGCGCTCTGCTGTGCTCAGGCCATTTGCTGTCGTATTTTACAGCAGGCTCAAGTCAGCACTTCATAAATATTGAATTGTGAAATATTTACATACTCTGTGTCCTGGGTTTATAAATAGCAGCGATGGGCAGCGCTCCCCAGCACCGCGCTCGCAGATAAATTCCCGCGGGCGCCTGGCAGAGGCTCCCGGTGCAGGGCAGGCTTGCCTTTCTGGAGGGGGTTTTGGAGGGGTTGCACGGTGTTTGAGCCCCACTTTCTGCCCTCCGTCCTTCTGCGTGGCTGCTGTTAAAACATTAACAGCTTCCAGGGAGCTCCGGCGGCTCCAATGGGTTTCTTTGCATAATTAAAATGAAGCTGAACTCATCTTATTCTAAGTGTCTTTTAGGAATACAATTAGCTTCCACACTGCTTTTGTACTTTCTAAACCTTTTAATTTAGTCATACAAGGACAAGGGTGTTATTGCCAGGAACAGGTATGTACTAATGTGAAAGGATCTGGGTCAGACTTGGTTGTAATTAAAATTGTATGCGCCGTGTTTAAGTGCTTTTCTGCATATTACTTTTGCCTTTATGTGTGATTGCAAATGCCATCACAGAGAGAGGGGAAAGGGCTGCTTGTTCACCTGCACAGACCTTTCTGCGCAGGGCTGGGAGAAGCTTCTTTGTTCCCACAGGAGGGGAAGCGTAACTCCGGCAGCCTTCAGGCGATGCCAGGCCGACCAACAGGTTGTCAGACACCGAAATGCAGCCTGAGCTCCTTCCTTCCCTCCTGCAAAACCACGTAGCTCCAGCTGCAGGATCGGTGGGGGAGGACCGCGGAGGTGCTGTGGTCCTGTGGATCAGCAGGAGTCACGCTGAATCCTCCTGAGACCCAGAGCTTGTGGAAGGAACCTGTGCCGGGCACCCTCACCCGGCGCTGTAGGCGTCATTTTGCCTTTGGGCAGCTCACGCTGCGAGGAGCAGCCACCTTGGCAGGGATCCTTCTTCTCTTGCGGGAAAGATGGGGAAGGAAGGAAATAATTGCACTGATTGGAGGCGGAGGGAGGGGGAGCTGGAGGGAGGCTGGCTGCCAGTCTAGTGCTAAGAGCAGGTGAAGGAATCCAGATATTTGCTCTCCAGAATCCCTCCCAAGCTACAATTTAATTTCAGAAGTTCTTCCCGAAAGCTCTCATATAAACATCCTCCGCTGGTTTCGCTGCAGCGTGCAGGTCATAGGAGCCAGGGCTCCACCAAATCCTTGCGTGGCTCAGCTTCCCAGAGCTCTGCACAACAAGGGGGGAGCAGATCGTGTCCCGCTGCCCCAGGCATGCGTGTGGGGAAGGGGTCAGCCCCTTTGAAGAGGGTGCTGGCAGCTTGTTACGGCACGAAGTCCCTTTGCGGTGGTTATTGCTTATTTGTGTGTTACTCCAGCCTGTGACTCAATAAAAGGGAGCCCGTCTCCACAAAGCCATGGGGTCGCTCATTAAAGGTCTGCCCGGCAATCTGAGCAGCCTCGTAAAAGTGCCCTATGTATTATTATCATCCACCAGGCTCAGGTGAAATAATGAGTTTTCATTGCCGCGCAATAAAGTTTATGGAAGTTATAAAAAAATGAAGCTCCGTATAGATACAAGCAGGCACCTGGAAAAGTGTAGCAGGGGGGCAGGGGGAGGGAGCTGTGCCTGGCACTTGGCAAGTGAATAATGATGGACTGGTCGTAACTGGAGTGCCTGGTGCTGGGAGAGGCACGGGGACCAGCTGGGAGGGCTCGGCGAGTCGGAGAGCGGCTGGATGTGGAGGTGCTGGGAGCTGAAGAGATGGGCATGTATCGAGAGCGATAGTCTATGAATTAAATACCAAAAACACCACCCCATTACAGCTTCACACAGGGGTCACTTGTTTTATTGACTGTGTCACAATTCAATCCATTTCCAGCCTGACATTTCTGGTCCTTCCTCCCTCTCAAAGCTTTTCTTTATACAGCAGCTCAGTTCCCCAAAGGGTTTTTCTTTTTTTTTTTTTTTTTCTTTTCCTTCTTTCTCGCTGCAATTCAAAATCTCTGGAGGATTTATGTTTTCTCTAGACCTGGGGCTGGTGAAGCTGTGCTGGAGCTGTGGGTGGAGACTGGTGCTGAGCGGCCATGCCGTGCTGGGGCCAGGCACCTGGGGGTGTCCCAGGGTCACACCCGGTGCGTGCCCCTCGCAGGGAGCCCTGCACAATTGCGCATTTCATTTCCCATTTTTCAGGTGACAGAACTGAATTATGGATGTCACCTCACTGGGTTTTAATGAAAGCCATTTCTGGTGTTAGGGCGAGCGTGACCAATGCGGCACCGTGGGTGCGGCAGCGTCCCTGAGGACGGGGACAGCCCAGGGACAGGAGCAGTGGCATCGCAGTGGAGACGCTGGGCGCAGGGCTGGCACCCGCTGCCTGGTGCTGGCTCCCTGCTGCAGCCACCCCGTGGTGTGTTTCTGTCTTATCCTGCCTGCTCTCCTCACCAGCTCCCCAGGACATCCTGCGTTTCTCTCCGTCACTGTACAATGCCCAGCACAGATGTTGGCGAGAGCCTTTGGGCTCCCCCACTAATGATACCAACAGTAACCAAGTTTGCTATATATCTTCATTGTCTGGAGATGAAGAAAGTCTGGTGCGTGCAGTTTGAAGTGGAAAAAACAATCTTTCATGTTGCATTCTGCCTGGGCTTGGGAAAATCTGACTCCTCGTTCCCTGAGGACACAGCGGCGCTGGGAGACTGCGATGTGCCTCAGCACCAGGCTGCAGCCCCTGGGCACGGCCCTGCACCCATGGGGTGAAGGATGGGCAGGGCGAGAAGGGCTGAGGAGGGGGAGAGATGGGAATGTGAAGTACAGAAGCGTGCACCCTATTTTCCTGCATCCTTTTGGCTGTGTGGATGGGCAGAGAGTGGGTGCTGAGCGGTGGCTCGGGGAAGGAACAATAACACCGGTACCCAGGAGTGGTGCCAAGCTGTCCCCATGCATTGAGCATTTTTTCCCCTCCTGCATCTCCCCAGGACCATGCCGAGGAGCTGGGTGGTCCCCCAGGTGCTCGCTCCTGGCACTCCAGCGGTGGCACAGCCCTGCCCTGTTGCTTCTTCTCCTCCAAGAGGAATCGCCACAGCCGTACCGCAACATTTGCTATTAAATATTTAATTCGGACTTAACAACTCAATACATTTGGTGCCATCAAAGGGTCTGGGGCTTGCTCCCAGCCTGCTCTGATTAACAAAGTACCTGGCCGGCAAAGATCTGCTGATCCAGTCACCCAGGGCTTTGTTACACGCTGTTCAATGCCAGTGGAGAGGCAGCATTAACTAGGAAGCATCGATTTCAGCATTAGCCAGCTTTTACATTCGAAAGCAGACAATGCAAGGACCTTCAATTATCTTCAAAGCAACTGAAGGGAAGGAAATTGGTCTTAGATGTGGTAAATAGACTCCACAAACTCTACTGAAGCATGCAAAGATGTACACAAGGGAATTACAGATCCTTGCATAACTGTTTGTAGTTTATTCAAAAATGTGATTGAAATTCTATAGATTTCATATTAGTCCCCTTTTTTGTTGTAATCTGATTCCGGGATTTACTAATCTGGACGGGATTATTATTGTAAGAGGAAACCCTAATTTGCCTTTTCGCAAGGGGTCTGCCTCTGCCCAGGAGTGCCTGGAAAGAGGGATTTCCCCAGACCCATTCAGAATCATCTCCCAAATTATCACCACCCAAAGCTGACCACGTGCCATTGTCCCCCATCTGTCTGCACTGTGGTGTCAGGAGCCCCCTGGGTGACGTCCCCACGCCCCTTGGGCTCTGCCACTGCCCAGCCACTCGTGCACGTGTCCCTGGGGGGGACACGAGGTGTCCCCAGGCGTGGGTGGCTGGGCTCAGTCTGAGCATGGGGGCTCCAACCCACCCCCGGGTGCTCTCAGGAAGCCAACACCACAGTGCCAGGCATCAGGCCGAGGCAAATTCATTACAGAAACTCAACCACAATAATAATGGGACTTCTTCCAGCAGCACTCACACTTCTCTGAGCCTAATGCTAATGGTGTTAGCTGGGGCTCTGTTTTGTCTTCGGGGTTGAAATTTTTTTTCTTTTTTTCTGATATGATATTAATTGCCTGCATATGTCGGACCAGATTTTCCCAAGAGCATCTGAGCAGCAGGGGAATGTTTCTAAGACTTCTGAATAATCTGTCTTTCACTGCAGATGCTGAGCACACAAAAATTTGGCCCTCGGTTCTCCCAAGACTCGCAGCCCCCGGAGCATCCCGGCAGCTGCTGAGCTCCTGCTGGGTGCCACAGGGCATCGCTCCCTGCTCCCATGGGGTGCCACATCCAGCCCCCAGCCCCTCGCTCTGTCGTGTGCCTGGGGCAGGCATCCCCCTGAGGGCTGCTCCCAGCCCTGGCTCCGTCCCTTTGGCAAACAGGGAGGTGAGGGGGGAGCATCTTTTGCCTGGGAGAAAGGTGCGAGACAGAGGGACCCCGGAGCACCCACTCCTTGCCAAAACGCCTGCTCCTGATCTCGTCATCTGCTGTTGCTGCTCTGTGTGGTGCTTTGCTCCTCGTGCCATGGCTCGGGGCTGCTCTGCCCCCTGCATCTCTCCGCCTGTCCCTATCTGGAGCTGGGGCAACCTGACATTGTGATGGGGGTCCCGGCTGTGCCCATGGGGTTCGCTCAGCCTCAGCTCTATGGAAAGAGCCAAGCATGAGAGCAGCATTTTTGTGCTCTCCACTCTCTGGTTTTACACGGCAGTGGGGGGACAGGGAAGCAACATGCCCCGTTCTTTGTGCGTCCCTTTTCCTCCAGGCATCGCTCCCTAACAGCTTATTAATCCCAGCCAGGGCTGCGCCTCTCTCTGCTGCCTTGCGCTGCTCCCCTTCCATGCAAGGGAGGAAATGCCAGCAGGGAAACGACTCTGCTATTGTGCAAAGACTTAAATACGGAAATCCTGTTTAAAATGTTTTTTGTTTTTTTTTTTCAAGCCCTGGTGGTTTTCCCAGCCCCAAAAGGTTGTATCGAGCAAATACACCAGATCTTTCAGACAAGGATTATTGACTGGGAGTCACACACCGTGTAAACAGGGGTGGCAGTTTTGATCTGCAGCGCGTCCATGTCAATACTCTAATTGATCCAAACCGAGGGAGTTTAGAGCCCAGAAGGAAATCAGTCTTGGCATGCAGGCATGGAGCTGCTGTTGCAGAGGGAGCCGCTGCCGTCTGGGCTGGCTCAGCCCCCAAGGCTGAGCAGGGGGTGAGTGGGGACACCCCCACAGCACCGCCCGTGGGGGCTCGGGGGGTGCTAGCAGCATGGCCGGGCAATTTGGAGAGCCTCGCCCGGCCTATCAAGGAAACTTTCCTAGAAGCCGTTCATCTCATTTGTTATTTTATGGGAGCAGAATGAATCTCTCGGCGCGTGAGTCAGACGGCGACATTGAGATAGGCACCAATGGGATAAATACAACCGCTTTGACAAGAGGAATTCAGTATTGTCGCTTTCAGAAAGAGATCTGAGCAAGAGAGATGTCTGTGTGTGCAGCGTGGACAGAAAGAGAGTGTGATTTGTGTTGGAGAGAGAGGAGGGAGACGGATGCAGATTCACATTTCATGCGGTATGAAATCACTCTTACATTTTGATTAAATACAGAGCTCCTTTGTAATGAAAAAGCCAAAATATAACCTGCAGACACTCGGTCACGACACAGGAGATCTGAAAGCCTTGCTGAATATTTTATCTCCTCCGCGTACCACCGTTGCCTTGAGATAAAACAAGGGAGGGCAGGAGCTGAGGATGAGGAGGGAGAGGTGCCCCTGTGGCACTGCACCCTGTGCGGGCTGGCAGGGTGCAGGTGAATGGGGCTGCACCGGGCAGTGTCTGCGGGCACCTGGAGCACCGGGGGCTGGCGTCACCACAGAGCCACCTCCCGGGTGCACAGGACGGGTCCTGCCAGCGGGATGAGCGTTGGCACGAGGGTTTCCGGAGCAGCAGTTGCAGCAGTTAGCGCTGTGGTAACGTCAGCCAGCTCCATACAGAGCAGCTCGCTCCCGCTGTAAAAGGACAGGTCCGTTAATTAGCGCAGAGCACAGCAACCCGCCACGTAGTCGCTGTGGATAACAAATACATCTCCTTGAAGAGAGAACCTGGCTACCCTGCAGCACGTGAGGGCAGTGTCGCTGTGAGGGGGCAGCGTGCCTGCTGCAGGGCACCCAGTGCTCACAGGGGACTTGTGTGCCCCCACGGGGCGCTCCCACACCACGAGCATCCTGCCTCCAAAAGGGCTCTGGGCAGCAGCGGGGCTCACAAGTGGTTCCCGATAGCTCCTTGCAGAATATTGTATGGTTTTGCCCCCAAATAATCCTTCCCCGCTCTGTAATTGCTCTTCTCTAGATGTCTGATCTGTTGTTTGGTAATTAAATCAAGCAGCACAAGTCCAGAAACACCCAGCGAGCCCAGGTCTGGCATGGTGTCAATGCCTCGGAGCTGCCAATCACGGGGTTTTCACGCACAGTTTCAGACATCGCTCGGCGCTGATTGTGAGCAGATTGTTCAATCTCTGTGGTTCCTGATCCCTCCCTCACCCCCTCCTGCGCCCTGCTGCTCCGTGCCCGGTGCGGGACGCGGGGCTGGGGACATGGAGGGGATGATGCTCAGGGCAGCCCGCAGCGTGCCAGCATCACCGGGAGCTCCGAGGTGGCTCCGTTAGTGGGATCATCCAAGTGTGGAGCTGAGTGACAGCGCTGGGGTCCCCGTGCCTCTCTCCTCATCCTGTGGCTGGTGCTGGGTGCCCACGGGTCACAGCGCAGAGCCTGGCAGCTGCCAGCAGCCCTTGCCGTGAGCCGGCCGGCCGGCTGGCGGGGGTCACGCTCTACTTGCCTGGGATGTCCTCCAAACACCGTCCAGTCAGAGGGAATTTTCAGCCTGACTGGTGATTTGGCTTCGTCCTGCAGGTAGCAGAAGGTTTCCTGCAGGGCTGGGGGACTCCAGCAGCTCGGGCTGTGATCGCGTGGCAGGCGGAGCCGTTTCCTTTAGGATGGATGGAGCAGGAGGGCAGGAGAGGCTGGAGGCTGCGGGTCCCGGCACGCAGACCTGCCCCAGACTGTAGCCAGGGGCACAAACCATGCTGGCAGATGACCGATATGCCCAAAGACTGTTATTTTAGGGATACGGCTTGCCTTTTTCTGGAGCAAGACCCGTTGCCAGGGAAAATGCTCAGAAATGCCTCACAAAGCCAAGAGAGGCAAAATCCGCCCAGAAAAAAACTACCCAGGCAGCGCGCTCCCTTCTGCCCAGAGAGCTGGGGGCAGAAAGCAGGCAGTGCACGGGGGACCAGAGCAATGGCAAGGGCCACCAAATCCTGGTGGCTTGGCTCACTGATGCTGAACCCAACCTCATCTTCCCAGCACGATGCAGCCGAGGTGGGGCTCGGGGCAGCACCGGCAGCGGTGGCAGCGCTGCGGGCGACGGGGCGTTCCTCCCTCCGCCAGAGCTATTTATCTTGGGAGAAACAGAGGAATATTTTGTATCTTTGACAAAGCAGCACTTTACGGGCGCTTGACACTTTATTAACTAATCTCTGGTACTTGAGTAATTTATTATGTTTAAGCTGGTGCCATCAAGTCTCTCAGCAGTGTCCGTGTGCGCCGGGAAATAAATTAAAGACTGTCCAGAGATACTTGGCTCATCGCTGTGATTGCTGGGCTAGCATGATGGAGGGCTAAGGTTCTCTCCTCCTGCAAATTGGAAATTAGGAATTAATAAGACGACAGGACCGGGAGCCCTGCTAGCTGTGCCTGGCGGGGAGGCAGTGGCCGGGCTCGGCGGTGCTGCGGCTCCTCATGGGCCCCCAGCCGAGCTCCCTGCCCTGGGTGCCCCATCCGGGGCTGAGAGTGGTGCAAAGCCTAGAGCCTTGCAAGTGTTTCAGAGACATAAATGGGATGATGTGGGTAATTACAGGCCTGTCAGGCTAACATCAATCCCGGACAATATAATGGGAGAGCTGATACAGGATCTGATTAATAAAAAATTAAAGGAGGTAATATAATAAATGCCAATCAACACAGGTGCGTGGAAAATAGATCTTGTCAAATGAAGTTGATATCTTTTTGATTACATTACAAGTTTGCTTGATAAAGGTAATAATGTTGATGTAGTGCAGCTCAGCTTCTGCAGGCAGGTGAGTTGGTGCTCAAAGGGTTTGGAGAAAGGGACTGAAGTTCGGCGAGCAAGGTGGCAGACGTTGACGGGATTAAAAACGGGCTGAGTGGCAGATCTCACTGCAGGCAGAGACGTGGCATCTTCGTGGGGTGCAGCGCCTCTGCCAGCATCCCCTCAGCACTGCTGCTGGCCTTGGGTTTTCTGCTGAGCCAGAAGCACAAAGCACATTTATTGGGGCTAGAGCCTGTGGGAGCGGGCAGAACTGGTGCTGGGGTTACCATACGAGGGAGCAGGTCACCGAGAGGCAACGCGATGCGATGTGCAAGCAGGGTAAAACTGAGCAGGACCAAATGGAAATCCTGCTCCTGGTTCCGGGGTGCCTGGGGACCCCCATGGCCCCTCTGGGCTGGGGCCAGGACCACCGATAGCGGGGGCTGCCCAGCTCGGAAGTTTAAAGCTCTTCTGACAGCAGCAGCAGCAAAACCATGAGCGGGCCCATCCGTCAGTTTCCATGGCAACTCAAAATTACTCACTTTGGGGAGGAGGGACCAGCCCTCGTGCAAGAGCCTCCCTGCTTCTGTGTGCGCTGGCAGTGGGCTGGGGTGGTGTTTTTCTTCTCACAAGCCACGGGTGACATGAATGCATGGGCAGACTCAGAGGATAATTAAAACATGTACCATTTAACGAATGACAACAATTGAAACTTTAATTACTCAGCCTGTGTCTGTTTTTTTCCTCCCCAAATTGCCCAACTCACGAAAGGAAGTAAGAAGGAGTAGGGAAGGAGACTGAGGGCAAAACCTGATTATGTTTATTAAGCCAATACAAAAACTCGGCACTGTAATAATAATTAAATTAATTATAAAAGCAATTTGCTTCCGAAAATGTGATTTGACAGCTTACAGGCTATTGCACCGATCCAACGGCCTCAGCTGAAAGTAGGCAGGATGCAAACCCACCCAGAGGGATCGCCGTGCCGTTCTGATGAGGTGCCAGGACGGGAGGACAGAACTGCCCCGAGCTCGCTGCGGCACCTGCGGGGGGACGAGGTCCTGTGGCAAAGCACAATGCAGGGCTCTGCAAAGCATCACCTGGCTGTGGGTGAAGGTGTTTGCAGCCCGGGGGCCTTCCCCGTGCATCTATGAGAGCTGCTGGCTTGGTAGTGGCTGGGGAGAAGCCCCCAGGGGCCAGCACCCAGCCTGGCACATGCATCCTCTCTGTTCCAGCTCTGCGTGGGCATGGCAGCAATGCAATACCCGGTCTGCAGGAATGAATTCCCACTGTGGGTGTTGCATGGGAGAAGGGAAGTGCAGGTGATGCCTTGGCCAGGGTGCATGCATCGCCTGCCTGGGTCGCATCCTGCCCAGCAGGGCTCAGCTCCACAGCCCGAGCACCCTGGGAGCGTTTCGTGCTCCAGCTGCTGCCCCAGCTTGTCCTCCTCCACCACCTGGTGTGAGCTCTTCCCCTGTGTCCAGCCTGAACCAGGGTTCACTGAAAATGAAGGAAAACACAAGAGCTGAATGCAAATGGGCATCTCTAACCACTTGTTCGCAGAAAATAATTTTGGGGATGGCTACGCGCTTATAACCTTTCTAATGCCAGGCAGAAGGTGGTTTATGACTTTGTTGAAAATAAAAAATAATCTGCTGAAAGATGAGAAAAGAGCTGGCTTGGAAGTGACAAGTTTTTGGCCTAAACTGCTGGATCTGGAAAGCTGTTCAAAGAAAGCAGATTGCTTTCAACCAGAAACAGTTTGATTGAAAACCTTGTTTTCCATAGGAGAAAAAAAGTTTTGACAAAACACTTTTATACCAGCCTCGCTCCTTTCTTGCTACCGGCACTGGATGTCGCCGCTCTGCCCGTCATCAGCGAGGTGATGGGATGTGTGTCCGCAGCCAGAGAGGGTGCTGGTGCCTGGGGAGCAGCCGTCACCCAGGGCAGGCTCCTGCTCCCCCGGTGCCTTCCCACATCCTTGGGGTGGGCAGGGGGATTGGAGCTGAAATCTGGGATACTTACCCGCAGCATTGTTCCCAAATTGCCTCTGATTGCTGTGCAGGGACTGGCTCTGCGTTCCTACAGCCTGCTGGGCTGCATTTTGCGGTTTTTGGCTTCTTTTTTTTAATGATGGAGGTTGCTTCTTGCCTTCCAAAGTAGGTCAGAACCTCAGTGAGGAGCTTTTCAAACACTCTGGGTTTTGAAGCTGGGAAAAACTATGCTCTTCTTTCTCCCATCCCGCTCCCTTCTCCAAAGGCACGCTGACATCCAACCACTTTAAACCACTGGGTTTGAGCAGCAAATTATAAGTTAAATTATAAATAATGCCCGGCTTTCCAAGGGCTCTGACTATTACGCCAGACTCGGAGTCATTCACCCAGCCTGTCTCTGCATCCCGGCCAATGCAGTCATTATGCCTACAGGGTGCCTGGCTGCATTGATCGCCTTGAAAAATGCATGAGCTTGCTCCCCTTGTCGGGCAGCGCCTGGAGCACGGGAACCTGCGGCAGCTCCGAGCAAGGGCCACGGCCCCAGAGCCGTCCTCTGCCCGTACAGTGAGCTGGGGGCACCCGGGGGCTCACGGGCTTCGGGGAGACCTGGGGAAGGAGCTGGGTTTGTGTGGGCTTCCAGCAGATCTGGTGCAGGTGAGCAGAGCCCGATGAGCTCACGCTGCCAAAGGCAGGAGGGAAGATTTGCGCACGAACGCGGTGAGAGCGCGTGCAGGTGCCGTGTCCTTGTGTTCTGTGCTTGCTGCTGCTGGCAGCAGATGCAACCAGAGCTCTAATGGCAGGGGAGAGCAGGGCAAGCTTCAGAGAGAGGATGTCTGAAGGCAGCGTGGCCGTGCCATAACCACGCAGGACTCGGGGAAGATGCTGGAGGTGCTGGTGAGGCTGTTCCTGCGGCTCACCCCGCTCCTCGCCCCTCGGGCTCCCACGGAGGTGTAATGGATGGGGAAGAGTAGGTCTGAAGGTCTCGGGGGCACAGAAGACAGCACGTGAGCCATCAGTCAGGTGCAAAAGCAAAGAAGTAACATTTCAGTGCAGTAATTTTTAATAATTTATGATTTTCTCTCCGTTCCCTGAGTGTTATTACCTCACTTAATATCATTTACAAATTACACATGATCCCATCAATTGTAGTAAAGTGAGGAAGTGTCTGGGAGATGCTCAAAAATCAAATGCTATGGAGCAAATGAGAATTTATGAAGCTGAGCAGGCTGCAGAGGTGGCGGGGCGGCAGAGCAGTGCCCGGGATGCCCTGCGATGCCCCGAGACGTGGGCACTGCAGAGGGGAGGTGGGGGACAAGGGACTGGTGTGCCACCAGGTGGGCTTCTCTTGGAGCTGGTTTTCATGTACAAATACAGAAATAAGCAAGGCAGCAAAGGAGCATGTTTTGAGCTGGCTGTGCTGGGGGAGAGCACAGGAAAGGGGGGGGTCTCTGAGGCCATATAACCCCAGCTCCCCACCGTGCTCCCCAGGGGCAGCCTGGCGGCTCCCAGCAGTGCAGGGTGGAGATGCAGCCCCTCTCTGGGGACTGGGGGCTGTGACACAAGGCTGGGACATGCAGCACGGGATGTCACCTGTTGCTTTGGCTCTTTCAGCAAATGTGCTGCTTTGCTGCCATCGCCCAGCAGGGCCTCGATGCACGGGCAGGAGCACACACACAAATCCCGCTCTGCTGCTAACGGCTTCGTCATTTGGCAGGGGAGAGGCCGAGGCCCTCCCACCCCCACGCCGCTTTCTTGTTTGTCTTTTTTTTTTTTTAATATCGTTTCCTCCTGCAAGAAATAAAGAGTGAAAGAAAGGAAGCGAGCCAGCCCTTTCCCCGCTCTTCTCCTCCTCCTCCTCATTAGCGCTGCATCCCAGGGAAGGCGCAATTTCCTTTGTGTGGCTGGTGGCACAGAAATCTTCTCCATGGCAACACGGCCGGTGGCGAGCAGTGCCGGGCCTCCAGGATGCCTGCGAGGGGGCACCGGGCTCTGGGGGCAGCCGGCAGCAGGGGGGCTCTGGTGGCAGCCCGGGGCTGTGCATGTCCCCGAGGGGCACGGAGCAGGGATGCTGCATGGCCCCAGCACGTCGTGGCACTGCCCGTTGCCTTGCTTTTGTCCAAAGAAAGAAGAAGTCGTGGTGAACATCCAGTGTCTTGCACGCTCCAGGTTGGGGGTGTTTGTGGGGACAGCAATTAGCCAGAAAATAGCTGGTGGTATGGCTGGGTGCCCGGTTTGCCCACACTGCTGTGTGCCAAAAGCACAGTCCCAGCATGGGACGTGCCTCTTGTGGCCCTGCTGCTGGCAGGGATGGGGCAGCCGGGGATGTGGCCACCTTTGGAAGCGACTGCGTGCGCCCATGGGGCTGACCTGGGGCTGCTGGTGTGCCCCCCACAGGCCAGGCACCCATCCTGCCTCTATCTCCCCTGTGTTGCGGCTGGGAGGAAACTTCTTGTGGCTTCCTCCTTGAGACTGCGCTGGGGAAGGGGTGGAAATGATCCTCTGTGCAGCTTCCTGCGGCATTCCTTAATTATCCTTCTCACAAGGTTCAGACACAAGCAAGTCTCTGCAGAGAAAACAGCCCTTTGTTATCTAATAACTCACAGAGAACAGCGATTTGCATACAGCAAGAGGAACAGGAAAAAAAGCAGAGGAAAATGCCTCCCTCTGAACATCACAGAAGCATTTGATGGAAATAACTCACCCTGGCCGATCTCCCTGTCTGGAGTTCTCCCCGAGTATCTGGGACGAGTGGGACTCGCAGTTCTCTCTTCTTAAAGGCACTGCACTTGGCAGAGCCTTTTAACTAAATTGAATGTCTCTGTCCTGCAAAAATATGCTTACATGCTGCCTTTCATGCCAGCGCACCTGGACACGGTGGTGATTGCACTACAGAAGAGCAAAGCCAGATGAAAAAGCTTATCAAATGTCAGTAGAAATGTAAGTGGTCAAGAGCTGGAGTGCCTGTTCAGCAGCGGTTTTCATCCCCAGATTGAGAGGAGGAGTGAACTATCAAGGCTCAGTGTTAACTGCAGGATTTGTGTTGGTTTGTAAAAGTCTGAGCCTCAGCCGGGGCTCAGGCAGCTGCTGGTGCCCCCTGGGCTCCCTGGTCCCCATCCTGCAGGGGCTCGGAGCAGAAGGGTTTGGGAAGGCACCGTGGGTGCTGTCCTGCACGCTGTGGCATCTCCTCGGTGAGCCCAGAGCTCGTGGCCCAGCCCGGCTGGTGCCAGCCCTCATCTGGCAGCCACGTGGAGAGAAGGGGCGACAGGAGCTTGTCTGCGGAGAGCGGGTTGGGGTGAGGAAAGCTGGAAATGGAGAGGTTTTGATTCAATAAATGTTTGTTGGCATCGGTAAATATACAGAGGGTACGGCTGGGCTCAGTGGAAAAGGACGGTCTTATCTGCAATCGGATTATTTTTAAGTGAAAAGACAGTAGCAGCTGCTAAAATGCATTGACTTGTTGAAAACGTATAGATTTGGATACCAGTGCCATAGAGAGCTATCACTTAGGTGTCTCAGCCCATCTGCGTAAAGTAACTATTGATTTTGGTTGATATGCATTGATTCCAAGAAAACTGCCCTGCTTTGAAAATGAACTTCCAGTAGTTTCAAGGGAAAATGCAATGCGCTGTCTCCCTTGCAGGGCTCCCTTGTTTTGTTAAACGTGTCTTGCGTGTTTGAAAAACAGAAGCAAAGCCAAACAAATAGCTCGGAGGGAATTAAAATGCATCGATTCTCAGGGTGGGAATAATGGCCTCCGTTAAAAGCTTTTGGAGACGTTAACATACATTGCTTTGAGTAAAGATCTCCCTCTGGCCCACGGCCCCTGCACCTGCTGCCATGACAATTATTTGGATGAGAAGGTGGGGAGCTGAAACGCAGCCGTACCGCCCCAGAGCCTCTGTGCTGTGGTGCCAGGCAGGGGGACACCAGCTCGAGGACAGCTCGGAGGGGTCAGGTCCTGGGGGCTGACTCTTGTGCACTGCAGAGCTGCAGGATCCAGGGAATAAGGGTGGGAGGCACTGGGAGGCCTCATCCTGCCCGTCCCCCTGCCCCGGGATGGGGTCAGTGCAGCCACATCATTTCCAATGGGCCCATGTCTAATATTTTTTTAAGTTCCCAGGCGATGATTTCACACCTCCTGGAGTGATCCGCACCAATAACATCCTGTAAATGGAGATCTACTGCTTTATACGGTATTGGTTGTATTTCGTGTTCATTTCTTACCTTTTTTAAGCCAGCATTATGTATTTAACAGTTACCATTCTATTGCCCAGGCGTTTGGAGGCTGTGAGAGGCAGCCTCTGCTCTGTGGGGTAAGGACCTTGAGGACGTGGTGGCTTCCCCAGTGTCCCTGCCTGGCAGGACAGCCCTGCTCCTTGTCCCCTCTCCTCCTGGGCAGGAGGGGATGCTCTCACACCTCTTATAAATGCAATTAGCTGCTTATAAAGGGCTCTCACGAAGAGGCAGGGTTGTTCCTTGAGGACAGAGCTGTTCCTTGAGGTAGCGCTGGGCTGCCCACAGAGTGCTGCTCCGCAGCCCCTCTCTTCCCAAAGCAGCCGAGGCTTTCCCAAAAGCTGTCACGAGCCCGAGAGCATTCCCATGCCCTGCAGGGCGTCTGGCTGTGTGTCTGTCCCTCACTGTCTGTCCGTCTGTCCCACCCCAGGTCTCTTTTCCCTCGTGGTCATTGTAATTGGCAGGGAACGGGCAGTAATTCTGCGGCGGGTCCTGGCCAGCCCGACCTGACAGAGCCTTGTCACTTGGATCAACAGGCAGAGTCCATCTGGGAGACCAAGCCCTAGTCCCTCCAGCAAGTCCTTACTGTTAATTAAAGGTATTAATTGGCATGCAGCCTGCTTGTTTAAAGAGACGGTGGCCTCTGCAGTAATTAGAGATGCACGGAGCTGCCCTCAAACGACGGGTGCGGGCGGCGGGGCTCTGCTGGCGCGGGGGCTTCTGTCCCCACGTGTGCTCCTGGGGGGACGGATGCTGCTGCTGTGGCTGGGCACAGAATTGGGGAGCACTGGAGTGAATGCACGTCTGGAGCTGGATCCAGACTTCTACTCCCCGTGGCCGTGCCCTGGCTGCTCGCTGCACCATGCCGGTGCTCCAGGTGCACAGGGCGGGTGCGAGCAGGGGGATTTTATTGTTGGGCACGACGTTTTGTTGGAGCAGATGATTTCTCCTAGGCTCCCTACCTTTTGCTGTTCAATTTTCATTATAAACCCCAGGAGGGATGTGTTGAATGCTGTATTTTGCTTTTGCTAAGATATGGTAATTCCATGGAAAGCCGGCTGCCGCTGTGTGGTCTGAGGGTGCGCAGCCCCGTGGGACGAGCACGGCACTGCCCAAGTTTCCCAGGCCCTCCACCCGAACTTCGTTAGAGTCTTTGCAGTTCAATTTCTGCATGTAGTCTGAGAGCAACATGAAAATTAGATCTAATAATGAATGATTACAACTTTCAAGTTAAGTCTAGTTGGTTGACTAATCAATTTGGTTAAGTGAAAATCCATAGCAAATGAGTCAGCCGCAGTACAACATTTCTCCATCCAATTTAAATTAAAATCACCAACCATAATAATTTCACAATTACTCTGTGAGGATGCACCAGGGACTTGCCCCTTGAGAAAGAAAATGTCAAGGACTGCAGGAGAGGCACCAGGGGCACGGGGGAGCGAGGAGCAGCCCTCGGCCGCCCGCCTGGGTCGCTGTGAGCACAGGGACGGGGACGGATGCTCAAGCAGCCGGGGGGCATTGCTGGCTCCACAGGTGACACCAAATTGGAGGCTCCTTCCCACCCCAGCACCAAAGCACAGCACCTCACGTCCCCCCAGCCTCAGCCCACCATCCTGCAGGGTGCATCCAGCCTACCAGAGGGACTCGGCCAATATTTATATCGAGGGAGCAGAGGAGTGTGAGAGGGGAGCCCGGTCCTGTAGATCAATTTGTAATTTTTCTTTTTTGCTGTGGCAGGAGTGTGAGGGATGCGAACATTAAATCTCCAGGAAAGTCGCCTCTGCAGCAGTCTTTAGTGGTCTGAATTATTTATTTGTGTACAGTTGTGCTACACACCGAGCCATACAAAAATAAATAAGACCACAGCAGGCTGCGCCTGGAATGGAGTGGATGTGTGCTTGGGTGCAGGTCTCCTCGGGACGGGTCTCATCCTGCACACCAGCAGGATGCAAGCAGGAGGGCCGGGTGCTAGGGACCAAAAGAAGCTTCTTATTCTGCTTTCTGTCACATCCTCGGCCTCCTCTTGCATACGGCAGGTAATTAACGATCCGTTCACATGGCAAGTGGCGGGTGAGACAACTCTGGCGGATTAAGAATTTAATATTCTTACAGAACTCCATACCTGTGCAAAACACCTGGATGCATTCCTTCCAAACTCCCTTCCGAGCCGCTGGCCCAGCAGGGAAGGCTTCCCAGGGGTTTCTGTGCACGGCCACCGCACACGTCCTGCTCGGCGCGGGGAGCGCTGGCGGCGGGCGGCTGCTCAGTGCAGCCCTGGGAGCGCGCTGGCTGCTGCATCCATCTGCACAGCTGCTGCTCTGCCAGGCTCTAACTCGATTGCTTTGTAATGTACTTCTCTGCTGCGGTGTGCACGCAGGCAGAGCTGCATGAAGCTCGGGCGGTGCCGGTGCGTTGCGTGCTGTGCACGAGGTGCTCGCAGCCCGCAGGAGCTGGATGGAGGCGGCGCAAAGCTGAGGGACTCGGCTCTGGAGGGGAATGTGTGGTGGCCTCATGGGTCAGGGCAGGGTGAAATTCCAGAGGTTTCCCAGCATGGAAACTGGGAAATGGCTGGCATGCTTGCTCAAAAGGGAGAAACAATTCACGTTGAATAACATGGGGGAGAGCACACCAGCTTGGGGAGCAGGAGCCCCTGGGGTCTGCAGCCACCAGCCCCTCCCCGCTGCAGCTGGCTGGGCTGTGGCACCGCTGCCGTGCTCTGTTTTTATTCCCCTGGCACCTCCCAAAAATACTGGGCTCGCGGACACTTTGCCTCCCATGTGACTCGGGCAAAACTTTGTAAGGGCTGTCCTAATAAATAATAGAGCATCTTCCTTCCCTCGCTGTTGTGAAAGAGCTCCTGCCTGACGTGGGAGAAACCTTTTGATGCATTTTGATAAAAGAGCCAGGTAGTGGTGAGTGAAAGCCAGGAGACATTTATTTAATGCCGCCAACACAAAGGTCCCGGCGCTGACGCCCGCTGCAGAGCGATTGTGCCCGCTCCCGAGCTGACGTCTCCGCCTCACCTCACCCAGGCTCGGGGAATTGGGGCTGTGCTGGGGCCATGTGTGGGTGGGAGGAAGGTTTTGGGGGCTGCGGAAGGTCAAACACCAGCCCCAGCTCTCCAGGGGTTTGCGGGGTCAGCCACCAGCCCCAGCTCTTGGGGTTTTGGGGCATTACCAGAGCCCTGCCCCGAGCTGGGTGCTGGCATCAGGGTGCGCGGAGCAGTAACTGGAGATGTCCGTGGAAGCAGGGCTTTGTTCGTTCAGTTTTCATCTGCTGGAAGGAAATGATTTTGTTAGGTTAACACTGCAATTATCTCTCCAGAAAGCCTTCACCGTCTGAAGATGCTTCTGGAAGAGGCACCCAGCTGAACCAATGAATTGTGCCAAATTCTAAACGAGCACCGTCCCACCAGCCTCCTGGGGGCTGCGAGCTGAGCCCTGGCTGTCCCTGCTGCGAGGAGCCCAACTGGCCAGGGAGACCAGGTGAGGCTGTCCTGGGGGTTAGTGAGGCTGAAACAGCTCTGCTCCTTCAGCCAAGCCCACCAGCCACGTGTCCCTGAAGGCAGGCAGACAGACAGACGGACAGGCAGTGCCCCTGCGCACTGAGCGCTGCCTGCTGTGTTGCTGCCGTCTCCCTGGGGCGTTTTGTCCCCCCCGAGCTCCCCTCGGTGATGCTCACGCACACCCACAGCGGGCTCAGCACAAACACAGCGCTGCGCCTAGCCCAGAAATCTTGGTGTTTTCCTCCTGGAAAGCAAAAAGGAGAAGAGAGGACGGCACGTGGCTCACGTAACAGATGGAGCCATGGATTATTTGGAGCCTCTTGTACTAATTTTACAAATGCTGCATGTCTGCAGGCTTTTAATAGTTGAATTCCTGGCTAAATGGATAAAGAATATGTCCTGTGGGGACTAAAGGCTTTGGGGAATAACTTATGCAAATCCTCCCATCTGAACGCAGGTGGTGACGAGTTTGCTGCAGTTTCTCTCGTGGTGGTGGTGGCAAAGATGCAGGCTTGGGTGGCGTGAGCCAAAAAGCCCCAAGAGGACAGAATCATGAAGCTTGCTTGGCCCCGGGTGAGCGTGCCTGGTACTTTGGAGGTACCGAGGCCACGAGGAGATGAGAGCCATTGCCTGGGAAGATGTGAAGGGGCAGGGTATTCGTGGCTCTTTGGGAAGCTCTGTGAGCCCCATTCAGGGAGGAGGCCGCCCGCTGCCCACTCATCCCTGCCTCGAGGGCCCTTTGGGATGCAAATCCTCTGGTTTTATCCCTGCTTTAGCTCCAGCTAAGAGGCAGAACCCAGGCAGAGTCACAGCCCGGTTGGGCAGCACGAGCTGAGGTGTTGAGAGGTGCATTATGAATGCAAGGTGTAGGGAACAGAAATTATTAAACTCACAGATAGCAACAGAGCTCCCTTTGTGAGCGGTGGAGATGGGAAATTATGCTGAAGCAATGCATTGCAAATCACCCAATGAAAGGCAGAGAAGGCCCTTTTATCCTCCGGGCCCTGAAGTTTTTCCGGTATCTTTGTATGCAGAGGCATTCCTTCAGGGGAGAAAGAGAAGCCAGCAATTTTGTGGCTGATTGGCAGGCTGTCCAGTGCCAATAAAGATATTTGTTTTTTCATAGAAGTGCTCACAGACTGAAATCTCACTCTTGCATTTTCCATTACAGAGGAAAATGAAACTTGGAATGCTTTCTCCATTAGCGCTGCTTAGCCTCGGAGTAATAGCAGTGCTTGAGTGACTTGAAAGGAGAAACACTCCGCTCCGGCAAAGCGCCCGGCGCCGACATGCCGCGTGGAGCGTGCCTCACCTTGCCGGGAGCTGGGCGCAGCAGAACCCCCGTTATTTGTATTTCTGAGTCCCAGGAGCACCAGGAGGCTGCAGGGCGAGGCGGTGGGGCCAGTGCCAGGCTGAGGGATGAGGGTGTGAGGAAGGCGTGGTGCCCACTGCTTTTCACCTGATGCATCCAAGGTGGCTTTGGTGACCTGCTCGGTGCAGCACCAAAGGTGGCAGCAGCACCGGGATGGGAGCTCCTGCTGCAGAGGGCATCTCCGACTGCCAGGGGATGTGGAGATGGATGGAGGCAGTCCTGCTGGGCAGCACAGCCCAGGGACAAGAGGTGGTCCCCCAGATCCCCACCGGTCCCTGTCCCTGTGGGTCCTAGAGTCCCCCCAGTGCCCAGGGCTGGGTCCCCTCCCTGCTCCCTCCAGGCCCTGCACTGCCTCCGTGCTCGTGCAGATCCCCGGCAGAGAGGAAGAACATCTGTTAACACAAATGCCTTCCTAATTTCTTCTTAACTCTCACTCGGCATCTGCGCCGAACAAGCCCTGTTCAGCTTGTACAGTGTTTATTTCTGGAACGGGCTCAAAAGCGCCGCGGAGCCGGGAGCAGGGAGGGAAGAGCCGCTAAATCTTTAATAACACGCCGAGTCAGAACTTCTGCCACGCTCCGTCCTAATCACACGGGGGAGAATAACCAGAGACAGGATTTCTTAATAACAAACACCTTTGCAGCAGCTCATTAAATCACTGCATTTCTGAGGCACAGCAGGACACTTGTGTGAATAAATAGTGCAATCTCCTAGTCTGAAGTATTTTCACATCTGAGTTATTTCCCCTGCATATGATCAGCTCCTTCCTTTTTTTTTTTTTCCTTTCCTTTGCTCCCCATCTCTACAGCGAATGATTTTCGCTGATGAGCACAATTAACAAATGAGAGACAAAGTCGAAAAAACACATCCCCCCCCCGGTTCATTCTTTAATGTTGTACAGTTTAACAAATAACGGAGGAAAATGGAGTGAAGAGAGATTGCTGATGATGATCTGAAGGCGCAGCTTTTTTCTCCTTTTTGCTGCCTGCCTTTGTAGACAACAAAATGCAAAAAAAAAAAAAAAAAAAAAAAAAAAAAAAAAAAGGAAAGGAGAGAAAAGAGGGTGGCAATATAAAAGGAAGGAAAGAAAGACCCTCTTCAGGGTGTTTATCCAAGCAGCATGTTTGCTCATTTCCTATCCTAGCTCATGCATAACGCCAATGAGATGGAAAGGGCCTGTTTTGCTCCAGAGGTGCCGACGAGCTGGGAGACACGCCACACAATTGACTGCAGTGAAATAAATCGAGCAAAAGGTTTCCTTCCACCACCCCCAGCTCTGCAGGGTTCACAGGAGGGAGCAAATGCATCTGTCAGTGGCAGGCTCCACAGGTGCAGATATTTTAACGGGTGAGGGGTGTTCCCAGAACCCGGTTCAACCCATCCCAGAGGGATTTTCCTCCTCACAGACGTCCTCCTCCCTTGCTGGGGTGATGCCCAGGGGAAGGGCAGGGTGGTGGGCAGGGGGAGGTGAGAAGGGGAGCATCAGGGCCCTGCTTCTCTCATTTGGGAGCTGGCAATCGCCAGGGCTCCTATCCTGGAGAGGGAGATGCAGAGCGAGCCTCCCCGCTCAGCAGCACAAAAAGCAGGGCCGAGCACTCACTGGCGGCAGAGGCTGATGGGGGCTGCAAGCAAATAAGGGCTGTGAGCAGGGTTTAATAGCACAATTGATTTACTTTTATAAATGCTGCAGTCGAATGCACGTCAGAAAGTGTTGTCTGGGCGATTTCTAGCGATTGATGAGCCTCGCCACCCTGATGGCACAGCTCTCACCGCGGCGCGGGCTGGAGGCAGGGCTGGGGGTGCTGGCAAGTTGCCCCTTGTTGTACCTTGGGGGCCCTGGCTGCTTTCCTGGTGCCTCCTGATGGGGTGCTGGGGGGCTCAGTGCTGGGGAGGTCTGGGGGCTGCTGCCCTGCAAGCCCTCTGCACCCCAAGCCAGCTTCTGGCAGTGGCTCACTGCTCGCCTTCCCCTGGCCCTTGCTCCTCACCTCCACCACCCTGCTGCCCAGGGCTCTGGCTGCTGCTTTGATGAGTGATTTTGGGGGAGGACTTCGTGTTTTTTTTTTTTTTTTTTTTTTAACAGAATGTCCCTTTTTTTCCCTCCTCCCTCTGAATGGCCAGGGTGAGGTAACACGTCGGAGATGTGAACTTCAGCAGAGCAGTGCCATGAAGCCCTCAGTAGCGCTTATCCAGTAGTGCAGCTCTCTGAGGACTCAGATAACACCACCAAAATTCCCAGCCCAGAGCACTCCATCACCTATGGGACCCCAGCCCATGCAGTGCGTGGGGACACCACCACGTGCCTGAATTTATACCTGTCCACAAGGCGCTTTCTATGAACGTTTTCCAGCATGGTCTAATTACAAGGTAAATAAACGGGCCCTCCCTTATAGTTAATTTGTTAGGTAGCTTTATTGCCAACAGGAGAGAGATGACACAGAAGGATATTGCATACAGTGTTGCTGGTAATTATTTTTATTACTTCATATGAGTTTTATAGTGCTAGTAGGGAGACTTTTGAGCCGCCGCTTTCCGCTTGGTGTAATTAATGTTTTCTGGGACAGCCCAGCACAGCCGAGCTGGGGCCAGGGGCGTTATGGCACGTGGGGTCTGCCTGCTGGGCTGTGCTGGGCATCTCAGGAACACGCTGAGATACACGAGTGCCTCTGCCCCGTGCCCTGCTTCCTTTCTCTGCAACGTTTTGGTGAAGGGCATCGCTCAAGCACCAGGCGGAGGCGCCTTTGCTTCTGGATTTGTTTTGTTTCATCCCACTGAGCAAAGTGTCTATTTTAACAGCAAACTACTGGTATAAGCAAAGAACTCCTCGGTACTCTGAAGAATATTAAGGTATATAAATGTCTTTATGAAAGATGATGAATTCCTGTAGTCTTCTCTAGTGAATTTTGCTTCTGTAAATCTCACTCTCTCTTTGCATGTGCTAATTGGTCTTAGCATTAATTAATCTGATTTCATTATATTCTCTTTAATTTGTCAAGATATCATTTCTTTATTGGGCAAAGAAACACTTTAGAGGATTGTCACAATTGGAATAATTTCCCCCCTCCCTTTCTTTAAAGTTACCAAGAGAAGTCGTTATCAATTAAGCTAATTTGCATAAGCATTAGGGTAATCGTTTTAGTTTAGCCAAATTTGTGAAAATTTACATAGCAAATTGACCTTCCACATTTTCACTTAAACATATAAAGCGCAAGAGAGAATTGTGTTGGCATTGATAATGAAATGGAGTTTATTTTGCATGGTTCTCTTACTAAAAGAGGCCTAATTAGACCAAGTAATTTTTTATTTCATCCGTAATTGCAAAACAAATAAGCTCTTTGGCAGTTTCTTCCCTTTCCCTTTGCCTGTGTCACATGGATGGGGAGCGCTAATAGGGAAGTTGTGTTCTCCTAATTAAGCCTCATTTGATGTCTGCGCGTTCTTCCATCAGAGATCCTTTAGTTTCTTCCAGGTATTCTCCTGCTTGAGTCGTTCAAGCTTCCTGGATCACCTATTAATAGACAATTCCCCCAGCTTGAGCTGGGCAAAAAAAGGGAAAAAGAAGAAAAAGGAAAAGAACGCTGAATGTAAAAAGCAGCGTGGCGATGGCAGCCGGCAGGGTCTCCCTCCCCTGGGTGGGGAGTTAAAGGTGAGAGGCATTTTTGGCAGTGCCTGGGCTTGGGGACCCCAGCCCCACAGTGGGTCAGAGCCCAGGCACAGCCCTCACCGTGGTGCTCTCTCCGTCCTTCCTCACCCCCAGCAGCATCCGCTGTGCCCAGGCAAAGGCATTTGTGTTTCCTCCCTGCCTTGTCCCCGCCTCGCCCATGTGTAAAGGGCAGCACGAGGTGCCAGGCAGTGGAAAATCAGCCTCTCAGGTTGTTAACTGCGCAGAATGCCTTCCCCCCACCACCATATTTTTTTGGCCTTGAGTGTTTTTAACGGCAGCCTTCATGGTTTGATGGAGGATTTTACACTAATGCAAGGCATTACCTAGTTAATTTGGCCAGAATAGAGTGTAATTTTGCACGGTCAAAGTCATTGCTACTTGAGCTAAAAGTTCCATTACGGTGCACTGCCCACCTAGCTATTTCAGAGCACGCAGAGATAAGTAGCATTTTATTAATGGGTGTCCTCGGGAGCTTATTTAAAGGATAGCTCCTCGTCTGCATTGGAGATGAACATGGGAAAGAGCCGAGGCAGCGAGGGATGCTGGCAGCAGCCATCGGATGTGTCACCCCTGCGGCACGTGGCCGGCCACTGCGGGCTGTGTTCTTTCTGCAGGCGATGCTTCAGCCCATGCAGGGCACCTCCACCCACCTCGTTTCAGCATGGGATAAAACAACGTGCACGGTTCAGACCTCAAACACGCTTCTGAAGGGGCAGCAAGGCCAGCAGGGTGATGGTCTGGCTGGTTCCAGCACGGCTCCCCAGGACACCCGGTCCCAGCAGGGATCTGGTTGCGCAAGGACATTATTATGCCAAGCACTGAATAAACACAGAACAAAAAGTTGGCTCCTCCGCCTGTAAATAATAAATGATCCTCTTTGATCACCCGTGTTGGCTGAGGGCTCCCCAGCCTCACAAAGCTGGGACTTGGAACGAGCGGCGCTCAGCGAAAGGTTGCCCTTCCCCTACGGGCACCCAAAACACCAGAGCCGAGCAGGGTCTGCAGCTCAGGACTGGCCAGGCCACCGACACCTCGAAGCCTCCAAGGTGTGGGGTTTTGCTGTAAGGCTGGTCCTTTGCTTTTGGCTTTTCCTTCTCCGCCAAGCCCAGTGCAAAGTCGCTGCCTGCTTGCTCAGCCCTGCCCCTCTCCACCTCGCCGCAGCTACTGCTTGTGAGATAAATCCCTCTAATGTGGCTGTTGTTTGTTTTTGAAATTCTTCTGTATTTCTTCCTGCCATCCCGCTGCAGAGCAGCGTACGCAACAAAGTAAACCAACCTTGCACAAATTGTCCTGATTCCTGCCTTGCGAGTGGAGACAGCTGTGACTGATTCCAGCAAAATACCTCGCGTCTGGTCTACAAAGCCCGAGCTAATCTCCACGCCGAACCAAAGCGGGTCCTTCCTCATCACATGCTTGCACTGCCAGAGCAGGGAACGTGGATAATACTTTGGAGCCACTACAAACGCTTCGGAAAAGACTCTGCCATGGTAGCAAACAGCTGGTGCAGCTAATCCATTTTCCAAGCACATTTGCAAGATACATAATTAAGAGTTCTGTTGAGGGGGGAAGCAAAGCAGACCATTAGATTTGTTTATAACATTATGGATAGTGTAATACCCACTCAGGACCTCCTTTTCAGCAAAAGACATTAAGGTGATCCTTAGGAAACGTCTCTGGGATTTCCTGATGATGCCTGCGTGACATTAATTTTGAGTAAATATTTGCAATTCCATTTGCCGTACAATTAAGCACAACGAAGGGATCCTGCAGATTTTTTGGACTTGTTAATTGCTAGATCAGTTCAGATGATGATCCCTTTGAGTTCTCTCCTCTGATTTCCATTGTCTCCCTTTAAAATTTCTGTTGTGTTGCAATGAGGGAAAGCCAAGGTGTGCACGTTCAGCCCCGCAAAGCCCCGTGGAGCTCAGCGGCACTTTTCCAGCGTACACCGCCTGAAGTTCTGCCCTAAAGCTGTCCGGTGCTGCAATGACAGCAGTACAGCTTGGGGCTCGAAGCCAAAGGCTGCTGTCAGCCACGCTGGTGCATGTTCAGGATGGATCATTGGGCTGAGGGAGGCTCAGGGTGTCCCCAGTGTCCCCAGCTAAGGCACCAGCCACGAGCTGTGCAGCCCAGCCCGCCTGGTGGCACCCCAAGAAACCAGTAGCAAAGACACAAACTGGGATGGCTTGAGGAAGGAGAGGACGAGCAAATTCCTTCAGCCCCAGGCAGCTGCCTCAATTTCAGGTTGGCAGGGGCAGTGATGAGCACACTGACGAGCTGTGCGCGTGTTGCACACCCATTAACTCCTTGCTAATGAGCAATGTGGGCTTGGTGCGGCAGCAGCGTGGCACTGCTGCACGTGGCAGAGCTTTTGCAGAGCTGCTCTCTCCACAAACTCTTGCTTCCAAAGCAAACAAATAACTAGTGACCTGGCTGAATGCAACCCAGCCTTGGCCTGTGCCCAAACCAGCGTTTTTGTTTAAACATAACTGTGTTTAGGGCATCTGCTTCAACACAGCACCGCTGGCTGGGGCTGGAAAGGAAGCTGCGCAAGGATAGAGAAAGCCTGCTATAAAATGCTCATTTCTGCTTTAAAAAAACAAACAAACAAAAAACCAACTCACTGTGGTCTTTAATTTGTCTTTAATACCCATCTAGGATGAAAACAAGGAGGTCTGCTGGGACTCCTCCCATGGCAGGTGGGAAGAATAATTTGCCTGGGGGGAAATTGGAGGTGCCCAGGGATCTGCCCAGAGCTTTGCAGTAGACCATGGGGGCAAGGCAGTGGAGGTGCACCCAAGGCTCCATCCTGGGGCTTCTGCTGACTGGAGGAGGGTAAGAAAAAACCCTGTTGGAGACCTGGAGCCTGGTCTCGAGGTGTGGCGCTGTGCTCCTGGGCACTGTGAGCCCTTGCTCCGTGCTGGCTTTGTCTCCCACTGTGCTTTTGTGTGGATTCTGTAATTTAGTGGCTCTGTGGATCTGGAAAGGGGCTACATGCTGTGTTTCCATCCTGTCGGGTGTACAGAGCCTGCCCTGCACACATTTAGGAAGCTAAGGACTTTCCTAATTGCAGTGTGAACAAACTGAGGTGGGCTCCTGTCTGTCTAGCTGTCAGGGAGGACAAGTTGGCGGTGAGTCAGAGGCAGAGATGTGGAAACGATGCAGGAGAAAGGGAATAGTCTGTGCTGGGCTTAATCACAGGGGCCAGGTGCTTTACATTTTTTACAACAAAACTCCGTTTCCTCCAGGTGCCTGAGGCTAAGTGCAGCCTGGATGGTGCTGCCGGAGCTCATCAGGCTGACTTGCCTGCCAGGCACCATCTTTCACAGCATCGGGCAGTGGCACCTGGGCACCTCTGCACCCATGGCACCTAATTCAGGGCGAGTCCTCGCTGTGCACTCGCTCCTGGAGTGTTGAGGTGTGTGATGTGGTCATCACCCAGCTCCAGCCTCACCCTGGAAGCTGTTTGCATTGTTATCATCATCATTATTATTTTGCTCTTATTTATTGTTATCGTCAGCGATGTGAGTCCCTCGCCGGTGGAAAGGAGGGGATTTTTTTTTTCCTTGTGGAGGGATCCAGGAATCCTCCACCTACCTGTGTAGTATTTATTATGCCTGGTTAAAATCATTAAAGCCTTTGTTAGTGGAGCTGACTGACAAGGGGAGTAGATTAATATTAGAACACCCTGTCAAAAGTGGTGAAAAGGCTGGATTGATTTTATAGGAAGTTTAGTCGGAGTTGTGTGTAAAGCCCTTGGGGGGTTACACTGCAGTGAATCAATCTCCTATATTAGCAAGTCCCTCTGGGAATAGTCAACCTCACTGTTTATTACAGCCAAGGCTGCATATAATAGGGCCGGTAGTCGCTCGCCTCCCTCTCCCTCTCTCCTTTCTCGTAATTTGCTACTTGCGATTGCAGCCACACAGAGGAGCACCTGAGATAAACAAAGGTGCCCAGGGTCTCTGGTGGCAGCAGAGCGGGCGAGGCGGGGACGAGCAGAGACCCCTGCAGCCGGCTGGGTCCCCTCCTGCTGGCTCAGCACCACTGCCTGCTGGGGGCAGCTCCAGCGCTCCCCCCGGGGCTGCTTTCAGCCTGGGGAGCCCTCATGTCTTATTTGCCGTGGCAGCTTTCATCCTGGTGCCCAGGTAACAAAAAGAATACACACAG
The DNA here is from genome assembly GCF_009819795.1 of Aythya fuligula. NCBI lineage: Eukaryota > Metazoa > Chordata > Aves > Anseriformes > Anatidae > Aythya > Aythya fuligula. The sequence goes on along the minus strand of NC_045580.1, from coordinate 6,369,430 downwards.
GACGCTCTCACGGAAAGCTTTTGCAAACAGCAATTAACAGAATCCCCCAACGCGTGTGTTGGGGGAGTTTTTGGCAACCCTGGAGCAAAGAAAAAAGCCTGCAGTCGAGAGCCGGATGCCCGTGCGCTTGGCTGGGCCTAATTGCATCCAATTAGTGCTGTATGGAAATGAGCAGAGGGGCAGCAAGGACGTTGTGGGCCCCACGCTGTAAGGCTGTGAGTTGGGGCTGGGGGTGCAGACCCCCAAGCCCCCCCAGCAGCTGCAGCCCCAGCTCCTGAGCTGCTGTCCCAGCCCCTGGTGGCACAGCAGTGTGGCCCTGGTGTGTGGCCACATCCAGATGTCAGCCTGTTTTTTTCAGAGGAACGTACGCCGGGTGGCATGAGCTAAACCATCAGGAACTAACTGGAGCCTTTTCAGACTCTGGAGACGTACCACATTTAGCCGAAAGAGGTTAAAAGGCAATTGTGCTGTGTAAAGAGACCATGAAATAAAAGCTCCTGCTTTACTCTGGAGCTGGCTGGCCTGGGCTGCAAGCACAAAATGAGTTCTCTTTTCTCACTGCCAGTGCCGTAAGCTTTCCGGGGGATGCTGGACATTGCTGTGGGTTATCATCAGGACAAGGCCCTGCTGCTGGAACACGGTGCCCTGATGGGGGCAGCCACCCCCCTGCACCCCAGCACTGCTGCCCTGCTCTACTGGGCAGCTCCGAGTGATTGAGATGTTGGTGACACCAAGTGCCCTAGCCTTCTGCTGCTCCCTTTTGGATATTTTTCTTCCAAATTCTCCCTCAGTGGTGCAGAAGGACCTGCTGCATGCTGCAGAGTTTGGTTTCCGTGCTCCATTACCTCCTGGGCTCTCTTCTTAGCCTGCTGAAGCTGCAGATGGAGGCGGTGCATTGCACGTGGGGGAGCCAGAGCTGCGCACCCGCTGCGGGACCGGGCTCAGCCCAGCACCTACAAAAAGAGGGAAACGAAGAACCATCCTGCTGCCCAGATTGCTTCGAGCCCACAACCAGAGGGAGTTTTTGGCCCTCCTTCCCATCCAGTGCAGCAGGGACAGAGCCTGGGATGTTCACCTGAGGGCTGAAAACGAGCCGCTGGTTCCTCCCAGATGTGCATGCACTTGCGTCTGTGCGCCCCTTTGTGCAGTGCCTAATAAGCCGTATAATTCTCATTCTTCCTCTCCCCCTGTCACTTACTTCACTTTTTATCTGCACAACTGAAATTCCTTCCTGCTCCCCCCATCCTCTTCTTTCACTAATGCTCTTCACTTTCAAATGCTAATAATCTGCAGCACTAAAAGGCTTAGAAGTGGTTCTAGATTGTTTGATCTTTGGCCTGTGATCTACTTTCATCTTTCAGCTTTCAAACGTTACTTTGGATTTACTTTAACCTGTTAACATGCTTGGTATTCACAGGCATGCACTTCTGGTGAGTTTTGCATCAGATCCACCTGGGTTCTAATGAGGGGGGGGAAGGTTACGCTTTGCACACCAACTTTTCCGAGTGGACATTGGCTCCTCTGTTGTAGCACACACAGCGGGGACTTTTTTTTCCCTTCTCAGGCTTCGGTTTTCCCCAGGGGTGCTGACCCAAAGACGGGGATGTAAGGTTACCTGTGGCGAGGGTGAAGCTGGGGACGGCGACAGGCTCAGACCCTGCGGGCACCAGCCTGGACCCCGAGGCAGGGATGTGGCGGGGGGGAATCGCGCTCCTCCTTCCCCTTTATAATCGCACCTCTAGAGAGAACGGCTTTGAAAGCTCTGCTTTGTTCCAAAGCTCCTCGGGACTGTCTCGTCCTCAGTTAGTGTTGGATGTCTGAGCAGCGGCAGAGACATCAGAGCCTTCCCGAAGCTGTTATAACTTAATCTGGCAGGCCAGCCAGCTCTGCCACCTCTTGCCAAGAGAGGAAGCCAGAGCACTAGATGATTTTCAGACATTAGTGACTGCAATAAATCAGAGAGCAGAAGTTATTGAGTGCCTCGCTAATGGACATTTCCTTCTAGAGCATCCCCTCTTGGGCTTCGCGGGGGCACTGAGACTGCTTTCACAGGGGGAAGCCAAAGGGAGCCGTGCCAAGGCGCGCTCTCCGCTGGAAAATGTGCTGAGGAAGGAGGCTGCAAGGTGAGAGGGAGGCACCGTCTCCAGCTGGTTCGCAGCAGAAGCTGCACGGCGCCAGTGCATGGGCTCCTGCTGTTCTCCTGCAGGGGGACAGACCTCCCCCAGGCTGGTGCAGAAAGCCATATTCTGGGAGCGGTGCAAAATGTGAGCCACCGAGGGGAGGTCGTCGTTTCAGGTCAACCTGAAAATGACTTTAAATGCAGAAGGGAGACGTGAAGCAGTCTGAAAGTTGGGTGGGATTTAAATGGCATTGAAGAAAACAGTTCATTTGAGCTGAGATGGTGCATTCAGCCTCAGAGCCAAGCTACCTGGTGCCCCCGGAGCGCTCAGCACCGAGGGATGGGGGTGCCTGAGCCGCTCACCCCTCGCCTCCGCTGTGGAAGCCCAAGCTGAAGCAATTCGCTCCTCAAGGAGAAGCAAACTGTTTAATATTTAAACCCAAACAGCCCAGGCAAAGCTGCTTTTCTTTTTTATTTATTCTTTTAATTAAATGCCAATTAGAAAGGAAGAGAGAGAAAAAAAAAGGCATTAAACACTTAAATACACACTACACCCAGGTTGCTCAAAGTTGTTACGAGCTAATTAGCTACTTAAGTGATCATTTGAAATTCCATATCAAACAATTCATAATCTGCCCCCAAACCAGCCGCTATCAGTGAGGAGCCCTCAGCCGTGCAAACGGGGGCTTGGCAGCGCCCGCCCTGTACCCATGGTGCCGGACATGCCGTGTCCTTGGAGGTTCCCCCGCACCTCCACAAGTCTCATGCTGGAAGCTTTGGGGCTGGGCAGGACGCAGGTTTCTGCTCAGAACTGTGGCCAGAAGAAGGGGTTGTTGTCTGATGCTCTGGCAGTGCTTTGGTACGAGTTTGCACACTTGGGAAGTTGCCGTGCCCTTGCACGGTGTTTGTGCTGCTGCAGGTCCTGGCTTGAGCAGTGCTGCTGTTTGTCACTCTCCCTGCTGTCTTCTCAACCCGACAAGCTGAGATCATCCATTTCAGGCCATTTTAACCCAAGATGAGGCTTGTGGGAAGCGTTAAGGTGATGTTCCCCACTCCCCAAGAAGGGGCTCAGCTCTTGTGTGGCTCGCCCAGGATGGCAAAGCTTCCTCTGCGTTCCCCTTCCATGAGAAAGCGCTGCCCATCGGGCTGCACCCCGCCCGTCTGCACCACCACATCCCCCTAAACCCCCCTTATCTGTCCCCACCTCATCCCCCTGAACCCCCACATCTGCCCCCACTGCGAGGCTGCAGGGCAGGACCCGAGCACCCTGGGTTACGAGGGCTGATCTGCGAGCCCCATCCGCAGCCCGCAGCAGAGCAGCACGTAAAGAACAATACGTTAATTAGAGGCAGCGATTCAGCCTCCACCATAATCAATTCCGGCAGTGCCTGCGCTGCCTGCACATCCGACAGCCTCTTCCACTCCCTTCTGCAAGATTTATTAATTATCAATCCTGGCTCCTGCGTGGCATGCAGAGGAGAGCGGGAGCGAGGAGGTGGTGTCGGCGGCGGAGATCTGAGAGACGTCTGAAGGGGATTGGCAGGTGTGGGAGACAGCCTGCCTCCTGGGGACTCACCTGGTGATCTTTTTCCTCCCTTTCTCCTGCTTTTCTTTTAATTAGCAGAATGAGCCCGCTGCTCTGCCTGGACAGCAGAGAGGAGGGAGCCAGCCGGGCTGTGCGGCAGCCCCGGGGGGGGTCCGGCCGTGCTGGGGCTGGTGCCTGCAGCATCCCCCTGCTCCCCACACCCCAACCTGAGCCATGGCCCCGTCCCCCCCCCAGGCCAAGGATACTGTGAGATCCGCTCATAGACTGCAGTCCGTAGGGACCAAACAGCCGTAAGCCCAAATATATCTATTTACAGCAAAAATGTGGCGATTTCCGTGCCCGTTGGCCGGTGCCTGTTGGTGACCTTGTGATTTTATTTCTCTTTTCTTTCCGGGTGGTGCTGGGGAAGCCGTGTTTCCGAGGCTTGCAGCAGCAGCTGGAGGAGGCAGGAGAGGAGGGTTCGGGGCACTGCTGGCTGCTCAGCCTCATAGCCCAGGCCATGCCCCTTGCCAGGCTAAGCTGGTTTTCATAATGTTGGAGAAAAAAAGGCAGAAACGCTTCTATTTAATGCCCATCCACCCTTCCCTGCTCTCCTGCCCACCTGCCTGCAGGAGGGGCTCCAGGCCAGGGGCTGCCCAGCCTCTGTGCCCCCCTCTCAGCTCCCTGGGCAGAGCGCACGGTGCTGGCACGGGGTGCAGGGGGCACGGCTATTTATTAGCATTAGGGCTAATAGGAAAGCATCCTTGCAAACTTCAGCCCTCATTTGCTGGCTACACAACAGCAAAACAAAGCGAGTGAGAGACTGTGAAGGGGGAGTATGTTCTAAATGTGCCTGGGAGGATTCAAAGACTCTTTAAAGTGGGGATGTGGTCTGGGGAAGAGTCTATTTTCAATGCAGATTTGTTTTTGTTTGAATTAGTTGATGCTTATTTTAAGCTCCTGTGGCACATTGTCATCTCCGGATTGCTTGTTTTCCTGTGCCAAAGTCAACCTCAATTTTTTCCCTCCTTTCAAGAGGAACCCATGATTTTCCCTCTGTTGCACAGTGCATCAGATGGGCAGGACAGACCCAGCTTCTCTAAGTAATGCTGACAAGATTACCTACTGATTGCCGGAGTAAAATGTTGCATTTCAACTAAAGCCGGGGCAGATGGTGGAGGAAAACGCTGGAAACTTGTCTCTAATTTCTAGTGAAGTACAAACCTCTCCGGGACTGGCGGCTCGCTCTGGATAAGCCTGCAAAGTTTGGCTGCTCTGCCGAGGCTCATCCCAAGCATCCGGCAGAAGCAGGGGCACGTCCATCTCCTACGGGGTGCAGATGCCCTGCTGCCCTTCCCTGCACACTTGGCTCATTCCCAGCCCACAAGAGCTAACCCAGGGGCACCCCAATGTGTTTTTCTTCAGGAAATTGTAAATGCTCACTTTGTGCCTGCACAAATGACACCGGTGGGTTTAAGCCTAGCCTGGGACTGCCTCCAGGGCTATCCTGTGTAGCCTGGGAACGTTTTGCCTTTCATGTTGTACCAGGAGACTTGGAATTTGAGCCCTTGTGAAGCAGCGGCAGGTGGTGCTTATCCTCCTGGGAGGCTCGATGCCTTCTCAGAGAAGAACAAGCACGGCTCCCCCTGCCCCAGCTGCTTGCTGCTGTCCCAGGACGTCCCTGGGCAGGCAGGAGGGCTGGGGGCCCTGGGTCCGGCCATGCAAGGGGAAAGTGAGAGGAAGCAAGACAGATGGAGGGGAGAGCTCCTGAGCACACGGACGAGGATCTCTGTCGACAGCCCCTTTCAGCAGAGGAGGACCTGGGGTTTGCACAAGCGAGGGGCACCCCTGCAGGGAGCATCAGCACCGAATCAGCAGGAGGATGCTCCCCATGTCAAGTTGTGCCCGCCGGCTGCCTGGAAGCCTCTCCTCTCCCCAGGAGCTTGTGGTACTGTGGCGTTGACTTCATCCAAAGCCCATGTGGGGCAGCCCAGATCCGCAGACACCAGCAGAACCCAGTCCAAAAGATCAAATATTAGCTAATTAGCTAATTAGTTTCTTATTAGCGGCTAATGGCCAGGAACTTCTCTGGCATCTGTTGCCATCGCTGGCAGGTCGGGCAGCTGCTGAGGAAGCGGGATCTGAAGGAGAGCTCCAAATGAAGCCTCGAGCATCCGTGCTGCTCCGCCGCCCCTCCTGCCCCTTCGTGGCGCCTCTGCTCTTGTTTTTGTGCTCTGTGCCAGTGTCTTTGAAGATGGGCACTTAATCCATTATTTAAGGCAATAAATAAAGCTCTTGACCTTTCCTTGAGCTTGCCCCAAGACAGTCCTCTGCTCCTCCGTTTGGGCTGCTCGCTGGTGTCATTACTTAGGCTGCTCTGTTTCCCATTGTGCTTTCATCCTGCCAGATTTTCCCTTCATTAATCACCATCGAAAAGGTCCAGGGCGCAGGAGCAGCTCCCCCCCTGGTGCCGGGGAGGAGGACAGGCTCCGAGCCCACACTCACCCTGCGTGTCCCTGCTCTGCTCAGCCCCCGGGACTCCTCCTGGCCTTCAGCTAGAAGCTGCTTGGGCCCTGGCTGCTGTCAGCCCCTCAGATTTCAGCTCAATCATTTCTGAAATGTGGAGCTGTAGCTAAAACGCCTTTGCAGTTTAACAGGATTTTTCACAGCCTACACAGCAGAGGCTAGAGTTGCTCATCACCTGCTGTTGTAATCTGCACCGTTAAGCCTTCAGCTCTATACAGAAAGCTTAACTTTGCTTTGCTTATTTGCCTTCTCTATTCCCTCGCATCCGGCAGCCATATTTCAGGGAGGAAAAGTTAATCTTTTTTTCCCCTGACTCCAGACAAAGGCATTTCAAATGAGATACAAATTGCTGATGAAATTATTGGCTTTGAGCCTCATCTGGGAAAGGCCCACTTAAAAGAGTCCCTGCTAAAGGGAAGAAAGTCATTTCCCAAGACTCTGACTGAGCACTGTCGGGGATGAAGCCTTCTTTTTTCTGCCAGGGGCCAGGACTTTCTCCTGCAGCCTCGCTGCCACCGTGGTGGGCGCTGCGACTTCCCTCGCTGCTGTCACACATTGTCAGAAACAGCCAAAAAAACTGGCAACAAGGTTGTTCTGGGCTCTGAGGTGTAGCAGCCTGGCCAGGCTGTGCCCTGCACCATCAGGGAACGCTGCCTGCTGCTGACGGCACCCAAAAGGTCCTCTGGGGCTGAGCCCAGAAAGGTTCCTGGTGGAAAAAGCCCAGGTTCAAGTGCTGGACTGCCTCGCACAGGCTGAGGTCTGTGTTGCTTTATCTCCCAAGGTCTGTCTGAGATGCCTTGTCCTCGTTGCACCGTGTTTCTTCATCTTCTCCAGGGCACTGTTACAGAAATAAGAAATAGCAGAAGACAGGAACGGTGCCAGAGCTGGTGGAGGGGCCCTGCCCGAGGAAGGAGCAGCTGCTGGGGGGCACCTGAGCACCTGCCTGCCTTGTGCCTCCATCTCACCCCCTAAAAACATCAGTGGCATAAATAGCTCCCCTGGCTTCCCTCCTGCAAGGCTCAATGGGCAAGGCTGCATTGGCCCAGGCCTTCTGACTGGGGCTGTGGAGGGCTCTCTCTTCGTTAGGGCTCATTATAAATGCCGTCCTCCAAGATAAATGAACAGCGTAACGTGGAGGTATGCTCTCTGGCGAAACTGAAAAGTTATAGATGTTAGCTTTGTAGCTTTATGAAAATGCTTTCTTATGGAACCTGAAATGACCAAGATTAGATTGAATTAATATGTACAGGGTTTTTTACAAAGATTTCTAGCACAAGCATTTCATAAAAATGCAAATCTCAGCTGAGATTTATAATTAGTAGAGATATGTGTGGAGCTAACAAATTATCGGCGGAGCCAAGCTCTCTGCAGATAATTGCATGGGGCTGTGCTCGGCATCTGATGGCAGCCTCCGGACCCTGCTGCCAGCTGCCGGCTCGGAGGCGCTCCGGGCACCACGGCACTCGTGGTGAGCTGGAGCTCAGTCATACAGCGGGTTACAGGGGATAAAATGAGGCACCCGGAGCATCCATGGCAGCCCTCCCTGGGAGGAAGAGGAGGAGGCAGGATGAAGACCTCATGATCCATGTGTTCTCAGCAGGGCAGCATCTCCAACACCTCCATGTGCTCCTTTTCCTCCTCAACCACAGATGTTTCCATGGGTGGAAGATCAGGATCTTGCTGTGCTGGGAGCTTCCAGCTGATCCGAGAGAAGAGCTGCTGTGGTCCAGGAAGTGGTGGCCCCATTCTCTCTGTGACCATTCAGAAGATGTGAATTTGTCCATACTGCTTTTTCTACCTTCTTCTGTTTTCCTGAGTCTTCCCAAGTCCTTGCTACTACGTGAGAACCTGCAAAGAAAAGTTGCTACAAGTGCTGTGAAGTTTTTTGGGGAGAGGTGAAGCGGGGAAGGGCAGGAAGCCTTTGCAGCAGCGCTGCTTCTCTTGCAGGCAGCCCTCGGCACGTCAAGCTGCGAGGTTTCATTTCTCTTCCATTCTGCCTCTGCCATTTCTTCTGGAGGCCAGAAGGAGACCCTGGTGGAATATTAACTCCGTGGTCGCTGAGCGATTATTTATTACAATCATTGCTTTCGGGTCCTTTGACTCGTCTCTGTTAATTAGACTGCAGGGTGTAATAAACGTGATGGAAAGCGCCCAGGCAGGGTTTGGCAGGGGCTGGGGCTGCTGCAGCTCGTGGAGGAGCCGCTGCGCTGGGCGCAGCCACCACGGCCAGCCTGAGCTCTGACCTCGCCCGTCCAGCAGAAGGGCAGAGAGGCTTACGGAGCTGAAATCGTATTAAAAGAGAGACCTGGCACTGAGCTGTGTGACCCTGCTGGAAATGAGTTCAGGAACTGTGGGCCAGGTGCTGCCAGCGGCCACCCTGCGCGCTTACCAGCCCTGCTCGGGGGCTGTGTGGCAGCGATGTCCCCGATCCCACAGGGCGAAAATGGGACACCAGCACAGGACGTCTGCAGAGAGCTCTTTGTGAAAGCAACCTGTCTGTTTTAAGTGTCAGGGCTCCTCTCTTCCAGTCTCTGCTTTGTGTTTTCTCGATGCTTGGGCTCAGGCCATTGAAGCCTGGCACGGAGCTGCTCACGGAGCTGCTGTGCCCCGCGTTACCCATCCTGGCTCTCATCCAGGGGCTGGTCCCCAGGAGATGAACGGGGCCACGTGCGTCCCAGGGCATCACGGGGCGGGTGGCAGCTGGGCCTGAGGCAGAGCTAACCTGCCCCTGTGCTGCACTGTAGAAATATTAAGAAAGGAAGGAGAAATGAGCTCATTTAAATGGCATTTGAATCCCCACAAGGGACTCCTGCAGAAGCAGACTGAACAGTACGGCTGAGCGCTGTGTTGAGAGCTGCGAGCGGCTCTACTCCAACAGTTATTTAAAATTTAAACCCACAAATTAAACAGGTTCTTTTTTTATGATGATAGAGTCCACGTCCCCAGTCCCCAAACACCTCTCCCTCCACACGGCAGCGCCGCAGGGGCTGACGCCAGCTAAAATATCACTGTTCAGCAGCAGCGTGCGGGGTCCAGCGGGCTCACTGCCTCCCCATGCAGCCCTGCTGGTCGCGTGTCCCTGCCTCTGGCCAGGTGCTTCCAGGCTGGGTTTTGCTGGGGCTGAGAGAGGCGAAGCTGCCACCTTCCCCTCACCTCCCCCAGGCCTTGACGGTGCCCTGGAGAGCCGAGGGGAGCTGCAGTCTCGGCTGACTCCTGCTTTGAGTTTTATCTTCAGTTTTTAAATTATGACTGAAAGCAAAGCCATGGTGAGAGGAGAAGAAGTCCTGACATTTGTGTCACAAAAGGAAACCTTTCTTTCTCTTTATTCTTTAAAGGCTGGCTTTTCTCCCGCAGCTACCTGTTGCTCTGAATGGATTCAGTGAAAGGAAGCTTTGGGATGGCAACGCTGAAATTCTGAGCCCTGCAAGAAGAGCAGACGTAATGGTAGAGAAATGTACGTGTCTTACAAAACAGAAAAATTAGGCATCATTAAGAGCAGCAAGCTTCCCTCTTTGCAATGTAATGATGCAAAGCAGTCTCCATAGCACAGCTCTCCCTCCAACACAGCAGGGCGAAGCAAAGTCCTGCTCTGGCTCTGAAGTCATGGGGGGAGGAGGAATTTTTCCATTGATACTTTTTCCTGCAGAAGAGAGGGGCTTTAATTAAATAAATGGGCTGATGAAATGCGTCTTTGTCCCTCAGAAGTTCACAGGTTTGCCTCAGAAACGCAAGCACTGCTGAATACTTTCTTAATCTACAGCATTCCAGGTCCAGTAGCCCCTGGACAATATATTTAGGCTGTCACGGTTGTCTTTGGCAAATTTGTGCCAGTTCCTCATTTTGTTCTCGTTGTTTTAGGAGGCACACAGCTTCCCTCTTGCTGTCCCATCCCCTGGGAAGAGGCTCATAACCTCCGGGGTCCAGCACCGGGGAGGTTTGTGTTTGTTGAGCAGTGCAAGAACTTAGGGCAAAAGGGAGAGAGGCAGAAAGAAAGGGAAAGAAAAGGTATTTCATTTCAGCGCAAAACTGTCCACTTTAAATACCCTTTTTATTACATTATCTGCATAGTAATACTAATAATAGATCTTGGTGGCAGTTCTAATGAGGCTGGAGAGTATAAAGTTTCTAATAAAGTTAATTGTTGCCTTTAATATTCTCATACATTTATACATGGTAAATCTTTAAAGAAGAAAACACCCATTTCTTTCCTGCTAAGCATCCAGGACTGGTCCCTTCCTTGATGGGCCAAAAGCATGTGCTTGGTGGGCTCCCTTCCCCGACAGCACAACGCTAGTCAGCCCCAAGAAACCTCGGTTGGTGTGTGCCGGGCAGAGCTGGCAGGGGGACGGGAGGGTTTTTGCTTGCTCTGGGAATGGGGTTGAACTGTGCCTTAGTTCCCTGCTTCAGTGAGTTTGTTTGCTGTGTGTAATTCTCCAGGGATTGGTGAAAGCAGGTAGAAACAGTGCGATAACGTTATTTTGTTTTCCTCCAGTGTTTTACTTCGGCTTTTTGTTTCCAAAAAAAAACCTTCTTATTTGAGCCATTTAGTAGGGAGTAGATTGAAAAGCGTTACAAACCACGCAGGACCTTTCTCAGGCTGAAATTAAACATTTGAAGTCCATCTGAAGTTGAGTTTCTTGCGCCAATAGAAAAATCCCTGTCGGCTCGCCCTGCTGCCCCCAGCGTGCATTTTGCCTGTGCTCAGGGGTGCCTGGGGAATGCAGCACCCTCCTGCCAGCCCCGCTGTCAGCGCTGGAAGCTGTGCCCCCAGCTCTTCCCTGTTGCCTCCTCCTCCTCTCCTTCCCTAACCTGCTGCTCCAGCGGCGGGTAATTTATAGGAGATGCCGCCATTGGCTGTGCCTGAATTCATAACAGGTGGTTGGATAATTAAGTGTGCTTTATGCACACAACACTGTTTTGCTCAATGTAATTGCAGATTCCATATAAATAATTCACATGGAATTATTATACTGAGGACATCGCCCGCCTCCTCATAATTTGCTTAACTGAAATAGGCTCTTTCATCACTAGCAGTGATTTGCTTTAAGACCATGTACACAGCATCCTTTACAGGCTGACTTCGGTGGAGATTACTGTAAATTTAATTAAGTTATGCAAATTGTTTGTCCACTACGTGGTGAAAGGGTGTAAGGCCACTGGACCGTGCAGACCAAGGGCAGTGAACGGGAGCAGGAAGCCTGACGCCTTTTGAAGGAAGTGGATGATTATTAATAATAAAATAATAACAGTGACCAACGTGTAAGCGGTGCCTTTCCTCCTGACAGTGACTCTTGTGATTTTTACTAAAGCTTCTAGGACATCACAGCCGAAATTTACACACACAGGCAGGGGAGCAGGGAGGGAGGTGACAGCTTTCCTCCGCTGCGGTGCGGCTGAGATGGGGAAGGAGCCGCCCAGCACCAACTGGGAGGTTGCCCACCAGGTAGCCCTGGGTTTCCCCACAGGCAAAGAACACGGGCAGGGCAGTGTTTTGGCAGGCTTTGCATGGTGCCTTTGAGCCAGCACCACAGCAGGGCCACACCAGGACCCAACACCTTGCACCTGCGTGGCCACGAGCATCCCACTCCCCCGGCACCCCGCTCCTCTGCGGGACACCTCTCCTCCCAGCGAGATGCCACCAAGGCTGGCGACTGGGACAGGAGCCTGAGCACAAGGTGACCTTATCTCGTGGCAGCAGGCAGGGCAGGGCATGGCAGGGCAGCCCCCCCGAGGCCGGGGAGCCCCCGGCACAGCCCGCTCCGGGTTGCGGTTACCATGGCGTGGCGGCTGCTGGCGCCGATAAGGAGGACAAAGCCTCGCCGCTGTTCAGCAGCGCTTGCCGAGATGAGGCTGGCAGCTGGGGAGCAAAGAGCTGGTCCTTGCTGTCTCATTGTCTCCTCCTCCTGCCATCTCTCACCACGTTGACTTCAGTGAATCCTCAGAGGCTGGGTGTGAGGGCTGGGGGCTGCACTGGGGCCTGGGGGGCACACTCTGCACCTGAGGCTCTCTCTGAGGCTGAGGAATGACAGAGGGGTGAAGGTGTGCATTTGTCTCAACCTTAAGGAAGGTAAATTGCTGTGAAAGCTCAAAAGATTTTGTTGATAAACAGCTGGTGTGGTGAGGGCTGACACCGCTCACAGCCTCTGGGCCAGCTCCTGTCATGTCCCCGGGGTGGGGGCACTGGGGGGCTCCCCTCTCCTGCCCTCCTTGCTTGGTGCGTGGCAGACCGGCTGCTCCTTGTCCCCGTGAGCCACCTCCTGGGCCTGATCCGCAGAGCCAGGCTCCTGCTGCTGGCGAGAGGCAGGGCCAGCTCCCTGCCTCCTGCCTCTGCAGCCCGCTGCCCCTCTTTTTACGAGAAATTACGGCGAAAACTCACAGCTGCTACAGCAACATTAGCCTCTGCACCTCTGTCCTTGGGACCAGGGGCCCCGCGGGGATGATGGATGCGTGGCCACTGCTTCCTGGGTGCTGGCTGGTCGCTGGAGGCCGTTGTTTATTGCCTCAGCCCTGATCCTTCCTCCCAGCCTCCCCTCCTCTCCCCCAGCCGCTGTGCCACCGTAAAACATCCTGCTTAGGGGGCAGGCTGGAGGGCTCCTGGCAGCATGGGGAGTGATTTAGAGGTGCTGCTGCCTGGCCACGCAGAGGCTGTCTCCCCAGCCCGAGCAGGGACACGGGCTCCTGCTCCTCACGCTGATTTACGGGGCCAGACCCCTCCACGCACGGGCAGGGAGGCTCGGTGGTGGCTGACATCTGCAGCACCGTCATGCCCTGAGAGCATCAGCTGGAGCTTGCTCTTGACTTGCCAACCTGTGCAGCATGGTGACAAGTGCGGAAGACAAAAGGATGCCACAGCAGGTGATGCTGCTGCTGTTCCTTGGCTGGAAAAAATACCCGGGGCTTATGTACAGCACAGCGCTGGCAGTTGGGGAGGTCACAGGGGAGCAGGTTTCACACTCCTGGCTTGGGGCTGGCAATGCAGCTGGATCACACGTGGGCATGATCAGGAGGAGCAAGCAAGGGCTGGGCAAGCACAGGGGGATGCACGGCGTGTCCCTGTCCCCAGCCTAGCCCCACCGCTAGCTCGGCCCTGTCCCAGTGCAGCTCAGGGGATCCTTCTCTCACCCCTTGGCTGCAGCTCTGCCACATTCAGGGCTGCCCCAAAATAAGGACGGACAGTCCTGGTCTGCTCCAACCAGGTGGGGGGCATCTTGTGGCCCCCGAGACCTGTTCCTAGCCACAGCCCATGGAAATGGTCCCCCAAGGCTGAGCCTGGACCCACTCTGGTGCCCGTGGCCCCTGTCCCCTGCCAGGGCTGAGGTCCCTGCACTGCTCCCAGCCAGGGGCTCACCCCCTCCGAGCCCCAGGCACACTCTTGTCATTAGGATTTCTGTGTTCCTAATGAGCACTTGATGAGCTGTCGATTATTCATAAACACGGGAGCACACACTCACCCTCTGCGCGCACCCTGGGCTCGCGGCATCACCCGCGGGCTGCAGGCACCTCCTGGTGAAGCAGCACCGAGAGCTCGCCCCTCCTGCCTAGGGATACGGAATCACTCCAGAAACATTAATTAAGAATGAGTCTACACAACCCCCCTGGGCAGCAGATCGTATGATTATCCCCATCCTACATACAAGGAGGCTCAGGCACAGACAGACTGAGCGACCTATCCAAGGTCACTCAGCGTGTCAGTGACAGAGATGGATTTAGAACCCAGGAGGTGGCTTTTAAAAAAAAATCTCCTTATCTGTGTTTTTTATTGCATTTAAAAATAAAACACAGTTATTAAATATCATAATACCCATAATACATTTTAGACTTGAACTGCATCCAGAGATGCTAAATGATAAATATAGCTATTATCAGAATAAGCACTCAGTGAAATTGATAGCTAGCATTTGTTTAATGAGTGTGTATATATACACATAGAGAGGCACACATGTGCGTGGAGGGGGGGAGACTTTTCGTGTGAATACAGAAAGGGAAATTCTGATGTAATAGCCTTTTGTCAACTCACGGGACCGAATGTCCCAGGAAATCATTAAGACAGGGACCCGTTCCTGAGCACTTGGCGCTGGCACCAGTGGGCTGCATGCAGCCGCGTCTCCAGGAGCAGGCAGCTGGCGTCAGTGCTACCCTCCCCGCAGGGCCAGGGGGAATCCCACCTCCCTGCCTGCTCAGTAAGCAGCTCGGGGGGGAATCCTAATGTCTGCTGAAGTGTTTGCAGTACAGCACTGAACCGGGGGTGCTGGGGGTGCCTCTTCTGGTGCCTGGGCTCCTGCTCCACGAGGCAGCTGCCTGGCACCTGCGTGCACCAGCTCCTCCCGTGGCACCCAGCACCTCTGTGTGCATGCTTTAAAGCAAGCTCCGCTGCCCCTGTAGAGAAAGTGTTAAATTCTGTCATGCTAAAGGTCACAGAGAGACCCAATAAACGCCCAGTTTAACAATGGGGAGAAATATTTTTATCGGTAACCTTTTGAGAAGCTAGTTTAATTGCATGCTAACAGTCACTCACTGAGGGCTGCTAGGAGCTACACGGAAGGCAAATGACAACAGTTTGAAGGGTCGTTAAAGTTTGACTCTGGGCTTTGCTGAGTTTGACGGGGTGGGTTCCCTGCACGGCTGGCACGTCTCCAGTGCTGCGGGAGCATCCCTGCAGCCCGGCTGGTGGCACAGGGTGGCAGCCAGGAGCCACCGCTGGCACAGACCTGCAACACAAGGGCAGGTGTAGAAAGGGTGGTGGGATGGAAGGTTTTTCAGAGGACCCTGCTGAGTTTGGGGATGTCAGAGCTTTTCTTCTCGGTGCCTTTTTGTATGCAGAATGCAAGAGCTGCAGTGCACAGGGCGGGGAGGATACCCCCACATGCATCCCCCCCAGGATGGAACCAGCTCATTGAGGGGTTGGAGCAGAGCATCTGGTGGGGCCGGGCAGCTGCAGCGCATCACGGGGAGCCTTTAAGTTGGTGCTGCCCCAGACAGCTTACTTTTGGCAGGAGAACTGAGAGGAGCAAGAGCTCCTTCTTGCAGGGCTCAAAGAGGTACTGACAGTGGGCAGAGGGGCACAGAAGGCATTCCCTGCCGCTTTCTCAGCCCTCACCAGCAGAGACAAAAGCCAGGAGGGTCCCAAGGCCGGTTTGGAAGCCAGGAGGCTACCACCAGGAGACTACCTCCAGGTACGTGTGGCATCTTTTCATCCTGGTGTATGTGCAACAATCACTGTAACTCATTCTCCTACTGCTGCTTCTGTTGGCTGTGGAAATGCTGCAGGCCCCTGCAAGGGCACTGTCCCCAAGTGTCCCCGTGTCCTGCTGGAGGCAGGTGGCTGGTCACTGTGCCCCAGGGCAGAGCTGTAGCCTGCGGGGCTTGTAGTGATGGCTTAAATATTTTGCTGCTCTCTGGTCCAGGGGAGAGAGGCTGCAGCTCTGCTAAATGGCCGAAGGACTTGGAGTGGGCCTAGGTGAAAGTGATAATGGTGATAATTGAGGGCTAATTATCTGCTGCTGCTGGCAGTGGGCCACCAGGTGTCCTGGCTGGCACAAAGGCAGAGGCCAAGAGCAGTTCCCCCACTGAGGTCTGGCAGAGGAGAGCGGCTGCAGTTGTGCTGCTCTTTCTGGGAGGGTTTTCTCTACACCTGCACAGTGACCTCCCAGAGGTGTCCTGTGCCAGGGAAGGAGGTCTTTGGGGGCAGGAAAAAAGAGAAAACACTGCTTTCAGTTCAGATTGCTTCCTTGTGGTTCTATTACTTTGGCTCAGCTGAGCAAATCATCTAGCTTTGAATTCACTCCACAAGTATTTCTGCTCAGGTGGTGCCCCCTTCTCTAACCCGTAATGATACCTCTGATGTCGTGCTTAAGCAGGTTGTTTCCCCTCTATAGACTTTTAATCTCATAATTTCCCAAACTGCTCTACCTTTATCTTTCTAGGCTCTAAATCTCGATTTCCATCCCATCTATAATGGCTTGTTTCAGTTGTTGAGCGCTTACAATGCAGAAATTAATGTCTCCATTTTAATAGCTGTAGGGAAAGTAAGGTGCCAGGTCTGCTGCAGTGCAGCAGGGTATCTCAGGGTACCTGGGTGCGAGTTTGGCTGCAGGGTGTGGGAGCTGCACACCCACTGCAGAGCCTGCTGTTCTCTCCCCAAGGACTGGGTGTTTGCTCTCAGATTATTTGGACTCCCCTCCTGTACTTGGCCTAAGCGAGTTGTCAAGAGATTCAGGGAAGTAGCTTTCAAAGCAGGCTTCGCCTGGAGGAAGCACTTGTGGGAAAGGCTTTGTATGATGACAATTAAAACTGGTACCATGGGAGGAGCAGAAAGGGGTCAGGACTCAGTTCATGCCTACAGCTGCTGGACCTGAGTTGGGGACAGCAAAGCTGAGTCAAAGCAGAGCCTGTATTTAAGGGTGCTGAGCACCCTTAGACCCTGTGGATTTGGGCAGGCCTAGGCACTGGATGAAGCTTTGGACCTGAGCACCTCAGAGAAGCATGCTGCGTGGTTTAGGTCGGGGACACAGCCAGGGAGTGCTCGTGGTAGCCAGAATAGCCCTGCGTGTGCTGTGGTAGCCAGAGCTGCTCGATACTAATGGCACTGCTTCCTGCAGGCATTACAAGGCTTCATTAATAAGTGTCAGGATCTGCTGCTGAAGGGGATGGAGTTGTGTACAGCGCTGTTACAACTGCACGAAATGAAACGGGAAATTGAACTTAGGGTGACAGCGGTTGCTGGAGGAAGCAGTCCCCATGGGAAGCCTGGGGGACCTGGGGAAACATCTGCTAAGAGGACAGGACTGAGCGCTTTGGTGATGTCAGATGAGGTATGTGGGGCTGGAAGGGGATAACACACAGTTATCCCTGTCCTAAGAAGTGTGGTGGGCTTTAAAGTGGGTTTTCACCTGGCTGCACATGGAGCTGGTGGTGTGGGGAGCAGCTCTGCCAGCTCTGTGGCAGCCCTGGGGCTGACCCAGGAGAGCCAGCCTGTCTCCTTGTCCATCCGCAGTCCTGCCCCCGTGTTATTTATTTATGTTTTAGCAGAAGCATAATATAAATAAAGCACCACCATAAAAATGTCAGGAAAAGTTCAAACCTATTCATTATCCATTTCACTAGGATTAAAATTTCCATCAAGGCTGCTTGGTTTTGACTTGAGTTGCTTTCCTTTTAATGAGCTTGATATAGAAGGTAAAAGATGCTAATTCATCCTTACATCTCTATCATCTCTCAGCTTTTGCTATATAAAGCATCAAGGTCGCATTCTGGGGAAATGTCTTTTTACCAAAGGTGCCATAATAATAATGAAGAAGCAATTTGTTTCAGCAAACTGCCTACAGTAATGAAGCTTAATTATAACCGTGTTATTAATACTGCTGCTTAAGGTAATTCACTTCTGAGCGGGGCGCAGAACAGTAAACTATAATTTAAACAAGAATCGAGACCTAATTTAAATCATCAGATCTGCTATGGAGAAAGGCAAACAGAATGACTGTGATCACACGCAGTTTGGAGTTTTCCCTCTGCTTGGCTTCCTGCGAGCGTCTGGAGCTGGGAAGGCTGCTTCAGAATGTCTCGGTGGTTTTCTCATCACCGTGCTCCTTTCTAAGGGCTGAAAAGGAACAGAAAGCAAACCTTCCCTCTCTGCTTGGGGGGACACGCTAATGCTTAGGCACCTGCAGGCAGCTTTCAACTGCTACCGACCTCTAATGTCTGTATAACAACAACAAAAAACCTGTATGCTCTAAAAGAAAGGTGATATATGCACTTATATGCCTGCAAAAAAAGCTTTCAGGGAAAGCCCAAATGGTCCCCAGAAGCTCTCCCCTGCCAGGCATGGCTTTGCCCTCAAGTGTCTGGCCTTGACTTGCTGTGGTTTGTGGGATGTATGAAATGCCACTGTTAGCAAAGAGTGATCTTTCTTCTGCTCCATGGTTTTGGGCATTCAGCTGGAGCACTGGGACTCTTGCAAGTCCCTGGTGCCTCTCATCACGCTGCTGCTTCCCCTCCTGCCTGTCCCCATCTGCGTTCCTCTACTCTGGGTCTTTATTTTCCAGGCTGAGCATCTCCATCCAGGTACCTCCTGTCTAAGCCCATTCCCTGCCTGTCAGACATGACTGTTTCATGAACTTCACTTTCAAATGCTCTTCCCTTCTTTCAGCCCTCTGCTTCCCCCCTTTTCCATGACAAGCTCCTTTCCCTTCTCACTGCTGTAAGCCCTGACATCCTCCTTCCCCAAATCCCTCATTATTTCGGTTTCTTCCCCGTGCTCTCTCACCTCAAAGCCTCCTTTCCACACCCACTCCCTCCAGCAGCCATCTCTGCCTCTGCTTCAGCACTCAGACGGTTACACAGGCTCCGTGAAGCCAAGTGACATGAAATGATATTTCTACGTTGCCAGTAATAACGTTTCCTTGCAAACCCCTCTTCAATAGCAAATAGTGAAAACCACAACAGCCTCTTTCCCTTCCCATTCCTCTTCAGGGCTCGCTGTCAAATCTGTATTTCCAAATCCTAGCATGCAAAATTCATTCATCCGTACAGGGTTCAGGCGGCTCAGTTTGCTTGGTGATTATACCCAGGTTCACCCTTGTCACTGCCAGGTGTGGCTCTGTTCGAAATCGTGACAGAGGAGAGGAGGTGTGGAGGAGAAGTAAATACGCCGAGCGTTTCTTCTCGGGAAGGGGAAAAAAGCCTCCATCACGGTTCCACTTGACTGCAGCCTCCTGCGGGCTGTTTCGTCTCATATTATCTAAGCTCCAAGGGGGTGTCCAATTTGAGGAACAATAACTATAAAGTCATTTACAGTCCCCCGCCGAGGCACAGCACATGATAGCCTGTGTAAAGCAGCAAACAGACATGATGGCCTCTTCTGCAGAGCTGCTCTGGGCAGCGGTGCAGGTGGGGTGGGCGCTCCATGGTGTGGGACAGGCAGACCCCCTTCCAGCACCAGGGGCTGGCAGCTCACCTCGCCTGCTCCCAGGCCAGCAGTGACACGAGGGCGATGCTTCAGCCCCTGCTGTGCTGGCAGCAAGGTCATCGGGGCTGGCACGGTGCTGAGGTGCGGGTGCTGCCTGCGTGCTGCAGAGCTGGCCGAGGCTAGCATTTTCCTTCCAATTTCCTACTGTCATGCGGACGTCGGTGCAGCTCCACGGAGGTTAAAACAGCTGTGATGAGCCCATTCAAGCTGCTCCTGCCTGTGGAGCTGGTTCAAGAGCAGGAAATTGGATGGAAGAAGATAGCTTAGTGCCCTGCCTTCGGAAACGTGCTGGAGCGCTTGCTGCTTGTGAGCAGTGTTACAGGGACCCCAGGATGGGATCAGAGGAAGAGGAGAGAAGCAGTACAGGGGCAGGGGGCTGCCCAGTGCTCCTGGGGTGGCTGCATCATGGACCAGGAGCTGTCTGTGTGCAGGGACCTGGCTCCATCCTGCTGCTGCAGGTGCAGGCTGGCTGGTTGTAAATGTCCTCCTTTTCCTGCAAAGCTCCTCTTCACTACCTCGTCCTGATGCTTTCAGTGTTTTTGTACTGGTATGTGGGGTTTATGGCATTTTTAAGGACCGTGACAAAGCTAAATTAATGAATGGAAGCGATGTTTTCCTGGCACTTGAACTCAGTCCTGCTCCTCTTGGTTATTGCCCCAGCTCAGCTTCCAACAGCCTGAAATCAGGGGCTGGCAGACTCACAAACCTCTCTGCAAACACCTCCCAGGCTGAAGGACGGACTCCTACCTGTGTCCTCAGAGGGTCTTCTTGTGGTTGGGGTGTGCCTAACAAATCTTTTCCTCAGGAGGTTTTCAGCATAATTTTGCAGGGTGAACTGGCTGTTTTAATGCTTCTCACCACAAGGCATTTTGCCAGCCTTGCTGGGAGGCTGGGGCTGCAGCCCTTTCCCTGGGACAGTGGCGTACCTCTGCCCACACCACAAGAAGTGTGATGTACTTGTGTCACGTCGAGTTTGGCCCTGGCTGTGAGCAGCAGCAGTGACTTTGTCACCCCCAAAAGGCTGACACAGGCAGGGGCAAGAAATTATCCATGTCCTTTATCCCCCAGCGCTCCTGCTTGTGGATGCTCTTCCTTTCCTCAGCCTTGCTTCTAGTTTTTTTTTCCCTGGGGGTCCCAGGCCAGAGTTGGGGTGTCCGTGCTGCTGTGGGGTTGCTGCCGGTCCCCTCGGTGCTGGTGGCTTCTGCTGGGCTCTCTCGTCCCAGCTGCTTGCTCTGCCGGCACACTTCAGAGCTGCACTCCCGACCTACAGGCGTAATCCCTGATAAGAGACTTGATCTCAGCAGGGGAGAGTCAACTGGCAAACACCACGAGTGATATAAAGCAGCCCAGCAGGACTGAATGCATTACCTCAAGATTATTTTAAGAGAAGGAGGGAAGAGGGAAGAGCCAGGAAAGACAAGTAAAACCCAGGTATTGAATTTTCCAATGTACGTGTTGCCTTGTGAATCACCTGCTACCTCCCAAGCCCTCCTCACGCTAACTTTTAAGGTTAAAAACAAGTCCAGCTTCTGTCTGGGAGATGAAGTGGTGCATGTGGTAATGTGGAAAAGCTGGAGGCTTTCATCCCTCCTGCTCAGTGTATCACCCGGCACAGCAGAGAGCCTTTCACCAGGTGAGGGGCTCTGCGAGCTGCTTGGGGGTGGCTGCAGAGCCCGAGCCCTCTGAGAGCAGGGTGAGAGCTGCAAGACAGGGGGGTAAATGAGCTGTGTCCCCTTGGGAGGTCTCCTCAGGGCAAGAGTGAACCGAAGGGAGCATTGGGAGAACAAATGATAAGGGATGCACCTGCTACGTGGGATTTAGAAATACTCCTCTGAACTGGCAGCAGGACTATTCCTGCTAGATCTGTTTAAAGAATAAATTGTTTCAAAATGAACAACTCGATGACAATTTATATGGATGTTCTACATGATTCAATACTGGGGGAAAAAGATGAACCTATTACAGTAATTAACTTATTGCACATCAAAGCAAATGTGCTAAGGAAGCTTTTCTGTGCAGTGGTTTCCTTCTGTTTAAGAAGAAAGTGGGAAAAAAAATAGTGGGAATGGTGTGTCCTCCCTGCTGCTATGGCTCTCTGGTTGTGAGTTGCTCCCCAGGGGGGTTTCACACATGGAGACCACCACAGGGTGGCTGGGAAACCTCCCTGGGTCTGTCTGTCCCTCCCCAGAGCCCCTCCAGGGAAAGTCCTTGTCCTGGGCTCCCTGAGGAGCACCCACAAAGCACGAGGTCAGGGCATCATGATCCATCCCGAGCAGTCCCTTAGCCTGGATCTGGCGGAAAGCAGTCTGAGAAAGGCAGAAAAAGTAGTCAGCAGGGACTTGAGGAAGAGCAGAAGTTTTAATTGGGTTTTATCTATTAGTTAATCAGGAAGTATTTTGGTGACAATTAGGTCAAAGCCTCTGGCATATCTGTGAAGCAGACATCCATCATTAGCCCTACCTGGGCTTGCAAAGTGGTATTTATGAGTTTCCAACTGGTGAAAAAGCCCTTCTAAGAAATTAAGGTGAAATTCTCACTCTTGACCATGGGGGGAAGGCTGTCAGCCGTGATTGATGGCCAGGAGCAGGGCAGAACAGCTGTTTATTGGGTCCGGCACTGTTTCAGAAACCTTTGTCTGTCGGCAGCAGCTGGTCCTTGAACGCATACGAAGGTTTTTTGGGGATGGTGGCACCCAGCATTGGGGCTCCTCCAGGAGCTGCCCCTGCTGCTCCAAGCCAAGTGGCAGCAGGAGAGCCCACGCACCACGGGGACTGTGCCCCGGGTGGATGGGCTGATGTGATGTGTGTCTGCGACCACGCATGGCACTGCTGGTTGTCTCTGAGGGGAGCAAAAGGAGCACCTGCAGAAGAAATGATCACAAAAGGCCAGCACACGGCACTGCCACAGCAGGCTCCCGCGCGCAGACGCTGGGTTTTGTGATCCGCAGCCTGTGTCTCCGCAGGCTGCTCTAACCTCATTGCTGCAGCGAGAAAATATTATTTTCCCTGAGACGGTGTGCATGCGTGCCAGTCTAAATGAGTATTTTTCACACGGCTCTGTCCAAACATGTTTAAGTCCTTAAAACTTGGTTACGTGCCCAGCGCTCTTCTCCAGGAGAGAATAGGGAAGGGAGCAGCCTGGGGAATTGCTCCTGTGGCTTTGGGGCTGGTGCCTGGGCAAAACTCAGTGCAGGTGAGACAAAAGGAGGCTGGCAGGAGGGAGGGTGAGCAAGGGGAGGTCAGGAGCTGGAGAGGATGGCCAGGACAGAGCCTTCCTGTAGGGTCCGGGTCTCCTGCTGCATGGTTTATGACCCCCCTTTATGGGGCCATGAAAATTCGGGGTGGTGCCCAGTGAGACCTGCGTGACACCTCGTCCTGATGTCTCCTAAAGCATTTGGCTGGCTAAGCTCCTGCCTATTCTCAGGGCTCTGTAAGGCCCTTTGTAAACATGTAAAGTTTAACTCCCTTATTGCAGTTTGCACTGGCAGATGAGCAAACTGACTCTATTCCCCGGAATATCTGTGTGGGACAGGATGACAGCATGTGTAGAAAAGCTATTTAAGCACACTTCAGTTACTTTTCTTTTGTGCTAATACTGGTCCATTCAAACGAAACAATTTATTAGACGGGGGTCAGGCGAAATGGCAGCTGTGTTTGGGAGGCTGCGTAGTTATAATATTGACTAAAGATTGTGTTTTTCAATTTTCAAAACAATGTTAGAGCAGTAGGTGTTCTGGAAAGGAAATTTATTGCAAGTCGGTGAAAGATTTGGATACAACTACAAATCATGCTTTTAAATTGTGGAAACAAAATATTTCATTTGGTCTCACCTGGGTTTTGTTTGGGGGTGTTTGCTGGCTCTTGCTGTGCTTTGTCACTCACTGACATCTTTTGGATCTTGAATTTTTAGTTCAGTCTGAAATGAACTTTATTATTTTCAGTCTGTCAAGTTCTCAGCATATAAGAGAACCTTTTCCCTGGTTTTCAGGTGAATTCCCCAACCGTGGAATTCACTTGGATGAAAAAAGTCCAGGTCTGCTGCCCTGCAGGGCACCTTTTAGGATGTGTTTGTTCATTTGGGCTGTGCTGGGGGTTGTACACTGAACAGGAGGTCAGGATTTTCCCTGGGGAGTCAGGAAGAAAGTCTGCTGTGTTGACTTTGTTACTGCAGACCCTCAGGAAATTGCTGCAATTTCCCAGGCATGAAATGGGAGTGATGGGTTACGTCCCTTTCCCAAAAGAGCGTTGGGATAAATCTGTTCAGCACATACCAGCTCCTGCACGTGGTGAGCAGCTCAGCAGGGAGAGCGAAGCAGAGGCTGATCTGCTGGAAGTTTTCTTGCCCTGAAGGATTTCCAAGCCATAAAGAGGAATAGTAATAAGCATTTAAGGGTCTTTTTTGTTAAATAATTCTCATTACAGAAATGTTAATTGGGTGTCTTATTAACAACCTTCTTTCAGCCTGTCTAGCTCTTAGGGGTGGGCAGGGGGAAAGGGCAGCCCTGTGTCCAAGTGCCCGCTCCAAGGTGCCAAGGGGACAGGCAGGGGACGGTGCTTGGAGGTGGCACTGGATGGGAAAGGAGAGGAAGAAATCACCCTGAATTACCAAGGCCAGGTATCAGCAGCTCTGTTGCTCGGTTACACGAGGTCCCCCTCACTAAAACAAACAAACTGGCCATTTCTTTGCAAGTTTGCAGGAGCCCTCCTCTTTTAATTAGCTGCAGCAGAGGCTGTTCAGCAGGAAATGTATTGAGCTGCTGGGCACACTGGGTACATCCCTCCTCTAGGTTAAGTGGTGATTACTCCTAATTAGGAGCAAATAAATATTCTATGGGCTTTGGACTGCTGCAAGTGACCAGTGGAAACCCAGAAGTGTTGGAGGATGTCTCTGTGCTGGCTGTGAGTCCTTGCTGAAGCCATCAGCCCCTGCCCTGCTCAGCTCCTCGAGAGGAACTGCAGCTGCTGGGGCCTTGGTGTGCAGTGGGGCAGGATGTGGGTATCCTCTGGGTGCACAGGACCAGCCCTGTTGGGCAGGCAGCAGGTAATACACGGGGAAAGAGCACAATCTGGGTAGCAGTCTTGTCTGAAAAGCATCTGTCCAGCAGGGCTGCTCCTTCGAGTAGGCGCTGATATCTTCAGTGTCCAGGCTGCGTGTTGTAGATGGAAGGATGTGCATAAATGCATGAAAAACCAGGGGAGATTTCCACACACCTGTAAAGAGAACAGCGGAGGCTGAATTTCTGTGCTGGGCACGTCAATGGAGCTATGCCACAAAGGAGCTGAGCCCTAGCTGAGGCTGGCATGCAGTCCTCCCTCCCCACTGCTGCCAAACATCCTGCTCTTCATTTGCTAAGGTGTTCGTACATCTCCCCTTGCTCCCCACAGCTCCTGTTCCGCAATGCAGTGCCCTTGGTCTCTCCCCATTTCCAGCCTCCCTGGAGGTTCTTCCCCTGCAGCCCTGAGTGCCCGACTCCCCGGTGTGTCTAACAGCCTGGCCCCGGGCGAGTGATTCACCCTGCCCCTTTGGCACAGTTTCTGCAGTGGCAGAATAAGGCTAATAATAATTACCCAGCTTGCAGGGATGCTGGAAGGCCTAATTAGCTAATGTCCATAAATGCGGTGCCTGCACCTGGAGTTGCTGTTGCTGTGTTTCTGGTGCCTTTGGATTCCTTTTCCCTCCTGCTTCCCAACTGCAGGCTGGTTACAGTACGTCCTGGAAGGAAGGATGAAATGCGGCTGCAGCTTTGTCTTTTATTACGTTTCTGTTCTGTAATAAACAGCAGTGGGTATTCATTATTATTTAAACACCCCATGCTTCTGAAGTCTTATTTAGGCGGCGTTTTTCCACAGCATATGTTGGAATTTACAGTAAGTGCAGTCGCTCTACAGTCAACATTTGGTTTCTTTCACCCACAGACTGTGGTGCTAATTAGGGGAGGTTTTCCCTTGTTATCTTGGAGGTCAGGCATAGCAATTAGCATTTTGCAGAGATCTAAGAATAGAAGTGGCAGAGCTCAGCCTGCGGGAAGGCAGGTGGGGGGACATGGCCCTGTGTCCCCAGGGTGCTCTGTTTGCCTTGGAGGTGCTCGGAGGAGCTGGATCCCCGCGGATCTGGGGATCCGCTACAGCTCTGACCCTGCTGTGCTTTCTGTACCACGTCACGATCTAGTGTGACCTCTGGGCAGCCCCCATATATCCAGCCCTCCTCTGTGCTGCTGGTTTTTGGTAGCTGCCATCAAGCCAGGCCAGCATGTCCTGCAAAAAGAAAAGGTGCAGTTGCCTTTCCTTGTCAGGAGGGTTCTGCTTCTCCACCAGCATCTTGTGCAGAGGTGATGCCACCCCAAGCAGGGACCCCCAGACTCCTGACCCATCCCTGTGATGGCTCATGGAAACATGAGGGCCACAAAGTGAGCATATCCCAGGTTGGAAATAGGAAAAAACACAAATTTAATCCACTGAAGAACCAACCAGTGCCTGTGCCTTTGCTTTCTCAGCAGCAACCCAACTGAAGAGGGCTATTGAGCTTCACGGCCAAGCTTAGGGACTAGATTAATTAATGAAGGGCTGGGGTGGGCTGTCTGTGATCCTATGCTCCCAGGCATTAGCCTGAGATGAGCTTCTGAAGTGTTAACGGGGCTGGTCAGGGTGCAGTGTAAATAAGGGCACCGGAGCCTGTCCTGGTGTATTTGCACAGCGCACAATGCAAAGCTTTCCAGGCACGGGCTTTGATATTGTAGAATCAAATTAAACTTTTTCCTCCTCTGAACTCCCTCCTAGCCAGTGATGCCAGCTCTGTGGGATAAAGAGCACCGCAACCTCCAGTCACCATGGCTGCTCTAGCAATTTCGCCTTTTATACACACGCGCAGCCTAACAATAGCAGAATGGGTCCCTGCAGGCAGGGAATATCAAGCAAAGCCGCTTTTGTGATTCTGCCTGCAGTGCAAAGCGAGCCCTGCTTCGTAGCTCTAGATATTATCTGCAAGCTGCTCTGTGTAACTTTATTTAGATCTTTCTGCATTAATTGCATGGAGAAGGGCTCAAAAGTTCAGAATGTGAGAGAGGAATCTTTGATGTAGGAGGCTGTTGTCTCAGAATAAAGCTTTATATTATTATGTAAAACATAAAGGGCATTAGTTAGGAAACTGTGCTGATTAATTTAAGAACTCTGTCTTCGCCAGCTCTTCCCCCTCCTTTGTTTAATGAGAGAGGGGAGGGAGTCACTTGGGAAATGAACTTCTTGCCGCAGGCTTCGGGCAGAGGACGGCATGCGAGATGGAGAGGCTGCTCCTCTGCACGGGCCTCGTGTCCCAGCCCAGCCAGTGCTCCGCTGAGGGTGTAATGAGAAAGCTGCACCTTTCCCCCCTGCCAAAATCAATAGGGAGACCTAGGGGGTCACCTAATTGGATACTGCTCACCAAGAGGCCGCTACAGCAAGAAACACAAGCACAGTGCTCCAGCCTGCCTGCCAGATCATAAATCATGTTCCGAGCCTGGCGCAGGCTGCTCCCCATCTCGGTGCTTCATTGACTGGGAGCTGTGGCTCTGCCCTGCACGAGGGAGCTGGGGGCCCATGGGGATGTGCCCGGGGCCATGCTGGGCAGAGCAGGGCTGCCCAGCCTCATGGTCGCACTGCCTTCCCTTGTGTTTGTCTAGCAAGGACGTTTCCTTTGTTAAAACAAGGGGAATTACTTGGTTTTGCTTATTTACTTTGGCACTGGCTTTGGGAACGGTCCAAGGATGTTGGCTAAACAAAAGCTAATTAATTGGTGGTGGCTGGTGCTGCCCAGCCACCGCGGGGTCCCGCAGCGAGCAGGCTGCTGAGGCTGGGACGGGAGCCGGGCCTCCCGCTCTGCCCCGCTGGGGGCTGCAGCTGCTTCTGCTTGCTCCCTTCCTCTGATTTCGTTGTTCATCTCCTCCCCTGCTTGCCTAATGCCTGCAGATTCCTGCCACTAAATCACCTGCTGATAGGGGATGTTTCCAGCTGCACCACGGGGATGTGAGGGGAAGGAAAAGGGGCTGCTGTGAACAGTGGTTGAAAAAACAAATCCTTTGGAAAATGCTGGGCAAAGGTAACTGGGAAATGAGCCTTGCCAAGCCCCTGATGGAGCTGAGGCAGCTCTGTTCTTTGGGATGCTTCCTTGGGATGTGCTGCTCTGCCTGGAGCTCACCTTCCATCGAGCAGGAAGCCTTGCACTAACCAGGTCAGTCTCCCTGATTCACCTGCAATTAACAAAAACCTGCACTGCCGTGTAGTTAGCAGTGGCCTGAGCTGGAGCTGCCTCAAGGTTTGGGGTGTCAAGCCCAAAGTCTGAGGAAAAAGGCACATAACAGCTGGGTCTCAGAGGTGTGTGGGGCTCTGGCTGCCTGCTCTGCTGCTAATGCACCTCTACTGCAACATCCCTGGAAAAATGCAGGGAGCTTGCTTGAGAGCCTGTGCGCTCTGTCAGATCCACCCAGAAGGATTGCTTCAAGAGGAGCAGGAATAATCACCACAGACCCAAGATAAAAAAAATAATAATCAAAGATTAATCCTAAAAACTCTCCTTTAATCTTTGTGCTTCCATACCTAGTCTCCCTTTCATCTAGGACTTTGCTGTTCTCTAGTTATTCTACGGTTACAGAAACCACAAGGCTGTAAGAGGGGAAAAAAAAAAAAAAAAAGATTAAATTAATGAGCAGGTAAGCAGGTTTATTATTTCGTCTGATCCTTCCTTCCTTCCTGCTAATTTCTCTGAGCCAATTTGGGAGGTAGAGCCTATAACATTAACTTTGTGACAGACTATTGTATCCATTTTCTTCCTTAAACCATTTATCTGAATGATATTAAGATCCAATTTGCATAGCTACTTTAAGGAACAGTGCAGTGAGCGTGTATCAGCCAAGCTGTGGCGTCTGACAGGAAGCGCATTTGCTGGCATAAAAATAATGAAACAGATACTTTCAGCTGCTTGTAATTATAGAATATACACTACGCCATAATTACACAGTAGCAACAATAGCAGCCGCAGCGCACGAGCTCTCACCTTTGTGGGATCTGCCTGGCAGAAGCTGCCCCCGAAGGCTCTCTGTCCGAAAGGAGCTGGGGAGTGCAAAGATCTGCTGCTTAGGAAGTGTGGCAGCCTTTCTAAAGGCTCCAGGAAAAAAAATACACTGCCTCTAGAATGAGTGGGTAGAGCTGTAATTATGGAAAAGATGCAAAGGAAGCTGCAGCAAAATCTGGGGAGCGCTTGAAGAAGTGGGAGGCAAAATGCCTGCTTGGAAAATGGGTGAGCATCCTCTGGAGCGTGGCTGAAGGCTGTCCTAATGTTTGCTTCAACATTAAGGCCAAGGTTAGACATCTCTCTGCACTGGGCATGTGAGCAGCTTCTCCACAGGACTTGGAGATGCGCTGGGCAGCTTGCATCCCATGGTTTGAAATAATTGAAATGGAAAATGGGGAGAGGTGTGGGAGGGGGGTGTCCCAAGTGTCCAGGCACTGAGCCTGCCCTGTCCGTGGGGACTGCCCAGAGGTGAGCAGAGGGATGGGGCACTGGTCCCTAACATGCCCCAGGCACACCTCCAAGAACACCCCAGCCTCCCTGTGCTGGGGTAGAGGAATTGCAGCCCTGCAGGCCATGGCCACAGCATCTGTCACTGGGCCCCAAAACTCCTAAATTACCCACCTCTTCCAAGCACTTTTCACTGTCCTTGAGCAGGATGGGGCCGGGTGCTTTAAGCACACAGGATAGCAGTGTCCGTGTGCTGCTGAACTCTCCCTGGGGAGTGCCTGCAATATGCCAGGGCACGCTGCTGCACGGAGAGAAGCCTCAGTTCTTAAGGATTCATTGGAGGAGGAGGAGGAGAGGGGGGTTTGTGTGTAGGGAAGTGATTGTCGTGAAGAGGGGCTGGGAGTCGCAGCAAAGCCAGGACTTACACTGCACAAGAGCTGGCCCCGGGGAGGCAGCGGTCTCTGAGGACTCATTCCACTTCTGGTGCCAGCATCTGAGTCTAATCCCTACTTCTAGCTCATTAATTGAACCACAAGACGAAGTTTTAAGGCCAAGTCCTCAGCTGCAGTAAGTCAATCACCTCTGGTGGAGCCGAGCCAGCATTTGCTGGCTGGTGTGGGCTCTCCGGTCCCTTACATCGCTCCTACTTGAAATACTGGTGGCACACTTTGGTGGAGGGGAGGTTGAAGTGGTTTCTGTTTTATTTGTGGTGTTGTGCTCTTCAAAACTGCTCTGACAAGCTCTGGTCATTCACAGCTTCCAAAATGGGTCCATAGGAGGCACAGGGGGCTGCCACAGCTGTTGGCCAGCCGGAGGGACAGCCTCGGTCCTGGCTGTCCTGTCAGGCTGTGGGTGGAGGTGAACAGCTTCACCAAGATGTCAGTGTCCTGCTTGTTCCCCTGCTGTTCTCTGCCTCTAAAATCACACCAAAATAATTCTGTGGTCCTATATACCGAGCTGGCTCTGCAATAAGAAGGTGATTTGAGGAGAATCAGAGCCCCTTGGGCATCATGACAAATGTTGATGTGATGGGAGAGGGTTGTGGGAATCTGGGATTGAAGAGAAGCACTGGAAGGAGGTTACCCGTGGCCCACAACCTGCCTGGTGGTTTCTGGGCTTCCTGCCCTGTGGCAGCAAGGAAAGAGGCAGCCGTTCCACCAGGAAGAGCGGGTGGCCACATCCTGGATCCTGCATCCCATCCATCCAGCGAGCGAGCAGCCAAATGTGCTCCCCGATCGATTGGGCCCCGGTGGAAGTGCTCCCAGCCCTGGGCTGGGCTGCTGCCAGCGGCGAGCACAGCACGAAGCAAGGTGTGTGTGTGGTGGGGGAAATGAGTTACGGCTGCTGGCGGAGGTCGGTGTCCGGGGCAGCTCTCACTGACCCGTTCAGGAAAGCAGTGGCGGTGATGGATTCTCCGTTGGGTCTGTCTTGCTGGGTGATAAAGCCTTTAAGTTAATAGTTATGAAGTGGACGCAGGAAATAGCCTTCAGCACAGCACGTGTCTCACCAGGCTGATGTTTTTAAGCCTTCCTGATTTACAGTGCGGGGCTGGGTTAACTCTGCTGTGGTCACACCTCGTGGCCTTGCCTGGGTGAATATCCAGTCCCCAGCCTGAGGCTCTGAAAGGGAGCACGGGGCTGAGCTCAGTGCCTGGTGTCCACAAACAGTTGGTGGTTTTAATCCCAAATGGAACAGCAGGACAAACCCCTGACAGATCCTCTGTGTGTGCCCCAGCTGGGATCAGCCCCCACAAGCCAAGTCCCTGTGGGGATGTGGGGGCTCCACGGGCTCTGCTCTGCCTCCTGGACCCAGGACTCACTCCTTTTGCTTCCCCAAACTTTTGTTTTTAATGATGTTTGTTACAAAGCTGTTTTGCTGCTTTGTTTCTCTCCGTCTACCGCCTCCTTTCAATCCAATTATTGCCTTGTTGATGGTTCCTTGAATTTAAGTGATCGCTTTCATTTGACCCCTGACTTTGAGGTCCGTCTCTCGCAGCCCTATCCAGCACTGTCTGGCGAGTTTCTTCATTTCATCTTCAGCTGCTGGAGCTGCCTGGACTTCTCTGAAGTGCTGGTGCTGTCTCCGAAGTAGAAAGCTTTTCAATTAAGCATTATTTTTTTAGGACTCATTAAGGGGTGTACTTCTTTGTGGGTAATTATTATTAATGGCCTTTCTTTTTAGCAGAGGCTCGCCACACTTGCAGAGAAGGGGAGTGCTGACAGAGCCGTGCACACGGGGGGGCCGGGGGTGCGTAACTGGAAGTGACGGAGAGTAATGTCTCTTACGTTCCTTCATTAGTGGCACAACACTTCTAAGGGAATGTGTGATGGGGAGCAGCAGGGCATGGTTTCCACCCCCCAGCAGCCCCTGCCACCCCCTGCACCAGCACAAGGGCTGCTGAGGCAGCTTAGCGGCGGGCAGGGGAGGTTCTGCTGCGGGGCTCCACGCCTTGCATCCCTCCGTCATCCCTGAAAACAGGCAGGCTTCGATTTCCATGGAAATCCTTTTGTCTGTGAATCCCAGAGCGTTTCATGCTCCTTACCGAGCCAACCTCGCAACACTCTGCGAAGACAGCTAATTGTGTCGTCGTCGTTGTGCAAATGAGGAAACAGACGCTTCGGGCTCCTGACACAAATTGGAGGCTGAACGGGGAGCAGCACAGCCAGCCTCTGCTGCCGGGGCTCCTCTGTTCCCCGGAGCTGCCCTTCTCTTGATGCTGTGCCCCTTGCCGTGGGCCAGAGGGCTTCCTGTGGGTCCGTGGTTGCTTCCTTCTTCCTGTTCCCTTCCCTGGGTATGCACTTTGTGCCCCTGAAGTCTTCAGCTCACAGAGACTGTTTAATGTGAGCTGGAGGAGCCCGTGCAGCCCTGCAAGCACCCAGTAATTCAGTTTTCAGCCAGGGCAGGCGGACACGGGCAGT
Organism: Aythya fuligula; assembly: GCF_009819795.1. Lineage (NCBI taxonomy): Eukaryota > Metazoa > Chordata > Aves > Anseriformes > Anatidae > Aythya > Aythya fuligula. Next base: position 6,337,889 of record NC_045580.1, on the reverse strand, counting down.
CAATTCCTCTCTCCCAGCCTCCTGCTTCCCCAGTGCATCAAAGCATCTCCAGCACGCTGCTGTGCATGACCCGCTTCTGTATCCAGAGCCACTCACCTCGGCGTGAAAGCTCATAATGCTGCGGTGATCCTGGGTGCTCTGAGACCCCCATCCACCCGCAGGCAGAACACAAACCACAGCCCGGAGCGAGGTGCTCTGGGCAGACAACGGCACAGCACATCCCTCCCCAAACACCAGTGCCTTGCCAGCGCTGCTAGTGCAGAAAGCAGAAAATGGGACACGTCCCTAGGAAGCCCAGGTCTCAGCTTCTCGGGGAGATTTGAGCAGAGATGAGTGCAAATGCTATACCCAGGAAACTCCTCCGTCTGCCAAAGGAAAGCAATGGAGTGAGAAAGGCGAGGGGCGGATGTTTGCAGAACAGAAGCGCTCCCGGGGCCACCCGAGCAGGAGGGACAAGCTGTTTGCTCTTACGGTGCTTTGTGGTGCCAGGAGCCTGCAGGGTGCAGTGGGGATGTGGAGCAGGTTGTGCCATCCCTAGGTGAAGCCCCCAGGACCCCAGCAGGAGCCTCTGTGGGTAGGGGGTGTATGAAGGGCTTGCAGCAGTCTCAGGGTTCAAGTGTGATTCAAGCAGCGTACAGACAAGAGCAGGATGATGCTGCAAAGCCATTCCTAGGGAATGTGACTGTCCCCTGACTTATGAGCAGTCATTTGGTGAGTTTCTCTCCATCAGTTAATGCAAAGTTTCCCCTGCTGCTGCCAGCTGAGCCTACACTTAAAGGAATTAAACTCCTCCCAGGGCCCTGTGCTGCTGAGGGATTAAAACACTGACTGTGCTGTGGCATGCCAGTAGGCATCTCTGCAATCTCCCCCAGCCTCCTCTGTGGAAAAGCAGTGCACCAACCCCTGGGCATTGATGTGGGGTCCCCTGCCTGCCTGGGGATGGGGATCTGCTCACTTGGCTGCCCTGGCTCAGGCTCTCTGCAAACAGGCAGGACAGCCAGCATCAGCTACACCTGCTGCTGCTGAGAGGGCTGAGCTGCACACGACAGCCAGAGAACTACTTTATTATTTTATTTTTATTATCTTTTTAATGAAAGCTGAGGCTCTGGAGAAGGATGGGGAGGCCTTTGCATGACCCCACCAAAATATCTCATTATCCTTCAAGGATGGGCAAACACCCACACCGATAAACACTTGACTAATGGACAAGCCTCTACATCATAAACATTGCCTCCCCGTTTGCACTAATTGTCCTCCTTGTCACTGCTCTTTGCAGAGTGACAAATGATTTGGTTTTAATGGAGATCAAATTCCCCTGTCACTCTTAAGTAATCCCTTTAAGCCAAGGATGAGTCATGTGGACAGGACAGAGCATGTGGGGGAGAAGATTTCAAAAGAGATGTTCCCTCCTTACCTGAGTCATCAATAACAGCGATTCCAGACCAATTTTCCCCACAGGCATATTTTCTCAGCCAAAGCCACTTTGTTTCCTGTAGCAGAAGCAATATTTATCCTTCCCCATGCTGCAAGACCAAGCGAGCACTTGATGGAATTAGAAGGCAACTCATTCAAAACTGGTGCACGAGTGCCTTTGAGACAATTCATAGATGCAGGGTCATTTTCCAGTGATAACTTGGTAAGGAGTAAAAGAATTATGACTGATGTCCAGTTACTTTTGTGAGCTGTTTAATAGACTAGAAGTGGGCCAGGCTTACAGTGTTCAAGACGTGGATGCAAACCTGAACGGTCCCAATCTCTGGGGACTCATTTGCATGCTGGGTTTCTGCATACTCCCCTCTTGGAACTAAATATTAAAGGAAAAGTATCAAATCCCTGAGTTCTCAGCCAAAGTTAGTGGAAGTGTTATATGTGAGGTAAAGACTGCTGCTCCCTCTGTTCAGGCAGCGTACCAGGAGGAGAAAGTCCTCCGTTATCTAGGGCGTTCACGCAGCAGTTCAGAAGAGTTTACAGAAAGCCTTCATTTACCGGGGGCCACGAAGCATCTCTCAGTGCCTGGTACAAACTTCAGATCTAGAGGAAAAGAGAAACATAACAAATGCGTGACGGTGAGAGCAGGAGAGTGGAAAGCATTGACCTTAGGCCTTCTCAATAGCAAGGAATTTCTTTATACCTAAAGAAAAAAGGAAGAGTGCTATGATTGCTGTTAATATGATCTGAAGGAAAAAAATTCTTCTCAACCCCAAATCTGTCAATTTAAACATAAGCTAAAGAGCAAAAGATGGCAGCCAGGCAGCTGGGAGCCATGTGGTACCGTGCTGGTGTTAGTGCACCTCGGCTTGTGCTGCTGCTTGCTGTGACCGAGCTCCAGCATTGCGAGGACAGCAATTAAAAAACCAGCCAGACGCCACCAGGTAGGGAACCTTTCTGCTCCTCATCTGCAGAGGCCAGCAAAGGAGTTGTGATATTTGGTGTTAATGTCATATTCGCATGGTAAAAGCATGTTAGCCCATGTTTTTGTCCGACAGCAGATGATTGTCACATCAGAGGTTTTATTCTGGCTCAGAAACCTGAGAAGCACTGTGAAGCGCAGAGATTTACCTAGAAGATATGTCAGAAAAGAAATCAAACAAGCCACAAACAACTCCCTTTCAAAAATTATCTCGGGGAGTTAATGATGTAACAAGCCTTCAAGATCCAGCTGGGTGAAAAAAAAATCTTCCAGCTGCGATTTGATAGCAGCCTCCCATAGCTAGGAAGTTATTAAAAATCTTGCCCCAAGGAAGGGCCCACTGTACGACCGCTGCCTTGCAGTTGCCAGATGATCATTCTGTGATTTTCTGAGGTGATTTTTTTTTATTTTAGAAAACAAATTTAAAAATAAAAAAATAAGAAAAAAAAAATCCCGAACTTAGCTTCTCATCTGCCTGACTCTCTTATTCTCTATTTTTTAGTTGCAGCTGGCATAAAATAGAAGAGTCATTTCCCAGGCTTATGCAGTGCTTTCTGCCCAGAGCTGCACAGCTCGAGCCTGGTGCATCTGAAGCCCTTTGCAGCCAGCGCCGCGGGTGCCACGGAGCCTCCTCGCTCCATTGACTTCTGTGACCCTGCAGCCACCGGAGCTGCTGGGGGATGGCACGTACCTGCTCATCTTTCAGCTTTTGTTTCTGTCTGCCAGAGTTTAAGCTCTCCGGGGCGGGGACTGCTTCTTTCAGGGTCTGTGGCGTGTGGCAGACGGGTCCCACCAGGACCCACAGCCTCCAGGAGGACGTCGGCAGTCGCTGTGGCAGGACGGAGACACGGTATGGGTACGACTGACCGCGTGTCCTGGTGGGCTCCCAGGTGGCAAGTCAGCTCTTGCTGGCTTTCTTTATTTCTATGGACAAGAGATGAGCCCAAAACGCAGCTGCTGAGCACCAATTTGTAGGACCCATGTGTACGCCGCAGTCCTCCGCTGACATTGCTGTGCTAGCAGAGGTGAGAAGCAGAGTGGGGAAACTGGGCCAGCAAAACCTTTCATGTAGCAGCACTTAAACCAGCAAAGCCGTGATTAGCAGGAACGTCTTGCTCATGTGAGGTAATTTTATTATGCCGTTTTAGCAGCCAGCATTGAGGATGTGACCTTGTCCAGGCTGAGAGGACACAGCTGTGTCCCTGCTGGAGCTCGCTGAGACCCGGCCTGCGAGGGATGCAGCGAGGTGTGCCTGAGCCCAGGGAAGGCTGTGTGCTACTGCCTTCCCAAAGTATAGCCTTACAGGAAAATAAAGAAATGAAAAGATGACATTTGGTCGCTCTCCAAGGACATGGGATGGACAACAGGAGAGCAGCTGGACTCGGTGGAAATGAGGTTTCCACAGCAGCTGCTAGGAGAGAGCGAGGCAGCTGCAGGAGCAGCGCTGGGGCCAGTGGCTGGGGAAAGCAAAGAGCTGCTGCTCGAAGTGTCCGAGGGCACCAAAAGGCCCTGTGTCCAGCGGCTGGTGCTCCCTGAGACCTCTTCTTGCCTACCCTTCTGCCACTTCCACAGCATCCCAGTCCCACAGGCAGGCACAGGGATCTGCCTTCACTGCAGTGCACCCGTCCCCCACCCCTAATTTGGATTCATTTCCCTCTTAAAGAGCTATCACATTATTACATTATCACATTATGCAAACCAAACATCGCAAAAAGGCAGATAGTTAACAAACAGACTGCGAGATTAGGGTTTGCCTGTGGGATCCAGCCTAATCAACTGGCCTCCTTATCTGCCTCTGATCAGGGCGACACGCTTCCGCATCCCGCCGAGCCAGGCAGCGCCGCGGTCCCAGAGGAGTGGAACAGCATCTCAATTACATATCTGTTTTTTTATCACGCTGCCGAAGTAATGAGGGTCCCAAGCTCTAAACTGCTAAATATCACTTGAAGTCAAAGAGACAAATATGCACTAATTACAGGGAAAAGGCAGCGTCCAAACAGGCGCTCCGGTTCAGGAGCATGGCTCCGCTGCTGCCAGCCCCCCGCAGGTGTTTGCAGCCACTTCTGCATTTTCCCAGAGACCTTCTCTAACTATTGTGCTCTTTTTGCATGGCAACAGGACATAGGAGAAGCTTGCTGGGGAGGCACAGCCAACTGTGGAGGTGGAACATGTGAACCAACAGAAGGAGCACAGGGTGCCTGGTTTTTGGCCAAGCACAGCACTGTGTCCCCCCAAAAAGTTCCAGCTGTGTACCCCAAGGGATAGCAGCTCACAGAGCACACTCCCCCTCACACACACCCTGCATTGTGCACCCTCTGAAGGAGCTGGGGCAGAGGCATGTTCTCACCATGCCCACCACCCCTGTTCCTCTGTCTCTTGGCTGTAGCTGCAGCTAATCCTCGTTAGATCATCCCATATAACCTGTTCAGCTGTAAATCGCTTCCTGCTGAGCACCCATAATACACAGATTGGAGGTAACTTTACTCCAGAGAGCCAATTAGTGCAAATCTAGGCCTGGTAATTACAGTGTGATAAGATCCTGGCTGCTGATATCTCTGGGCAGATAAGGCACAAGGAAGCAATCTCCTAATGCAATGGCAGTTACTATTAAAGCTTCACCTCAGTCCCACAAAGCCTTCAGTAGGTTCAGCATCAGGCCTGTGCTTGTGCCACCAAGAGCAAGCTGGTGCTCCAAGAGCAAGGCAGGAGCTGGAGGGAAGAGCTACAAGCAGAGGTGGAAATCCCCTCTTCAGCTTTTAAAGCCCAACATCAGGCCTCCCGATGGTGGGTGAGCATTAGCAGGTGAGTATTTATCTGCCTGGGTTCTGCAGAAGCTGCTGTTTGTGCTGTACCTGGTGGGAAACCCCAGTGTTCGTGTGGATGTGGGGGGCTTTGGGAGCTGGGGTGTACCCGTGCTGGGGGTCTGGAAGTGCTCTGTGCTGTCACTTTTTTAGCCCCAGGGTGGGCTGGAGTGCTCCAGCTGATGTGCTGGTTTCACATTTTCCTCTACCTGCGGATAAGAAGTGGAGGATCTGGAGCAGGCTTGATTGTGTTGGGGGAAAAGAGGATTTCTGCCAAGGAAAGAGTGCCTGGGCAGGACTATCTGAAACTTCCATGCTGTGCTGGAATAACTCCCCTGAATACAAGTGAAAATCAGGTCACGCGCACGTTTTGGAGGCGTTCATGTCTTTGGATCTGATGCACTTTTAAGGATGGTAGTGCTGCACCCTGTCTGCGCAGCTCTGAGTAATTTGTAAACGGTCCCAAACTTCTCCTCCTACTCCAGCCCCCAGCAATAAAACGAGTTAATTATCCCCACACTGTGAAACCTGAAACTGAAGGTTATGCGTTTCACTTCAAGATGTGAAAGGGGGCTGGAGTGCTTGCAACTTATGCTGGTGTAAATCAGGAATAATTCAGAGGAAGCCAGCATGGGGATTTTTGTATTTATATATATATATATTCCAGCATTAGAATTCCTTTATATACAAATAAAAGAATTTCTATTCTGAGGTAGGGAGATGGAGGACAATGGGCAAAGCAAAGAAAGCAGAAATGCCATCCACAAGTCTCATGTGGGATGTTGCAGCACAACCTTGCACCCCAGCCTGCTCTAGAGCCGTGCTTTGGGCGCTCAGTATGTGTGAAGTGTGGGGCTTTAACCAACTGGTTAGAGTAATTGTTATGAAATTAGAAGCTGTATAACATCAGGAACAGGGTAGTAAAGGATCCTAAACTTCCCTGACGGTTCTGGTTGTTAATGTCTGCCTGTAGCTTAATTACATCATCAATTGCATTAAATAATGCAGGACCTAACTGGGGTTTAATGAATACATTGCAAAGGATAAATTGGACTTACAATGTAACTGGTGTCCCTTTATGGAATCAGGGAAAAACTGGAACACAAATTCAATTTCAGCAGAGTAAAATTGGATAAATAAACAAGAGTTACAAGCCCAGCCTGGAACAGCAGCAGCTCCCCCAAAATGAGGGGGGGGAAGGTTTATGGTGTGTGAGCCCCAAGCAATGGGATAGCACCAGCAGTGCCTGGCTGGGGAATGGGGTCCTGTGGGGTGCTGGGCTCCAACATGGGGGGCTGCTGCCCTCAGCATGGGGGGCAGGCAGGCAGGAGGAGGTTTTTGGGCAGAGCGAGGTGAACTGGTGGCAAGCACAGCATCGTGGCTCAGGAGCTGTGTGGAGAGGAGGAGGAGGGAACGCACACGGGCTGTGGAGCTGAGAACAGCTATTAGTCACTGCAGAGGAGAAAATGGAGCAGGTGGAACAGCAGGGCAGCCCGAATTTGCTCCAGCACATGGAGAACAGGCAATGGGGTCTGGGTCTGCCTGCCAGGCCGATGGCCCTGTCCCCTCCTGGTGTTTCACTATGACCCCGGGGGGCACTTCCCCAGCCAGCCCCCTGCCTGCTGGGCTGTGACAGCCCATGCAGGACATGGGATAAAGCAGCGGACTCATTTTCTCCACATTTCACTAAAAGCTGTTTGCTTTTTTTGCTTAAATAACTACCGTGTTTGCTCTAGAGGTTCTGAAGCACCCAGCCAAATTTCCTGTGTTGACGAGGAGCAAACAGTCCGGCAGAAGGGGAGTTCCCTGCAACAGGCGATGTTTGCAGAGAAAATCCAGAGGCGTTCGGTGTGTTCTGAGCTGTTGCTTCATTGAGAGCGAGCACTGACAGTGCTTGTTCTGTGTCATGATAAACCCCACCTAAGAGAGCTATAGCATCCTGGGATGACTGGAGGAGGGAATGTAAACTGATAGGCAAGCTGCTGCTAAAAGGCATGTGACACCGGAATCGGCATGAGACCAGCTGTCTTTAATTTAAATCACAACAGGTTGAGTAGAGGAGTCCGTCAAGGAGGAACGAGCTATTCCTATGGCGACCAGGCTGCAGGAATCGCTGCGCTTTCAGGGTGGTGCAGGCAGCAGCGAGGCACGGGGAGCATCCCCTCCTGCCACGCAGGCTCCTGGTGCTGCTGACTCATCAAGTGGGCCAGCAGTACAAAAACCAGGTCGTTCAAATATTTATTCTGTGCCCCCGAAACGTGCTGTCACCAGCGTGCCCCGTTCCTTTATTTTCTCGGCTGGAGCCAACCCTGAATCCTGATGTCCTTCCCTCCCTCGGAGATGAACCCACCGAGCCGGGGGTTGCTTCTATTATCCGTGCAGTGATCAGCCTATTGTCAGAGCTTGCAAATACACAAATAACAACAGCAACCCAAGTGGGAGGGCAGCGTGCTGGAGGCATCACTCTGGGGCTGTCAATTCAGTATCTCTCACTAGTGCTAACCATGCTTTAAAATCATAATAAAGCACAAAGGGAGCTCAGGCAGAAAGGTAACAAGCTGTGATGCCAGGGAGCAGCCTCAGCTGAAATCTTCAGTCTGTAGAGCACCAAAAACACAGGTCTGCAGATTCTCCGGCGTTCCTGCTCATTCATCACCTCTGCCTCGTCCGTCTCCCCAGTTCCCCATCCGCTGGCCTCTCCACAAATGCCATTTTGCCCCCTCCTGGGCTCCTTCTAAGCAGATGACGTTTTTTTTCTTTACACCAAGTTCCAGTAATAGCTTCAGAGCTGTTGACAGCGAGGCCTCCCAGAGACAACCCTGCATGTAGGTGTGTGCAGGGATAGTTCTGCTGCACCCCGTCCTCCTGCGAGGCAGCTTGGGCTGGGGGTCCAGGCACCAACCAAGGAATGAGACCCAGCAGCTCGCCCCTTGGCTTCTCTTTCTCTCCACGCTTGGGTGTGAGCTGCAGGCAGGAGAAGAGGTTCAGAGCTGAGCTGAAGGCAGTCCCACGGCGTGGGGCTCGGCAAGGCAGTGCCCACGTCCCTGCTCCCTCCTCGGTGGCGTGGGCGCAGCCCTCCCCGATGGCATGATATCCTGATATCCTCCCCTCCGCCGAGCCCTGTAACAAGGCGGGGATGCGGCGAGCGCGCAGCAGTGACCGATGCGCGGGGCTGATTGTCTGTGTGGAGATGCTGAAAGGGGTCGCGACTCTCTAAGTGCTCTTCAGAATGAAGGATGACAGCCCCAGACAATGAGACACTTCCCTTCCCTTCTCTCCCGCTGTTAATGAGTGCTTGGGCATCCAGCACTGCAGGTTGTTTTGTTTTATTTTCCCTCTGATATTTCTCTATCTATTTATTTGTTTAATCAATTTATTTATTTTAGGGTTCTCCCTCCTTTTACCACCTCTGTCCTTCCCCTGCCTTTCTTCTGGCTTCTGCAGCTGTTTGTGTTGGAGCTCAAGCAGTTAGCACTCTGAAAATGTAATTAGGCACTTGGATGAAACCTGGGAGCGGAGCCTTTGCTGGGACTGAGTCTGCCACAGCCCCCTTGACCCCACCAGCTCTATCCTGAGGCCACCCTCGTGGTGTTCTCCTGGTGCTGGGGGTGGTTGAAGCCACTTTTTTCTCGCCCTGGGAGCTGGTGGGTGGGATGTGATGGGGTGTGGAGCAGGACGTGTGTGAGGAGGACACATGCAGCCCAAAACCACCCCAGCCATGCACGGTGGGAGCTTCCTCCCATGCAGGAGCAGAGCTGGACCTGCAATGGGACTGTGTCCTCCCCAGGGATGTGGGCTTGGGGCTGGCAGAACAGGGGTGGAAACCCCTGGGAGAAGGCTGGGAAGGATTTAAGCAAAGGCTAAATCAAAAGTCCCTTGCTGTGAGTGACTGGGGCAGCTAATTAGAACCGACAGAACATATCTTCTGTTCCCAGAGAGGAAACTCGGCTGAAAATGAAAGTGCATTTGTCAAAAAAAAAAAAAAAAAAGTCTCCCCAGCTGTTGTGCCCCTGACCAACCTGCAAAATGCTGCAGGACAGGGGATTGCGTTTGCTCATCTAAGTTGCTGGGGAGCGGGGCTGGGGGAGAGCTTCTGCCCTGATAGCTGGGGTTGGTGTGCAGGAGGGAGGCAAAGAGGAGCAAGGTCCTGCAGTGGGACGAGGTCTGGGGGAGCCATGGGCACCAGCAGCTTTTTAATGGCTGTGGTCCCAACCGTGCCTGGGGAGGGACAAGGAGGGCCAGGGGCTCTGGATACAGGGCTGATGGCCCAGGGAAGGAAGCCTGTATCTGTTTATCTAAAGAAATCTGGGCTCTTGAGCTTCCCCAAACTTTTGCTTTCTTGCCTTTTTTCCATGCCTCTCAGAAATAAGCTTTATCTGGCTTTGAAGGTCTTATTCTGGGGACATCGCCTTTTTTAAAAAAAAAAAAAAAAAAAAAAAAAAACCTCCACGGCATCTATTCCCATTCTCAGGGTGACACAAATGACTGATTTTCATGCAATGTTGCGAGTGCCTTTCAGAGGCACAATGGAAGGTTCCCTGACAATGTCACACGTCTATTCAAAACAACCTGCACGCCACTCACAGGCCCACACATTTGCACAGTGCTTGTTCTCCGCCGCGATAAGGCATGTTAGGGTTTTTATTTTTTTCCCCCTATTCTAGGTGAGAAATAATTTTGGTCTTTTAAGTCCCTGGCTTTTTTGATCATTTTTTTTTTTTCCCCTCCTTATTACCGAACAATAGGACTCGTCCTGCTTTTATTCATTACGTGATCTTGCGTGGCAGCAGCCCGACGTCAGTGAGGAGCTGGAGGAGGATGAGGCAGGAGCTGGAGGAGGAGCAGTGGGGGCGATGAAGGCTGACCCAGAGGTGAGCTGTGGGAAGCAGAGACACCCTCTTGCTCCCAATTAACGCGTGCCCAAATTGGACACTTCCATTGTGCAGCTCGCATGGGTACCCCTTGGATAAAACCAAACCTGGCCCCTGCTGAGTGCCCCAGCCCCTCCTGCCTCCCCAGGGACAAAAATCCCAGTGTTTGGGCCCAAAGCAGCTGGTGCCAAGGTGATGCCCCAGCAGGGATGGAGCACCCAAGCCTGGGCTCCTGCAGGTCTGCCCCCGTACGTGGTGGAGAAACTGCAAGCACTGCCTTCCACTGGCGTCAGCACATGAAGTACAATCAGCTACTAATAAATTTCTTACTGAATTGACAGTTTGGGGGGGTTCTACTTTAACACAAGGGAAAAAAAAATCTTTCTTCCCTAAGTCTCCATCTCTCTCTCTCTCTTTTATTTTTTAAAAGGATTGGTTAGACACAGGGACTCCAGCGTGAATAAACTCAGATTTATGTCGCCATCAGTAGGATCCTTAAACTTCCTAAGTACTTAAAACGTACACATTTTAACTTGAAAAATTACCAGGTTTGTCTAAAGGAAAATTTTCTAACATAAAACAGGAAACTCATTTGAAGGGAGAAATTCTCCAATGAAGCGAACCCAGGCAGTCATAAAAAAGTTAAACCAGGCATAAAGGGAAATGTCAGATGTGTGGGAGAGCCAGATGTCTCTCTATTTTTTCTTTTTTTTTATATATTTTTATAACCTAGATCAGATTATAGGAGAATATATGAATGTATCAAGCAGGGAGGGGTATGCAGAGTGAGGAAGAGAATTTCGCTTCCAGCCTTTAACTTGATGTAATGCAGAGCGCTCTACAAAGAAAAACATTTTTTTTATTTCTAAATAAAGCACTTTAGAGTGACACATTTATTGCTGGCAAAGAATTACTCAAACAAGAGACATTGCCAGCTATTTATTTTAAAAGCTTTTTTTTTTTTTTTTTTTTTCCAAGTTTGGAGGGGAAAAAAAAAGATCAAAACCCCTTTCCACTCCTTTCAATATTCCCTTAAAAGCTTTAAAATAAAGTGGTTTTTCTGTTCCTAAATCTCCTTTCTGGTGCTTGCAGGCCCACTGGGCGTGAGGGACTTGCTAGCCTCCTGGGGGGGTCCCATGGGTGCATGGAGCAGTGGGGGCTGTGCGTGGTGCTGGTGGAGGGGCCGTAGTTGGTGAACTGAGCAAAGCCTTACAAGGGATTTCCCCAGGATGAGCCCTGTTTATTTTGCTCTCACTGCTTTGCTAAGGCGTAGGCTATAATTTTTCAGGCTTCTTGATGGCCAAAACATACTGGAATGAATGGGTGCTGGATTTCTGAGCCCCTGAGGTAGCTTGGAAATGGCCTTAGTGCCTGCTTGCACCAGGAGCTCACATTCCCAGCTGCTGCAGCTCCCTGTTGCCTTCTACTCAGCGCTGCCAGAGCCAGGAGTGCATCCACAAACAGCTTCCAGGGACAGGAGAGAAATACGGGCCCTGAGGCTTTCCTGGCTGAGCATGCAGCAACCTGTAAATTACACAGTGCTCAAGTTGGGCAAAGTGCTGCATGCTGTGCTGTTCCCCAAGACTTTAAAATATTAAATGCTAAGTCGCTCGTATATCTATTTATCCAAAGCAGTGTGAGTCCCAAGAATCCATTGCCAAAATGTACCATGCAAATTTGGTTCCAAAGGCATAAGAATAAAGAAGGCAGCAGGGCTAAATGGTGATTGTGCATCAGGAGATCCCTTTTCTGGGGCATGCGGGCAGGGAAGTGATGGGGCAGGATGGGTGCTGGGATGGATTTGCTGGTGCCATCAGCCACGACACCTTCAGTTTGCTGTCGTTGTAGGAGCCAGACTTGGCTGTCCTGTTGAGTGTCAGACCCGCCAAGCCATGGCATTTGTCACGCACAGTTCGTGCTTAACTTTGAAACGGTCCCAGTGCCAGGTTTTGACTTCTTTATCAAAACTTCCCATTTCTGAAGTCAAATCAGCTTCCCGTTCTTACGCTGAATGAGTGGTAAAAGAGACTTCAAAAATTTAAAGGTCAAAATTGATACATTCTACGCCTGACGTATTTCATAGATTTTCCTGCGTTTTGGGTCAATGCTGTCTGTCGAGGGCTCAGGCATGTGGTGAGAGGTGGTGTTGCTGGACTTAGCACAAGGAGAGGGCACGGTGCTGCTTGCAGGGAAGGTGCTGGCACAGGGGCTCAGCTCCCACAGGCACCCACAGCCCTGGGTTAGCACACCCAGGTGTCAGCCCAAATGGCCAACACAACCAGAAACAGTCGGAAAGCCGTGATAGTTCCTACAAGGTCGGGATATGTGAAACACCTCATTAAATTGCTCAAACACTGAGTCGTGTCTTTAACCAAGGCCTTTTAATGTCAGTTCCTACAGACTAAATAGCAGAGCATTAGCATACCTGTCAAGGCTTCCACGTTAACCTCTTCTGCAAGCACGATTTAAGTGCCTTTCTCAGCCTATGGCACATTTCCCTTCTATCTTTTTCAAAAAAGAGACAGAGAAATAAAATAGAGCTTTTCACATCAGGCTCCAGAGATCCTCTCTGGTTGAATTCAGGTTTGTTTTACAACATGGCAAATCTGTTCAACACAAAAGGAAAGCATCCCTGTAACACAGAGAGAACGTGGCTCGGGATATTTTTCAGCCAGAGCTTGGAAGAGCTCTCCTCTGCTATGCTTTTAATCCAGCATGGACTCAGGCGTCGGATTGAGAGAAGAAGTGTGGATCAAGCAGAAATCCAGGAGTCACGGGATGAGAACTGAGTCCTTGGGCTGATCTCATACTCGCTTGCCTTCCCTTCTCTGTCTGACACTAAATCCCTTTTAATTCGTCTGAGTGGTGTTACATTTGTCATTTCATTAGCTTTTCATCTCAGCTACTTTCTTTCCCCCATAGATTATTCTATTTCTCCAGCTTTCCCCCCTTTCTGTTCTTTTTACTCTATAATTGGATCATTTGCAGTTTATAGGAAAGATGAGAAACAAAAGGTATTGACAACCCAAGCATCCAAAATTATGTGTCAAGCTCAAAAAATGAGATGAAAAGAAAATCTGGATCTTCTTTCTTTGCATTCTGATTTCTGAATCCACGCAGCTCATTAGTTCCCTGTGTTCAGGGCTTTTTCTGTGTCTGAGAAAACCAGAAACCTACTTTTAACAAGAGCTGAGGTTCTCACGTAATCAGTTGACTCCAGCGGCTGGGGATTTACCAGACACAACGGTATAAAGACCCATGATAACAGTTCAGCGGTAAATTCGGGTTGCTCTTTGCTGGGTGAAGCTTTAATTTCAGGCCTAATGCTTTTACACTGTCCCTTTAAAAAGATGATCAATTATTCTCTGGAACAAAACAAATGGCGTTTGTAATGTGGATTACTTCTACTCCGAGCGAGTAGCTCGTCACTAATTGGGTGATGACTGCTGCGAGGACCACGCCGCACAAAATACTGACTTCCAGCAAAACAAGAGCTCCGAGGAACTCTGTGGCTGCAATTACGGAGTTTCAGCTTCATTTGCTGAGACAGTGCGTTGCTCCCATTACTGCTGAACTTTGGTTTCAGCAGCTGTATTTCAGTGCGTGACTTTTGCCTGCTGGAGCCCAAGGGCCTGGCCCCTCCCAGCGGGGCAGGCGATGCGCCCGGTGCTTCCTTGGCTGGAATTATGTTTTAAAAAATAAAGGTTTATTTTTTTCTAAGATATAGATCAGGCCATCCGGCTTGTTTTCTTTGTAAGGGAACCAAAGGGTGAGTTTGAAGAGGAGAGGCTGTGCTTGGGACGATCTCTGCTGGAGCATCTGACCGAGGCTCAGACCAATTAATGCTGGAAGGAGCCCAATCCATCCATCTCGGCAAATTCCCCTCAAGGGGCTACCCCATTAGTAGCAAATAACTAATTATTGCTGTCAGCTTTAATAAAAAAACATTAACTGAAAGATACTTTTCCCACGTAACTTTCTAATGCTGCATAAATTACTGGAGTCAAAACTAACTTCTAAATTGAGCAATTTCAGACATTTGTCAGACTCCAAGAAACGCTTTAATTAGCATTGGTTAATAAAGTGTTTGGGTAATTAGGAGAACATTTGTCCTGCCTGTGCATTTTTTTTTCCTCTTGCTTACAATAATTTGAAAAATTTAATTGGAGTCCAGGCTTCAAGAATTATTTGGCTTTTTTTTTTCTTTTTTTTTTTTTTTCTCCCTTTTTTACCTTTTCTTTGTAGCAAAATATTTGTGAAACTCTTAACAATTACTAGCGGAAGTAGCCCTTACTGATCAAGTTCTGCAACTTTTGTTTTTGTCTCTTCCTGGCAGGTTTTTTTCTGAAGTTGAAGGCGCAGGAGCTGGAGTGCTCTCAGTCCCCAGGGACAGATCAAATAGCAGCCGCAGCAGCTGATTCCCCCCAGGGTGCCTGGAACGATGCTCGTGGGGCGCATCTCTTGTCTGCAGCAAACATGTTGGTGCCAGGGCCGCTGCTTTCCAGAGCTGCTCCCGGGCTAAGGAGGCAAGGGCTGCGCTTCACTTCCATCCAGCAAGCTGTCACTCAGCCAGAAATCAGCATTTAAGATCTCACCTTCCCTCCGTGCCCTCGCAGGGGCTGACAGCCGCTCTGCGCAGTGGTTTGTCTGCGGGGCGCACGGCAGCATCCATTCTGCGCTTGTACCGCGTGTTGGCTGCGAACCGATGCCCATTGCCTGACTCTGACTTCAACAATTCCAGCCCGGTATTTTTCCAGGGGGTAGAATTTTTCATTTTCCCCTGTCCAGCAAACTGTAAGAGCCTCCAGCCAAATTACCACTTTCTCTTGTGTAACTGCTCTTTAATTTCGCCGGCTGGATCCAGGTGGCTCAGAGGACAGTGTGGGAATGCAAGAGCGGTGCAGAGCTCAGGCTTCAGCGCCGGGGGCAGGGGCAAAGGCTGGCAGGGAAGGAGTTAAGGGCAGCCTTGGCTGGAGGAGCATCACAACTGAGCTGCAGGAGGTGTTTGCCAGGGGAATCAAGGCCTTCCATGGCTATGAAAGGGCTGGTGCTGGGGCACTGCGGGCTTTGGTGGCGGCAGCTGTTTGCCAGCTAGAAGGAAGATGGGGGAAGAGAGGGAAGTGTTATTTTTAGCCCTGTTTCTTACCACGGTGTTTGATAACAGGGCTTCAGGCAGTAGCTGTTGCACAGGGTCTCTGCAGCAGACCCACATTGCGTTCTCAAGAGTGGGTGATGGAGAGGGGCAGCGCGCCCGGGGATGAGCGCCGCGTGTGGATGAGGCTCCGGGGGCTTGCTGGGTTCAGGCTCCTCTCAAGATTTCCACCTCGCACTCGTGTTGTAGGAAGCTCTTCTCTGCTCTTGAAACAGCTGCTTGAGCCTTTCTGCTTCTGTCTTTCCCCAGCTATGCTCAGTACCTAGCAGCCAGCCCAGCCCCGGCAGCCAGTTTAAAGTAGCTCAAGTCTTTGGTGGAGAGAAGAGGTGTTTGACAAACGCTTGTGCTTCAGATCTTAAAAATTTAAGGTCTAGCTAGTCTGGAAGATATCCTCACTGAAAGGTATTCAATTTTTCAATTAAAGAAGCCAAGTAGGTGTACTTCACATTTTTCAAAACCGTTTTTAGTGAGAGCTGCTCAAACTCTGGCTAAAACCCAATGCTGCTGCTGCTCTCAGCAGGTCCAGGGGCTGCATCTTAGCTGAATATGTCACATTTATTATTGCATCTTAGCCTTTCTAATCGATACGTTAACTTCCTTTGCTGTTAGCTGCTTTGTCTGGGTTACAGAAGTGTGGGAGCAACCAGAAACACGGGGGTTTCTGCTGCGGTTTGGGCTAGTTGCAGCGAGGAGCCCATCTGCACGTGGCAGGCAGCCCCCTGCCCTCTGCCTTCCCATCCGTGGAGCCCCTGCTTGGGGGATGAGGGGCTGGAGGGGCTGCTCAGCCCTGTGGTACCCAGGAGCTGTGCTCACTGATGCTGGCACTGCCTGGGTGCCACCTCACCCTGCCAGCAGGCTCCAGCCTGGTGCAACGCGATGCCACGCAGCCAGTCCTCGTGGAGAAGGGCAGGGCCGGCTTCCAGCCCCCCGATCAGCTTGGCAACAAATAGAGGCCCCCTGGGGAACGAAACCCAGCACGTTCCAGTCCTTTAACCCATGGTGATATGTCACTGATCAGCACAATTGGTTCTAATAGCTCCCCAGGTAGATTCAGGAGAGCAACGAGTTGAACATAAAAATCCCTTTATTATTGCCATTTTGCTTTTATATACCCATCAAGCTTTCATATTTAATCTCCTACATCACAATAGCTGATCATTTTTAACATTTGACATTGATAAAGTGCCCGCTGCTATTATTCTGACATACTATAAAACATTACACCCATTTGCAATAGAAAAGGCAAAGAATCAATACTCAGCCCCATTTTCCAGCTCGGCAGTAAATCACAGAGAGCCTAACAAATTGTTTTAAATATAAGCACCTTCAGAACCAATAAAGAATCCAACCAATCCCTGTCCATTGTCATATCTGTCAAACATCCTTTCTGTTAAATGGGCATGTGGGTGTTCATCCAAAAAAGGCCACGTTGTTTCCCCAGAAAAAGGTCTCGTGGAGTTTGGTGGTGCGCAGCTCGGGGTACTTGTTGCAGGATGCTCTGTAAGTTTCCTTGAGCATCTCGTCTGGGCATCAGGCGATGCCTTACAACTTACCTCTGACAAAGCTGGAGATGATTAAGCCCATAAGTTAAACGTGATTCAGGAGGTGAAGTGCTTCACCCCATGACACAAAAGAGCCAAACCAATGCCTGATCCCCAAGCAAAGCCAATCACTCCCAATTCTCACCTGTTCCACAGCTGGGCTGCAGACTTGGTCCTTTCTGCAGGTGTCCCAGAAAGTCTCCCTGGATTACTGTTGAGCTTTTTTAAGCAGCTGCTGCTGGAGAAAAATGAACCTGCTATAAGCGTGGGTGCCTGCATGTCCCTTGGGCATCGCTCCTCGGGCAGGGGGCTGCTCAGGGTACCCTCAAGTGCACAGTCCTGCTTGCAGGAGCGTCTCAGTCAGACTGAGGACTGAATTCCCCAGCAGAGTAAGTTACTGCCTGAAATTTTGTACGTGGTTGTCCCTCCTTGTCAGCTCCGTAAGCTTATTAGTCCCTGGGTTTACTGGCGCGTGTGCTTAGCGGTGAGTTGTGTGCGTCCCTGTTTAACCTCCGCCTATCCATCTTCTCCGCGTGCACCTCGGAGCGCAATCACTGCGCGGTGGGCACTTAGTCACAGAAAGGTAAAACAAAAAAAATCCACATCACTTTAATGCCTGAGATAATGTAAACCTTGCGTGCATAGTTTAAAAAATGTTTTCAGCACGTATGCTGTCAAATAGCTCCTAAATAATACAGTTTACCTGAGTTGACTGATTTATAGGAACCTGGCTCCGAGACCCCAAGGACGACATCTTAAACACATCTTCCTTTCATTTGCAAGGGATTAAATGAACATGTTTTGACAAGATTGATCATATGGAGGTTCAGACTATTTCTCTCCATGGCTCCAATGTATAGCTTGTAGAACTGATAGAATATTATTGTGTCTCATTAAAATAATGCATGGCTGGCAGCTGCTGCTGCATGCAGGAGAATAATGTGTGGGGGGGAGTTCCCGAGCAGCCGGGCTGTGCCAGCTTGCAAGAGGATCTGGCCGAGGAGACGTGCACGATGCAGCTCCTCATCGCTGGCTCCTGCATGACCTTCCTCAGCCTCCCACAGCGATTTGCTTTGTCCCTTATTAGACATTTATTTAATGTGTGTTCCTCAATGTTGGCCTCCGAAAGGATTGCTTGGAGCTAAATCGTGCCATTAACATCGGCTGGGAGTAGGAGACGGATTCTAATTCCTCTGTTTCTCTGCGGGGAAGTTATTCCCTCTTTAACAATAATGTTCATATTATTCTTGCCAATAACTGAATTTCAGGACGAGCTATGCTCACTAATGTCTGTTGCTGCTTGCAGTGATGTGTGAGGAGTCCAGTTTTGTCTTTTAGGCCCTTATTTTGCCAAATATTGTGCTGTTTGGGGCACCAAGCCTTGTTGAGAGAATCAGATTTGCCCCTACAAGATGAGGGGTGTTGGAGTTTATATTCATTTCAACTTCATTAACCTCATGGTCATTGTTCTAGACTGTGCACCCTCTGTAGCTTTAGGGGAAAAAAAAATCTTTACAACCAGAAAAACATCTTTAAGAAATGAAGCTTTTGAAGAATCTGATTTGCTTGTTCTTGCTGCGAAATGCGCCATGACATTTAGGGAGACTGGCTTGCCGTCCTCCTGGTGGAGGGGGAATCTCCGCTCTGGCTGTGCCCAGCTCCTGCTGGGATGTGCATGGTGGTGCAGCCTGGGCGTCTCCAGCCCCTCGCAGGGCTAGCAGCATTTGTAACGTCTCATCAAGGTGCTGCATTTAAAGGCAGGAGCTTGGCATCCCTGATGCCCTGCTGGATGCCTGCCCTCGAGCACGGCGTTCCGTGCGCGCTTGGCTGCGATCAGCTCTCACGCTGTTTTCTGTTAAATTCCTGCCAGCACCAGCAGGAGCCTTGGGAAGGGAGTCGGAGCATCTCGGGAAGGCGAGACAGCTGCTGCGACAGGCTGAGCGCAGGGGAGGGGATGCCCCTCGCAGGGGATGCTCTGCTGGGGGGCAGTGGGGGGCTGGCAGCACCACCAAGCCCCCCATAAAGCCCCCCCTGGGGCACAGCCGGCTGGGGGAGGCTGCGCAGCCCCGCAGGAGAGCCTGTGGAGGAAGGCTCCATCTGGGGGGTCTCTGTTGTAGGGTTTCTTGGGTGTCTGCAGGTGGCCAGCAAGGACTCCAGGTACCTATAGTGCTGTTCCTCTGCTTGGGGTAGGGACGAGGAGCTGGCCATGTGCCGGCCTCCCTTCCCACCTCTACCTGGCCCACCTGGAGCTCTGCTGAAGTCGATTCGCAGCCGAAAGCTCTCCCTTTGGGTTGGAAAGCAAAGCCCTGCTTCATCCATGAGCTGAACACGTAGCTACCAAAAGGCTCTGCGGGGCCAGCCTGGTGCCTGTCCGTGCTGCACGCCCGGTGCTTTCCTCTGCTGCTGAGTCACGGCCATCCATTGCGCTGCCCCTAGGCAGGCAGCCAGGTCCAAGTGGGAGAGGACTTCTTCTCTGCACTGCTCTTGGCTTGTAGACATGACTTATCTCCTTCCTGGCTCAGCCCGGGCTCGGGAAACTGTTGCCCCTGGATGGCAGGTGAAGACAGAAATCTTCTAGGTATTTGCTGGCAATTTGCATTCCTGAATTATGCATGGGTAGAAAAAAACAGAAATAAAGTACAAGGAACAGGAAATCATTGTGGTGTTTTTAATCTGAAAGGTGAGATCGAACCGCTGTTTGTAGGCTGCCTTTAATGGACCCTCAATTGGTAATTAGTGTTATGTTATCACATATCTTTAATAGAATATTGATGCCTTTGGCAGAGATATAATCCCAGTGTCAAGAGTAATTCCCCTCTTTCCAGTGTGTTGCACTTATTACACGCAGGCCTAACGGAGTCAGTCGTGAGGCTCGGCTGATGCATCTCAAATCAATTAGATGCAGCACTTCACCACAAGTGACTTACAGCACGTCAGAGAAATGCATATTAATGATTTGCTTTGGGAGCACGAACTGGCAGGGAGGAAGTACCAGCTTTGTCTGACTACCACTTGCTCTTTGTTTTGGTTCAGGGAAAGCCTTTGGGATTGCAGACTGCTTCCTGCATTGCCTCCCCTCCCCACAGTTGATGCTTTTGGGATTGCAGGCTAAGGTGCTGCAGGAGTGGGACTTGCTTCAGGAAGGCGGATTAGAGCTGGGGCCTCCTGGGGCAGCTCCGTGGTGTCTCTCTGTGAGGGATCTGCAGGGATTTCTGTGCCCCAGCCCAACTCCCAGGCATTGGCCTGCTATGTTCCCTCATTGCCAGCTCGGGATAAGCATCCCAGTTCCTCTGGAGCCCTTCCAGCATGCGGTGTGAGGGGACCTGAGGACACCGTCCCTCTTTTCAGCAGCACCTGGAGAGGGTGGCGAAGGAGGACCAAAGCACAGCTTGCTTACAAACTCCTGGGCTCTGCATTTCTGTGTTAGGGCATCCTATTTTCAGCGAGCTCTTTGCTGCCATGTAGCCATCCTGGCTGCCATGGAGAGCCACTCCACACCGCTGTGCAGGAGCATCAGCGCAGAGCATGCACCTTCACAGCAGGTACAGTGAAGCCAGACAAAGCTCTTGATTCATTTATCAAAGTGCTTTCAGTTTCCATTTGAAAGCAGCTGAAACAATAATAAATACTAAGCACCGAAAGTTAATCTCTATCCACAGCATTGTAATAAATGAGAAGTTAAACAAAAATCAATGCAGACCTGTTAATTCTGGCCGGCTCCTGAGCTCTCAGCTGAGCTCAGCTCAGCCCTGGTGGGACTCCGTGCCCAGCCCCTTCCCTCTGGCACAGGCATCCTCTCCCACAGCGTATCCTGAGGCAGGGAAGCTCCATCATCTTCATGTTCATACCCAGAGCTGGGGAGCCAGACCTTCACAAGAGCCTTTTACTTGGCTGGAACCTGAGAGAGGTTTTATTTGGGAATGAGAATCAGGCCTTCAAATTATTTAGCCAAGTTCATTGTAGTTCCTGTAGTTCAGCACTATTGTAAGAATTGCTTAATGAATCGTGCACCGGCTCGTCCTGATGTGCACGCGCAGCGGCACGTTTCAGAAAGATAATGCAATCTTCCAGCAACCACTTCTCAAATGACAGCGAAGGGAAATTGGGATCAATACTTCCCCTGCTATCTCCATCTGCTAAAGACTTTGGTGCTCCTGGATCTGGGAGCGTGCTGCTCGCAGCGAGGCTTCCCTTCACCTCGGTCACAGGAACGAAAGGCAAAACCCACCGGAGCCCTCGCTTCCTCTGCTTTCTTCAAGGATTTCTCAGCCATCTTTCAAGGGCACTTGCAGCCCACAGGGTGGAGGACTGCAGACAGCATCCTTCAGCCTGTCTGATCGCAGCGATACCACGGCTCTGTGCTCGGGGAGGCTTTCTGCAGGGGCTGTGCCTTAAAAGCAGCACTGAACCCCGAACGTCCCTCTGCTCCCTGAGCCCACAGATGTGTGGCGAGGTCCCTGGTGGGACTGGAGCTGTTGTTTCCCTCCCGGGACGGCTCCTCCGTCACCCTCGTGCCGGGGTGGCATTCACGGCTCTGATGGATGTGTTTGCGGGAGCACTGCTGCATCCCAGCGGAGCGATGCTGTGCGTGTTCCTGGTACCTCGTAATGTCAAATATCAATCATGCATGATAAACACAGTTTGAAAGCAAAGGACGCTTCAGGAGACCGAGGGAGGAATTTCAGGATTTATTTGGTTCTGATGGGTGCCCGGTGAGGGCCGGGTCCCCCCCGCAGGGTGGTGCTGGAGAGGTGCCACCCTACCAGCAGTTCCTGCAGGCGCTGCTCTTCTGTGCAAGCCACACTTTGATTCCCCCCCCGGGGACAAAAGAATTGGATTGCTGCAGGAACTGCTGTACCGAGACAGCCACAAACAACATCCCACACTTGAGATTGATACCAGGAACCCCAAGCCCTGGAAATGTCTGCGCTGGCAAAGCATTTCTGCGGAGCATTTCAGGACAGGGAGACTCTCCTTTCCACAGGACCCTCGAAGTCCTTCCCTCACTTTGTTCTGGCTCTCCCTTGTCCCCCCGCTTGCCTCCACCAAGGGGAGCTGCAAACCCGTCTGAGAAGGAAGGATGGTTCCAGCTTTGGGCTCTGGAGCTGGGCCTCCTGTTGCCTCCCACTGCTCTTCGCCCTTCTCTCCTCACCCCCAGGACACCCCAGAGCTGTGGCTTCGTGGCCCCTGGGCAGCCCGTGCTGCAGCCCCACCGCTCTTCGAGCCCAGCAGTGCCCCTGGGAGCCCTGCACAGGGGCCAGACCCTGGCCAGGGACGTGGACAAGGGTGAGCCCAGCTCTCTGCACAGCTCCCTGCCTTTTTTTTTCCCCCCTCTCAGTGCTTTCAGCCTCCATAAAGTAAAGTAGCTTAGTATGTGCTTGCATTACAAGTTCGGTCCCATTGACATTTACACTTAAGTGTGTGTTTTGTTTTGTGTTTTCTTTTTTTTTTTTTTTTTTTTTCTTTCTTAAGCACCATACTGCAGGGAAGCCTTTAAATAGCCTTGTTTCCATTTTGTTGCATGTCAGTGCTGATGACAAGGTACAAAACTCGCTGGGAGACGGAGTGAGGAAGTCCACGTGTGCACATGCTGCAGAACCTGCTCCTCTTCCTACAGAAACCTGCTTTCAGAAGCTCATCTGCCTCCTGTGTTTCCTGCACAACTCTGCGGTATGTTGCCCAGGCTCCATGTATAAAAGAGGAAAGCTACAAAAATGTTGCAACCGTGAGCTCTGAAGCTTAGCAGGCTGGAAGTGTTTGCTCCACTGCCTAGCACCAGGAGCAGGTACAGCACGAGCATGGTGATGGGCTGGTCTCCTCTGGGAAGCAGATCCACGCAGGAGGTGCTCTCAGGGCTGTGGGCAGCTGCCACCAGTGCCAGTGACATCCCTTGGCTGCTGTGGCAGGAGCAGGAAAGATCTGATCCATCGCTTTTAAATAAATCCCGGAGCTGGGACACGGCGCATGGGAGTTGCCATCAGGCGGCTCCTGCTTAAGAATTCTCCCCGTGAGTTTCAAAGCCTGGATGTATTTAACTTTTAGCAAAACACCAGCAATCAGAAATCTTTTCTTCGTAGACACAAAAGCATCGGCACCGAGGTCTCCCAGATAATGATGGCGATGCACATTAGCATATATTTTCTTGAGAACTGAACTGTCATAAGGCTAGCCTTGAAAGCTATTCAGAGTATTTACAGCTTTTATGAGGCCCCCCGGGAGAGAATAATCTTAAAGTACTGCAGACACTGCTTGGAAGAATTGTGAAAAACATTCAATTTAGGAACAATTTTGTCTCCATCTATCTATTTTTTGTCAGCACTTGCTCCTGCCACAGGTTGTTTCCCAACCCAACGCCTGGGTCTCTTCTGCCGTAGCAGTGGGTCACAGCAGAAGTGGCTCTGATGTCCCAGGCAGGGAACAAAGGGTTTGTGGAGGGGAAGAGCAGTGGTGGGTGAAAAGCTTCGGGAAAGAAAACAGTGTTTTCATGCAAATACCTCTTTGGAAATAAGAAAGAGAGGAAGAGAAATACAAGAAGATAAAGCAGCCGAATTGTCTCTAAACAGTGTGTTTTCAGTTTTCCGGGAGGCATCAGTGGATTTTTGAGTCTACCCGAATGCATGTGTCGTGTCCTATTACCCCATCCTCGGGATGCTGTAACCATGTCAACCAGAAAGGAAGAAAAAGAAAGAAGAAGAAGAAAAAAAAAAAAAAGGAAAACAGCCTGAAACCCACTATCCTTTTGGATTATGCAAAACACATGAGTACCTGATCCAGCTTTCTAAATTACAGGGTTTTACAGCTTTCTGTTTATAGTGGGATGTCACAAATTGTAATGATCTGCTATATCATTATGGGAGCAGATGCCAAACTTAGATCTCTAAATGTTTATAAAAAGACTCTTGCTCGCTGTGCTGCTGCAGAGGGGTTTCGGAGCTCGTTGGCAAGTTGGGCGGACCGGGGAAGGTTTGCCCAGGGGCGTGCACACATGCAAACACAGCTGCAGATCTGCTTGCGTGTGGAGCCCTTCCCACGTGCATGGCTGCTGCGAGCCATGGTGATGTGCCACGAGGGGCCAGATCCTGCCCTCGCTGCTCACCTACACATGTGCTGGTTGAACCCACAAACCCTTAGGTTCAATCTGCCAGCTACAACGTGCGCCCAGCTGGCAGTAATTCAGCAAATACAGGAGTAAGGACGCCAAGAGCCCAGGACCTACTGAATGGTTACCACGAACTGCAGATAACAGGCACGTCCTCATGCAAAAATGCCCATCCAATCCCGAAGTTTCACTGTCCAATTATTTAATGAAAGCTGCGCTGCAACAATCATTACTTGATTGTCATTTTTCCTATTACTTAAAAACTTGAGCGCAAAGCAGAAACAATCCATTTCATCCAACAGCAAGTCAAGAGACTGAGTGCCCGGCTTGGACCAAACATAACAGGCAGAACAGTCCTCTTGCTATCAGGAAGATAATTTCTAAGTGGTAACAACAGCCATGGAAATTAACAGCCCTTTAAATGCTGCATATGGCTGGTGCCATACAAATACCCCAGCCAAGCACTTTGTCCCACCTTAGCTGAAGCATAAATCCAGCACCCAGGGGTGCTGCCTCTGCTGGGCAAGGGGGCATCACTGATGTTACTGGTGTTACTGGTACCACTGGTGCTCCTGGCCGCAGGCAGCAGGGCCAGCACACTGCTCGCGCTGCTCGTGGACGGGGTGCCAGCACCAGCATCCGCTGTGCAAATGATGGGAGGCTTATTAAAACAGCAAAATCCTTCCCGGTGTGAAACAACCCAAGAGGAGCACCAGGCAGTGCCCCGCTTCGCAAAGGTTTGCCAAAAAGCAAGCGCGTGTACAAACAGAAAAAGAAATAAAAGAATTCTTGGAGCTCATCTTCTGGGCACAGCAGAGCAAACGGCATGTTTTATTCAGCAAGGAGCAGCTGCAATACCTGGAGCAGAAATTCAGCTTGTTGAGGCCTAATCTAGGTAGATCACTGAAGCTTTGGAGAGTCTAAACAGTCAGAGAGCAGAAGATCTCGCCTTTGTTGTAAGCAATATGCTTCTGCAGACCTTCTGTGCTCATGGCTCCCAGCACAACCAAGTGCACCAGGAGGACACACGGACCCTGCCTTGATGTGGATTTTCACAATGCTGAGCCCCCCACACGGCAGGCTGGGACCAAAACCCCCACAATCTGCTTTTCACTGCTCCAAAACTCCCAAATGCCTCGCTTTCAGTCTGCCATTTCACTGGAACAACGTGCCAGCAGGGCCAGGCTAACAGGGAGATACTCGAGGCTGGATTCTGCAGAGACTGGAGATGGACTGATAATGGTGACTGGCAATCACTGGCACTGATTTAGGATAGCAAGCATCCAACACAAGGTCACAGCAAACGGTGCAATATCTATTTGCAGAAACACCAAGCAAAATCCAGAAGCTTGCTCCTGTAATTTCCTTGCCATCTGCAGTGCCTCGCCCCCAGCCCAACCTGCAGGGCAGGGCAGGACCCAGGGGATGTGCTGCTGCTCCCCACATGAGCTCACAGGCTGGAAACCCAGGTCTGGGGCTCTGACTCTGCTTTGGCTGCTGCTCTGCATCCCGGGA